>NC_137240.1:14307329-15507329 GCF_051294905.1 Botryllus schlosseri | reverse complement strand
GTTTTTGGTTATTTTTTATTGAGAGAGAAAATACATACAGAAAGAAACATAACTTTTCCTGTCCATTTCGCCCTTGCGAATGCCATCCATCGCGCAAAATCACTAAAACTGCACTGGGTGGTAAGTAAACATCCAGTGCGAACAACGGAATGTTAGCTCTCGACTCCTATGCCTGGAATCAACTGATATACAATAGATGATTACTAACCTATGGTTAGTGATCTATAGATATACCTGCCGCTGTGGTTGTAGTAATGTCATCAACCGGTGCCGGACATTCGCGGATGTCTACTGGAAAATTGGGTCTTCACTTTTGCAACAGGGGTTAAACCCGCTCAGAGGCCAAACGCCAGACGCCAGACGCCGGGCGGCGGCCGAATGTCTACACGGCGTTTGGCGGCTGAACGGAGACGCTAGATGGCGTAGACGCCGAGTAGCTATACGGCGTTTGGCGTCCGAAAAGTGAGACGCCGTATAGCTACTTGGCGTCTGAATTTGTCTAGCGTATAGGATCTTATATGAGGGTAGTCACTCTCAGGGATTGCTAGAGAGTCGAAGTTGGGAGCTTTAACGCCGACAGACAAAGGATGTCTGCTACATAGAACACTATGGTAGACGTCTTTAGATGCTTATGATTATCGAGTTTTCTTGCAGCAATGACAGCGATTGCTCTAACTGAGGATTTGACACACCTCATTAGAATCATAACAGAAGAACTTAATTGCGGTCTCTGCGAAATCAACACGTTCAAAACGTCAGAAAAGCTAAATGAGCATATCGAGGCGGTACACTGGGCTCATCGTGTACCTCACTATATCGACAACGAAGTGCAAGGTCTGTAAATATCTTACCCGAGTATATAGCCATGTCGCATTCCTTAGTGAAGAATCTCTACTCGATTGTGATTTATGGGTAATAGACTGAGTGTTAAAAAGCTTAATATTATCATGGCTTGCGATTACTTGAAAACTGGAATTCATGTTTTGAGGCAATTTTCAGAAAAATCTGAGACTTGAGAGTGAACCAATCTCTGCTGTGGTTAATCTCAAATTGCATTGTAACCGGTAGGCCTACCCAATGGATTCAGAAGTATTTATGTAAAGTTGATTAATTTTGAGGTAGGCTACTTATACCCATCAAATATTAGTTAGCAAGACATGTCAGCGGAGTCAGCCATGTTTCTCTCTGAACCAGCTCTCATAATTATGACATGTTAATTTCCAATTTTTGTGTAGACATAATTGCGCTAGTTCATGTTATGCATGATCAATTTGATTGGGAGAAATTTTTCCTTCAATATATTCTATCATTATACACTATAATCCACTCTCAACTACTTGGATAGGAGTGGAGAGTGGATAGGAGTGTGGTTGATTTGACATGGATTTACCCTTGTGTATCTAATTGTATTCACATATTCCAGGCTATATCGTACCATGCCGTTTGAAGTGTATGGAACGTATTGGTCAGGCCAGAGGCAGGAGTCACTACCACTGCCATACCTGCACTAAAGTTCTTGGTCGACGTGGTACATTTCAAAGTCATTTACAGAAAGTATGTGGCAATCCGCCACCAAACAAGGAAAGCAAGACTCGTCGTTTAAATCAACCAGCAGATAGCAAAAGTAAAAAGCAATGCACCAAATGCGACAAGTCATATGCAAGGTCTCATGGCTTGACAAGACATGAACGAGATGCCCACGGCCATCCATCAACCCTTCCTGCAGTTTGTATTGATCCGAAAAATGGTGTGTTTATGGTCTCGCAAGGATCATCAGGCCAAGCTGCTCCTTTGCACGTTACGAAGCATTTATTACGAAGCCTGATTGGGTGTGAAGACAAAGACTGTATATCAATTTTTGGGACCCTCAATGAAAAAGTAAGTCATTGCCTTGCTCAAGTTTTTTGTTGCTGAAAGCTATTTAAAGCTTGTAATTTCAGTCGGAAGGTCATACAATGGTTGTTTCCTGTCTGCTAGCTACTAATTGGTTTGTTGCTGGGAAATTTGCCTCTGGCAAAAAGAAAACAGTATGTGTAATAGTAACAAGACTTTTGAATATTCTCTAATTTAGTGATTCACTCTAGAAAGAAGCAGCTACAAAATCTTTTGTAGCGCCACTTAATGTTCGTTGTGGCGGAACTGGTGTGGGCAGGGGCAACCATTGGATTCTTTTGGTAAGCATGTTCCATACCTGTCAGATTCTACCTTGATATTGTAAGTTTGTGAAACTCATTGCTTCTCACCCCTTCCACCCATGTTCTGTCTCGTCAGTATATTCTGTATTAGTGTAATGTATGTATATACTCTTTCAGGTATCTGACGTTGAATCAAATATGGTTCTACTATACGATCCAATGGGCCACGAGGATCGCTATGGGAATGTCTTGCAACAGTTTGAGTAAGTTGATGAGGTCGTATTCAAGAGACATATTTCATTTCTGTATTAATCCAGCGAATTTATACGAACGTACTCAAGAAGAGAATCAGTTGCGAGATATACAGGATTAATAAGGACCGGTGTTCAAAATGACGGATTTAATTGTGGAGTCCTTGCTTTGAAGGTTTGTGATGCGTTCATGTATTGAGATTTGAGAAAATTAATTTGCAATCAACTGACACTTAATAGGCTGCCAAACTCTACTTAACCACTGGATTATCAATCCCCGATGCAAACCTGGATTTTGATCATTCTCAACAAGCTTGCGAAAGCTACCGCCAGCAGTTTGGTCAAATTTTGCTTGATGCAACGGGTATGCTGGTCCATGTCAGGTTAAAACCATATTAAATACGTTGCATGTTTCTCCCGCAGATGAGAAAGAATTGGAAGATTATTGCATTAAATGCGGTAGTCAAGACCCCCCAAAAAAAGACATGAAATGGGTATGCAATTACGAGATTACATTCGTCGGGTATATTGATTCTAACTTGTTTCCAGGTTGCGTGTGACGGCTGTGGTCGATGGACACACGAGGACTGTTGCCCGGGACAGCGGATACCTGATCCTGATGATGATTTTTATTGCATGCTATGTACTGTGGTGTGAATTCTGATGCTTCTATATTTTACTGTGGTTTCGTTGCCTGTTTCTCAGTCAATTTTACTGTGGTTCCACTGCTGATTTCTTATTGACGTTTACTGTGGTTTGATTGCATATTTCTCTGACTTTTACTGTGTTTCCACTGCTTATTTCGTTGTGACTTTTACTATGGTTGCAATGCATATTTCTCAGTCATTTTTACTGTGGTTCCACTGCTGATTCCTCAGTGACGTTTACTGTGGTTTGATTGCATATTTCTCTGACTTTTACTGTGTTTCCACTGCTTATTTCGTTGTGACTTTTACTATGGTTGCAATGCATATTTCTCAGTCATTTTTACTGTGGTTCCACTGCTGATTCCTCAGTGACGTTTACTGTGGTTTGATTGCATATTTCTCTGACTTTTACTGTGTTTCCACTGCTTATTTCGTTGTGACTTTTACTATGGTTGCAATGCACATTTCTCAGTCATTTTTACTGTGTTTCCACTGCTTATTTCGTTGTGACTTTTACTATGGTTGCAATGCATATTTCTCAGTCATTTTTACTGTGGTTCCACTGCTGATTCCTCAGTGACGTTTACTGTGGTTTGATTGCATATTTCTCTGACTTTTACTGTGTTTCCACTGCTTATTTCGTTGTGACTTTTACTATGGTTGCAATGCATATTTCTCAGTCATTTTTACTGTGGTTCCACTTCTTATTTCTCGATGACTTTTACCGTGGTTTCATTGCCTTCTGCTGTGGTTTCGTTGCCCATTTCATATTGTGGTTTCATTACATGCTGTATCTGCAGACTTGGGTCTGAAATTCATTGCGAGTGTACAAATATGGGGTGGTGACCGGGTTGCAACCGATTCACTAGGTTTCAAGAAGTCAAGTCGAGTCGTTTTCAATTCACCGGCGAGTCAAGTCCGAGCAATCCCCAACGAGTCAAACCTGAGAGCAATGGGTCGAGTCCAAGTCATGGTGTTTACTGTTCCCCATAGAGTTCAGCTTCAGATCACTTCTGTGGAACTCGTGGGGGTGATATCGAAGGTCTCGGATAATTTTTATCTTCATTTTTTCCATTCTAAACATGGTTATTGTAACAGATAAAAGGCAGGTTTGAGCCTATTTATCAGTCCCGATATACCATTCTTAAAAAGTCATACAATGAGTAAATCCATTTTTAAGAAAGTGAGTCGAGTCATGACTCGATTCATTGCAACCGTGGGCGGTGATACAATAATTTGATACAGCTGAACATGCAATAGATCATTTGGGATTCTGCCACCGCTTATTATGACAAAAATTTTACAACTTGCAATCTTAGATATCACATAGTTGCGAGAACTTGATAGTCGCACCATGAAATGATTAGGCCTCTGCTCAGTTTATCGAGACACCAATCGGGGGCAAACGCCGTATAGCTACTCGGCGTCTGAACATAACAGAGGCCAAACGCCATATAGCTACTCGGCGTCTCACCATAACAGACGCCAAACGCCGTATAGCTACTCGGCGTCTGAACATCACAGACGCCAAACGCCGTATAGCTACTCGGCGTCTGAACATAACAGACGCCAAACGCCGTATAGCTACTCGGCGTCTCACCATAACAGACGCCAAACGCCGTACAGACATTTGGCCGCCGCTCGGCGTTTGGCGTCTGGCGTTTGGCCTCTAAGCGGGTTTAACCCCTACTCCACTTTTGAGCGTTAAAGTATAGAAATTAAACATGGAACGGCAACGACCGATTTTGCAGCTTCGTTCCGCTTCGCCGAGGCTGGAGTGGAGAGTGGATTTGCGTAAGCGACTGTAGGATTTCTGGCAATCCAAAAGCTATCTTCACGAGCACAGAAATTATTGAATATGGTCTTGATCGAAAGCCACTGTTGCACCGATTTCGAAAATATAAATTAAAATAATGATCAGGCACTGATCCACCTAGAATCCGTCCTCCAAGTCGAAATATCGGCATTGTTCGAACAATCAGAGAGTCGCAATAAGACTCTCTCTCTCTCTCTCTCGCAACGGGTCATTGTTATGGTCATCGCTAAATTAACCACGAGCCTTATTATAATACGGGGGAGTGCGCATACCGTTTTATTTTCTGATAGAGGCGTTGCGTACAAAAGTTAAGAACCACTGCTCTATAACAAAGCCATCATTCGCATCATATATTGCTGTCGAATCCTTATGCAATTGATAAATATGAACCCAGTTCTCTGCAACGTCTGCTTGTCAGTTAAACGTTTTGACTGTCAATGATAGAGCGTATTTACGAATACTTTGCATCATCATCATTGGTTTGTTAGCAATTTGATCAGTTCAATACACCACAAAAAATGCGATACAATGAAATGACAGGAAGATGTCGAAGCGACTAGGAGTAGTCTATGGAATCGGACACCCACCTTGGCCTAGGCGATGTAAAGAGGAGGCATGCACATTGCACACTGAATGAAAGTAAAGAAGATAGTATAGAAAAAGAAAGCGACAAGAATAGGGCGGCATGTCATGGGAAGCGAGATCGATAGGTCAGTCGTGGTCCGGTAATCTTGAAGGTGGACTGTATTCATTTAGTAGTAATTGTTTGTATTTCGACTTGAATGTGGACACTGGACATGCTCGTCGACTGCCGGTATACTTACTTGAGTAGTTTTCAAAGCCAGTAAATTCTACTTCTACTTGAAATCGTTTTCGGCTGCTTCGAAAAGCACTATTTCTACTCGCACCCGGCTCGTAGGCCTACTTAAGTAGAGGAGAGAGAGAGATAGTAGATATATTAATTCTTTTTTCGCCCGCAGCATCGAGATGCTTTGGCGACAAAGATGCGATACGACCTTTATAGCAAGGTCATCTAGTCTGCACCCCCGTTTTTTTATTCTCATCCATGCTATCAGTGATTGCTGAGCGCCAATGATATATATACATTATACAATGATTGGAAACTGCCACGCCCCCTAACGCTGTAAGGTTTACTCCCGCCGAAATCAACGTGTGCGCGGATAAGGTTGACTGCATACACTTCATTGAGTAATGTTGGCCGTGGTGGAGTACTGCTATCACCTTTGCTGGCAGTTATTCCACTGTTTTTCGTTTGTTGGTTGATTGTTAACAGGTTTTGCGAGCATAGTGAGACAGTACTGCATACTAAGGTCTATTCAAACTTCCGCCAATGCGCAATATTCAGGTACTGACTAGCTGCTTAGGTTTTTGCACCTGTGGATGAGCGTAAAAAAGCTTGGAAAATTAGGACAGATTGAGATTCGAACATTTGTAAGCATCAATTACGCCATCTGATATCTTGAAAGCGAAACTGATTAAGATGCTTTTGTGAGTAATCTTATTGCTGGTGGGTGGCCAACCTGAAAATTCGATGAGACCCATTTAACAGTCTAAAGCAATTTTATTGAAGGCTACTATAATATTTATAACTCTTTTTTCTCACTAATAGTTGATTGATGAATAGTTGGTTGCGTCAGATGTGAGATAGTGTTGCATACCAGGGTGTGCTAAAACCTCTGCCAATGCGCATTTGTTTAAAGTTCCAGCAAAACGTTTTTGCACTGGCGCCAAATATGAATGGGCGGAAAACCTTGAGAAATTTATAAGGAGCATGCGTCAAGATCGTGGCTGGATCAATTGTACAAAAAAAGACGATTTAAAGATTTGCGAACTTCATTCGCCTCATCTGATTTGTTGAAAGGTGAGGAAATGATTCTATACTGTAGCCTACTCTTCATCATTGCATAAGCACTACAGAGTGGTGGGCTACCTTGACTATATATTTTGATTCCTATGGTAGTTGACTGGTAAGCTGATGAAACGAGTTTCGTTTTAATGTCTAATGCATTTGCTCTTGCGTATAGGACACAAATCGATCAATTTGCAAATTGGAGCAATTCCAACCTTAAATTTGCCTGTAAATTGGCTAGATTGTGTTGTCATGACTTTATAGCTGTGTCGAAAACTTCATCGCGAATATTTCAGCAATGCTGTTCACGGTGATGTTTCATGTGTCTAACTACTTCTGATTTTTTGCATTTTCAGTGAAACAGAATATTGTATTCAGTACAACGAAAGACGGAATGGTAGGATTCGTTGATCTTGGGGAGTCGAGACCTGTAGATGATGATGAACCAGCTACACACGCTCTCCAAGTTTATGCCAGTGGCCAGGTAACGTCTGTTTCCAAACCCTTGGCATACTGCGCAACAAAGTCGGTGGCTTCATTTCGACTTTCGAGTATGCCTATATTCTGGAAATGTGTCGGCATCTTGGAGGATCGTGGATTTCGGGTAGCTGCGTTTGTTGCTGATGGACTCAGTGCAAATCGCAAGATGTTCCAAGAGCGTACGCAACAACCTCCACGCCAGCCGCACTGGTGGTACGAAACTTCTCAACAAGGATAGTAAATTTATTCGATGGCGGCATTTTACGGCTGTTTGAACTGACGGAATTGAGATGCGGCAAATTGACGGATGCACATTTTCGTATGCAAAGCTTGGCAAAGATGCGGGAGATTTTTGCAGCTCAGCTTCTGTCTAATAGTGTTGCGCGTATTATGCGAGCAGGAGAGGTGACGCTAGAGAAGCTTCTGCATGGTTTGCAGGTATTTACAAGTGGTTCGACATTATGAATACATCAACCAAGTTCAGCTACAACGCCGACTTGAAGCCATATTGCAGTCCAGACGATTCACGCTTGGACTGGCTGGAAAATGATTTCTTGCCTAAAATGCGAAAATGGATAGATTCTTGTGCTGAAGGAACAGCAACTTAGAAAACCAAAAAATTCTTGGGTCTCGATAACCATTTATGCATTTAATAACCATGGACAGGTACGGTCAAATAGCCGAATCCTTATTCTGCACTACAGATATTAATGAATTTGGTGACACCTTGATATCATATAAAATTACGGAAAAAGAATGTTCCCCATCCTACCAATGATTCGGGCAAGAGCAAGCAAAGATGGACAAACAGCTAAACAAGGCAGATTTCATCAAGAGTAGATACGGCATCGTTCGGGTCGTATTTGGCCATTCTTGAGCCAACGAAAGCGAGTGTACTGCTGCATTATTAAGGACATCATCCAAATACCTTTCTCAAGTTGAAGATGACAAAAATTGATATCTAGCACTGTTATTGCTTAACAAATCACGCATAAACTGTTTTTGTTGTCCACATGATTATTTTTGCATTGGTCTAGTTCTGTACAGTTGCATATTAATGTTACTTTTTTCAAATGCCTGCATCATTATTTCGGTCATATACACATGAATTAGGGATTTGAGGATTAAATTATGTATTCGTAAATGTTCTATCTGTGAAGTGTATGTATCTTCCTCATTTCTTTACATAACATGATGAAATCCTGAAAATTCAATTCTCTATTCTAAGGCATCGAGATTTTGTGGAATGATCATGGATAGGTGACTTTTTTCAGAGGTGGGTGATGTATGCAACGTTGCTACTGAAGTAGTGGAAGTATTGCTACAATGATTTACTCAGGTTCAAATAGAAGTAGCGAAAATATAAATGTGTATAGTACTTTTAAAAAGTTCTAAAAGTAGATTTGGTTGTTCGCTCGAAGTCAGTTGGAAATAGTCACTTTTGAAATTGCAGGGTTAAGCTTAGTGACTACCGCAAAATGGCCATTGAATATGTGCGTGCTATTTTCAAAAACCTTCAAAACTCAGGAGATCTAGATATCCCCAGAAAAAAACAAGTTGTGATGTTTTTGTTTGGTGAGTAGTATGAAAACACAATCACCCGCGGAAGTAGGCAAACCTACTCGAGTACTCAAAAAAACTAGAATTACTACTTTAAAAACTACGTCTGCTTGATATTTAATTATATATGATGTTATTGATGTAGGAATATGATGGAAAAGCGACACCTCAAGTTGGAATGAAGGTTGTGTCACTTGCAACAAAGGTTGAACGTCCGCGACTGTGTGAACATAAGCCTCGTTGGTCGTCACAAGGCTACATCACGGGGATTGCGTATAATTGCGAGTCGTCAATGTGTGAATTGGATTTACGATACGCGCATGACGCGCGAAATTTATCTTGTGAACTAGGTGTACGACTGTACGAAGTACGTGTACGTGAATCAACGTTTATATAGCAGCGGTCCGCTAGCATAATCAGAAGAAAAATGCCAGACGCGAGAAAGGAATGCGCTTTTAAAGCTATTCAACACGTTAACGCTAATTGCCACTGATTAATATACCCAATGAATTATATATCATCGCTAGTTCCTCAAAGAAGTATTGCTGAGGAAGCCTTTGTTTACAGCACAACTGTGTATGCGATGAAGCGTGACCAGGAACACGCTGAAACGCTGAGCTCACGGTAGTTTCCAGAGATGAGCATGGATTAGGATTAGGTTTTGAAAAAACAGGATTTGTGAAATTTTGTCGGATTTGGATTGGATTTGGATAAGACATTTTTTTCAGAACGGATTAGGATTTGGATTGGATTTACCTATTTTCTGGGAGATTGAAATGTCGTGTGGCGAATGGCGACAAACTTTATTCAGATCAGTTATTAATGTACTTATGGTTGCTAAGTTATCTTGAATCAAGTGAATCGTTCGTTGTGAAAGAAAATTTTCGAATCCCTCCATTGCATAAATTGGTATTTTTTCTGAATTTCCAGTTGGAATCGGATTAGGATTGGACATGGACTTGAATATGAAAAAGTTATGGATTAGGATTTGGATTTGGATTTGAAGGTTCGGATTTGGATTGGATTAGGACATAGAAATTTCAAATCCGCTCATCTCTGGTAGTTTCCAATCATTGTATATATATCATTGCTGAGCGCCTATAGTAGCATATAGCCGCGCATACCAGATTTCGAGTCTTTGGTCTGACCCGGCCGGGGATCGAACACACGACCTACCGAGCAAGAAGCCGGACACATCAACGCCGCACCGAGATAGTGTAATGGTAATGCGTCCGGCTTCTCGAGCGGTAGGTCGTGGGTTCGATCCCGGCCGGGTCATCCAACAGACTCAAAAATTGGTATCCGCAGCTATCCTGCTAGGCGCTCAGCAATTACGGATAGCATGGAGGAGGAATAAAACGGGGGCGCAGACTAGATGACCTCATGGGGCCGTATCGCAACTCCGTCGTCAAAGCATGTCGATGGTGCAGGCGAAAAAGAATACCATATCTCTCTCTCTCTCTCTCTCTCATCACCATTATACACTATCTCGCTCGGAATTCTGCGTCACTACTTCTACTTCTACTTAGTAGCTTTCCTGACTACTTTGACCGCTTCTGCTAGTTTATCGTATCGTCTTCTCAGCAGATAAAAATATATTATTAATGGTTTATGGTTTATTAGTTTATGGTTTTAAAATCTTCAATTCCTGTGTTCATATTAAATTCCATAGCCCGCAATGTTACTATTCAAATGTCAGCCTCGCGTGGGGTCTTCCTGTTTCCAAGTTATAATCCTGCATTACATCTGACCTTCAAATCGAAGTCCGGAATTCAACTGTCACGTGCTAGCATGAACCTGCATGAACAGTTGAACACGTACAACTAGCGCCATTCTCAGAGAATTTGGTGCTCCTGATCAATTCCATAGTGTTTCCACCTCGTTATCTGACACTGGGACCATAGTGTCCTATATGGTGTCGACACAAGCAAATCTCACGCCTCAGTGAAATTGTAACACGTCACAATTTCCATTTGGCTACAGGCAATTTGACGGTCATTTTTGACCGGCTTGCCGAGCATTAAATTTGGTAAAACTGGTATCAATCGAAAGCTGACTCTGCACTGATTACGAAAATATAAATTTTATTCCGCTCGCGGCCCTGGAACCCCCACAATCAGCCTCGAATTTTTCATTGTTATGGAGATTGGCATTGAGACGCAACAATGCTGTCTGGCGAAACGAGAGATTGGCATTGGGACGCAACAATGCTGTCTAGCGAAACGAGAGAGTTACTCTCTTGTTACTCTCTCGTTTCGCCAGACAGCATTGTTGCGTCCTAATGCCAATCTCCATAACAATGAAAAATTCGAGGCTGATTGTGGGAGTTCCAGGACCACGAACGGAATAAAATTTATATTTTCGTCATCAGTGCAGAGTCAGCTTTCGATTGATACCCGTTTTACCAAATTTAATGCTCGGGAACCTGGTCAAAAATGACCGTCAAATTGCCTGTAGCCAAATGGAAATTGTGACGTGATACAATTTCACTGAGCCGTGAGATTTGCTTGTGTCGACACCATATATAGGACACTATGCTGGGACGTAAGTTTCAATGTTACGTCATAGATTCACCAGTGACGTGTTGGATACATGTGATCACAATATATCTGAGTCGGATGGGCGGGAATGAATCTTCGGACCCCAGGCTATACGCCAAACTGCCATTCGTTTGTCCGCTATAGCTCGTATCAAAGAAATCAATACAGATACAGTATACACCAGTGGTCGGGAACCTGTGGCTCGCGAGCCATATATGGCTCTTTTGGGTATAAGATATGGCTCTTTGATAAATTTTAATTTTGCACCGAATTTATCAATATTCCAGCAACTTGCTAGTGAATTTTCACAGCGGCGAGAATAATTATTCTCGTGGCCGCACGAACATGTCTTTGAGAAGACAAGGCTGTATGGGATCTAGGTCCATGGTTAGGGGTAGGACCACCATCTTTTCAAAATCCCTAAATTTAAGTTGCTGTCGCACCGGCGACTAACACCACACGCAGATTCAATCTACCCACCATCGCGCGCCAAGAAATGGTGGATTGCACGATACCTTGTTCAACGAATGAGAATAGCAGACGTGGCGACACTTTTACGACAATGCAGTTTTCAAATACACATTGTCTTCCTGATCTACGCCTAGAAGTTAAATGCCTTGGAAGTGACATTCTTAATTACCAATTCAAATGAAAAACAACGCTATACATTTTCTTGATTAGTTAGTAGCTTTCTAGCACTACCGTCAAAATGTAGGTGTGTAACGCATCACAATATATTTTAGAAGGCGATCAAGACTTGGATTTTCAAAATCAGCGCGACAATTACATCTGATTAACATCAGTGATTATAAATTCTACGCTGTCACAAGTGAGGCTTGGCCCGTCTGCGCCTCATCTGAGCCTTACCTCTCCTTTCGCGCTTTATTTTCTAACAATAAATATGAAAACTCCGTGAATAAAAATGTTTAAGATCTAGTCATTCACAAACATCAATAGACGATAACAATAACCATCGAAGGATTCAAAATTTTCCTTCACTCATCCCTGACGACATCTGAGGTAGTGCCTCATTTGTCTCCCCTAACCCCCCTCGCTGACATATCACATGGTGGGAATGTAATGATGTAGTGAACAATGCTCCCTCTAGTTTTTTACGAGTCTGCGCGCACTCACCCGCTCACTGCGCGGTCCCTTTGACAACAGTGCGTAATGACCAAAAAAAGGTCATCACTTCGTTTTTTTTTGTGTGCACCTGCGATTTTCTGTGCGCGGAGACCGTGTCAGCACTGCGCAATTGCGCATTGGTAGTGATCATGTTTGGCTCCGCCTACCCACGCAGGCAGAAAAATATAGCGCACACTACGAATCCCATATATTAGTTAATTAGTGCTACGAATATGTCATGGATGGTCAATTGTGACGTAACAGTTGCTTGACGTGTATGGCTCTTTCGGAGTTACAATTGAAAATATTGGGCTAATATGGCTCTTTGCTCGAAAAAGGTTCCCGACCACTGGTATACACTGATGTTCGCAGGGTTGAGGACTCGCACAAATATTTATGCGACTCGCTGCGTTTGCGACTATCGTGGTGTTGCAAATTGCGGTCCGACTCGCGATTCAGTCAATTTCGACTCTGGCGTCTACGTCCGACTCGTCCACTTCCGTCGCCGTCCAACTACCATATGGTATAGCTCAGTGCTTTTCAACCTGTGCGACGGTTCGCACCGGTGTGAATGAAAAAAATTGCAGTGCGAATGGCGTAGGTGGTGCGAATGATGCGAATGAAAAATCTGGATGAGTGCGAATGAAAATCGTGAATAATTGTTAATTTTTCTGACGTAGAATAATTGAAATAAACCAAATAGGAAATTTAAGGGCAGTGTAACTGTTGTAGTTGAGACGCAATTTTAAAAACTTGTTTAACTTACGTCGCACCACTAATCGTAGCTTTCACAGGCCGTAGTAAATTGATATTTTCGCACTATAATTTTTACGTAACCAAAAGCCTGGTTTGGAAACTGGTGTAGTGGCAGCCAAAGTCAAAGTGACTTTGACTACCTCTGGTTACAGTAGTAGGCTACAACTGCGACACGCGGAGGAATTTTTTTTATTCACCATCATTCGAAATCGCGTGCGTCAGACATGTTTTGTAAATCTGTGTTAGGTATAAAACTGTGGTGTGCGCGTTCTGTATGTCATAGCCTACATGTCCGTAAAATCGTAGCCTATACCAGTGCTCTTCAACCTTTTTCGGAGTGGTACACCCTTTTAACGTTTGCTCAAAACTCGTACACCCCTGTTCATTAGGGGTCTTCCAAAATGACTTTTTTCTCAAATCGTACTGGCTACTTGATAAAATCGTTAGGTTACCTAATTTAAGCCTACACACCAAATTTGGTTCGATTCCAACCAGTAGCCGCATTGCTACGAGAAAAATAAATAACGAAAAATTTGAAATTTTTCTGTTCACCCGATGAAAGTATTGTCTATAAAAACGATATTCTTCAAATTTGGTTCAATTCCAACCAGTAGAAGCGGAGTTATTGCCGTCAAAAAATTTGGATTTGAATAAAATAGTATTTGGTCACATAGTCTATTCGCCGCTAGGAAGGCCGCCTGTCACGCAAATTGGAATTTATTTCGTGTCAGCCCAAAAACAGCATGACATTACGAACGATAATCAACCTAAATGTAACAGTATTGGGGAGAGAGTAGGTAAAGCTACTGCTGCAGAAGCGGTAATTCAGATCAGCGATGATAGCAGGCGCACCAGCCTACTGCGTATCAGGCCTGCCCCACACCACACACAGTCGATAGAAGCACATGGGCTGCATGAGATGTCAGTAACCTCAGATCGTATGTCGCTATACACAGTCTATTGTCGCTAATTTGCATCACTAATAACAAAATATTAAATTGCAAATGTATGGCGAAATATTGGACATAAAATCGGCATCTTAAAACAAAAGGGTTTCGATTTCATCATGGATGCTGTTTCGACCCTGGCTGGCTACGTCACTATGTGCATTGCGGTATTTATTAACGTCGGGTATGAAGTACCGATTCAAGAAGTCTGAGCTATCGCGGCGGTTTCCTCAAAAATCACTAAAAGACAAATGACTAGTTGAACACATGTTTGTTAACTGCTTACTTTCCAACACCAAACGGAACCATTGGTCTATTGCCGACGGCTAAATGATTACGAGAAATTTGTGCTTATGACATCACAATCAAACGGTGTACACTGTATAGCAGTGGTCGGGAACCTATGGCTCGCGAGCCACATATGGCTCTTTTGGGCATAAGATATGGCTCTTTTCAAAATTTGTATTTTTGTGCTTAATTTAATTGCGGCAACTTGTTAATAATCTTCAGCACGACCAGTATAATTATTCTGTTGTAGTACAAACATGTCTTTGAGTGGTTAATACAGTGGTGTATTGAGCGTTTGGTGCTCGCTCCGACCCCCTCAAATTTAAGTTGCTGTCGCTCCGGCGAGCAATAGCACTCCCGAATTCGATGTACCCGCCGCGAAATCGTGGATTGGACGATACGTTGATAGATCAAAGAGATTGAGATATAGCGACGTTTGTATCACTATGCGGTTTCCAAATACAGATTGTCATTCACAATTACAAATTCAAATTACAAACAACGCCATAGCTATTGACGTTCTTGATTGATAACGTAGCTCTGTAGTCACTGTTAAAATGTAGGCCTGTGGCGCAACGTTATGTTACCGCCGAATACTTTGATAATAGAGAAGTCGAATCGGAATCAGAGCGACAATTACATTCGATTATTATCAGATATTATAAATTCTATGATATTTACGATGAATTGCGCTATCACAGGTAAGGCATGGCCCGACCGTGCCTCACATATGCCTCACCTCTCCTTTCACGCTTTATTTTCGAACAATTAATAGGCACGTTGCATGATTTTGGTAGTAATAATGTTCAAAATCGAGTAGATAGGTGCGGCACTGCCTCACTTGCCTCGCCTGACCCCACGTCACTGACACATCACACATTGCAGTGGGTGCATGTATACTGCTGTGTAGTGATCATGTGTGGCTCCAGCTACGTATTAGGGATGGTGTGAACGTGAGGTTCACGTTCGTGTTCTGTGTGTGAACCTCGGAAATTTAGAGGTTCGCGTTCACAACAGAACCTTGGTAAGTTCTGCACTGTGAACCTTTTTGGTAAATTGTAATTTGCACTTAATTACAAGATCTTTGGTTCAAGTTTATTGCATTTCAACTGTGGGTCACTCTGTGCATGGCGCTGGCAGCATAAAAAATCAACACTAAACGAACATGCACCATGACAACCTTAGAAGTTTTACTTGCATTTTTGTTACCAAAAATTTCTCGAAATATCCAGCTTTCCGTTTGTAAATATTTAGTGACTCTCTGCTGTGAGCTTGACCCGCAATCACACAACATCACGAGCGATATACGTAGTCAGCGAATGATGCTTATTCAACCAATCAATGACATTGATATCGTTTTCTGATGTAAAAAATCGAGCGGGCGTATGGGGTCAATCTCGACTTCATATCTTTACTGTATCATTAAAACCAAATCCGTGCGATTAAGGTGCTGGCTACTGCTATATAACTTCACTGTTAAAAAAAAACAGTAAATTTACTGCTCAAATAGCAGGCAGCAGTTTTACAGCCATTTGTAAATGTAATTACTGCTTCCAGAAAGTCAATTAAATTACGGTGTTACAGCAGTAAGATTTATTACTGGTTTGCTAGTAAATTTACTGACTAAATGTAAAACTAAATACCGATTCCAGTAAGATTTATTACTGGTTTGCTAGTAAATTAACTGACTAAATGTAAAACTAAATACTGATTCCAGTAAGATTTTTTACTGGTTTGTTAGTAAATTTACTCCCTATTGTAAAACTGAAAACTGCTTCCAGACAGTCAATGAAAATACGGCCCACACACTAATCATCAATTAATGATGCAGCAGCGTCGAAGCATTTATTGATGTATTCATGGAACTTTTTTCAGCAACTTTGCAAACTTTATCACTTTAGGGTGAACGTCAGTTTTTCTTCTTTTAGATGTCTTTGTGCCCTTCTCTGCGATCCCAGCAAAGTACCTATAAATGAAATAGGCTAGATCAGTGGTTCTCAACCTTTTTGGCCTCGCGGACCCCTTTTGACCGTCACGGACCCTCGCGGACCCCCTCAAGTTTTAGTACAATTTTAGCTCTGTTATGATGCAACCTTCATCTGTCTTGTGAAAATATGAACTGTAGGCTTGTGATAAACAGCAAAATAATGATTTTTCTTGAAGATGACATCATACTATTTATGTAGAAATTGGTGGACTGTTATTATTTCAAAGCTAATATTGCAGCGGTATTTCTTGAAGTACGTGGTCGTGTCTTGAAAATCCACGGCTTTGTTTTGATATGAACGAGGAGTGCCGAAAACCATTTCCGCCAAGATAGATGGAGGCTAATGCAATATTAACGCATAACGCTTCCGACGATACTTTTGGTGTGATCGCAACATTTATGGCACCAAAATGAAGAAACACATATTTTATGAACACATCACGTCCAGCATCTAGCGCAGGGACGGGCAACATACGGACCGCTGGCCGAATTCGGCCTGCAACGGCATTTTCATCGGCCCGCAGAGAGTTTCTACCGTCAAAGTGAAATCCTAATCTAAAAGTATAGACAAATTTTATGCTCCAAAGAATGGATCCAAGTTTTCCTACCAGAGAAAGACTGTCATGAAACGATTTGTTCTGTTCGGGTATACATATATATTTACGAGCAAACATTTTCGACCATGAACAATTGAACATTAACAAGACAAGGCTGCATACCAATATAACTTGTGATATGAATTTCTGGGTTGGAGTGTAATGCTTTGATAGCAACAAAACACTCCTTGTTCATCAAAAAATCAGCCTTGTCGATAGGGAATCCGCAATAAGAATGCTCAAAATCTGATTGCCGAGCTTTAAGAGCAGGTATATCATTGTCCGATTTATGACGAGTGTCAGCCGAAAGTATTCGGGTCCATATCAATATGAATATGCTATTCAATTGTATATTAAAGTTCTGTACCTCCAAGAAGCTGTTCCCTGCATTGCGACAAATTATGGAAATACTTCGGAAATTTTTATTTCAAACGACTGTTCAAACGACTGCTAACTTCATATCGAAAAGGTTCCGCAGACATTACGAAGTCACCCTGATTGACGTTACTATCTCCATATTTTTATTTTTTCCACAAACCCCAACAAAACAACATTTTGATGATATGAGTCATGAGGTTTCAGCAGTTGTGGTGCGAAACTGCTTCATGCTTTCTCAAATTAAAAAATAGAATAAAAATTAGGTTATCAACCATTCTAAAACTTTAGAGGTCTCGCGGACCCCCTGAAATTGCTTCGCGGACCCCCAGGGGTCCGCGGACCCCCGGTTGAGAACCGCTGGGCTAGATATTACTAATAGGGACAAAGAATCAAAACGATTGCCAGCTGATAGTAATGGTGTATTCTAGTACGATTCATGTCAGGGATGGCCAATCTTTTCAGCCGAAGGGCCGCATAAGATTTTCAAACCATTGCGCGGGCCACTTCAATATTGATAATCTTTTAGTAGTCGTCCAATCTAGAGCGAACCGGATTAGGTAACGGCGAAAACGAGACTTATATTACAGCGCATCAAAATCGATAACAATTATGTTATTAAAATCCGGAATTCATAGCCGCGCCAAGCGCAAAAACTATTCGAAGTTAATGAATGAATTCGGTCAATAATAAGGGCACTTGAAATATTGTGGGTCGCCTCTGTATAGCGCTAGGCTCATTTGGCTTGGCAAGGACTGGGTTATATTCCTATTTCAGTCATCAACATCCTGCATTTCGCAACCAGGCTGATCAATTTTTTGTTTGGCCTCGCAAGTTCACAATAAATCACCTGCGTAATTAATTTTTTGAAATTATAACTAACTTCAAGAATTACTTACCAGGCCCGTCTAAACCTTCCCGCGGGCCACGGTTTGGTCATCCCTGATTTACGTAGACCAGGGTTGGCCAATTTAGAAAATCACACCGTGGGTCACTCTCACAGGCCCGCGATTTGGCCACTGTGAAGCACTTCTACACAAGTACTCTAGTGGTTATGGGGTGCATCAATTATGTAATTGATTACTTTAACTCGAGTAGCATCAGAGACTGCTTGGGACAATAATTAAAGATAGAAGTTGTTGTCTTGTAAAGCATATAAAGGTAGGCATAGTCGAGATCAGAACGTGTTTCGGGGAGTCCAGGTGCATAATTAGTATCAATTAAATTTAGTATAATCTGTTTCAATTGTGGTCTCACTCTCACTCATAGCTCACCTTTGCATGCATGAACTCCAATGTAGCTGTTGCTTTTTCTGGGCACTCCATATTGAAGACATAGAAGCAGACGAAGAAATAAGCTACTGCGGAGTAGGAGGATTTCATCGAATAAATGATAGATTTTCGGCGGTTATCAGAAACTTGTCTGTACAGTGGACGGTCGAGCCTAAAAATGCACGGGTATTGTAGTCAGATTAGCGCCCTAATAAATCACACCAATTTAGAGGTGGTTATGGTAAACCAGTGTTGGGATGACTCCAGTCAAGACTTGACTCGAGTCATCTTTTTGTATAAGTTGACTTGACTCGAGTCAATTTGCTAAAACGACTTGACTTGACGTATCAGAAATGTGGATTGACTCGTGACTCGGAGCAAAATTCAGGAGTCAATTCCAAGTGATAAAGTTATCGGTGTCGATGAAAATAATTCATTCTTGCATATGTTCGGATTGTTCGCGCAACGCTGGTGTAACCAGTGACAGCTACCAATCATTCCATTATGGTGTGTTTTACTGAGCCGTCATTGTTCTCTCGCAAATGAATTGACCACAAACGAAGTGTTCGAAGCTTACGGTTTACATTGTGGTTAACAAGTAGTAAATTAATTTATTAGCAAAATATCTGTTTTTGTTCTCTGTTCTGACCTTAACCATTAACCAAACCTATTGTTTTATTGAAAATGAATTCGACTATAGTTTATATACTCCTCAACTATTGGCGCCTACTTTAATTGTGTCATATTAGTTAGTATTAATTGGTAATGTGACTTGACTCGCGACTTGACTTGAATCCACTCGAATCACTTCCAAATTGTGATTTTTATTAGATGCATTCCCGCTAACTTTCCACGCTAATTCCTAAAATTATATAACGCATGCTGACATGAATTGGTGTAGTCATAAGCATAAAATGTCAATTCCAAAACTATTGCATTGCAATCTAAACAATAACTTACGGATTGCGATCAAGAATGGATGATTTGGAGCCGCCTCCACCCTGTATGGAATCGGTGTCCTGTGCTCACACTATATTTTATTTTTTAATTATTTTTTATTAAATTACTTTAACTTGGAGAATCATCGCTGCTCACCTGATATATCAGGCCAAAAGGCCAGCGATTCCAATCAGGGCCTCCACAAAGTCTTCTTGAAAACTTTCCTGAAAACAGATATGGATTATTACAACACACCTTCATTGACATCATTTGGACTTGTTTGATTGTTGGAGTCATCTGTCAAACAATGGTGAACGGCAACAAATGACTACAATGATTCGACTACGCGAATCTGAATTAATCATTATTGTAATTATTTGAGTTGAGTAGTAGACATTTTTTCGTTTACTGAAAGTATACTCGTCTCTCCACTGAAAGGTAATTTATCAACGAGAATTATAGACTAACAACTATGAATAAAAGAAGGCTTTTTGCTTACCATTCGCCTGAATATTTGTGAGATTGGCTCATCAAAGTATGAACATAGTAGCTCGAGCATGCCAATAGAAGCCGTATATGATTGCGATTGAAGCATTTTGCATATTGTCGAAATTCTTTCCATCGTGGTGACAACCCTCAGTGACTTCACCTTTTCAACGCCCTGAAGAGAGAACGGGCTCCTTTTATAAAAGATAACAGTGAATATAGCTGTCTGCAAACATTCTCAACTCAATATTGAAATAAAACGAATTTTGAACTTTTGTCTGCGACAGACAATATAATCACGACCGAGTAATGTAGTGACATAGCATTATCTATATCAAAATATAAGGATAGCTATTCATACTTACTTTTGAATGAGACACCATAGCTACTGTCCATCATGCGAATGTTGTGTTCCTTTCCATCAACCCTACCAGTAAGCTTGGAATAATGTGGCAACATATACTGATCTTCCTTATTATATGAAAGAAACCCTTCTGTCACACCCGCAACTGTTTGCCGAAAACAACCGCTGTTTCCAGTCTGGCAATTCTTAACCTCAATCTTCCTCGCTAATCCCCTGGGATATTGAACAAAAGAACTATCGCTGGCTTCCCGCCTGATGAAAGTCACTCAACCATGACAGTTGCGAGTTGAGTGACTTTGCCCCTGATTACCTCCTGTTGTGATTAAATATAAAGATGATTATAAGCCTTAAAGTCGATGTACCACCATACAATCTATTCTTAAGCCTACTTGGTATTAGAACGGCTGGCCTACTGAAATTATGTCAACTTGAAACTATTGATTGTTGCGATATTGAATTCCTATATCTATAAATGCCTATTTTCAAAATGCTGATTGTCAGCAATCTCTGACACGCCGTGATAAAATCGTACTAGCAAAATCGTAATACTCTACGCGTTTATGTAACCCTATTGTATATGGAATTACAATTTTATCAAAATCTTTCTTTCTTGGCCACAAGAAATGCCCACCCATACGTGTGACAAATGAAATAATTTACGGATTGATTCGGTGAATCAAATTACGATCTCATGTCCGTAATTGAATACGGCGTCAATAACAGTACATTTCGTTACGAAGACGCATGTAAACTCGTTTACTGCTCAAAAGGTGTAAATTTACGGATTCATTCGGTGAATCTAATTACGATCTCGTGTCCGTAATTGATTACGGCGTAAATAACAGTAAATTTCGTTACGACCACGTATGTAAACTCGTTTACTGCTCAAAAAGGTGTAAATTTACGGATTTTTCTAACAGTGTTGTTGTTTATGGTATCGGTAGCGAGTATAGAAACCCGTTTTACACTCTGCTCAATATCAATGTAGCAATACTCAGATTCCGAACACATTGTCCGGTCTGGCTAAGACCATTAAGGCGTATAAGCTTATATTTCCTGGTGAGTCCTCGTCGAAATTGTTGGCAAAACGACGGAATGTATTGATTTTATGAGATTATTATATCCTTTGATAACCGCGGTTGATACATTTAGCGACGTTTAAAACGCCAATATGTACTTCAGCAATGCGACATTATGTGGCCCGAGTCTTCGCTAGGTATCGTGTACAGTAATATAGGCTATCACTTCATTGAAAGATAGGGTTGGAATTAGCAATATGACGTCACGAGGTTCACGTTCGTGTTCACACAGAACCTTTCAAAAAGGTTCGCGTTCACACGAACCCGAACCTTTCAGAGGTTCACACCATCCCTACTACGTATGTCCTCATGGGTCCTCGCATCCCGTATAACCAGGCCGTGCTATTTTTGGCATATGTCAAAACTGCCAAAAATAACTTATTTTTGGCATTTTTCGATTTTTATTTTTGGCAGTTTTGGCATCGTCCTCTAAATAGATAGTTTCAGCCTCGAATTAGTCACAAAAACGCTTTATTTGGGCTAGTTTGTCAAAAGACACCACAAAATGTGCACCATCCACGTATAATCAGTGCCAACAAACAATAAGAACAAGAAAAAACCAAACGATTTCATAGGTTATTAATATCAAACGAAACCACAAAATGTGCAGTATCCATCGGAATCGGTGCCAATAAGCAAAAAAAGAAAGAAAAGCCTAACAAACACGCTCAACAGCTGATTGTTACAGCTGTTGAATAGACTTAAATCGTTTGCACTGTAACAGTACTTCCAAACTTAGGTCAGCTAAGTTTCTCCTAAATTCATTTCTCGCCCAGCGAATCTGGGAAATATCGGCTCCAACAGTTGAGGGAAAGAATTTTGCCAGTCATCCACAAAAGGTTTTCAGAGCTTCAAAATCTTTGGAGGGCCGAACCGGCTTCCATGCATCATGAAAAGAGATCACTTCGCTAGTGCCAACGATCTCATCGCGGAAAGAATTTTCTTCCCGATCCTTTTCCAGGAGTTTCCTGTGTTGTCTCTCAACACATTCTATTTAGTAGCCTGACTATCATTTCTCCTTCAGTCTACCGATATATTTTCGGAGGACTTTTGTCACATCAGGTGGCATTAATATTACCAACTCGCATGGACGAGTCCTGGGAAGGTTAGCTTGTTTACGAACATTGACGCAACAAGACTGTCTGGCAAGACGAGACTATGCAGCTCAGAAATAGCCAGACAGTTTGTTGCGTCACAATGATCAACTCGATCACAATGCAAAAATCGTGTTTGATTTTGGGGTTCCAGTTCCATGAGCAGAATATAATTTATATTTTAATAATCAGTACTGCGGCAGCTTCTGATTTCAAATCATCAAATTTAGCGCTCGACAAGCCGGTCAAAAATGGTCGTAAAATTGCCTTTGGACAAATGGAAAATATGACGTAAACCAAATGCAGACAGCCGTTGAATCTCGCTGTGCTAACATCATTTAGGACACCATGCTTTCACCCCTAATGGGTGGGCTGGACCCAGATTAAGAAACCTGCCTTTCACAAACGCTCTTCTCGCTTGTAACGCGGTCCTGTTAACACAACACCATGAACGAAATACACTATTTGACAGGCCGTGTTATTTTTGGCATATGCCAAAAATTGCTTATTTTTGGCATTTTCAAATTTTTATTTTTGGCACTTTTGGCATCTGGCTCCTGAAATGCCAAAAATAACACGGCCTGCGTATAACTGAAGAAAGTCTCAAATTTTGTATGAAAAACAATATTATCAACCAGACAACAAAGCCATCAGGAATACCATGCAACACCAAAGATACATTAACTGTAAAAAGCTGTTGTCTATGTCTGTTGGAAATCTAAATGGTAATTGTCTTAAGCTGCCAAAAATATCACAGGCCTCTCAGTGCAATACAATTAAAATATATAACTTGCAAAAGATCTATGTAACTCAAGTTTCGCATACTCATTTACTCAAATAAGGCAACCAGCATGATTAGTACGGGTTTTTACAGAGAAAATAGGTGCAAACGACGAATATAATGTAGTGATTTCGAATTTGCACTATCATGACGTCACGAATTTGTAATTGTGACGTAGTAATTGATTGACATGTATGGCTCTTTGGGAGTTAAAATGCAAAATATAGGGTCAATATGGCTCTTCGAACGAAAAAGGCTCCCGACCACTGCTGTATAGTATTACACTTGAGGAAACATCGTGCCATATTGCTCATTAACCTGTGCGTCAACCTGTAGCCTACTGACCCACAAACCTGCCTTTGTGACAGCTAGCCATCGGCTCATTGTAATTCGGATCTGGTACACCCCTGTACACCCCATCTGAGTGGTACACCCTTTGCAAATTCTGGTACACCCTAGGGTGTACGACAACCCCGGTTGAAGAGCACTGGCATATACTACTGTAATATTAAAAATGAATTACTTTTCATGGATGAGACTGTATTTTGGACAGGAGTGCAGAACAGATTTTAAATCCTCGCCATCCAAGCATTAGTAGACATTCTTGTACAAAATCCAACTATACTTTTTTGGCCGAAAAGGGTTTCAGTAAAATAGTTGAAATCAAAACGAGCGAAAAAAGTTGCCTTTTTAATGAGACACTTACTAGTTTAAGCTACATAGTAGCCAATTTTTTGTGCATCTGAACAAAATGTTGGTAAGTCTTCATCTTCTTTTTGTATAACAACTTCCGGTTAGTTTGTGCGAATGAAATTTATGTTACAAAAAAAAGTGCGGATGGAGCTGAAAAAGGTTGAAAATCACTGGTATAGCTCATCGCTATATCAAATATACCGGGCCTGATTTGTGGAACAGTATCTCGCCAGCTATCCGACAGTCATCGAGCATGTTCACATTCATGTCTAAACACACACAATTTCTATTGAATGAATAATATTTAATTAATAATGTTAATCCCCTGGTCCTACGGACCACGACCTGACATATCGGTCTCGCATTCCGACACGTCCCACATATAGACTCTTTGATTATTTATTGAAAATCATGGAATCATAAAATTTTCTACTGCAATAACTTCGCTTCTAGTGGTTGGAATTGAGCCAAATTTGGTATACATCATTTCAACTGACAGCCTAACAATTTCATGGGGTCGGCAGAAAAATTTTGAAATTTGATTTTTTGTTTTTCAATGATAAATTCAAAACTTTCTACTGCACGAATCTTGCTTCTACCCGTTGGAATGGGGCCGAAGTTGGTGTGCAGCGTGTTTTAACCAACCTAACAATTTTATCATGTAGCCAGTGAAATCTGAAGGAAAAAATATTTGTTGGACAGTCCTATTGATCAGGCATACGCAATACATTCGAAGTATCATACAGCTGTAGTATTATAAAGTGGGTGGATGGAGAGATCACTAGCTCAGTCAGTAACCTATATGAATTCTTGATTGTATCAAACAAGCTATGGCTTCGTGCAATTACAGCGAGCAAACAAGGAGTGAAGTTGAGCAGGCATACACAATACATTCGAAATATCATAACCTCTCCTGGTATACAGCAGTATTATAGTATTATAAAGTGGGTCATTCGGGACTCAAGTTGGAAAAATGAAACATGACCTTTTTTCGTCAACACAAGAGGATTTCCCGTAAAAATTTCAGAACCAGCAGTTTTCAAATCCGGTAATCTAACTTCTGTGATTTGTAAAAAGTGTCTTCCTTTCCGGATCCCAAAATACGGTAACGATAATTAACGGCCGCATTTCGATATTCGATAACATATGTAGCGTACGGCTGCATGGCAGCCGACAGTCGTTATGTACCACATGGCTATATTACTGGGGACTTTGCATCGCGGATAGTCCTTGCGGATAGTTCCCACGGAGCCATGGCGCAGAGGTGGCTGGAATCGGAAAACATGGCGCTCGACAATGGAGACTGACCTAGCGCAACGCGGGCTGTCGCTTGAAGACGCCCACGACCGCCTACGTTGGAGACGCTTAATACGACCCTAAAACTGATTATCTCGATGTTTTTTTGTTTCCTGTTTTCTTTTGCCCTTTTCATTTTATTTGATCTAATTGAAAAGTCGATATATATATGTATATAGTCCTTGCGATGTTTTATGCCATCTCTGTTTACTTGTGAAATCGTTGCGCATGAAAGTTTCTAATTGTAGAAGCAGGACGTCCTCACAGGCTTAAGCACCTAAATCCCGAGTGTGCTGTGAAAGTTGTTGGCTTTCGTTGTGAAGTCACGTGAGGGGCGACATTTTTTCTACTTTATGAATGAATCTCGTCAATAATATATTGTTAGTTGCACCTATTACTATCCAATATATTTCCGTTTCCAGCCCTCGTCATGAGATTTACAGGTAGATCTGATGGAGCGTCTTTGAAAATTATGGGCACATATTGAATGACAATGCATCTTTGGGTTGTGTTTAGTCACTTTTTTGCATTTTGTTATTGCTTGACCTCCCATCAACATTGTCGTTGAATTCTCAGAAAGCGGGAGCCAATTCGTAAATTCAAATTGCATGTTTTCGGCCGCCATAGCACACGCTAATATAATTATGTGTAGATGGCCGCATAATTATTGTTCAACGGATGCAGGTTGCCGACCACCCTGACCTAACTATAAATAATCAAACATAGGATCCGTCATTGATTTAGCAATCCGCTGATTTTTTTTGCAAATATATATGACTTTATTGGTGATTTTGTTATATTCCGAATGTATGCGAGGTTTGCTGATTTCGAGTAATCAAGCAGGCCGGCGAAACAAATGTTTTCAAACGGATTCTTAAAAAATCCTTGCGCGTTATGGGATCATCACCACGCATGAAGCAGATAAGAATTGGGTTTATGTATAGGGTTACCATCATTTGGAATCAGGAAAGGATGCCACTTTTTTAAAATTTTCAAACTTGAAATACTGGAGTAAAATCCGTAAAAAATTGGTAAATTTGTCCCGACTTTGTGGTTGGATGACAAAAAAAAAGTCTTCACTTTCGTTCGAACCACGAATTTCTTATTTAGCGTCATTTATGCCCAATTTCACTCGAATCTGTCCACTATCTTAGCTCTAAAAGCTGTAAAGGAGGACGAATTCCCAAAAAGGAGGACATTTTTAGGCATCCTCGGAGCCCATTTTCAAGAACCCGAAAAAGTAGGACAAATCCTCCAAAAGGAGGGCGTATGGTAACCCTAGTTTATGGAGGTAGGCCCTCCAAGTTCCAACGAGGACGAACAAACAGCTTTTGGTTGTTGTCAATAACATTGTGGGATTTCATACGAGATACAATGGATTAACCGTGATTAGCGAATCATCAGCATCGAACTGTAATATTTGTAGTGGTCACGAAGAAGGCTAATCAGCAGCGGTACATCCAGCGATCTGCCATTTCATCAATTTGTGGAAGGGGTTCGAAAACCATGCTTCCTCTCCAGATTAGTTTATGAGGCCGAGCTTACCATTATTTCAGAGAGAGAGAGAGAGAGAGAGAGAGAGAGGGGGAGAGAGAGAGAGCACTGTTTACAAATTAGTATCACAGTTGTCAAACTTACTTATTTTTAAACGTTGGATTTTGTAAAGTAGAAAGTAGTTCAGAGATATATTTACATCACTTTTATGGGAGAAATTGTCATACCAACCGGCCGAAACATCCCTATATCGCGGTTAGGGCTGGGCAAAATCGAGTACTTGAGTGATTCGATTCTGAATCACGTAATATGCTTCGAGTCGAGTCGAGTAATCGAGTATCACTCGTTATGACGTTATAATAAAATGTAATATGTCAAAGCTCAAATATGTACCTTTTATGCGATCTCAAAGAATATAATGCCTGTTATCCATCACATTAAAGATACTTTGGTATTTTTTTCGAGAATACCGATTTCATTGCACTTGGTGACAATGTTGTGGGACGATCATGACTTCGGAAATTTGCTATTCCAAGTAACTTTCGTAGCTTTGTACTACATGTTTCGTATGGTACGATACGGGCAATCAAGGTTTCAAGGCTCCAACAGTGGAAATTAGTTCCGAAACTATAATTCTCGTTAATAGATTAACTTTCAGTGGCGAGAAACGTATCATTTCAGTACTCGAAAATATCGACTTTTACTGCTCGACTCGAATCATTAAAATGAATACTCGATTCAGATTCGAGTACTCGAATCATTGTGCCCATGCAGCCCTAATCGCGGTAATGGGAAAGTGAAAGTATTTATATATTTGGTGTCATTTATTATTTTACGGTATACCCGCGAAGATACACGCCTATACAAGTCCGAAAATAGTAATCTGAAAATTAGCGGGCTAAAAGTATATCACCGCTCGACCAAATCTACTTTCTCTTGAGTACTACTCATAATTTCATTTCTACTTCCCCTTGAAGTAGTTTTACATGTCATGGAGATTTCTACTTCTATTTGTAATAGAAGCATACATCGTCACTTTTACTTCAACGCTGGCGACTGGAACCAACTCTGATCGTGACATGCAACTCTCTTCTGATTCTACTACTCGAATATCGTTACGAGTTACCCTAATCACATCGCTATTCTAGGGGTGGTGTGAATGTGAGGCTCACGTTCCTGTTCTGTGTGTGAACCAGGGCTGTGGAGTCGGTAAATTTTACCACCGACTCCGGCTCCGACTCCGACTCCACACATTTTCAATATACTGACTCCGACTCCGACTCCGACTCCTGAGTCTTTAAATGTACCGACTCCGACTCCGACTCCGACTCTTGGGTCTTTACACGTACCGACTCCGACTCCGACTCCCGACTCCGACTCCAGCACTATTACCAATTTACTTCGAAAATTATATGCCACATTGTCGGTTGAATGACTATCATACAACCATTAAACATATTCAAACATATCATTAACTGTGGCATGCTAAATTGTTTCATTGTGGCACAGCTCGAATTATCTACTATGCAATTAACATGAAATAAAGATTTGTTAAATATCCTTCCTTATTCAAGTTTTTATAACATGGACTCTCTAATATCCTGAAATGTATGAATCATTCAAATATGGCAGATATCCAATCCTGTATATTAAAAATGTAAATAAAAAATCCAAGTGTAGCTCTTGTGTATGAGTCAGCAACTAATGAAGAGATTGAACTTACTAATTTTGTCATTGTACACTATCCTGATTACAAGCACAAACACTCTTACTACTAATAATAGACATTGGTCATAAATGGAATTTAGTTACGTAGTCAAAGACCATAGCCTATGTCTAGTTTGTCTAGTCTACATGTACTTAATCAAGTATTCAAGGATTGGGACTTGCAGTCTTTCTTAATCATTTGTTCGACCCAAACAGCTAAGCTACACCACAAATATTTTTAATTTTGTCAATTGGGAAGCACTGCTTGGTCAAATTTACATCATTTTTACAATTTTACAAAACCAGCCGATGCATTGTCTCTGTCACAGTATCATGGTATAATTCGAAAAATTGCATCAATTTTGACTGCATCGCGAAAACGCATCTTGCCATTTTCTTCCCCTCTGCAACTGAGTTGTAACTTGCAAGTAATGTCTAATTTTATCTATATCAGGGGTGGGCATCTTTTTCGGTGAAAGGGACACCTGAGATTTGCGAACCATTTCGCGGGCAACTGGAATGTTGATAACCTTTTTTTAGTCGTCGATAGGAGCGAACCAAATTAGGTAACATTGCAAACAAGACTTATATTAATACGCTCTAAAATTGATAACAATATGTCATGATGTCATGCAACTGTGGAGTGCGCAATCAGGCCCTGCTCGCGCGAAGCGCGAAATTTTTTTGCAAGATAACGACTGAATTAGGCTATAGCTATATCAATAAATATCTCGCTAACATACATTGGGGGTCGCATCTGTATATTACTGGGCTCATTTGGCAAGGACAGGATTATTCGACGTTTAGACATAGCAAAATCGACGGTATCAGTGAACATGCCTCTATCATTTTGTGCAAATGTTTTGTCGACGATCTCGCTGCGAGTGCACAAGCGAAACCGTATCTCCTAATTGAGAATATAAATAGACTCAATTCTGTGAATTATATGTATTTATAATTTTCAGAAGGGACTCAAATACTGAATGCAAGAAATCTAGCGACAATGAATCATGCGAAGTACCGAGAAAAATTTCAAGTCAAATAAATCTGCTATGAAATATTCTACTTCATGGTCATATACGAAGATATGGGATAAATGTGGCTGACCCCTGGATACGTCAATGCGTCAGAACTGTTGTTTTAGTCATCATCTAATTTCGCGGTCATGCTAATCAAATTTTGGTTGACCTTGCAATTGTACCTGATGTCATAAATAATTTCGAGAATTACCTCGCAGGCCACACCTAACCTTCTCGTGTGCCAAATGTGGCCTGTGTGCCACAGGCTGGCCGCACCTGATCTGTATGCTTAATAATAACAGTGATTGGTGGTACATAAAAATTATATTGAAAATTCTTTGAAAGCAAATGTTTTCATGATAGAGAAGTTGGAGTCGGAGTCGGAGTCGAAGTCATAGTCATTCTCACAAACTCCGACTCCGACTCCAGTCAGTATTTTCCCACCGACTCCGACTCCGACTCCGACTCCGACTCCAGCTATTACAGTTTTCACGACTCCGACTCCGACTCCGACTCCATCAAGCGAAAATTACCCCGACTCCGACTCCGACTCCACCGACTCCGACTCCGACTCCACAGCCCTGGTGTGAACCTCAGAAATTTAGAGGTCCATGTTCACAAACGAACCTTGGAAGGTTCTGCAATGTGTACCTTTTTCATATATTATAATTTTTCACGTCATGATAACATCTTTGGTTGAAATTTATTGCATTTCAACTGCGGGCCACTCTGTGCATGGCGCTGGCAGAATAAAAATCAACGCTTAACGAGCATATGCAATTCACCTTGACAATCTCAAACATTATACTTGCTTTATTGCAAAAGTTTGCTCGAATATCCAGCTTTTCATTTGTGAATACTGGTGACTATATATGATGTGAGCTTGACCCGCAATCACACAACAACACGAACGAAATATGCTACATATGGGTAGTCAGCGAACGATGCTCATTCAACTAATCAATGAAATTAATATATCGTTGTCTGATGTGGAAAATCTAGCAGGCATATGGGTCCATCTTGATTTCATATGTTTATTGTATCATAAAAACCAAATCCGTTCGATTGGGGTGATGGCTACTGCTGTATAACTTGCTAATGGGGTAATATCGGCAGCAAGTATAGAACCCCGTTTACACTCTGCTCAATATCGACGTAGCAATTAACACTCTGACGCCGAATACAATGTCCGGTTTCGCCTAGACCAGTGGTTCCCAATATATATATATATATATCGCCCCCCAGAGGGCGATTTGTCGGTCCAGGGGGGCGAAAATAGCCAAGGGGGCGATAGGGGGGCGAAAACGGACGAAGGGGGCGAAAGGGGGGCGATGGGGCGTTGAAATTGCTATATTGGCGTCCATGACCGTAACTGCCACACCCAAATCCCCAATTGGGATGGGGGGCCCTAGCTCGAAAGGAGCCCACAATTTTTTCGTGAATTAACAATAATTATAGATATTATTTTGGAAATTTAGGCGACTTTTTCGAACAAATTTCGCGCTGCGCGCCATTTCGTGGTCACATATTTCTTGCTCATTGGATACCCTTCCTCCAAGAAATAATACGTATGAGTTATAGAAATGGGCATCTCGGCGTCAGCCATTATCACACCATGACATATAAGTTTCAGGCCATGTAACATGTGACTCCTAGAAGTGTGCCAGAACGAGAAAACCTTGGCGGAAAAGGACTGCCTTTATGCTGACCGACTTCGATATGCGATATCCATATATATTTAATTGTCCATAGGCGCCTAAATGTTCCTGTCCTGACAATCAGAAACCCACAAAAAATGCCATCTCGCAAAGAAAAATTAATTGCCAGTGCAGAAATACCAATTTGGAATCGTGTGCGTCTTTTAGTTTAGTACGTATGGGCGATGAATATATTTTGACATAGCGCAGACAGAGGCCACGAAATGTCATTACGTAACGAAGTCTTTATACCCACGGGTCTGCCCGAATATGTTTAATTATTATTTACGGGCCCTATATTTTCCAAGACACCTCACTCAGCTTCACCGGTAAATCTGAATACATGAGCAGAGAGAGGATAAAAAATTGACAGCAATATATATGCAATTCCCGATCGTATTGACCGATTCAATCATGAATGATCGAAATTTTTCGCGCTTCGCGCGAATTAAGCCGACTAGCCAAGAAGTCCAACAATTTGTGCTGAGAAGTAGCGGTAAAGAGGTATCGGGTGAGTTTGGTCTGAGGGGTGCAGAAGTTTGCTTTATCGCCCTATGGAGGGGGGGTCAAGACCAACGTATTGGAGGGGGGCTGACGAAGTGCTGTCACGGTCCTTTTGGAATCAAGTCGGACATGTTTGTTAGTCAACTCACCAAAATTTAGCTGGAAAAGTGTAATTTCGAGGCCGAGCCGAAAAGTTGACTTTTTTTCTTAGTCAACTCTCCGGTGATTTCAGTCTGTATGCCCATTTTTCGGTTCCCAATATTTGGGGGGCGATGATCGGTGTGGAGTTTGAAAAGGGGGCGATGAGTCGAAAAAGGTTGGGAACCACTGGCCTAGACCGTAAGACCTAAGCTTACATTTCCTTGCAAGTCCTCGTCGAAATTGTTGGCAAAGCGACGGAGGATATGGATTTTATGGGAATATTATATCATTTAATTTCCTCAGTTGATACATTTAGAGACGTTCAAAAAGTCAGTATGTATACTTCAGCATTGTGGCATTATGTGACCCTAGTCGTCGCTAGGTATCGTCTACATCAGTGGTTCCCAACCTTTTTATCCCAATTCCCCACTTCCGAATTATTCCGAGCCTTGATTCCCCACCTAAAATCTCTATATCCACATCCATCCTTTAAAAAGCTACCTTCAATAACATTTTGCAACAATTTGCTTCGTTAGTAGTATGCCTACGTGCTATTGGAGATTGTTAAGATCCCCGGAATTGATCAGCAAACGATAAAATCAGCACAACGGTAGGGTTACCATACCTCCTCTTTGGCCCAAATGTCCTCCTTTACAGCTTTTAGGAGTAAGATAGAGGGTAGATTCGAGTGAGAATGGGCATAAATGGGCATAAGCATCAATTTACATCCGTAAATGCCGAATAATACATGGGTCAAAAAAACTTCCTGGTGTTGACGAACTCATGCGTGCTATATAAATATAAGCCGCCCTAAACTATACTTTTGCACCCTACTAAAAGAACTTGAAATAACATAAATATGTAATTGCATTTGTAACGAGTCCGGTCAATTATCGAGTCCACGATCTCCGTTGAATACATGTTCACTGTTCAGCAACTGTACATCGTTTTTCAGCAGTGAGTCTATTCCCCACCAGAAATCCCGAAATTCCCCACCAGTGGGGAATTCCCCACCATTTGGGAACCACTGGTCTACATTAATATAGGGTAGGATTACCATACGTACTCTTTTAAGAGGATTTTCCCTCTTTTTTTACTTTGTTGAACGTGTTCTCGGAGGACGCCCAATAGTCCACTTATTTGAGATTTTGTCCTCTTTTTTGAGTATTTTGTTTAAATATAGGGTGAAATTCGAGTGAGATACTGTAAATCAGCACTGAAGTAACGCTCCGATGGCTATCCTTTTTTAGTCAACGAACCACAAAGTCGAGTAAAATTTACCATTTTTTACGAAATTTACTCCAGAATTGTAATTCGCAAAAATTTTGACATAGAGTCAATTTTTCACATTTCCAAAATATGGTAATCCTAATAGGGTAGAGTGGGGTATAACGCCCAGGCGAGTTAAGACGCCCACCATCAATATGCTTTTTTCTATACTATCTTTTTTACTTTTCATTCAGTGTTTATGCCTCCTATTTACATCGCCTATAGGCCAGGGGTTCTCAACTTCGCATATATGACGGGCCGCATTTTAACAGCAAATGACGCTGCGGGCCGCAGAACATTATTGTCATGTATTTGTGGGTTATTATTACATTTAGGCTACTGTACACTCGTATACCGGCATTTAGTACATTTTTGTGCATTCTAAAGAAATATTGGAGGGCGTTCGTAAGTTTGCAGTTGCTGTTTTTTTGGTGATGATATGTATCTTGCAGCGGCGCAAGTAAATCCCTTCATGGAGCGTGCACTGCATTCATAGCCAAGTCGGTATATCCCCACCTTCCAATCGTTCATCCAGAGAACAGAACACTATGTTCCAATGCGTGAGCGAGCAAGTATAAAATTACGATAACTTTTTCGTTACAGAGGCCATTATCCCTTTGAGCTCTCAGTGATATGAGAAGTCTAGCGTTTCGCGGTCATTTCTGAGACAACCAACCAACCCTTCTACTTTCCTTCAATGACTGGAGCCCTGCACCAATAGTTACAGAATCCAGCTCTCAAGTTGATGTTTTTCGCTGGTCCCCTTCCCGCGTTTGCCTTGCCAGCATTTCCTCTGTGAATGTGTCCACTCTGATAAAATTCACCCAGATAATTGGCTATGCACTGTATGCAAAGTCGGTGACTTCGTCCAACGCTAGGCTAAAGTATATTCTGCGCGGCAACGTATTAAAGAACATGTGATGAAAGAGCGACTGACATTGCTGCTACATTTCTGGTCACGGTTGAATCAGACAACTGTAGCTTAGAAATTTTTCCTTGTTGTCCTTATTGGTAAGTTCCGGAAACAGTGAATATTCGCACAGTATTATATATATTTTATTGAAATCACACCTCCTCTAGCAGATATCTTGGGTTTAGCGATTAACAAATGCCTATGTAACGTCGTGGGTAGGGCGGGGCAAAATCGAGTACCTGACTGATTCGATTCTGAATCACGTATTAAGCTTCGAGTATCACTCATTATGACGTCACAACATACTGCACTATATTCAAAGTTCAAATGTGTGCCCTCCAAGCCACCACAACGAGAATAACGCCTGTTATCCGTCACATTAAAGATACTTTGTTATTTTTCGACCCTACCGATGTCTTGCACTTCTTGACAATGTTGTGGGATGATCATGACTTCGGAAATGTGTTATTTCCAGTAACGTTCGTAGCTTGGTACTATGTCTCGTATGCTGCGACACGGCCAATCAAGGTTTCAAGGCTTCCTCAGTGGAAAATAGTATGGAAACTATAATTCTCGTTAGTAAATTAACTTTCAGTTGCGAGGAACGTATAATTTCAGTACTCGAAAAAATCGTCTTTCACTACTCGACTCGAATCATTAAAATTAATGCTCGATTCAGATTCCAGTACTCGAATCATTGTGCCCATCCCTAGTCGTGGGCAATTAAAAAATGCCTCGAAATATGGATTGCTGGGCTTTGTCACCTAGCTAGCGATGTTTTTTACAGATAAGGCGATATGTATAACTCCAGAAGAAACTTCCGTGGTATCATTTAAGCTTCTAGGCTTCCAACAATTGTTCTTAGGCAAATATGACACATCGGTTTTCTATCTATATCTGAGAAAGAAAATTTATTGTAACACGCAGAGTTACAAACCGAGTTTTCGCCGTTTAATTTCCCGCTTTTGTTCTTGTTTCTGTTCAAGCCATTCGCAGTGAGTCAAAAACCTTTAAAAGTGGACTAAGCAGCGGGATTCTCTTGAAACAGAGTCCACACGAATACCAATTCAAAAAACAACAATCTAAACTCGAGCGTATCAAGAAACATAGAAAACTTCAAAAATGAATATTCAAACGAAGCATATACCGTGCGATAAGAGAGCTAAGCAGCTAAATTAATATGTAACAATGCCGTGCCTGTAGTAATTTCGTTCATCTTCATATAATGAAAGATGTCGCGGGCCGCAAAGCATACGTGTGCGGGCCGCGGGTTGAGAACCCCTGGAGGCCAAGGTGGGTGCCTGATTCTATAGACTACTCTATAGACTACTGTGGTGTATTGAACTGATAAAAATTGCTAATAAGCCAATGATTATGATGATGATGATGACAGAACAAAGCGAGTGTTGAATGCGTCACAGTAGTATAGCAAATATCGCCTAATGTTCAGACGAAACTGTCACTTTGATTTCCAGGCCCGGATAAAGATTTGTAACGTTTTTTCGAGAATTTATGACTTTTACACATATTCTTACCAAAAGAGAGCCTTTTACAACCAAGTGAAATGTCGTATTTAGCGGATGCTACATAGAGTTTTCCGGCCCTTTGTGATTTCACTGCGCATAGTTGGATTTAAGCCACAGTCCGAACTCCGAAGGCGTCACGTCACGTCACGTCATGATGAGATTCACACCAGCATACCCCCTTTGCTCTGTCAGGGGGTTTGTCAACTTCAGATAGAGATAGTAACTTCATAAACATTAAAAATAAGGACATTTCTTAGAAAAATTATTCCAAGGCATCGCCCATGCAACAACATATGCGGGATGTAAAATTAATCTACTACAGCTATACACATCACAAATATGGGACCATGACATGCAATTTACTGCATTAATTCGCGTTTGTAGGGAACCATTGCGCCTTTCTCTCTTATATGCACTATAATTTTCCAGTTGTTGAGCGTGGAATACGTATCGAATCGAAATACAAAGCATGAATTTAATTACGCAACATGACGATTTAGCAACCAGACGGAGAACCGTTGTATCAATCGATAGATAGTTTTGAGATCGCCCTGGGGAATATGCGTTGTCTGAATGCGGGAGCATCGTTACAGCCACTTCGAGAAATCTGCTGCAGATTAAATACGAATTTAGATCAGCGTTCACGCATAGGCGGTCGGTGGTATTCTGTATATCTATATGTAGACTATCGACCTTTTTACAGCCAACACCCACATAATTGTTCGTTGAAAGTATCACAGGCGAATTCATGACTGCCGGTGATTGATCATATGGCTGATTAACGTAGTTCTCCGGTGATTCATGAAAAAGTAATGTTGAGTCTGGCAATCGCAATGTCCCGTTGGCAGGTTGGCAATACTCTGATCACAAGGGCGTAACCAAGCAGGCAAATTGGCTCTTCGGCGGCATATACGAGAGAGGCGCGCTCAACGCGAAAGAAGTGCTTACATCAGGCTCACAGCGATGCGATTCGAATGCTATTGTGTTACACGATTTTTTAGCTTTTACAGAAGAGGTTTGTTAGTCCTAAGAGCGATGCTTGGTGATTGAGCTTGATGATCTTTACAGCAATTAATTTAATGCGGCCTATCGGCTTTACTACGTTTGAAGAGGATCGCGATATTAGTATTCATTTGCCTATAGATTTTTATTCTAGATGACTTAATGAAGTCGAGGAATGTTTAAAATACAGTTGTTGGTGCAATGGAAAAACGCAGAGTCGTGTATTTCATTATACTGCTAATTTCCGAACACCCGCGTTTGAATCGGCACACCATCACATCCTATTGCCATCATCTCATTATATTGCAGCTAACCGTCGCATATATTAGGACGGTCGTTTTATTCGCGCTGTGCATGCCTCCAATGTTGTTTATCTTTCCTGCATTGCAAAGTCGATCGCACCCCCGGGCGAACGTGTTTCGTTAGTTTTTCGCGAATGTAAAGGTCGAAAACGTAAAGCTTTCTCGGTAAATAGCTGTTTAGTGCACAGATTATAGCGAATCGCCATATTAATATTGTCTGAGTTGAGGATACTTGAGCCAATCCTCGCGGGTGACGTACGATGATTACGCATTCTCATTTGACTCCGTTGGTATTTGGTAAATACCTTGACTATTTTCCCCAACGATAACCGAATATTCACACTTGCAGCGTCGCAGTAAACGTAACATTTTCGAGAATCGAACATTTTTCCGGAAACAGAACTGTACTGAAAAATGGGTGGGGTCTGCGGTTGTCTGGGTAAGAAAGAAGTAAAGGAAAGCACGCCCAAGGACAAGACGCCCGATGAGAACGGGGAGCAGCAAAATCAAACGGAAGAGACACCACAGAAGGAACAACAAGAAGAACAGCAACAGCAAGCCGATGCAGGGGACGCCGCCAACGAAAGCGATGCTAATCAAATTTCAACTGAAATTGTCAACGAAGCTGTAGTTCAAGCTAGCCAGCAAGAACCACCGCCAGAACCCACCGCCGAATAAACTACTAATAGACTCGAACCAAATAGAACTGATATCCCTTTCAATTACCCATGACGATTACGAAGACACTTTATTTACTACCCTTTTTTACTTGACGATAACTCATTACCACCATTCGACGGAATATTGGAGTAGCGGAGGCCTGCCCATCTTTCAAGGTAAGCATCGCTGTTTCTTAATCTAGATTGGTCGTCTACGGGTTGCCACTCGTTTGGAAAATTCGAGGCGTTTGCTTCACTGAAATAGATTACCGAACAAGGAAGGCGTGCGGCGTGCGTGCGTATGAGGATAACGTCACATTACAAGGCTTAGCGTGGAAAGCCAAGGCTCATCAAATATGATGTTTTGGCACCACGTATAAATTTGCGATATTGCAATATCCAGTCTCCGTGTTTGTGATAAAATATAATGTTTACGGTTGTCTCAGTCACTTACAGGATATTGTTTTGGTATACCATGACAGTGTCTCTTGACGTGTTTATCATAAAACGCTTTCGAAGATTCTACGGACCCCCTCACGAAATGTGAAGGATTTTAACAAAGTTATAGTGTTAATTGTTTCGAAAATCATATATCTTTGCGTACGGTATTTGATAATAGTAAGATCGCATATGGAAGATGAAGATTTTCAAAAATCAAAGGCCAAGTACGCCGTTCTGTCCCGGGTTAGACCAAAGACTTGCTTGTAAAACGTCCATGGCTTACCGGAGCTGACGAAATAATTCACTGCCTTCCTAATGCCTGCACTCTTAGCTAAGGGTGGAACACAAAACTTAACCTAATTCAGAATTATATCGCTGTCATAAATCTTACATTCTACGTGCACTGCACAGTGCACACCTTTCTATGTTTCTACATGGATGCATATAATTTGGATGTAAATGTTGTATTCGATAAGTCTGAGGTACGCTGAGGCACGTTGCCTGATGATCTACGGTAGAACAGAGTCCGTTATATCCGTATGTCTGTCTGTCTGTTTGCATAATACAGGGTAATTGCCAAGTTATGTATGGATCCTAGGATCATCAATTTAATAATGACGTGACATGTTGGCAGCCCACATACGCACAGCACGTATACAATCCACCCCTGTATTTTGGCAATGACATAGGTCAGCGCAACAAAGCTGACAGTTTTAGAAAACCTGCATTAGAGCAGAACGCACGTATATGCAGCGAGCAAGCTGGATTTGGTGTAGTGCATGGTGAAACCATCGTGTTATATTTCACGGCCAAGGTGGTCTATTACAATTACTCGCCCATATCGTGGTATGTGTCTGGCTTTATTTGTGGCCTGGTCGAGTGGATCCATTCCTTTCTGGTGAAAATGAGTGGATTTTTGAAAGAAGTATATATCGTCTCATGTCCACTTAGTATATGTCTTCGCGGACCCCTGGTTTCGAAACCCTGTATTATGGTGTGATTTCGATACCTGAAACGAATTCATTATCTTACACAGTCGCACGATCATTGCCAATGCTAAAAAGGTATCTCAACAGGTTTAATTCCAATCGATCTGTCGCGTCACCTTTAAAAAACGTTACGTTCGAATGCATCGCAGCATCTACAACGACAATTACAGTGTTTCGAGTCAAATGCTTCCGCGATAAACATGACAATTAGAGCATTCAAGCAAAAACCGCACAGTTATTTCGGACCGATTGATACGCGCGACGAAGCCCGCGGAATTGAATTAATATCAATCCCCAGTCTACGTGCCTATACGTGCGCAATACAACGAAGTCCAACATAGTCACAACAAGGTCGTGAAAACACTACGTCAAAATGCAACTGACTTTCTAGCAATTGTGTCATCTGAGAGTTGATGAGCGCAAACAATGCAGTGACTTTTGCATGAATGTGTATTTCAACGCCCTGTTGGAAATGACGTAATCTCTCATGAATTATTTAATAGGAAACGCACAGGATAGATCAATCTTAGTACAGCCGCCTCGCATTGTCAGCAGCAACACATGCCACCTCGTATTCGGTGCAGATTTCGTACACAAATCAGCTATCACTTGACAGTTGAAAATCACAGATATATACAAATTATACATACAATCTGTTATATATTGCGCTGCATGTAACCGTTCATACCTCATGTCAGATAATGGTTTTACGATGACATTTTCAACGCGTCAATTTAACACGGCGATGATACAAAACACTCTTCAAAAATTGTTTCAGTATTTCATAATTACATGTTTCGCACGATGGCGATAGGTTATGAATCTTATGATTGATAGTCATGCTATCCGAGCCACGCGATAGACACAGACTGTCGCAAATGAATTATGGGCACGCCGCACATACTGCTAACCGGTAGCGATTAGACTTTGAACGTTTGTAATCAGGTCCATCACTATCGTTACACTAACACCAACTCCTAGATAAAGCATGCATACAAGCTTCAAACTATAAGATATTTCTATAAGATTATTCTGCATGTGCCGATCTCAAATCTAATAATTGGCTATGGATGCGATGTATCCAGTTTACGTAAATGTAGCCACGGCGCCATATTAGGCACATGACTATAAGGACCACGCCCTCTGTCGTAATGGAAAATTATGGATCAATAGCAACTTTGGCAGCAGAACGGTAGTTAGCGAGGTTGCCAGCTCATGCATACGCTCGAAGTTTTGCGGAAACCTAACCCGTGGCTACGAGCTAGCAATTATATTAAGCTGTTGTGTAGCATCAGATATATTCATAAAACTTGTCGCTTTTCGAAAAATTAACAGCGTTTTCCCATTTCGCAGTACAAACATTATTGACCCAATTCCCTACCGTTACTTAATTTTACAGATGAATAATAAATTTTACTTGTCTTTCAACCACTCAATGATTTCTACTTGCATTGCGTATGCAACTATTATTCAATAACTCCGGCCGTATAATTGCGTTGGAACTGTTTCATCATAAATTGTACATTGTGATTTGTGATGGCCTTGTGTCAAAGTGCCGCAATGAGCGAAATATATAAGCGGGAATTCAAACAGTATTATTAGAAGGCCATTGCGTAGTAGTATTGTGAATCATTGCATGCAGCAGCGGTAGCCCACATAATATTTCGAGTCATTCAAGTGGGTATTGAAGAACTGCTTGATAGTTATAGACACGTTGAACGAAACGTCAATGCTGCGATTGCATAGTAAGCCTTAAGGCGCATGTATTTATGAAACAGCCCATGTCTTTGGCACGCAAGTGAAGATACATATTTTCAGTAGTAGCAGAACACTTGATGCTATGAGTACGACTGTATGTAATAATTGTATGGGCCAGAGATATCTCAAATTCTTGCTAAATATTGCTGAATACGTGTAGTAAAGACGCATTCTTACGCAACATTAACATTCTTCGGTGGATTGTAATGGAACAAAACCACCCGCAGGAATGCATGTTGCTATTATATTACAACATGTTCCATCATGCTCGTGTATACCGAAGCATAGCAGCGATTCGATAGTCGGTATACAATTATACATCGCTCCCCGTTTCTATATAACTGAGTTATGTCATTTTTAAGGTCTTCCAAACATTCCCGTTTACTTGCAAATATGAAGAATGGAATGAAGAAATTATATATTTTGTGTGTAATCCATGATGGAATTTTGAATGCCGCTCTGGTTTAACCGCTCAATCGGTGTTATCATTGACTATCGCCTTCTATATGACTTGTTGATTATCCATGTGTTATGGTTTGCGTTACGATATTATTCGATGTGATATTTCTGCTGCCTGCTTTTCGACTGCCCTTCCAAACGTATCACAATGATTGACATTTCATCGTACCTCCGAAAAGCAGTATTACAGTGTATTCCACTACCAAGTTGAATTTTCAATCTTTTACCTACAGCACGGATAGTGGGATGCTGTACGAAATGTGGAATCTATTTGAGTGCATGATTGTTGCTATTGAATTGAATAAACTGCAAATGACGATGCTAACAACAGATTGGGGGATTCGCAGACTTCGATTATATTTAGTGCTAGCTAGCTAATAGAAACGGCAACTTCGTACTATCATGTGTTCCTAGGCCACAAAAGGCAAAAAAGCGCATCTCAGAAAAACTTACTGATTGTTTCATGGGTGCCGTAAAAAATTTCCAGCAATGAAATATTACTATCTTTCTGGTGTTACATCATTTACATAATGACACCACAAACAGGTAGATGAGCCAAGGGCCGATTCTCCCAATGTGTCTATCATTGATCTCCGTTGCGTCTATTCTATGGTATACGTCTACGATGTGGAACAAATCTAAATTAAGACGACTCGGTATTCTATTGTGTACTTCTTTCAAAGCTTTCGTATACTCCCATAGGAAATTACTCAAGAGTATTACCTTCGACGACTTCCGCACGCAAGGAAACTCGCAGCCTCAAGGAAATTATTGACAATGCAATCTCAATCTTAACACCTTAGTTCGATATGGAAGTCGGTAGCTTAATGCTCCGCGAAAGTTTCTGAAACTCCACCAAGTCGATAAGTGGTCAGGTCAATCCGTGACCCGCGAACGGATCAGAGTATAGGTGTAACGACTCACGCTATCAACGTATCGTCTGTACCGCGGGGGTTTTCAACATTTTTTCGGCCGTGACCTATTTTCCGGTTTGCAATTGTTCTGTGGTTTACATCTTCAAGTCTTAGTTCTGCTCCAAGTAAGGCTGAACTTGTAATGTAGGCTAATACTAATCGAAAGCAAACTTGGACGAGGATATAATTGCAACGGACGTCGTCAATATGGTCACCTGGGTTTGTTATACTTCAATACGTGGGAATCAATTATTGCAATGTGTAATTTGATAATGATCGATTTATTGGCAATCCGGAGCTTTTGGAACCGACTCTTCATTCATATCGCATGACGGACGAATGGAACAGTCCAGTTCATGCTTGCATCGCAATACTTTGATACCAGATTCGTTTGTTAGCAGGTAACAAGATGGTATGAAAATCACATAAACCGTTCACGCATTCATGTGCGTGCTTGCAATCTACATGCGTATTGCGTATGATAGTCGATATACTATATATACTCGCGTACGTTATGGCCGCCCGCTGTTCAAGTCCCCAAGCCCACCAATTTAATCCCTGCATCCATGGACATTGTCCGTTTGGCCGGAGTTTTAGGTTCACCAAGGTGGGGAATAAACATAGATGTGACAGTGATAGTGAAACGAATCTGCTGTAAACAATTTCAAGCATTATTTCCCTAAATTGGAAGTGGAAAATAAGCATTTTTGTTTAGCAAGCTGTGCTGTGCATGTGCAGTGTGCATATGCCTCGTAAAACTGCTGACATTCCTATGTCAGAACATTCAATATAGTGATACAATCGGTAAATGCTGCTCTTACATCTATGTAGGATAATTTTGAATAAATGATTTCAAGGCTGGACAATTTTAGATCTAGGCCTTCTCCACAGATTGTTGCGTTGCACTAAATCTGCGATTTGTTGCGGTAATGGCGTCTGCCGTATATTGTCACATGAAGTTGATAATTGATCATAAATTGCAATTACGGCTATTTTCACGAAATTATTACCTATACCGCAACACTGTACATAGCCTATACCTCGTCCAACAATCCTACATTCAATACACTTTATTCCGAATTATACTTGAACTGTGACCCAAGCGGGAATACTTGGTTACTGCAGCATTAACTCTTGGTATTATATAATCGAGATTATTATCGTTGCTGTTAGTCGTGGGTCGTCATGATAGGCTCATGCAAGGAAAAAACGCCTTGTCCGCCTTCCAATTGTACATTGTGACACCACACGTGTAACTATATGCCTCATCCATCGGAGTTAACTGACAAGTTGGATGTAGCCTACTTATAGTTCGACAGTATGAATATATGTTTTGCAGAAATAACATGATAAATTTAACTAAACTTTCACATACACCACAATTTTCCAAATAGCTCTGTTACCCACCTCAAAATACTCCTATGGCTCACCAGTGGGCCATGTGGCCCAGCTGTTGAAACCCCTGGTCTATATTGCATGAACAATGAACATGGTTGATAACCAGATCTAGAATTATGTGTCCTAAATATTCTAAGACACCATCACCGTTACCGGTAAATCTGATTACGAGGGCTGACAGACAAACCATCAGAATTAATAAATGAAAGCACCAATATTATTGACAATATTTACTCAACAGATTTTGAAGAGCTTCTGGGAGGTATACAGAACTTCATCAAATTTTGAAAACATTTCGCGTGACTGGACAACGAAAACACAATACATTTTTCATAGCAAAAATACTAGCGATTTTAGTGCGTAAAAAGTCGATAGAAATAAATACATTAGTCTTGCGTCCGCTGTTACCTATTCCGGCTCGCGTGATACACCGAACTTATAGTTTGCTACGGAAATGGTGTGTGTAGCTTGTGGGCGTGTGTTTGTGTAGAGGATGTAGTGATGAAAATGTAGGGTTACCATACGTCCTCTTTTATTAGGATGAAAAAATGAATTTCTGCTAGTCAGGTGTTGATTCACGCCTCGAGTCCACGTGTTTAACCGTGATTTGATGGCGGAATACCCACGATACCCGGACTCGGACATGCAGGTATAGCCGTATCCAATCCTTTCAGAAAACCTTGCAGAATTCCTGTCCGGTTATAATCCAAAATCCTGTGCTTCTCCAGTCTCGCCATACCAGTAAATATCACCACGAATCCGTGACGTCACTTCGTTGACAAAAATACAGCCACTTCAAAATCTGGATCATATGCCTATTGCTTACTCTCTAGAGTCGGAGGTAAAGTGATCCTACTGCACAGTGCACAGCTCTGCGCTAATGTGTCTACAACTAGAGTTGCATTTAAAACAAACGGTGGGTTAAAACACTCTGTTTAAAACAAGTTTAAAACAGCGTGTTTAAAACAAAGCCCTTTTTAATTTTTTTTTACAAGTTGTAAAATTAGGCCATAATTGTGTAAATACACTCCAAAAGCATGTTGTAGGAGCCTACGGACAATTACCACCCGATATCGCCGACGTATATCGATATGGGATATGGTTAGAACCCGCAAAATAGTCGATTCAACAGCAATAGTACAGATATTTCGTCAAAGGAGCTTTATTTACCCTATATTTTCAATTGTCAATGTCAATCCACTATGACGTAACAATGGAATTTTCGTGTGGTCATGGCTTAAAAAACAATAAAAAACATGTTTTAAATAAGGGCCTTGTTTAATTGATTTTTGTTTTAAATGCAGCCTATCTACAACAGGGTTGCCAGATTGGTCATTTTGGGGGCAAATTCCACAAATTTGGCTCTTTTTAGAGGTAGTTGGTCCCCCCAAAATTAATTTGGCCCCTTGGCCTTTTATTGTCAATATTGGCCCTATTTGGAAGCGTTTGAGACATATCATCAAACTAGCTATTCAAATAAATGTATCTCGCAAGCAATGTTCCCTCTAATTTTGAACGAGTCTGCGCACACAAACCAACTCACTGCGCAGACCCTTGGAAAACAGTGCGTAACGACTAAAAAAAGGTCATCACTTCGGATTTTTTGTGCGCAACTCAGATTTTCTGTGCGCAGAGACCGTGTCAGCACTGCGCATTTGCGCACGTGCGCAGCTTAGAGGGAACATTGCTCGCAAGTTGAGCTGACAAAGTTTATGCCAATGTCAAAGATTCGAGTGGAAACGCCGTAGAAGATGAAGATTTGGATTTGTTTATGTTAGAAGGTAGATTGTAGACTGTGTTGGAATTGTAAATTCAGATTTGTGAACAGGTTGACGGAAAAGCATCGAACATGGCTGAAAGCTAAGTAGCAGAAAAAGTGTGAAGAATAGTACCCTTATAGTACTTAACGATTGTGATTGATAGAAATTTCAAGGAAAAAAATTTCAACATAGCCGGGGAGTTTTTTGGTGAAAAACATAAAAATTAAGTATATAAGTTGGATAAGTTTCAAATATAAAGAAACTATTCTCTCAATTTTTAATTATAATTCATAAAATTTAATCATTCTCATATAGCACAATATTTTTTATTTTACGATTTTATAATCAGTTGAAAAAAACTCGAAATAATAGCAGTTATTGTAGTTAGATCCATTGTAGTTGCAGGTAGTGGATTTGGTGTCATACAGCACTATCAACAGTATAAATCTGGATTTCCAGATGATTGACAAAAGGTCTAACTATAGGTAATGTTGCAACGTTAACGTTATTGAACAATTTGGCGTTTTTTGGCCCCTTTTCCAGCGCTGTTTAACCATTTTTCTCAAAAGATGTCTGGCAACCCTGATCTACAACCCTCGATGACGGCGGTATACGCACAGGCGTAGCTAGGGAGAGAAAGGAGCCACGCACTCATGAAACTTTTTCTGAATTTACACGTGGAGAAATTTAGGGCAGATTTACTCAACTTGAAATTTCCTCCTAATTTAGTGTAACTAGATTTACTGCTTTTAGTGTGGCTAGTATAGGGTTGCCATACGTCCGGAATTTCCCGGACATGTACGGAATTTCACTGTTCAAACTAGCGTCCGGGAGGAATTTCTAAAATATGCCAAATGTCCGGAATTTTGAAGACTTAACGTAGGCTCATCATTTTTTCGTAAATTAGCATAAAACAATATTTTTTGGGACTATTTATGCTGATGCATGATATTTTTCTTCCCGCTGCGCGCGATTTACTGTCGCATTTATTGATTTTGATATGGAGACTACCACCCGCGCAAAAACTGCAATAAAATATAAATAAAAACAACCTTCATTTACTGGAATAAACCTAATTGTAATCGCAATTATAGGAGAACGGTATATTCCTAGAGATCGTTAAGGCCGTTTAAATGCTATATTCAAAGATAGTGGTTCCAAACGGGGGGTCGTTTGCCTTGATTCTGGGGTTTGCGAATATGTTGAACGTAATCAGCTTCCAAAATAGCCCTTGAGTAAGTCTGAACAAAGGAGCTGACTTCTTTTAGTTATAAGCTCGTCAAATTTTGATCTGGGCCACGGAACATTTTCAAATTGGAGATTGAGTGGCGACCATAAAAGTATAGAATGCAAACAATGTTTACATCCTATAATAAAAGGTTGGAAACCACTGGATGTGGGTTGTTTATAAAGCTCCGTGGTGCGCATCGGCATAAGGCTGATAAACAATCTTATCGGTAGGACATGAACAATTGAACATGACTTAACGATTTGCAATTACGCTCCCTATATTTTCGAACTCATTATCCTCCACCAGCTCTACCGCTAACTCTGATCATGTGGGCGGGGAGTAGTATCTAATCGTTGGGTTATAATTTTCATCTGAACAAGTCACACACAATTTGCAATGCGATAAGACAGAATGCGATGTAATGAACAGATAGGAGGAAGGATATCAAACGACACGCAGTTGCGATCCTTTATAGACTGACATCCATCTCGGCCTAGAGTGCCCGATGTAACAGTTATTTTCGATGTTGATCTTTTAAAGCAGCTGCCCTTTCTAGTTCTTTCCATTCCTTGTGAATGCTTTCTTTAGTCGGGTCTTTTTTATCACCGTAAGAACGGTGACGGCGGGGAAAGAGGTGCCCAGATGAGCCTCCGTCAGGAATCGAACCGGTGCCGCCCGATTTGTGGGAGCTTATCATTAGCACACAAAGCCACATACTCCTGAACCGGATCGTGATCACCTCTATGGTCTATGAGCATAGTGTCCTATATGGTGTCGACACAAGGAAATCTCACGGCTCAGTGAAATTGTATCACGTCACAATTTCCATTTGGCTACAGGCAATTTGACGGTCATTTTTGACCAGCTTGCCGAGCATTAAATTTGGTAAAACGGGTATCAATCGAAAGCTGACTCTGCACTCTAGGCAAGTACAAGCCAGTAGACACAAACAGGTAAAGATTTGTGTCATCCCTTACCTACTACAATGGTCAACTCATTGCCTCCAAACTGTGAATCGCGTAATAGGCTACCGGACTCACTTCGCTACGCAAAGGATGTATGCGAATTGTACATAACGATGAAATTACGAGTAGGATTGGGCATATGGCGGAGAAGGCTCCGCATTAAGTTGCTGACCACCACTGGGAGCCCAAGATCTTTTATTTTTCAGGGGGGGACCTTGGAACTGTGTTTGGCACCATTCAATTTTTATCCTGGCTAAACCAATGGTGGGACACCATTTAATCCGCTGCCAAAAGGACTGGGCACTTTGACTGATATAACCGTAACCTTTTTTCCAATTTCGACAAGATTCCGGCGCCGAATGACCCTGTCCCTGGCCATAGACATCCACATGCGCCTTGCCGACACCACCTGAAGTGCAGCAAGTCAATAGCCCAGGCACGGACGAACATGCGCAAAAGCATATGTTGAATACGGAACCGCAACTTTGCGGCAAAGACACACTTCGAAGCATATGCTTTGAGAGCTTGCATGTAGTGTACTCGCGCTTCGGTCGTAAGAGAGACAATTGGCCTCATTTCACTTTAATATTTCTATATATCATTTCACCATGTACCTTTTGAACCAGGTAAATCAAAAATTTTGACCAGTACTTCCTACTAAAGAATGCTCCCAGGATATGCGTGTGTTCAATGGTAAGGACTAGAGAACTCAAACCGGCTTGTGAGTACAACAGAAGCGTAGCATCGATTTCAATGCTAGCAAACAAGGTAGCGACGTACTCAAACCGGCTTTTGCCTACTTCTGAGCTATCACAAACCCCGATAATCCTAGCACACGACCTCCATTACGCCTCACACACTAGCACCACGTCGCTATCGCAAACACATAAACCACGAAAGTCTGCTGAGGAAATTATATCAAAAAGAGCTACGTGACACAAAAAAACAGACGGGTGTTCGTGAAGAGTAAGTCAGAACCGGCCTAAGCGTACAAATTCACAGGAGACAACATCAGCAGCAAAGTGTAAAAAACGTACTGTAAGCGGTCACGGCTATAAGGAGCCTGCATTTGCTATGCGGCCGCGAAAGATATTGATCACTGTGTACCGGAGTTTCGCTGTAGATTTGCTATTCCCACTTCCAGCAGGAGAGTAAAGGTAAGTATTGCGACAAATCTATAACAAGTTGAGCGTCGAAATCCCCCCGAAAAAATACTGAAAGGCTTGGATTACCTTGCAGCACCTCACGGGAGAAATACTATATGAATACGCAATACAAAAAATAGATTTCACAGAACAAAAAAAACATTGGTCGCCGTCCACTCTCGAGCAGCGTGCTTGCTTCACATAGTGAATTGATGACACGTAAGCTGTCCGAAACAAATCGGTTCTATTTTCCGTTATGTTGCCTCCTGGAAAGGTTTTTTTTCGAGCACGCTTCTTCATCCGCACGGGCCGCCTTGTACTCTATGAATTTATCTGAAACGCAACACAGAAACTGCATGGTCACACGCACAGAGGTGGTGAAAGTAGTCGAATATGAATTGAACTATTGTCATAAATTTCGAGCGGAACACAAGTAACAGTTGGTGAAGTTGGAGTAAAGCAGAGCAAAGGGATACTTTGGCGTATTTATGCGGAGGTGGTCAAAGCAGTCATCGTTGGTGGTGCCACAGAGGCAACGCCGCAAATTTCTACTGAATTACATACAAGCAGGAACAGGGATTTACAGGGCACGCCTGTACTATCTTAAGTGCAAGAAGAACTTATTTTTAAAATAATCGGTTGCACTGATTCTGAGGCCTTTGATTGTTCAAAACAATGCCGATTTCCAAGTGAGGGAGATTTAAAGTGGATGGTGGGGTTCCAGTGCTCTGTCTGGATTACAATTTATTGTTGTGAATCAGATTTCCTTAAAGACCTGTTTTAATAAGTCAAAAATCAGAACGGACCTAACAAATAAAGACAAAGTAGTTTTATAGTTGCAGTCTAATCATTGGCCTTTTATGGACCTTAAAACTAGTCCATGGACACACTGTGGTAGAAAACAAATAATAAAATTTGCGCTGGAGCAGCCAGCTAAGAGATTGACACATCTGTTTATGAAAAAGGCAGAAATTACTAGCGGTACCCGGTTCCCCAACCGTACGATTTTCTATGCTGCGTCAGCCGTAGCGGGTTGGAGTTTGTTCAGGACCAAAGTTTCACCTGTCAAAGTCGACATGGATTCGACAAATCGGTCCATCGCGTCCTCCATCCTTACAACGTAATCTTCGTCGTTGAAATCGACTTCTTCGGTCAGTGCCAGAATGCGCTTAAATTCGTTAACGTTGGTCTCCGCCTGTCAAGATCATTGCGAAACAGATTACATTTTGGCAAGAACCGCATTATCGCCAGGCCGCTGTTTTCAAGGAAATCGTCAAGAATGGATATATCTGGAGGTACATTCTGAAAGGACGTACTATGTTTTTGTCCTTGACATTTTTGCGGCATATACACCGACTCATGATATAGATACACACGATCTGTGCATATGCAAACCATGAGTGCATGATGTGCATATGCCGCGCTGGACAAGGAGGGTGCAGAAATAGCCTTGTAGGGCTTTCTAAGTCTTGTGCAGATACCAGCTTTACTGATCAGTCCTTTGGTCCAACCCGGTTGGTAGTCGGGGAGAGGTAACAGCGTGAATTTACACTAAATTACAAGTAGAAGTAGCGCTTTAAAGACACACCAAAACTGAAGTAGAAAATGGGGGTATGAAAATACTAGTAGTTTCAAAAATTAAATCGTCACAGGGCAGTGTTGGGATGACTCGAGTCACCTTTTTCGTATGACTTGACTTGACTCGAGTCACTTTGCTAAAATGACTTGACTTGACTTGACTCGGCGTATCAGAAATGTGGATTGACTCGTGACTCGGAGAAAAATTCACAAGTCAATTTCAAGTCATCAAGTAATCGGTGTTGATAAAAATCACTGTATCTTACATATATTCGGATGGTTCGTGAAGCGCTGGTGTAACCCGTGAGAGCGACCAATCATTCAATGATCGTGCGTTTTACTGAGCCTGCATTGTTTTCTCACAAGTAACGTGTCCGAAAACGAAGTGATCGAAGCTTACAGCTTACGTTGTCGTAAACTAGTAAAGTAATTTAATAGCAAAATTTGTATTTCTGTTCACTGTTCTGACCTTAACCAAACCTCTTGCTTTATTTAAATTAAATTCAAATATAGTTTATATAGTTCTCAACCATTGGCGCAGGCTCGAATTGTATCATATCTATTTGTAAATGGGTAATGTATTTGCATCTTATCAATTCGTTTCTCTATTCTCTATTTTGGCTGGTGACTATAAACTGAGGTTATGCAATTATTTAGGTAGTTTAGCAGTTCTACGTATATGTGAGCGATACAGCGTGTATTTAACTCTATTCGTTCATCGGTTCAAAATCAATGACCACTCCATCTGTATATCAGACAGCTAATTAAATGCAATCACGTAATCATGACTCATACTTCGAAAAGGCAACTTGACTTAAATCGTGACTTGACTCGTGACTTGACTTGACTTGACTCGACTTGACTCGAGTCACCTTCAAAAATCGGGTGACTTGACTTGACTCGAGTCACATTCGAAAATCGATTGACTTGACTTGACTCGAGTCAAAATGTGCAATGACTCGAAATGACTCGTGACTCGAAGGTAGTGACTTGATCCCAACACTGTCACAGGGTCACATACTTTTAGAAGTTAATTGGAGGCGGGCTACTTAAGACTGACAGCACTGCGAATAGGTGCGATTTTTGCAGATATATTCAGTCACTGCAAACATATCGCAAGACTACTTTTCACTTCTCGAAATCCAAAGTGTAAAAAACATAAGTTTTGCCAAAGAAAACTGTTCAGTAGATGTTAAAATAGTCTAAACATCAATCTTCAACAAGTATCGCAGTAGTAAAACCCACAGAGTTCTCCGAAAAAGTTCAGGGGCCTGGCTGTTACATCAGCGATGATAATGCAGTGCGAAAAAATATGGAAGCGATAAAAAAGAAGACAGAAAAAAACGCAAAACATCGAACGCCACAAGGCAGCTATCATTCGCGGGAACGTGAATTATCATTCGCCAACTCACCACGCCTATGAAATTTCGGTGGCTATCAACCATTTCCTCTTCTTTTTCTCGTAGGGTTGTAACGGTTTGTGTCATCTCCATCATTTCCCGTGAGACCTCGTTTTGCTGTCGACGAGGAATTAACGTAAGGTTCAAATGGTCAACGAGGGAAGCAATGTTTCGGAGTGCGTGCGACACGACAGCAATAGTAGCATCAGTTAACGTGGCATCGATTTGCGTGCTAAATCACATCACTTATTATTTGGGTTTCTTTCGACTAGGGATGGTGTGAACGCGAGGTTCACAATCGCTTCTGTGTGTGAACCTCCGAAATTTGGAGGTTTGCGTTCACAAACAAACCTCGGTAGGTTCTGCACTGTGAACCTTCATCATATATTACAATTTTTCACGTCATTATAACATCTTCGGTTGAAATTCTGCCATTTCATCTTCGGACCACCCTCCGCATGGTGCTGGCAGCATGAAAAGGAATACAGAACTAAACGAGAATGCACCTTGCCAGTTTCAAAAATTACTTGCTTTAAATTTTTCTCGCAATATTCAGCTTTCCGTTTGTGAATATTTATAGTGGCTCACCGCTGTAAGCTTTCCTCGCAATCACACAATAACGAGAACGAAACACGCTGCATGTAGAGGTCAGCGAATTGTGTTTAGTCAACCGATCAATTATTTACGTCCACGAAATTGATAAAAAGAATGCATCGATATCTAATGTAAAAACTATCAGGCATTTTGGATTTATCTTCATTTGATATCCGTATTATATCATAAAAACCGAATCTGTCCGAATGGGATGTTTGCTACTGTATAACTTGTTTCACTCTTGAGAATGCATCTGTCCGTTCTAGCCGAGTCCTCATCGAAATTGTTGGCAAAGCGACGGAAGACATTGATTTGGTGGAATGATTATAGCATTTGATTTTTATATTTAATACATTAGGGATGCATGTCAGCATGCGCTTCAGCATCGTGGCATAATATGCCTCGAGGCTCGAGTCGTCGCTAGTTATCATGTACATTAACGTATTACACTATTACTTTACGAAAATGTAGGGTTGGAATTAGCAATAGCATTAGCGTTCGCACGAACCTGAACCTTTCGGGGTTTCGCACCAGCTCTACTTCCGACCATACCTATTTCACTGCAGACAATGATGTGGGTGGGGTCATGACTTCACGGACATGTCATTTCAGAAAGTGCAAAGAAACCGATGTCAGTTTTACACAGCTTTTAACCATAATCTGGTATTTTTTCGGCCATACCAGTACTCCAGTAGGTCTACATATTTCATTGCATTCTGTGACAATGCTATGGGCCGATTACTGCTGCAAAGATGTCACAACGTGGGTAGCTTTCTACGTTAGGTTTCGCACGCTGTGATATGACCATTCGAGGTACAGTCTTCTGCAGTGGAAAATAGTATCGATACTATAATTCTCGTTGATAAATTCATAGTTGGTGGCAAGGCGTGTACGATTTCAGCACTCGAAAAAATCGTTTCTCCCTATACGATTCATATTCGAGTACTGATTGTGCCTAGCCCTACTGATTAAATACCCGGTGACACGTACCTGAACGGAAGCGGCAAAAATAGCGTCGATTTGATTTGGCGAGGCGGACCTTTGCTCGTCCTCCTGTATGTCGGACAGCATTGTCTCGCCGTGATGGCCCGGCATCTTAGACTCGTCGGCGTTGTCAACGTTCAGCTCCTTCACTCTGGAAACGATACGCAAAAGAATGGCGCTGATAAAATCACGGGTAAAACGAAGTCAACTTGGCATATCGTAATGGGGCTGTTCAAATTTTTTCCAAGTTTCAATACACGGTTTTGAGTTAGCGGTAACGGTAGACAAAAATTATTCGATGACCCCGGAAAGTGAAAGCACTTCGTCACTGACCACTTCTGTTGCAAAACGATAGCTTGCCCTTTCAAGTTGTCCTCTGTTGCTTGTAATTCGGCATACGAACCACTTATTTATACGCTCCTGACCATGGTGCGTGGTTGATGGAAAAAATCTTTACATTTCACCGCATTGATCTTGTGGTGTTTCAAATCGATGAAATTATCGAGAGTCAAGGCCTAAGGAACGGCATGTGGCAAGCTGACAACTGGCCTACACAACAACACCGAGACATTACTACGACCCCACCCCAGCCTTTTGCTATCAGGCGCTGGCGAGACACCCGCCACGAGCCCACGACATGCAACGATAAACACACATCTTCTGGCCACCACGAGCTGCGAATTTCACATTTCAAATGCCAAATTTCCAGCCTCACAATCGCGAACATTGGCAGATAGCTGTTGTCGTAAATGGGTAATCCCAAGACAAATGAACGAGTGGGTAGGCATCGAGGCCGGCCGATTCACATGTACACATCGGCTTTACATGAACACATAGAATCCGAATGTTTTTCTAACATATTCCCGAAAACAAATCGCATTTGCACTGACTTGACCGCTCGCAAACACATACTTTGTAATGCCACTATCTGTCATCTTATCATCGATCGCAGGTATCGCATCTGCACCACGTCTGACCGAGTCGCTTGTAAACAAGTCCGATATCTCCGCCGAAATCAATATATCCAAATCATCCCGCAAGCTACCGTAATCCCGCAACTTATTGCGTCCGTTCTTATCATCGACAGGCGTCTGATTGCCGACGGCAACCTCTCGGCAGCTAGACAGGCACGTGTCGCTACGGCTAGGACCGCAGCCCAACGCGTGAGATTTCAGCGCTCGTGCGCGAGTCTGTCGTAGGCCGGCGTCTTTTCGTTTGCTACTCGGAACCGCCTCGTTCTTTTTGACACTCTTAGGTATGCGAGAGTTATCGTTTTTCGGGATTACTTTCGTCTGCCGCAAATTTGATTTTTTCAAAGAGATCGAATCCAAGCGTTCAGATTCGGATACAGCTGTAGTAGGGACGGCGACGTTTAATTTAATGTCGTCAAAGTCCGTGTTTGACGCTGAGAACGCTTTGACTCTATCGCGTTTAAACCGTATGATACGTATGTCGAAACGCCACGGATTAACAATCACCACAAAGATAATAGAATTGAAATAACGGTGAGAGCGAAAAATCCACATCAAGTACCAGAAAACCGATTGAAAGTAACAAATGCGTAGTAGCGAAATGACCGTACACACGCCGCAAATTTACGATCACGACAAAGAACATAGAAACGAAATACCGGTTGTGGTGCAAATTCCGTGTGAAGCATCAGGAAAATAAAAAGGCAACAAAGGAAAGTAAATCAAAACGTCGATATATTAGCGTAACAAAAACCATTCTCTCCCACCTGTTTGCGTATCGCAAGGAATTGAGGGTGTGCTCGCAGCTGCTGATGCCAGGCGACACGGTCGCGATCATGCAGGTGCGGGAGTTCTCCCCGATGAACGAATCGCGCAGCACTTGCGTCAGCGTGCTGACCCGGAACGGCAAATGCTCCTGGTTGGTGCTCATCGCCCGTATGCACTCCTGAGAAGGTGAGGAACGTAAATTAGCCTATAGATATATCGGCGGTCGTGCCTCCAGCATCACAAAGCGAAATTCCTGGTTTCTATTTGTAAGTAGGTTTTGCCTGCAAAACACTTCTACTTCTACTTGCACACCAATAATGATTACTCCGAAAAGCAAATGTATTAGGTTACTTACAACCAGAGGATGTCAAACTATATTGACTATAGCCATTTAGCCAAACGATTGCAAAAACATCTAGCAGACTTACTTTCAAAGCGAGCAAGCTCTTGTTAATCTCGGAACCTTCGATTCTGGTTTGACGTGAAGCGCTCATCGTGTCAGCTCCACGTTCATTACCTGCAATTTCAAAGCGAGATGCGTCAGCAAATTTAGTAACGGCCAATCACACTGCACAAAAGGGATGAGCTGGTTAACGCTAGACAACTGAGACCTACCTGGGAAAAACGCACAAGTATTTTTGGTGTTTGTATGAGAAGGAAAACGAAGCATATCATCAAACTGCTCTTTCGAAGGAAACTTGCCGTATTGAAAATAGGACACGCCGATAGCTTAATTTGGTCACTTAATTCACATATTAATTTATTCACTAAGTCTTTTTGACCGACTCCAAACGTCAGTAATATGGTGAGCCAAATTAGAAATATAGGGAATATCTTGTCTGCGTGATGTAATAATGCGCATTCCTGCGCACTGACACGCTCGAAGAATCCAAGTCGCATTTGTGGTTATCAACATAGATTTGTATCAACTTGGACAGGGCGGCGGCCCAGCAGCGACACAGTCGTAACTCACCCGCTAAATCGATGAGAGAAAATTTGCCGTGGATTTTCCTCTTGGAACGGAGAATAATTTGAAATACGGCATGAGACCGCGACGAATGCTGATTGGCCGACGTGACGCCAGACGTTCTAAAGGACGAGGCTTTACGGTGAGAAAGGAGTCGCGCGTACTGCTACTGAAGCACACCCCCATTCGGTTACATGTACAAGTAGCAAACAAAAAAAGACTTCAAGTAGTAGTTGAAAAGTACACAGGCGATCAGTTTGGTCGATGGGTGGCACGTTTCTAGCAGTTCATCGGAGGTGGCCACTGTAAAAAATTGCGAGTGCATCTTCGCGACTAACGAAGAACTACAAATGCGTGCAAGGTGCAACCCTCGAAAGTAAATTCAGTTACTGCAGCGGTTCTCAGACTGTGGTGGGTGTACAGTAGGGTTGTTCAAAAAAAACTTTTTTTTCCGAATCTCACTCGCCTAGTGACTAAATCGTCAGGTTGTCCAAGAAAACGATGCACACCAAATTTGACTCAATTCCAACCAGTAAAGGCCGTGCAATCTTGAATTGAAATTTTTAATTTATTATTAAAAATTAAAAAAAAACTTCTCAAATTTTTCTTTCAACCCCATGAAATAGTTGAGCTGTCTTCAAAGACGTTGCAAAACAAATTTGAGTCAATCCCGACTTGTAGAAGCGGAGTTATTCGCGTTTTTTGTTGATAATTGTCGGATTATCCTTGATCCGGGGATTATCAACGAAAAACTCAAATAGTTCCGCTTCTACTAGTCGGAATTGACTCAAATTAGTTTTGCATCGTCTTTGAAGACAGCTCAACAATTTCATGGGGTTGACAGAAAAATTTGGGAATTTTTTTTTTTAATTTTTATTATTAAATTAAAAATTTCAATTCAAGATTGCACGGCCTTTACTCGTTGGAATTGAGTCGAATTTGGTGTGCATAGTTTTCTTGGACAACCTGACGATTTAGTCACTAGGCGAGTGAGATTTGGAAAAAAAAGTTTTTTTTGAACAACCCTAGTGTACAGTGTACACTGTACAGCACGGTTGTTCAAAAATAACATTTTTCCCGGATCGCTGATTAAATTGTTGGGTTGCCCGAAAAACGCGGCACGCCAAATTTGGCTCAATTCCAACCAGTACAGTGGTTCTCAACCTTTTTGTCATTGGGGTCCTCTTTTGGACCGACACGGACTCCGCGGACCCCCAAAAGTTTTAGTTCAAATTCAGCTCAATTATCGTGCAATCGTCATCTGTCTTGTGCCATTGATATCCGTACGCTTGTGATAACCAGCAACAAAATTACTGCGGTGCATCCATTTTGCTTTGATATTATTGGGTCAATTCACGTCAATGAAAAACCAAGCAACTGGCTCACTGGACTACAAGGGCTAAAAAATACTAATTTATCAGCATGGTAAGGAGGATAAATTTTAATCATGTCGAAGCGAAAATATAATCCAGTATTACGAATTCATTGCAATTAAATAAGGAGTAGAATGTTTGTCACGGTGTGTGGTTTGTACGAAAACTCTTTCTAACGGGTTCACGAAGTCTAGCTTGTCAAAACGGCAACATAAACATTTATGTTTATTTCAAACCCGTTACCAACGTGTCCGTTTTACCTGCACTTGGAAGCGTCAGAAATGATTTGCAGGATGTCGTCCATATCGGTCACTTGCTTTTCGGTAAGCCCAACGACTTGAACTTCTTGGTTTTTGTCTTGCAGCACTCGAAGCCGAGCTTTCTTCTTCAATAGATCGAATACCTGTTGTAAAAAAAAATCATATTCAAAGCAAGACAGTAGCAACAGGGTAGGGGTTACGCCGCACACTACAGGTGACATATTAACACCTCATTTCCGATTGCGTTTCTGACTTGTCTCACAGGCTGCCATTTCCAGCAGCATAGTGGAATTTGAGTCTCGCGAATATAATGGGATCGCAGCCTTCCGAGCTGACCTGAGCAATGTACATAAAAGCAGTCTTTTATGACCTTTGCCTGTCATAAAACTGGATGAAACTCGTTTTATTGCAACGACTTGTAAGTCAGGCCAGAGGCGCAAGGCGAAAGTGCATTTCCCCCCAAAATTTTACAACTTATACTTGGTGAAATCATCTGTTTTCACCACATAACATTTCCGAGATCGCGCGTCATAGTAGAAAAACTGCCAGCCAAAAACTTTACTCCATGCAACTCCTACGGTTAGGACCAAATGTTTTTATCTTCACTTTCCATAGAGACTAAGCCGTTTATTGGTAAATAATTAGCAAGCTTCTCAGTCTTGCAGCGATAAACAAAATTTTGGCAGTTGATCATCATCCTCAATTATATCCTACTCTCCTACATATCTATCGATACGGAAAAAACCCTTATAGATCCCGACATCCAGTCATATTCTATCAATAACCATTAACCATTGTCTCGTACAGAGTTGAACAAGGGTGCAGGCCATTTAGAAGCACAAGCCACTTGAAAAAACAATGTACAGGAGAATGGGTAGCGGCACAGAAGTACTGTGTTTACAAGTCCTTCAAGTCTGGTGGCGGCACTGGAAAATAAATGAGAATGTCTCGGTAGCGTGCCAAGTGAGCCAGCTTATCAACCGCAGGTTATTGTTTACCAAAATTGCCAAAATAATGGTTATGGCGGTATTTTTTCACGCCAAAACACTGCTTTTGAACGAGAGAGTTTGAACAGCCACGGTTAGGTAAAACTACACACGCATGTCCCTGACGACAACAAACACAAAACTCGAGAGTAGTTAACATAACACACTCTGAGGTAAGACAGAGGGGCAGGCGAAAATTTACCTTTCCAGAATATATCTCGAAGAAGGCACAATACACAGTGAGGTTCAGATGTTGATAAGTCGGAGATTTCAAAAGATGAAAGACGTCCTGAGCTGTAAGCACGAAGCAACAAAACGTAATCCCGTCAAATTGTCCCGTGTCAAATTTAACCCTACCTGCGAGAGCGTATATTCCCTTACTGGCATCTTGCATTTTGCCAGAGGTGAAGTCACCACCCATTGTCTAAATAGAAATTAGGAAGCTGCTTAGGTTAACTCGCGAGAACAATTGTCAAATTATGACGAATTGCATCTCAAGATCAACCTTCGACATAAAATACACGTGCATCTTCAAATCAATATCATATGACATGTCTGGTTGTTGGCTGTGTACCACAGATCGATAACACCACTGATTCAACGTCAAATGGATTGTAAAGTTTTGCAATTATGACGCTGATACAACTAAGTGATATATACTTCCTTTAATACTGTGAATGAAACTGTAACCGACGATACACAATATTGCTGATGTCAGAAAATTTTGGCAGGGCTCTAGTTTTCAGGAAGAGCATTTACATTTTCACTCAAAAGCAGCTGGAATTACGATGAAACACACATATTACTAGCCAATAACTGGCCCAAATTCAAGGATTTCTTGGCTAGTAAGCACAACACTACAAGCATATCAGAAATTGTCAATGTCAAAAATTTAAGAGTACTGCGAAACTAGGCTCAACCAACACTGGTGCTGCTTACATGCGTCTTTCCACTACCGGTCTGACCGTACGCGAAGCACGTGGCCATGCCACCTCCGAATATACAGTGCACGAGTGGGCGTGCCGTGAATCTGCAAGACGAAAAAAAATTCTAATTCGACCCGAAAAGTCACAAATCGGACACCATCACCTGTACACGAGTTGATTGGAGCAGGTTTCGTCGAAGGCGTAGTCGAAACGAAATTTCTGATTCTCCAAATACTTCGTCAGATCTACTTTTGTCTTAGGTTCACTCACCTGACAAGGTAAATATCCGTCTCAACATGTTACAATTCAGAGCTGAAGCGCTAGAACTGCGTTAAAACAGGGGTCAGGATGAGTTTTGAGGTTATTGAGGGGACTAGCAAGTCAAAAACCTAATTTTCAGATGGCTACCCCCATCACCATGGAATTTTAAGTCGCTAGATGTCGCTATGCTATATACAAAAAAACGAAGAATTCTATTCTACCCTGCAGATTGTGGATTTGAAGAAGAAAAAATGCACCGACACGGGGCATGCAAAATCTCAAAATTGTAAAGCCCTTTTTTCAATCGAACGCCTTCTTTAGGAAGTACTAGGATAGTGCTGTGTTATGCTACAATTTGAAGAAATATGTGGAACCCCTCTTGGATAAATTTCATTTTGAAATTTCAAAATTGAGGTAATTTTTTCAAGTTTGCTGTGAAGCTCTGTGATTCAGAGCAAGATAGACCTAGGCCAAACGACTCTTAGCATAACGTAGGTCTCGATGTTAGCTTTTCAAAAAACTCTTGAGTGAATACTATACGACATACATGTCATACTAATTTTTGATTTATCATGAAGCTGTTCAACAAAATTTCACAAAGGAGAAAAATGTTAATAAACATTTTACCAGTAATAAAAGATACCAAACCGGTGCCTATGAAAATCGAAATTATGTTTTTAGTTATGCTTTGGGTGAGGTAAGGCCAAAAGGCAAGACTATAGGTACTATGTTGATATTTCAAGCCAAGAAAAAAAATTGAAAATTTTGATGTTTTTTCTTAATTTTGACTTGCTAGTCCCCTTAAATCACATGTTAAAGAGAGAGAGTCGTAGCGTCGAATTTGGAGAAGCCTCAGACCATCCTCATCAGTTCACATTGTGAGAAGGTTCGTCCATGCGACCTTCTCGCGTTCAAATTTGTGCAGCGATTGTCATCATAGGCAACGATACCAAAGCTCTCCATAATTTCAAATAAAGTATCAAAGCTCTCCATAATTTCAAGTAAAGTACAAGTACCAGCAGAATATCCTTGCTTGGAATGGTGATGACGTCGATCTCTTTGCGGGCGGCTTCCTTTCGGTTTAAAGGTCGCTTACGAACGCAAACGCATATTCTCTGGTCGGCCACGGGGTCCCCGGGAACCAGCGGGTGCATTTCCAAGCTTTCCCTGTGAAAACAATATGTTTAGGCGTCCAAATTCGCTAAGAAGATTAAGTGAGACGGGGACATGTCGTATGAAAAAAAGACTCAAATTGTAGGATTTCATCTATTTAGCCAAAAACGAGACAACTCTTTTCGATGGTGCGTTGGTGTTCGAGTAGGATTAATGCTGTAAATGTCTACTCAATTTCATGTAGTACAAGCAACTATTTCAAAGAAACTTTGAAAACTAGTGGAAGTAGAAAGTCAAGATATGAAAAGCAGTTCGGCGAGTAGTTTCAAGAGCATATTGGATTAAGGAATGGTACACTTTCAGCTGGCAACTTTCGAAAAGGTTGCATCTTTCCGAATAACGCAAAATGACTATGACACTGCGAATTTGTTCAATCTTCGAAAATGTATTGACTTACTGTGATGCGGGGGCTATTTCAACAAGTTGTTAGGACGGTTTCACTGATAAAAGCGATGTAAACCAATCTCAAAACGACCTTCGACGTCCAAATCCAAAATCAGTGTAAATACTTACTTGAATTCTTTCACCATTATCGCAAACTCCCACATCGGGTTGTTGGGGTCGTAGTACTGCTTTTTCAATTCGCGCTCTTTGACCTGCGCTGCTCTGCGTTCTTCTCTCTTCTGGCTGATTCTCTCCACTTGGTCAACGACATGTGATTTTCTAGACCCTGTTGGTGAGAATAAAAAAGCTTCATCGTCCAAGGTCGTACTACTGATTTGAAATTCATCGCTGCTTGGTCACGGGTGTTTCCAAAAAAAAGTCGTCTGCATCATTAGTAGGCTATTATGGTATGCTTTGCCGACTGACAAGGCCTGCCAGATCTTTGATATGACCAATCTATCACCGTAGGCTTAAAATTCACCTAGGCCATCCAAGAAAGACAAACAATCTTACGCGCTTTCGTGGGAGGGATTTCCGACACCCGAGACAGTTTGGGGGCATGTCCGTTCTGTTCGGGGGCAGCGACCACCATTGGCGCCACCGACTTGACTTCCGGAACCGACGGCGGAACAATACGACTTTCACGCTTCACCCGGCCCGGCCCTTGCGCCGCCTGGCCGAGTGTTTGTCTGTGTTCTGAGTTCTAAACGCGCGACAACATACATTACCTCAGCGAATTGAAAAATTAAATCATATTGACGAGTTACGAAAAGCGACTAAATATTGAATATCGTTCATAGTATTAAATTAACGGTAGTGAGAGTTGGTGTTCAAGTAGTTTGAATCAGCAAAAATATAATTTCAATACTTTCTTCCCGTGAACCTCGGTTGTTCCACATTTGTAACCGGGCAATGGGCACTCAAAGTATATTACCCAAAGCTACTCATGTTTGTCGAAACAACATTACCGTGAGCTAGCAATTGACCAGAGGCATTGTCACAAAGCACTATAAAATAGTTATGGTCATGAAATACAAATTATTTTAGACGTTTAACTTTCATTATACAGTCGTGTCCGCAAACAGGATACATTTTTGAACGTTTCATGTCAGTAATTCCGAATATTCCAATTATTATAAAATTAAACCTACTTCCATGTCAATTACAGGCATGATTGAGGTACTATTATTGACTATGAAGTTTCCTTGTACATAAGATGGTCAATTGGTCAGGCACATAAATTCAGCAATGTAAAATTTCTTGAATATTTGACTGGCAGTAGTAGGCTTGAAAATTGGTTCCAGGACATCTTTTATTGAAGTACAATTTATTCAACTAGGTGACTTTTCGTATGCTCCTTAAGAAGGGCAAACGGCACAAGCACATAAACAGATATTCATATCAAAAACCATTTGGCAAAGAGTGAATAAATGTATACATTTGTGTAAAGTGTATAAATTCGTATTCACAGCACAGCACCTACGAAACGTCTTATTGTCAAGAGCATCTATTATGCATCGCATTTCGAACCCTAATCAAGACATAGTTGAGGCACCCGGCACAGAATTAAAATTACGTGAAGAGACTCGCTGATCACAGCAGGCATTACATCATTTCGAGTTCAAAGGATTTAGTAGATTTAGGATCGCGTGTGAATCCAACATTACAACACAACTGATCAAACAAAATGGTAAACTCAATTCAAGTGTCCCAATCATAAATAAACCGAGTTACACGCATTCCCCACCACAAGACTGAAGCACCAATATAATCACTAAAAGTGGGGGTACAGCAAAATAATTTCCACTGATAAAAATGAGGTTTAGTTATTAAACAATCGATTTCAATCATAAATTAAATAGTATATTCATATTGAAATGAACCCGAATATTTTCGGCTGACACTCGTCAGGGGTAATCGTCAGCAACTAGTAGAATTGATCAAAATTTTTTCTTGTAATGACCATCACACACTAAAACCAAACAAGAGGAAAAAGGGCATCCCCACAACACCCAAGCTTGTGGCCCCTTGGGGTGACAGAGGGCACCCAGAATGAACTGTGGTGTCATGCATCCATAAAAGTAGGATATTATAATACCTCGTATATTTTCAACACTAGGTCTACAGATCAAGTTCAGGGAGACCATTGTGCAATGTGCATGTGTAGTGAGTCTGTTGAATGCATAATTCATCAACTTCAACATAAAGGGATTATATGTACGGATGCTGGTCGGCGTACTTGATGAAGCATGTTGCAAAAAGTAAACAAGAGATAGTTTCATAGTCCTTCATAGTCATTATTGAATGAGAAATCCATATAAATCAAATCATTGCCCCAATACAGGGAGGTGCTAACTGCAACAGCGGTAAAATATTGACTATTGCACTTACTTTGACGTTAGCTCTGTTATCAGACGAATCAACTTGGCCAGGTGCGAATTCCCGGTTCAATTCCATCACCATTTCTAGATCGACCTGCATCAGAGTAAACATGAACACAACTATATAAATCTATGTCATGTTGCTAAAGGTACTATATGCTATGATCCGGACTTCAAACAACAGATTGTCTCATCCTTATTTCCTGGAAAAATTCAAACGATATATTCACAGAACTTTGAAGAAGATCTACAGCTCCAATCCAATTCTCATAATAATCAATACATTTTTGCCACATTAATATAATCAATTCGCACGTCTTTTCAGGCCATGATTGATACATAATGAAAGCAACAGGGCATGAACCCCCATTTAATGCACTTCGATAAGATAGCCTACTTGAAATTAGTTTCTGTGGGCTTCAATAAAGAATAATTAGGCTCGGGTAGACTGAACCTCTGGGTTGGGGTTTGGCAGATGAAATGAACAACCGAGATGGGACAAAACCATTAAAAATAGAACTAACAAAACCAGCCTTATTTGAATATCAAAATAGAAAAACGTGAAACAGCCTGACGTCGAATGTTTCTCTATTCTGTGTAATATGTCACGTATTCGACTCAAAATCTAATGCGGCAACAAGCAGACCCTCTGGAAAGAAAACGTAGGGTTTGGGTGAATCAATCTCAGCACTATAGTAATATAAAAATCAGGATGCAACATTGATCAATATCATGAATTCTACTGACGGAGCACAACCGTCTTTAGCCGTCACACCATAATAATCATGAGTATGGGACATAGAGCAGGATATCCATCAGTTTGCCAGACATATTTTCTTCATCATCCGAGATTTGGTAATATAATTAAGAAACAAGAATAAGTGATACATAGTGCCGGATATTTTTGCATTAAAATATAGCTGTATTTGATGCAGTTTTCCAGCGACTTGTGTGATGTTTTACCATTATGACTAGAACTGGTAAACAGGTAGGTTGGTTCAGCAGTAGGATTTTTAAAAATAGCTCCAAACCTTACCTTCCCCATATCTTACTAAAATGAGGACTACTGATCATCATTCTATAGTTTTCCTAGATATAAAGTTTTGATATCATTCAAGTTCCTATGAAGTTAGAAATATCATGGAAATGCTGATAATTTATCTTTGACGGGACCATAATAATGTCTCTGAGATTAGAGGTTGGATGAGAGAAGAAATACAATATATTTTCATCTACACTATTGAGGTGTCTGGTCAATGTAAGGCAAATGAACCAGAAGGTTATGGATTCAACACCACGATTTCTTCGGTCCATGACACCATGGAGTGCCGAGCGGCTAGCTGAGAAGCCATGGATTGGATAGGTTCGACATGGCTGGGGCTGCAACCCACAGAACACAGCTTTACAAGCCTTACATTCTAAGAATATCTCGTTGTCAAGGAATGTGAGATATGGGTAGCATAGACGTATGTGAAACCGAATGAATGGCATGTGGTATTTTACAGTAATTAATATGCATTTAGTTGGATCATGTAGTAAGATTTTTACACCAATAATAAACATCTACTAATGACATCCGTTATATCATTATAGTAGCAGTTAGCAGCTAAAGATTTTACTAGCATTCAGGCCTAATCATGAGTTCATCATTGTGAAATGATGGGTACCAAGGTGAGAGTTACATAAAATGCCTAGACTAAATAATACACTATTATAAGTACAGATATCGATCCTCGATTGAATGGATACCGTAATCACTTAGCATCTAGTCAGAATGAGAATGGGGCTTGTTAATATTCTATACTTTATACACCGGTTACAGGGTAATGAGAGGTTGAGATTTTTCAGGTAAGGAATGGATGAGGTACATGTCTAGGGGGTGAAGCAGAGACAACGACTGATCTGAGTCAGCCCTGTCTCATAATTGATAATACTGAACTCTATAGCACGAGTTACCGACACGAATCTACCGAATTTCATGGGAGGACTGTTTTGTACCAAACCACAGGTGGTCGTGGGCAAACACATTTTGTGTGGTTTATTCAACTGTAAGTAACCTAATATTTTACCTCTTTGCCTTTAGTTTGTCCCCTCTCAAACCATTCCACAGTGACAAATCCAGGAGGATCTAGCTTTGTGATGATGGATTTATGAACTCTTCCTGCGGGTGCAAATAATTCATTATTACTACTGCACTATACAAGAGGATACAACTATATTAGGACGAATTCGTTTCAATTACCATCACTTCTTCGGATGTTGATGTTGGCGCCTTTCACTAACTTCCCGTAATCGTATATTTCTTCACCCGTGTCGCTTTGTGGTTGCGCCATTTTAAGCAGTTCAACAGATCTCGTAGGTTAGTATACCATACGTAAATAATAAAATAACTGAAGATTGAAGAACATAAATACAAGGTCTTAAATCTATTAATTAAACGCATCAGGAGTGAGGAGTACAAAATATCCTGCAGTAATTTTTACGTATCTGCAATACAGTTTCTATGCAACTGTTTCTTTTTTAACATGCAGAGACAGTCAAGAAGTAATTCCATTTGCCAGCACTAACCGCGACGAGTTGGATTTGCAAATACAAATTTGACTTCAATGGAGCAAGTGCGCTCCATCTCATGAAATCAATCAACCGAAGAATATGATGACAATCTACCGCCATCTATTGAACGGATTGCCATCGGTATACCATAGAGCACGCCATATTGGTAAAATTACAAGGAATAGATATCATCATCGTCATTGGTTTATTAGCAATTTTATCGGTTCAATACACCACAAAAATGCGATACAATGAAAAGATAGGAAGGTGTCAAAGCGACTTGGAGTAGTCTATTGAATCAGACACCCACCTTGGCCTAGGCGATGTAAAGAGTAGGTATGCACACTGAATGAAAAGTAAAGAAGATAGTATAAAAAAGGGAAGCAGCAAGAAATGGGGTCGCATGTCACGGAAGGCGAGATTGATAGGTCAGTCGTGGTCCGGTAATCTTGAGGGTGGATAATTGCTTGTTTTTCGACTAGAATGTGGACATGCTCGTCGACTGTCGGATGGCCGGTGGGATACTGTCCCAAAAATCAGGTCCGGCATATTTGATGGAGCGATGATCTTTTCGGTCGATCATATGATATTTGGACGACGTTGATGCGCGTGTGTTGTAGCCTACTTGTGCGCTTTTGATTCCGAGGTAAAAAAGTCATTGAAATATTCGGGGCAACGACCGCAGTGGAACTGATACATAAACTTGACGATTTCTAGTTTCCGCATATCTTCTATGTTTAGAACACCGAATCTCTTCAGCAGCGACTTGTTGGATGGACAACCAGGCCCCTGTGGGGCCCTAGCTATGATACGGAGTACCTTGTAGTTTTTGCAGTGGCTCGAGTGCGGTTTTGCTGGCAGCCCCCCAACAGGGGATGCCATCAGGACCGTAACTGCCGCACCCCAAACCCCCCAATTGGGGGGGGCGAGGTCGAAGGGGGGCCCAAAATTATTTCGTGAATTAGCATAAATTATCGAGTATTTTTTGGAAATTTATGCAACTTTTCAATTTTCTTTCGCGCTGCGCGCGATTCAACATTCCCGAATATTTTGGTTATTGGGTGCTCTTCCTCCAAGAAAAAATATGAATGATTTATGGAAGTGGGCGTTTCGGCGTCGGCCATTACAGCGCCACGACTCACCAAAACAAATGAAGTTTAAGACCATCTAACACAGACTCCAGGAAGTGTGCCAGAACGATAGGCAGCGATTGAACCTTGGCCGAATAAGACTGCCCTTATGCTGACCGAAAACTTCGATATATATGTAGCCTACATACATATATGTTTAATTGACCATATGTGCCTAAATGACTGGCGCCGAATGCTCCTGTTCTGGTAATCTGATCCCCACAAGTTAAATGTCATCATCCGCAGGGACAAATTAATTGCCAGTGAAGAAATAGCAATTTTTCAGTACGTTTGGGCGATTTCAATATCTTTTGATATAGCAGACAGGAGGTCACGAAATAACATCATGTAACGAACAGACATGGGGTGATTACTTTATGAATGTAATCGATTGCGATTACGATTACTTCAGAATCACGCGATTACGATTACGATTACGATTACAGCAAAATCAGGAAGTACCCAGGTAACACGGCCACTTGGGGACAACAAGGGACCAACGTGGGTCGATAGCAGGTGACCGCGAGGGAAACCACCTGGTAACCACAAAATTGTGGCGGCTATATCTGTCGGTATTAGGTGGGGTACCACGTGGGTGCCCCACGATGCCGGATAGGTGCCACAGCCCGCCGCCGCAATCCACCACTAGCCCTGTCTCCCACTTCTGTACTATCTCATCCACCAATATCATACCCCAAAACCTAATACAACAACATCTATTCACACAGTCATCGGGCAAATCAGTATATTGCAAAATTTATACATGCAAAGAAACTGTACAGTTGGCGATAGTGAGTAGTAACAAATAAACAAAGATGTATGGGTCACGGCAGAACGTTAAACCCTTGTTCTTGTGGTGTTGCACGTTTGGTTGAGAAATTTGAGTGATCCACATAAGTAATTCGAGGCAATAATTTGAGGCAGCGATGAAAAATTATCAAAATTGACAAGACTTGAAAAAGAAGCAATTACCGCAATCTAGCAAAAGAATACTAAAGGACATGGCAAGAATATGTACAAAGGCAGTGTCACATGAAGCAAGGTAATGCATGATAAAGAAATTGGAAAACCATGCGCAAATAGGCATCACATACAGCAAGGAATAGAAAGGGTATGAACAGAAATCATTATTATATGAAGCAGTGATTAATTGAAATCGGTTACCGTAGTCACTCAATATGCAAGTCAAACTTGATTACGTCAAGGCATGACATTAATAAAAATCTGAAGAGGCAGCAGGTACGAGATCAGTTTTGGAATGTGAAGAGTTTGCAATGGGTAGTGGGCAATTCCTCTTTACCCTCAACAGTGCAAAGATGTTCATTATCAATTTGTGTTCTAGGCCTAGGGAATTTCTGGGTGCGAATAATTTTGAATGCAACACACACATTCCCAAATTTTTCAACTTAACACGTGGACCATTCTAATGGAAGGATAATGTCGTTCTATGCAAGGCAGATATTAAAACTAACAAGACGAGCCAACTTCAAATCCCGATTCAACATAACGATAGACGTATGTTATTAGTTTCACAACAGATACGCAGAATTTCTCTGTGCAAATAAATAAGCATCAACATCGGCTACAGAAAACCATCCAATATATTCAATGTAACATTCGTACATTTGGGAGGTTTCCATCAAGATATGACTCGGCAAGGAAATTACACGACTGCACTCACCTACTCTTTCAGAATTCTTCAATAGGTTTTGCCTACTTGCACCACTTACTCAAGCAACTATGTGTAGACTACTCCAACTTCTACTTGAACACTGTGAACAGTTTACGAAAAACTGACAACTTATTCTTTACAATTAGGATTTTGAAAGGTGGCTAGTAGTTTCAGGATAAGTTTGTTTGAAAAACAGCATGAAAAAGCCTCTTTATCTATAGTGGACGCATAAATTAGTCATTTTAAATTAGCCCACAGAGATACATATTTCGAAATTAGCCTCCCCGATTAACTGCTCAAGTATGGAATCCATTGAAAAAAGTCTACTCTTTGATACTAGTTTTTACATGTCTTGGAAATTGCTCCTTCCACTTCAAATTTGGTAATGCATAACTACTACTTGAGCACCTCCGGCAATATTTCAATGTCTTGGTATATCCTGACACAGAAACGACCAGAGTGCAATAGCCACACAGGCGAAGTAGCTTCGATTATCATACCATCAGAACACTCTTTGCGTGCTCACAGTTAAATGAAACGATTGATATTATGAATACGCCGCGCTTTTCTGGTTGAAGGTAACCCCAATGCTTCAGATTGTGGCATTGTCGCGCTCTTGTCTCTTCTTTTGTCCGTACCTTGAACGGCCGGCACGATCTCTGGAGGTTTGAAGCCATTTTCGCATGGAGCTTTCAACGTCCTTTTCGGTGCATTCTTTTGTGGCAAAGTTCATCTTGACTGCAGCTGTTCAAGATAAATCAGTCCATAACTGAATAAAATACTTCAAATTCTATCGAGCAACATACCAAAAACACTATTAAAAATTACTGTATCTTTCAGACGGATTTTGTCATCCTTTTTTCCGAAGACACTGCAGCACTTCGCAAATTCATTTTTCATTAGTCTTGGCATTGTCCGCCTTATGAATTCGTCAATAGTATTTCCACCAACACCGACAAGAGCCTTCACCTATAAGAAAGCGCAGATTAGTACGCGCCTGCACCTTAATTGGCAGGGGTATTTTTTACAATTTGTTTAAATACTCCAGAATCACTTTTTACAAGCTGATCCATCTCTTTGAGTTCCTCGCCATCTTTAATTGGAAACGCGGCAGGGAGCTCTGTAGGCAGAGACACTTTGAAGTGTGGCAGAATCAAGTCCATGTTTCTTTCTGTTTTGTAAACACTCTTTGACATTTGCTTGATGTCTTGTTGAACGTTAAGGACTTTATGACCCATGGTTTTCAATGTAGCTTGCAATCTAGCATCCATGGCTCGCAATGCAACATCCATGCTGGCTTGCAATTGAGCTGATATGCCTGTAAGATAAAAATGACAGTTTTAATTTTTATATACTGCGGAAATAAAAATCATACACACCGCGACTGTGATTTGGAGTGGATTTGACGGAGGTTGCTATATCCTCACCAATGTCAATTTCACTGTCATTGAGAGATAGATCTGCTTCGCCATCCAAGCAGTCGGGCACGTCCTCCCCAGCGTCTATTTCATCGTCGTCAAGAGAGTGGAGCGATTGATTGCTTTGTCCGTCTATGCTGGTAGGCTTTTAGAATGAGAAACCTAAAATACAGCAAGACTGTAGAAAAAATGAACTATAAATAGATCGTCACCAATTTCGACCGATTTCAAATTCATATTTTTCCCATGGTGCCAATATATCTGTCCTAAAATACTTTACTTCATACTAATTTACGAATCAAATTTTGAAAATACTGTCTAGCAATAACTATAATATCCTTCTAGTAAAATAGTTGTCGGCACCGGCGACATTCACAAAATAGATGTGCGAAAAATGACTTTGTGCGACAATTTCGTTGTACGAATGTATCAAGTAGATAACAAGCAATATGGATGATGGCAAATGAGAAAGCGTGTAATCTAATCAGTATCACCACGAATCGGTTTTGAGTGTGACACCATATTGAGTAGCTTTCGTCGTGACAATTGTTTCCTCACTATATTGGTGTTCAAGCTGTATTGCTGCATTTTCCGATTAAAGTCACTGGCAAAGCCTTGTTAGAGAAACGAATTCCAATTTGCAGGCGTGCACCAACCCACCCTCCAATTTCGCACTCCGATTACCTATCATGAAGCTATAGCTAGCCCATGAATGGTTTTGTAAAAACGAATATGGGTGCACATAATTTAGATTTCAGAAAAGCAGAACGTATATTTAGGCGCCTGGTCAGCAGAGGAGATCTAGGATGGTGCTTCTCAGCACACGCTAGGCGCGTGGCCAGTCGAATAATTAGGGGGATTTGAATTTTTTTTCAAATTTACCAATATAGCATCAATTCAATTAGGGTCAAGTACACGTGTTAATGGCGATCATATAATCTCTTCGTACCGGCGATTTTAGGCGTATGATAAGCTTGCCAAGATTCCGGGAGTGCTGTCAATCAGCGCGTCACTATCTCTGGTGAACAATTAAGTGCGCGCGCGTATTACGCAGTCCCGGCTACAGTTTTACTTGGGCGTTTGAGCATTTTGTACGAGGTGGCCGCCACCTCGTAACCTGGTAAGTCGGCGCCTATGGTTGCAAGCATTGCCTTCCGATTCAATTAGCAAAAGATTTACTTACATCCGTTTAGCAGGCAGTCCATCACACGATTCTGAAATCTCCGGATCTGTCTGGTGCAGTCACCGCTTCTTCAAACGAAGCTAGAAAATACACAAAAAACTTGAAGATTAGCCCACTCGAAACTTGAAAACAACATACTAGCTTCGGCTATAATGTAGATCACGTATGATGGCCAGGTCTCTTTAGGATCCGTAAAATTTTTCAGCAGGTTGTTAACTTTGCTTGACAAATTTGCGGGCGGCCAGAAGCACTTTTTTCCCACAACCCATGTCTCTAATACGAAAGCTGCCGAGTTATCGTAATTAATAATTTCAACAACAAAATATAGTCGTTGTGTCATTATGATTATGGAACTGTTAATGATAACACGAAGTATGAAGTCAGGATCAATACAATATCGGCCTACATATTGTCCTACACAAAACGAGGGAGAAGCTTGACACCAAGCTTGCAAAAATATGATATCAAAATAATCGTTTTAAAAAATCTGCACCCCCCACTGTGGATGTGGGTTGCGCATTTTTTTTGCACATGCAAGTTATAAGATGATAAAGTCATCAAGTTCAAAGCTTTCAAAACAAATCCTATTTTAATAATTGACGTGATCAGATGTAAATTTCTGCGCGGTTTCACACTGGCGTCATTGTGGTATCTGAGTATGCTTACATTGGTATGCAATAATCCAAATAATTGATCAGCCGATCTCTACTTATTTCATTACTCACAAGCTCGTAGAAGTTACAATGATAACAGCAAGACAATTCGCCCACCGCCGCCGGTGGCATACAACGAATGCTGTGCAATGTACAAAAAATAAGCGGCAAAACGCATTGCTGCTGAAAAGCAAAACAAAACTGTGGCGCTTGCGCATCTAAGATGGACGCTCCTAGCGTATTAATTCCACTATGACATTTAAAAAATAGATAATACACCCTAATCGTGCATCTTGAATCCGAAATTATCTAGTTGGTCGTGACGCAAAGATCCGATCGGTGATCGGACTAGGCCTACTTTGCAAATTGTAATATTACGTGTGGAGCAACCCGCTTCTCCGTCTTTTAGGGATACCCACAATCATACACTTAGACTGCCGTGGCCTATCATTGGTGCGAATCCCAATTTATCAATGAGCGCTAAAACAAAATATAAAATATTAAATTTTAGATTTTCGAAACCGATATGATCGTATATAGCATTAGGGTGAGATCAGTTTCACTAACTTTACCGATCGCATTGCGAGTAGGGCTGTTCAACAGCCGTAATGGCGCGCTACAGTATTACCTACTACAGATAAATCTACACACAAATCTGTTTTTGAGGCCAGAGACGAGTGGTGCCTAATATCCGTACGTTCCTGATGACTACACTAATTGCCACTTAATATCCCTTGACAAACTCAATCTTCATCATCCAAACGAACGATTGATATAATTATCCATACGCATCATCTGATCTGACATATCTCGCCGCACTGCAATAGTTGTTGCAGACAGTCCACACGCGTGAAGCCGCCATTATTGATTTCTACACATGCCACTCGACTCGCCTAGAATCGCGGCGGTGTCTCTCACTTCTCACATGAGAACTCGCGAGCTTGCATATGATTGGCTCACTTGTCACGACTGAGTGATCCCTGGAGCGACTAGAAGAAGTTTTCTTTCATTGGGAGTATGGGACTTCACAAACATACTCGCAAATGTAAAACATCGCAATTGTGTGAACAATTCGAGTCACTCCCGGCGTGCGTTTTAGTTCACTTTTGTGTCGCATACGGTAAATTTATGTGCTATTCAATTCGTGTAGAGAAAGGATAATGGTCTCCTTGAGTTTATTATTAAAAAATCTCATCATTTCAAATCACCACAAAACTGCGATACAGTGAAAAGATAGGAAGGTGTCTTTGTGACGGAGTTCAAGTCGCAATGTTCCACCGACTATCATTGCGAAATAATAAATCCAAGTGTGCCTTACAACGGACGAAAAAATCCTGCTGTGGGAAAAATATAGCTATCGACGGGAAACTTGTGGGTCCAATGTGGGAACGGTGTGAGATATCGACACGTCTTCATTGACGAAAATCACAGGCATAAATTATTTATTCACATATATTTATGGCGTAAAAGACTTCATGAGTTAAAATTAGTAGATATAAGCGAGTGCATTTAGTGACGGGATCTATGTGGGCTTGGTGTGGTATTTTCGGGCCTATCATTGACTCTAAATTCCTCTTGGGATCGATGTGGGTACCATGTTATGAAACCATTTAATTTTATCACCCCATCAAACCACCTAAATACCACGTGGGCACCAAGTATGCGTGTTACCTGGGTAGTCGATTACGATTACGATTACATTGGAAAAGTAATCACGATTACTCACGATTAGCCTACATTTGTTTTGCTTCTTAGGACTATAATCTTAAATGATATATTGGAAGACAATACAAGGATTGCGATGAAAAGGCCTAATGAGATATCAACTCTCTTCATACATCATGCGTCATTTGCTTATTACGTCATAATATACCAATTGCCCAACTTTATAGTGGATGATTTATCGCATCCAACGATTTGCATTATTGCCAGGTATTTACCTGCCGCACCCCAAATGTCTAAATAGGGTGGAGAGCGTGCTCGAAGGGGACTCAAAAGTATTTCGTAAACCAACATAAATTATAGAGTATTTTCGAGAATTTAATTAATTCTTGAAAATGTTCTTCGAGCTTTGCGATTCAAATATCTCTAGTTCAGGGGTCACCAACGCGGACCGAATGAGTCGCCCGCGGTCGCTGTAGCAAATATCCAAATGAGAGATTTGAAAGTTGAAGCTGGTTTCATATAAGCAGCAGTTGAACATGGGTCGGCCGACCCCAAGGATGACACGAACGCAGTCGCTAGGGGCATTGCTTGTCTACGCCCACGCGGCGGCTCAACGGGAATCTATAGTTAATATTACCGAGTCTCGACGCGGAGATTGGCGCTTCGGCGCGCACTGCAGCAACGCAACTGAGCCCGGAGGAGCTGGTGTGAGTCCCGGCGAGTGAGCGTTTTTTGTTCTTGGTAAGGGGCGGAAACCCGGTCGAGTGCTCTGATTGTCTTACTCTAAGTGAATAAATCTAACTGAACAGTGAACACGGATAAACGGCAGGAGTAAGTGGCAACCCGACGGTCGTCGCAATAATCAGTACACACTACACAAGAAGTAGCTTTTTCTTTCAAAACGGTTGGTGACCCCTGCTCCAGTAGATAGCTGGGTTTGAAATGCATACCTCTTCCCCTCAAGAAAAAACATGCATAGGCTATTTCATGGGAACAGGCATTTCGGAGCCGGTCATTACCGCGCCGCGATCCCACAACACACCAAAATACATATGCAGTTTCGTCCAACACGCAACTCCACGGGATGTGATACCAAAGAAATACCTTGGACGAAACTTTGGGTATTCGTCCATTGTCAATAGCCGCGCTGGGGGCGCGTGAAAATGCCACCCGGCGCATCCTCAAACGAATAAAGCCATGACAATTTGTGTGTGCGTCTCACAAAAGATATTCTTGTAGCCTGCTACGTTTGGGCGGGTACAATATCTTTTGATTATACAACAGACTGGAGGTCGCGAATTAACAACATACAATAAAGTAATTATAACAACATACCAGATGCTATGATTATGAATTACGTGCCCCAGCTCTACAGGTAAATCTGACACTCGGAGCTGAGAGAGGTTATAAATGAATAGTAATATAATGCAATTACCAATATTATTGACGAAATTCAGTTTCGAAAATTGACCAACGGTTGGACAGGGGGACGAATTGCTGTTTTGGCTGAATTGCTGATTCTGGCTACAACGCACGCTAACATGTCAAGCTATATAAGCGGATGGTTATGGCAGCAGGTCCAAATGCTCAGTAACGAACTGTGAAATAACGATTGACGCCCGTTTCAAGTAGTTATATGAGAATAAGATATAGTGAACATAAAAATTCTGCCTTCAACTTTTAATACATATCTGTGAGCTGCTGTTACGAGAAACGGCTAAGCACGGCTCGGCTATGTTATATATCAGCAGCTGTTGTTCGTTGTGGAAACTGCAATGTTTTATTTTCGACGAGTACAAAATTCCGAATCTTCGTCAGGTGCACGTGCGTATGTAGGCCATCTGCTCGCCAAGCAGCAACGGTAAACTGCGTTTAACTAAGCACAACGAAACATCAATACATAAGTTACTATTTGAAACTATAGGCAGAGTGGTGATCAAATCCTGCTGCGAGGTAGGGGCTTCTGTAGTGTATTGATAACCTGATATACACCACGGGGGTGTTCTTACAATCACACTACTATGTCCATGTCCATCGCATGTCTGTTTACTATGTGTGGAATGTGGATACTTCTTACGCAATGACGAGCGGAGCTAATACTTCTGACGTAATAATGAGTCAGTGGCGTTTGAAAACAGACGTTTGTGCTATCGCTAACGTTGTATTTTATCTCATTCTTGTTCACGAATATTCAGTTTATGTCATAGTCCTTGTAAAAACAAAAAGTAATCGTTCTTTAACAAAAAAATCGATTAGATATGGGAAGTAGTCGATTACGATTACGATTACTTCGGATTTTTTTCGAATGTAATCGATTGCGATTACGATTACTTCAAAATGCTGTAATCGTCGTAATCGATTACGATTACTAATCGCGATTACCCCATGTCTGGTAACGAAGTCATTATACCAACGGGTTCACTTGCCCGAAGATGTCTAATTATTATTTACGGGCCATACAGTTTCCAAAACTCAATCACTCACTCAGCTCTACCGGTAAATCTGATTACGTGGGCAGAGAGGATAACAAATTGATAGCAATATAAATGCAATTCCCGACCCTATTGACGGATTCAATCATGAATTAGTGAAAACTTTTGCGCTTCGCGCGTATATATAGGCGGTATAAGCCGACCCACTAAACAGTACAACAAATCTCGGTGATAAGTCGCGACAAAAACAAACAACGGAATGGGGTTATATAAATTTTCCGCGGTTCATCACCCTATGGGGGCCCAAGACCAACATTGGGGGGGGGGGGGCTGACGAAGTGCTGTTACGGTCCTGGATGCCATATTGTAACTTCGATTGGATTAAGGATTTAAAGAGTATCAGAAGAACCCAGGCCGGCATGAAGCGTCTAAAGCAGTGGTTCTTAACCTTGCCACCAGCGCCCCCCAGGGGGCGCTGGCGATCTTGAAGAGGGCGGAAACGCTCAGGGGGCGATATGGGGGGCGCTGGGCTCAGGGGGGCGGTATGGGGGGCGCTGGAGAAAAATGGCTTCGCAGTAGATGATGTGGTGATAGGACATATCCTTAATGAGTATTCAGAGCAAATTAACACCGAAAACGTCATTACATATAGCCTTCAAAATACATATAGGTTTAATTGTCCATGGGCGCCTAAATGACTGACACCGAATGTTCCTGTCTTGGCAATCAGAACCCCAGAAGACGAATTCCATCTGGCAGGGAAAAATTATATGTCAGTAAAGAAATATCAATCTGAAATCGTGTGCGTCTTTTAGTTTAGTACGATTGGGCGACAGGGATATTCCTGTTGGGCTATATCCCCGTTGAGCGATTCTATATTTTTTGATATTGCTGACAGGGGGTCAGGAAATAACATCATGCAACGAAGTCATACCAACGGGTTCGCCCGCCCGAATATGTTTAATTATTAGTAACGGGCCCTACAGTTTCCAAGAAACCTCACAATGTTCGCTTTAAATTTTGATTAGTCTGCGCACACTCAACAACTCACTGCGCTGACCCTTGGACAACAGTGCGTAACGAATAAAAAAAGGTAATAACTCCGGATTTGTTGTGCGCAACGTAGATTTTCTGTGTGCAGAGACCGTGTCAGTACTGTGCACGTGCGCAGCTTAGAGGGAACATTGCACCTCACTCAGCGCTACCGGTAAATGTGTTTACGTGAGCACAGAGAGGATAAAAATTGATCTCAATTTACATGCAATCCCCGATGATATTGAGCAATTCAATCATTAATTAGTGAATTTTTTCGCGCTTCGCGCGAATAGGCGAGAATAGCTGCCTCAGTAAATGGACACCCAATGTAGATACCTAATAGGCTATCAGCAAATAGCGGACAGCCTAATGGGGGTCTGGGAGTGAAGTCCCCCGGAAGTTTGGTTTATCACCCGATGGGGCCCAGGACCAACGTTTTTAGTTTGGGGGGGGCTGACGAAATGCTGTTACGGCCCTGGTAACGAATAATTGTACCTGCGGGCACGCCCGAATATGTTTAATTAATAATTACGTGCCCTTTATTTTCCTATACAACAGCTCACTCAGTGCTACTGGTAAATCTGATTACGTGGGCTGAGAGGATGAAAAGTTTATATAGCGACTTATATATGTAATTACCACCTATTCATTCATGCATTATGGAAAATTTTGGTACTTAGGGCGACCAGGCCACACAAACTTTGCTGACCATCAAAATCACGATGTGGGGTTCGTGGGGGCGAAGCCCTCAGAAGTTCGGTTTATCACGCTATGGGTGCGCAAAGCAATCGTTTTTAGGGGGGTTAACGAAGTGCTGTTACGGCCCTCCCTCTTACTCATTGTCTTTATTACATTCCTTACAATATGAAGTTGGGGGGGGGGGCGCTGGAGCACGATAATTTTTGAAAGGGGGCGCTGGAAGAAAAAAGGTTAAGAACCACTGGTCTAAAGGCTGTAGAACAGGCCGCACTTTGGTGATAATTTAGTGTCTAGGGACTGAATATGACTCTTCCAGGACATGTCCGAGTCCAATAAAACCCCGAGATATTTGACATTATCTGTGTTGGAATCGGGCTGACCAGCGATGTTAACGGTTATAGGTCATTTTTTGAATTTACTGTCAGCAGTTGGGACTTCGAGGCGTTTATGCAAAGGTTATTTTAGGCCGTCCACTCATGCACTTGGGGCATTTGGTCACTAGTCAGGGAATCCAGCTCTGCATTCGAAGACGCGGAAGAGAGGAGGTGAACATCATCAGCGAACAGTGTGGTGTTCAATGAGGAGGTTTCAAAAGTGTCGTTGACATACAATGTGAAGAAGACCGGTCCAAGTACTGAATCAGTTCGTAATTTTTGTATTCGCTTTTTCTAATCATTATAATTGTACGCTTATAGTCGATTTGATTGGTTGATTACTGTTAAATTGTATATTCGTTATTGCTATAAATTTCCCTCGTTACTGTTGTCTCGCTCTTCATTCCATCGAGCAATGGACGAGCAAGCATTTTTGCGAATACCGCTTGCATTAGCATCTTAGTATTCTCAAATGAAAACCTATGTTAACATTGTTTATTATTTGATTTGGGTTGCTTGATTTTGATTGAATACAAAGACTGATACGCAAGGTTTCCAGAGTCCAAAAGCAGATTCAGCTGAGCAGACAGGATTCGACGCCTGGAAGAATCGGCACTCATTGACTGGAGCGGCGCGTCGAAACAAATGTATTTCATGTCTTTTGTCGAGACAATGTTAACGGTGGTCTGCTAAAACAGGTCTAACGCTCAAAAAAGTCAAAGCCCAATTTTCCAGATTTGAACACCCCATGGACTGCTAGATTACGATATGATGGGTAAATGCTAGATTGCGAAACAGTAGTTTCAAACGTTATAATGGGCCATATTTACCGTGATGAAATATGTCATATGGGTGAGAATGCGATGCGAAGGGAACCTAACGCAACCTCCTACCTAAATAATATTCAGTTTCGTGAAAACATATTTGTAACTCCACATCTACTTTGTGTGAAGCGCGTCAGAAATTCTGGATTTGACTTAAATTTTCTTAAAACTGAAAGTTAGAACTCCGTGAAACCATAGCCCGGGAATTCCCCAGTTTCTCTTTCAATTGGGTGGTTACACTACTTCTACTTGACAAACTGAATATAGCGAAAAGTAAGTAAGTAGATCACAAAATATTACGAAGTAGAAGTAGAAATAGTGAAAACTCCATCTACTTGAGTAAGTACCAGAAGTAGAGGGGAACTACTTGAGTACTTCATTACTTTGACCACCTCTGACTGCACTATTGATGTCACATGTCACATGACATAGTCACATTCGATAACTGCACAGTGCACACTCAATGAGAAGCAGCTCACAGAGTTATCAAAAAATGGACAGGCAATAGCGAGGACTCATAGTTCCGACTGGGATATTTTGAAAAACCTAGATTCTGAAAAACGGAATTCACTAAAACAGAGAAAAAGCGAATTTTTTACATATTTACTACAACATAGCTGCAAAACACCGCCTTAAAAATCACTAATTATACAGTCATACCGATTCAGAATAAAATATAGAAATAGGTTTTTACTGTTAGACTTGCTGGCGGTTTTGTTTGTTTTGGGATATTCATGGTGTTTGTCGACTACTATGGTCATTTACACCAGGCCGATATTCTTCATGTTTTCCGTAACTGCCGACTTATAGCACGGCCCACCTCTAGGCTTTTTGTAAGACACCGCTTACGCGGATGAGGTGGCGAGGAGGAGCCTAGGTAAACCTCCAACACTTAGGTATCGGAATTCGGAAGTCGACCTCGGTCGTACTCGAACCCGCACCCATTGGTGATGCAGCCGCGGATTATACCACTGCGCTATCTCGCCACTTGCTGGCGGATTAATGACGCGATGCAAATGTCAACGAAAAATTCTCGTGCTTCGGTCTGTGCTGTGAAAATAATCTGAAACTGCATAAATTTGGTGAGAGGTGTGAAAACAGAAAAATTGGTAAAGTTTATTTTCGAGTTGATGAAATCCGTCCAATAATATTCCACTTTTAATATTATTTCGCAAAGTTATTTAGGTCACTAAGTAGCGTATACTTTCACCCTGCATCTCGTACCCCCTACGGTGCTTCGTACCCCCAAGAGGTCCATGAATACCTAGTTAAGAACCGCTGATGAGTGATAGACAGAGAGAGATATTCAAATCAGTCCGCGAGGTAGCACGGGGAGGCGCAACCAATGTATTAAAATGTATCCAGCAATCTCCTTACGCACACTACTATTTGTGCTGCAAGCTAATCATTGTCGAGGGCGCTCCGATATCCGACGGAATACGGCGCACAACTCGATACAAACGATGTTTGTTTATAGTCAGACTTTATTATGCCTCTCGCTATAATATTAACCACCGAGATAAGCAGGTCCACCACCTGATAAATATCGACCTCGCCTATGCCACCTCTTTTTTATCGCTTTTTTATGCCGTATATTGATCTAACTCAAATAATATTAGAAATATTAGAAAAGTTATATCGCACTGTTTTAAAGCAAAATATTGCCATTTCTAGTGAATTGGGTCGAAAATAAAATATAATATGATGAGGGCGTAGCCAGAAGAAGTTGAAAGGCACCCCAATTTTCGATTTGGGGCTTTGGATGGCAAGGGACATTGTGGTGACGAGTTGATGCATTTTAAAATAATGCCACCGCGATAGCAATCATTCACTAAGGAAACTACGTTACCAGATAAATCAACCTATTTTTAATTAAAAAATTGTGTTCACGGAAATAATCAAGTTTATGAAGGTTTAGTAACATTCGTCAAACTTGGCTTGATTTAACTAACATTATCAGTAGACCAATGTGGATGTTTGTTTGATTGATTGACTGCTGACCGCGTACCAGTCCACAGCACATGTCGTTTTGGCCTAATGTCTGTTCTCCATCGCATTGTGCCAACTCACGTTGATTTTACGTTGCTGTTTTGAAATATTGACGCGGGCACCGACTGACGCCGACTATCACTGATGATGAATATGGAGATTGTAACATCCACTTCTTTCGGCGCGTTGTATAACCGTAGCGCCGATTTATTCTTCGACTTCAATTCTAGTTGGCTACGCGAGGAACATGAATCGATAAAGTATATATAGGTCACAATAGACACGTTTTCACGCAGGCTAATATAACGTATATTATATGACTCGCGTTCATTGATATATTATATTGCTTATGATATGCACTTGTTGAAATATCGTTCTCTTTATAGCCTGCGTATTCCGAGGGTGATGTTGACTTGTTTTCGTTGGTAATTATGATGTAGGTAGACTTATAATAGGGTTACCATATTTTGGAAATCTGAAAAGAGGACACATTTCAGAATTTTCATACTTGCAAAACCGTAGGAAAATTCTGAAAAAATGGTAAATTTCTCCCACTTGGTGGTCGGTTGACTAAAAAAAGGTAAACTTACCGCTCAGCTCCAGAAATACCCGCCGGAGCGTCACTTCGGTGCTGATTTACGGCATCTCAGTCGAATTTGGCTTTCAATATGACCAAATTTCTCAAAAAAAAAGAGGACAAAAGGGCGTCCTCCGAGGACACTTTCAAAAAGTGAAAAAACAGGACGTATGGTAAACCTAGCCTATAATAATAGAAGACTGCATGTGCAATGTGCTTGTGCATATATGTTAACATTTTGATGAATATACACTACAATACATTGTTCGGATTATCAGCAATTTTTATCAGTTCAATACACCACAAAATTTGCTATACAATGAGAAGAAGGGAACGTGTGGAAACGACATGGAGTAGTCTTAGGAATCAGACACATTCCTGTCTTTTCATTGTAACGCATTTTTGTGCTGTATTGAACTGATAAAATTGCTAATGAACCGAGGAGGCATGCAGATTGAATGAAAAGTAAAAAAGCAAAGAGACAAAAATGCTGGGGTGACATGTCACTGAAGGCGAGATCGATAGGTCAGGTCGTGGTCCGGTAATCTAGTAGAAATTGCTTGTATTTCGACTTGAAAGTGGACAATGTGGACATGCTCGTCGACATTGTCATTTTTTACCTTGGGAGCTAGGCAACGGGCGTTTACAATAACTCGATGATCACGGTGAATATGAAATAGGATCGAAATGGCGTTCACCAAATCATACGAACACCCAACGGCGAAACGGCATGACAATGGAACGCCAAATCACGGAGATTAACCCCAATTCAACGCCTGGTATAATCCAAAGAAAACCTGTCCTAACTGGAAAATATCAGTATTTCGATTACGTAACAGCCTATCCCACCAACAGCTGACCAATACAACAGAAGTAGTATCTGCCACGCCCATATCACGCCATCCAAAACACAGTGTTATCGCGTCGCGCTCGTAACTAGTAACCGCAAGCTGTATTTGTTTACAGTGCTTGGTAGGGTTGCGCATTCGGCGTCTTAACCCAGGTAGCTTTGTGACCGACCGGTGTGCGCATATTTCTCGGCTGCTTTGCGATGTGGAGAATTTTTCCTGCGGAATCCATCCAAAAGGGCAGAAAACTAGCTTGTGCCACTGCGAGAAGATCTTACAATCATCAACAGAAGACAAAAGCACAGTACTTCACCAGTGCCCTGTGTAGTATTGCCACAGGAAAAGATAAAGGCACAGCTTCGGAACCGGCTTTCATAAAGGCGGAGTTGAACCTAGGAAAATCAAGGTTACAGGAAAAGTAAGTCATGCAGTAAATTTCTGCCAGTGCACTTTCGTTTTAAATCCATACCTTTGTCGTAGGTCGTCCATCAAACACGACAGGCTTGAATCCTGGAATATCAACTTTTCTGATGCAAAAAATGCATACCAAAGCAAATCGATGTCGGAACTTGTTCGAGCTTTGCTCGTTTACAAACTGTGCGGTATCAACAAACTCGTGGACTACAATATTGAGGTGGGATTTCATAATGTAATAATTATATTTTACTTTATGTTAAGAAAATGCAAAAGTATATTGAACAGTAGCTCGCAAATATAGTAAATCTTTGTTGACACCTGAACGTTAGAATATACCAATATGTGATCAACTTCTATGTGGGATCAAACTGATGACTAATATACAGAATATAGTTATTCATGTTTTTGGAGGAAAGGCATAGAGTTAAAGCAAATGAAACATGATTTTATCAATTCATTATACTAATGCAGTGTTGGGATCAAGTCATGACTCACAGGTCACCAAGTCTTATTGGACTCATTGCAAATTTCAAATCGAGTCGAGTAAATTAATTTGAAAAATTTCCAAATTGAATCCACAAGTTGAGCCAATTAATCTCGGATTTTCTGCTTCTGAATCAATTCCAAGTCATCAAATATTTGCAATTTGAATCGTATGAGTTAATGTGTGTGGATGTATGTGTAATATGCATATGATCAGGAAATCCGACTTTATGTGCATGAACTTACTGGTATTACTTGATGGTTTAGTTACAACTTGCATTCATTTTCCAGCTTGCAACCTGTACGCAGAAGATTTTTGGTCAGAAAATCTTCAAAATACTTATGAAGTCAACATTTTATGGGCAGTTCGTTGCTGGGGAAAATGAAAATGAAATCAAGGTATTAGACATTATTTCTATCGCTAAATCACATGCTTCTACTCTATTGTAAGCCTACCCATCATGTTTTTCATGTCACTTTAACATACACTGTAGGCCAAATTTGATGTTTGACTTACGAAGTTATTTCGACTCTGCCCGGTAATTTCATTGTATCGCATAGTTCTAGTATTTTGGTCTGGGAAATATGTTTATGGAATGACCGTGAGACTTTCGCAACTGGATATATTGTACCACTTGCCACTTGGATTAAGACGCGGTGTTCCCTTTCAAATTCAGCCCATGACTGACAAGCTACACAAATACGGCGTCGGAGCAATTCTAGATTACGCTGTCGAGGAAGATATCTCCGAAGAAGAAGCAAAAGATCTGGAAATGAGCTCATGCGTGTCAACATCTAACCAATCACAAACAGGTTGGACTAGGCTGTCTATCATTTTTATATCAAGAGATGCACTGTGGAATAACATAAGAACTAGGATACGCTTTAACATTTGTTTGTAAAGTTGAGTAGCTTGACTGAGCAATCTTTTGGGTAGTATGTGAAGTGACGCTGGCCATGTGATATTATGAAAACTTGGAGATATAGACCCAGTATGACTAGAATAGAGTATAATTTCGGAATTGCACCCATTTTGACAGCATTAGTGATTTTCCTTCGGTTGCTATTTTTAGTTTTACTTAAGAAGAAATTTACTGCATTACATTTACTTGAAGACCTACTCAAGTACCAGCAATCAGTACTTTGATCACCTCTGTTTTGCACCTTTATTGCTCCTATGCTAGCTTCATTATGGCTATTTTTACTATCAGTATTATCTCGTTGAAATAACTTTACTTTATTTCCCTATGATACTAACTGTAATTTACCTACTTTGATTCATTTGTGATCGGGAATCAACTAGGACTGTGCTATCTTCCTGCGTTTCATGTGATTGTTGCTTTCCTTGTGTAGGAACCGTCGATCATAAATTCAAGGCTCACAGAGAATTTGGGGACCGACGTCGTAAAGTTGTCAGCGCCAGGACTTATTTTTATAAAGACGAAGCAAAATGCGACGACAATATGAAGATGTTTATGAAGTATGGGCCACTACAACTTACTCATATCTGATGTGATAGAATGTAGGCTATCAATGTTTGAGATAGTTTGTCACACACCGAAAAAGGCCTCGTACAATTGTGCACATATATACATCATATGGGATCTTGATATTGTGGTGTCTGAAACCAAATCAAGAATATGTCCGTTCAAGTATTGAATGTAATGTTCTTATGTAAGAGGTGCATCACTACTAGTGAACCAAAGTTGGCGCGAAACTATTTTCGTTATCATCATGAGACAAATATTAGTAATGTCATTTCTTATAACACGCATTTAGATGCGGAAGCTTTGACTTCATATGCGGAATGTTTGTGAAATTATGTTTGTGGTATATCGATTCACAATTACTTGTCATAAAATGTTCATAACGCAATATATTCCCTTAACATTCTTTGTGTATTTGGAAATGTTGAAGTTATTGTGTTTCCTTGAGGTGCATCGATGCAGCTAGCATAACAACTTCGGGATTTGCCGCCATCAAACTAACTGCATTAGGACGCCCACAATTCTTGGTAAGCATCAATGATACCCAACTGATTTATGTAAACACTTGTATATGTACTTTTGAACTCTCGGTAACGTTTATATTCTTATATACTCCACATTACCTATTGTAAATTACCAGTAACGGTAGATTAAAGACTAAGATGTACTTTCTAAATTCAGTTGCAATTCTCCGATGCTCTGATTAGAGCGAGAAGTTTGTTTGACAAGCTCTCCATAAAGGATGTCGATATTTTGGAGAAAGGCTTTGACATCGATAGATTTCGGGTAAGATCGTGTTTTATACCTAGTTTGTCCATCTTTTGGATATCTATTCTTTACCAAGTCACATGCATTGCTAGTTCACATCAGTAGCTAGTAGTTTTTGGTAGCTAATGGCTAATTTTCTACATTGTGTCTTTGGAAAGCGTATGTATGCGCAGTGCGCAGACACTACTATTTTGCTTGCTTACTCACATAGGGAATAGTCATGTTGGCAGACACAAACTGCACGGTTAGCATGATTCAAGTCTTGCCCTGTCTGATGATGCTTGGTTTCTATTACTCTACAATTTCCTGTTCCAGCATACGGCTGCCTAACATGATCTCTGAGACCTTCATATCCTACTTTAAATAGTTATAATTTACTTTCAACATCACTACTTGTAATTAATTCTGGTTTTTCTCAGTTCATAGGTAGCCTGGCTCTCCAAAGTGTTTTCGTTTTAAGATTGTGCTATAGCGTTGAAATTGCACCTGTCAGCCACACTATGAACGAATCTGCCTCAGCAACGAAGATGCATTTCATCATACAAATCCTCTCGCAAAATACTGAATGCGATAAACTACTTTTTAAAGCTATGCAAACCTTATGTTTCCTCGTTCTTTCAAGTAGTTTTGTGCTTGGTAGAAGTTTACACAACTGTGTCTACTTGGGTAAGCTGATTGACTATATGTAATTCGAACACATTATATATAGCATTGCATCACCTGCTAAAGTGATAGACCCGAGTCCATGAGTCAATCATCTCTATCGATAATCCTGTGATATTGAGACTCTTTCCTATTATAGAAAAAGGCCAAGAAATTAGGGATACCCATGAGTCGCGACAAGAGTCAAGAGTGGTTCACTTGGATGGATGTTGATGAATCTGGATTCGTGGATCTATTGGATTGGGATCAACTTATTTCGAGCAACAAGAAGTTCTCGGAAATATTCGTAGTTCCAAACCCACAGGTAACCGACACACCGATGCCTACTGTCAGCATTCTCCAGAAGGCTTGCTGGTTATACTGTCGCATCCGTATCTTTGCAGCTACACATGTTTTTAACGCCATTACCCTCGTTTAAACTGTGCGGAATGATCTGGCTATTGATTTCCAATACTTATTCTACAAAAATATCACTTGATATGATTGATGATACTGTGCTGTGTTTGTGCATTATGTTTCAAAGTTTACACGAGCAATTTACCTGAGCTAACTTAGGAGTGGCAGTTCAAAACTACTTGGGAAAGCTGCAATATTTCTTCATAAATTACTGATTGATGACTCACTGTAATACCTCTCCGGCAATTTGATAAGGTTAATGCTTTCTGTCGTAATGTGTTGGTAATAATTTTTAATCCACCTGACGGAACTGGACTAGATTACAAAATTATTGAATGAGGCTGTCGTATTGAGAATGCCCTGGCCCAACTGCCGGTGTATAATAAGGAAAAGTATGATGTATACTAGGTGAAGTTAGCTTATTCATTGCGTATTGCGAGAATTCGTTTCATTCATTATTATTATTATGCCACACACACTATTTTCCTCAAAGTTTTGAAGCTACATACTTTATGATATTCCATCCTCAAAAATCAGTCGAATAAATAGAAAATATGAAGAGATATCATGTCGCTGCTTTGAAATTCTTTATGACATTATATTGGTTTTCTAATCCCCGATATCTTTATGAAGACGGGCGAGATGGAGTCACTTTTGAACGACATGAGCGATGAAGAAGACGCGCAGATGCGCAGGATGCTCAAAAGAATGGACACCCTTGCTTTAAGGTTTGCAAATTTGGGCTTTTGATGTGTCTCGATGCTAAATCTCTGTTACCGAATTGACTCCGAAACCCACTTGTGATAACGAGATCATTTTTTATTCAGAGCTCAAAATCAGGGTGTCAGATTAATGGTTGACGCCGAGCAGACGTACTTTCAACCTGCGATAAGCCGAATCGTTATTGAGATGATGAGAAGGTTCAACAAGAAAAGACCTGTTATATTCAATACGTACCAATGCTACCTGAAGGTAACTTGGCATTATTTCTCTTGATCATAAGTGATCAGTATGTGATTCATTGCCGAATTTCCACTGGGTTTTATAGAAGACTCTTACATGTAAAATATTCAATATCTTTTGTTGCATATTACGCTGGGATAGTGACAGTTCTGTCAAGTTGCGATGCATCACAGGCTTTGTCAAATAGAAATTGCCGCGTTGAGTGGTAATATTAATTCAGTGTTAATCGCTATACCAAAGTGGTGTGATGATTTTTCGCGGAATGGCATTCTCTTGACTTGGCGCTATTTCAGTTGAATGACTTCAATGGATACCTCGCTCGGGTTTCTGGTGCATGGATTTTTATGTCTGGTCCCGACAAGCTACTGACAGAATTCTTGCCATAGGAATCATTCAATCACGCCACCGTCGACCTGGCCCTTGCCAAGAAAGAGAATTTCTATTTTGGCTGCAAGCTTGTCCGTGGCGCTTACATGGAGCAGGAGAGGGAAAGAGCGAATACTCTTGGATATGAGGATCCGATTCAGCCGTCTTACGAAGCAACTAGCCAGTGAGTTGCACCTATCACTCTGTTTAGTGCTTATCATGAAGTCTATTCGCAACTTTATCCATCCGCAACATTTTAGACTTGAAAATTAGCGTTTGGATATATTTTTATCATTTTGTGAATGCCATTGTGATAAAAGAGGGTGTGTAGTCCTCATATGTCCTATCACGGAGACAGGATCTATTTTTGGAAAATGTATATCTATTTTACTTGATATATCAGTCTTTCCTTATTAGTGGCGAATACATACCTTGCAATTTCCATAACTGTCAACAACCGATTGACTATCATTAATCGGCGACCCTTGATCCCAACCTCTTTTTTTAAACCAGCTCCTGCAGTTATTTGCAGATCTTTCAGATGTCTCGAATATGTTAACTTCAACTTGCACCCGAGTATTGGCAATGAGTCCATCTTTAGTACCAAGCAACCCTAACTCGAGGAACACTAAAAATTTCATGTGTTTTCCAGGGTTGTAACCAAGTCACATGGTTCCGAGTCACGAGTCAATCTTACTTTTGTGGTTTTGACTCGAGTCAAGTCGAGTCATTTTCAATTCATCAATGACTCGAGTCCGAGTCCAAGTCACCGTTTGAAGGGTCAAGTCCGAGTCATAGAGTAATGACTCGAGTCGAGTCCAAGTCACAGTATTGAAGTCATGTTCCAACTCATGTTTTCAATCCTGTTTGGATGATATCGAATTCCCTATACTTGCCAAACATGCCCATTTTGTCCCTATCAAGAGTCTTGGCTCGTGTTTATTTAGGCAGGTAACGGACAGGTCCTGGCCTCATTTACTGATGCTACAGATACCTTTACTAATCTTCGAATTTAAAATCAAATATCTGTCTTGTCAGCCTGATACATCACCAATACAAGCATTCAGTTTTTATTATGAGCACATCGACGACAGCTCACATATAGCTGATAGAGAACCAACGAATTCACGTCTATATACTAACTGATAGAGAACCAACGAATTCACGTCAAGATACAAGCTGATAGAGAATCAACAGATGCATGTTTATGTAGAGGTATTTACACCAGGCCAGCATGCTTTAAAAGCGGGCATGCAGCTATGTGCATTGTGCAGTGACAAAAGAACAGATTCCTTTTGATATTACTATAAAAAGGTTTTCCCAATCGTATTACAGACTATACATCGCAGTTACAGCATTGGAGAAATTACTGTACAATGGGGCTGTTCATAAACATATTTCAAAATTTTCCGGCTACTTCAAAATTGTTTGATTGCCTAAAAAAATCAAATTGGGCTCAATTCTAGCCAGTAGAAAGCAATGCTATGAAAGAAAATTTTGGAATAATTGCAAATAGAGATTTTCGAATTATACCGGCTATCTCATGATATTGTTACATTGTGCGGCGAAAATATGATTCATAGCGAATTTGGCTCAATTCCAACTAGAAAAAGTGAAGATATTAGAGTAGAATGTTTTGGATATGAAAAAATAGTCGGCTTACTACTAGTATGTAATTATATTATGTGAAAGAATTTCTCACTAAAAATACTCCACTTATTTTCAAATCAAAAATTTTCTCCTCTCATATCATTGATTCTACTTTGTAGAATTGAGCCAGATTCAATGTTCTTTCTATTCAACGAACAATTTTATCAAGTAGCCACCCAGTAAAATAAAAAAGAAGGTATTTTTAACAGCCCTATTGTACAAACATCACGCAGCAATAGCTATTTATTATTACCCATGTGCACAATGCACATACCTAACAAAACGTCAAATGGACAGAGGGTAATGTGTCTTTTAACAGGCAGCAGATCAAATCAATGAAAACGTCAAATGAACATAGGGTACAGTGTGTTTTAACAGACAGCAGATCAAATCAATGATGAGTTACACTTCAAAAATACCAAAGTGGAAAGGAGATCCTCAGAGATATTAGAGCGGCATGGCCTTAGAATAAATCCACCTCTACTGAATACACGTTCCACAGGTGCACTAGATGCAGGAATTGACAAGCATTTTTGAACCACACTGAAGAGCATTGGATACTCATTCTTGCGAGTCGCCCAAAAATGCAATGAATCATCACTTTCAAATCTACACATGAGCTTATCAGTCTCTTCCAAGTACTTCACCATCTGAGTCATTGCATTGCCTCTAATTGAACTTTGCTTCGATTGTTTGCTTGTATATTTGAAAAGTCTTGAGTACTTTGATTGCGGAGGATCTAGTACCTCTTCATCACTGGATGATTTTGTAGCTTGGCTGGTCATATTGTATGAATGAGTGTCAGCCTCAGTCGTTATCAACTCGATTATTTTCTGACGCAGTGCAATTCGGGATTGTTCTGAGCAATTTAGATCCATGAGCCAATGGAAAGCAAATTTCGGATCGAGCACGCATGATGTGAGGTAGATGGTTTCACCAAACGGTTCGGGATTACCGATAGGCCTATCCAAAGACTCATCAGTTGTGATCATGTTCACATTTTCAAACACTCCTGCAAAACGCTTCAAAAGAGAATTCTTCAATGCTTCAACTAATGCACGCAAGTAATTGACAGTGAGGATGTGCCTATTTGCATGGTTGTAGAGTGAGAGCAGTGTTGGTACGACACAACTGATAGTGGGTGTATATTCTCCCTGAGTGAGATCTGTGGCAATAGCAAAGGGATCCAAAATATTGATAAGTTCTTTCAATTGTGACCACTCACGTGCCGAGAATATCATTTCAGGGTGACCAACACTTTCGCATAGTTCACTCAGCTGTGTATGATCCAAGGCACAAATACTTTGTACTTCAAACAGCATGGAGTTCCATCTAGTTTTGTTTGATGTAGCGATGGACTTTCTTTCTCCAAATTTCAATTCGAAAGCCTCTTTGAATATTGTGCTTGAATGCAACAAATTAGATAAAGCTGACAGCTTTGACAACGCCGGTCGGATTGGAGTTCCACGCTCCAACCCGTCTTTTATACATAGTTGGAGTGTGTGCGCGAAACAAGCAAGGCGGCCCTGCTTTACCGTTTCAGATATTTCACCAATAATTTGTTCATGATCATCCGGAGTCTCCCACATAGTTGCATTCTCAAGAGAATCCTCCGAACCGCAATCATTGTCACCCTGGGCAAAATCAAAATGAACTGAAAAAGCCTTCTTCATATTGGCAGCATTGTCAGTAATGACATAATCTAATTTGTCTTTTATGCGGAATTCGACCAATATCTTCTCAAAGGCTGCTGCAATATTTTCCCCAGTATGCCTCCCGCGAAATCGGTCACAGGCCAACGTATAGGAGTCAAGACTTATTTTATCTGGGTTCAAAACGTGCGCCGTGACTCCTAGGAAGGACCTCATTTTTCTATCTGACCAGATGTCAACGGTAGCACTTACAGATGTGGAGCATTCCAATTTCTTCGTAATGCTGCTCTTGACTTCCTGGGCTTTGACGTGTAATTGTTTTTTGACCGACCCTCGACACAATGGCTTATGTCCAGGGGCTACAATTTGTAGAAATTTCTTGAATCCAGGTGTTTCTACAATTCTGACAGGCAGGCTTTCGCAAACGATAAGATCATACACAATGCTTTGATTTATTTGGGTTGCTAATCTGCTGCCTGGAACAACTTGTCTTGCGCTGGTTCGATTCCCAGAAATATATTCGGTTATAGTTGGCTGCGATTCGTCAGTGGTCATGTTTTTTGAATCTTTATATAACTGATATCTGTATGAATGGAGAAGAAAAAACGATTTCAATGATTTAGATGGGACTTTGTCCACTGATACCCAAATTCCCATCTCAACATTTAGTTAGAAGACCGCAATGGAATATTTTCGTCAAACTTGATTTTAGTATGCCAAACCCTCATATGGAATATCAATATATGGTCATTGGTCAATTTCAATTTACACAGATATTAACAATTCTTTCATAATTCAGGTTCCACAAATAGACTGAATCTAGTAGCCTACACTCAATACTTTAAATGAGTTTTAGACACATTTGTCGCAAAGGTTATAGGGGCATTACTTGGATTTAGCCTGTTCAATATCTGATTTCTGAAAATATCACACATTTAATAATATGTCATTGCAATCAAGAACAACTTTACATTGAAACATATGTAGCAATCACGATCAGTGCTTAAACAGAGATCCTCAATATATATAACACAGTACTAAACCAGTATGAAAAACATCTGTACTAGTACTGGAGTAATCATACATACTGGTCTGGATGACTTTGCCTGAGGTGTCTCGTGAAGTTGGAGGTAGTGCCAACTTTCTCGCATAAAATATTCTGCTTCACGCAAAATTTACATTTTGCAATCTGCTTGCTACCTTCTCTCACTTCATAGCCGTTGTATGCAAACTGGATGACAGTAGGTGGTCTGGACATAGCGAAGTACCGGTAACTAAAATCTAAAGTAACCTGCGAAACCCTCTCAGCGTATTAGCGATTGCCACAGAAACAATGAAAAAATCCCATATCCAAAACCGCTAAACCTCTAACACACGCTCGATGCCATTCATAACAACATCTCCTAGCTAACTCTTCTCTCTAACATGCGTCCAACCGGAAGAAATGAGACACGGTACTTTTGTATCGTCACAATGCGTTGCCACCATGCACTATCGTCTGTTATTTTTGCGACGGCATATCTGATATCAGACGAGTGCAACGAAAGCAGTGGTGACAAATAGCGATGTCGACAGAATTCGTCAGATGTGTTGAACTAGGCATTACGATTCGCAAATTCATCCATCTTCAAGTCATATAAAATCAGCCGAGTCATTGACTTGGGTCGAGTCATGCGTAATGACTCGAGTACAAGTCGAGTCAATCCAAATATTGACTCGAGTCGAGTCGAGTCATTTTCCCATTTCAAGAAAATGACTCGAGTCAAGTCGAGTCACAAAAAAATCGTGACTCGAGTCTGACTCGAGTCGAGTCATGACTCGAGTCATTACAACCCTGGTGTTTTCCTCTAGTACACCTAAACTTAATATCTCCTCCCTTACAGTAGTCACTTCATCTTTCCGCACTTACGGTACGCGATCGAAATTTTTAGAAACTACAGGAAATGTCAAGATTTACTTTTGAACTATATCAAGTCAACGAACAAAGCTAACATGATGGTCGCCAGTCACAACGAAGACAGTGTCAAATATGCTATGCAGAGGTATGAATCAGCTCAAGGAATTGTTATGGTACATGTTGAACCATTTGTGTGATACCAAACTCCAAATTTCCATTGTAGAATGCACGAGTTAGGAATTTCTGCTGAATCAAAAAGTGTTTTCTTCGGTCAATTGCTGGGAATGTGTGATCATGTAACCTATCCGCTGGGTGAGTTTTTACTTTTTGAATTTTGCATTTTTTCCTATTACTCTTGGAAAAATGCGATCTTCCAATGCCGCAAAGTACAGACGAAACTGCAATAATTTCTTTGGGTAATCTTGGATTTTTAAACTGTATTGGATTTGTGAATTCATAGTCCACCCAATGTCATCCGAATTTTGAAGTGATAAGAGTTATCAAGTGTTGTTGCTTGCCCCACTCGCTCAGGTTTATACTAAAACATTTTCAATGACCAAATAGTTATTTCCATATTTCCACAATCTCAGAGTAATCAACAAATGGATTTGCATTGCTGTAATGACTGGAAGTATCATGGTCGCTAGGTAAAACCATAACGATAACGGAAAAAAGTTTCAAAATTGAGCGCTGTTGACTAGCCGCATTTGCATCTTGCGATTTAGAATGATATTGATAAAAGTCCTAATTGAAATTTCATTCCTCACTGAAGTAGTTTATATATGTACCGACTTTTTACAGTTTGAATTTTGAAAAATGAAAGGTAGATTTGGAATAAGTTTGTATCAATCCTACAATGATAACCCCGTGAAATAACTCCTATCTGATGGCAACTGAATATATTTTTGGAAACTGTACCTACTTCTGCTTCCACTCGAGTAGAACCACTCAGTCGCATACCATTCACAGGTCAAGCCGGCCACAGCGTCTTCAAATACGTGCCGTTCGGACCCGTCCGAGAGGTCATGCCGTATCTGTCGCGGCGCGCGCAAGAAAACCGCGGCATGTTGGTGGGCGCTCAAAGAGAACAGAAGATGCTGCAGCGAGAGATAGCAAGACGCGTTTTCAGGTCGTCGGCATCGTAGAAGTGCACGATGCTCTACACATCTTTCTACTTTCTATCAACATTTGTTTTTAGCTACAAATCTGACTTACCGGTAGAAAGAATGAATCCGTATTTGAACCAAGTGACTTTTAATCGATCGATATTTTAAACTCCCGTGCCGATTTGAACATAAATTTGAACGTAATATCCCAGAAGTTGTAAAATTGCCACAAGCGATATCAAAATATGTCCAAGACGGGCTCATGCCACAAAGGTAGTCGTTCGTCATGGTAATTTTATTGGTAAACCTGCCGTCTGAAAACCGAGGTATATATCGTTTTGAGTTGTCTACCCCACCTGTTGAAGACTGCCCCAGACGCTTGTAGGTCCCTGTAGTATATTTAAAATCTATCCTTCTACCCTTACGAATGCACGTCTCTATGGTCAAATGATCGATATTTGACGACTCGAAATCACGAGTCAATTTTTTTATTCTTAATGTGACTCGATTGAGATGCCCCACGTACGTTTTATTACATATTTTATTTGAATACGCGTCTTGATCTATTTATTTATCGCTTGACTCGCAGCACCATTTTAAATGTCGATAAGTTCAGTCAAGCCAGAATAAGTGCAATCATTTTGCACATAGTAATATATACGACCGTAAGTGTCTGGGATTTCCGCTTTGTTTTAATGTCGCTTTCAAGGGGATTCGCTTGTGTGCCACAATTTCTCTTGTACTCCAACTCAAGTTCGCGTATTGTTTTAAATGTTCTTGTGGATGTTTTCCAGTCGCCAATAACTATGAATATAGATTTTGAGGTAGACTGGTTGCTTCAAGTTTTCGCAGAAAATTAGTGACGCTGTTCACAATTGCACGATTAGGTGAGACAGATTTTTGCACTCGTTTACCAGTAATATTTCCATCGATTCGAGATATCCTTGATCGCGATATAGCCAAATCAGCAGATAGTAATATGAATGGAGAACATGTCAAAAATGATGGCTTTGCACATGCAGATAAGCGATGAAAAGGCATGTCGGCGCGAGATATAGCGAAAATCAGTATATACTAGGCTTACCATATTTTCGAAATGTAAAAAGAGGACACTTTTTCAGAAATTTCAGACATGCAAAGCTGGAGAAGAATTCTCAAAAACCGGCAAATTTTTCCCACTTCGTGATCGGTTGACTAAAAAAAAAAAGGTTCTTTTCGCTCAGAGCTAAAATCACCGCTTTTCCCTCCGAAATACCCGCTGGAGCTTCGCTTCTGCGCTAATTTGCCGCATATCACTCGCAATTTTCTCTAAATCTGACCTAAATTTTCAAAAAAGAGGACAAAAGGGCGTCCTCCGAGGACACTTTCAAAAAAGTCAAAAAAGAGGACAAATCCTCTTGAAAGAGGACGTATGGTAAGCCTAGTATATACTAGGGTTATCATACGTCCTCTTTTTTGACTTTTTTGAAAGGGTCCCCGAAGGACGCCCTTTTGTCCTCTTTTTTGAAAATTTAGGTCATATTTAGAGCAAAATGCGAGTGATATGCCCTAAATTAGCACAGAAGTGACGCTCCGGCTGGGCGAGAAGTGGGCCTTTATTTTTTAGTCAACCACCCGGCAATGTGGAGGAAGAAACGGTATTTTGGGCTCTGAGCGTGAAAGTTGTATTTTTTTTTTGTCAACCGACCACAAAGTGGGAAAAATTCACCGCTTTTTTGAGAATTCTTCTCCCGTTTTGCAAGTCTCAAATTTTTAAAAAAAGTGTCCTCTTTTTAGATTTCCAAAATATGGTAACCCTAGTATATTAGGCTTACCATATTTTGGAAATCAAAAAAGAGGACACCTTTTCAGAAATTTGCAAGTTGCAGAACCGGAGTGAAATTCTCAAAATTCGGTTAATTTCTCCCCACTTTGTGATCGGTTGACTAAAAAAAAATAAAGGTCATCTTCTCCGCTCAGAACTCAAAATAACGTTTTTTACTCCGCATCGCCAAGTGGATGACTAAAAAAAAAAAAAAAAAAAAAAAAAAAGGTCATCTTTTCGCTCAGAGCTAAAGTCACCGTTTTTCACCCGTCGGAGCTTCACGTCTGTGCTAATATGTGGCATATCACTCGCAATTTGCTCTAAATCTGTCAAGCGTGTTAGCTGTCTTCATCGACATGCTGCTATATAGTCAGAACAGAGTAGGGCCTACATCGTGCTTAAGTAGGCCATATATACGAAGTGCATGAGTGGTGAATTCAGTAGAGGACAAAGTCGTATTAGTAGAGCTGATCAGATAAGCAAGTAACCTACTTCCTTCGTTTTCGGAGTATATATTCACGTTGGCAAGAATACCACAAATACGATCGGCGGTTCTGTAATTTCCATTCGATCAAGACGCAGAAAGTTAAAGTCGATACGCAAAGTCACATGTAATGAACAGGTAGTAGGGTGCACCGGTCAATCAATTTGACCTCTACCTAATGGATCATTTGCATATCTAGTATTCATGCTCGATATTCGATGATATATTAATGTGTTTTTATGCTCCCTCGTTCTTCCGTTCTCTGCCCTTGCAATCGTCCTTGGTCGGGTGTTTTTCGTTCTTTTCGTAAAGTCGACGTGTGAACATGAGTGACGCAGACAAGGAGGCGCCCAGATAAAACGCTTTCAGAGCGCGAAAGAGAGGACATCAAACAAGAATGGGGATGCTGTTTTTCATAAATTCGATTCCCGGTCCGCAAAAAATCGATTTACTATAGGCCTATATCCACAGTCCGTCCCATTCATTGCTTGGAATTATCCTGGAATTGTTTCCAACAATCACTGGCGAACTTCTGACATTCGTCGATGTACTTCTCCTAAACACAAAAACGATAAGATGTACAATAAGTCGCAATGCTTCATATTCTTAGAAAGTTGTAAACTCGAACAAGTAACCATGAAAAAACCATATATGGTCTGGTCACTGACCATTGGTCAGTCCATGTCCCTTCGTTCTGACGGTTTAGCACCTGCAATGTGTGCCTGTGCAGTGTTCACGCCTAAGCTCTTCTAACACGGTCTTCTGTTTTGTTTACATATCAGTAGCCCAAGGTGGTAGTCTGATTTAATGACTTCACCAAGAACTTTCGACTTCATTTGTTTTCAATGTATTGCTATTGTTAATCTATATCTTAAATCGTAAAAATCGAATAAATACGCTGATACCTTGTATTTTTTGAAATGCGAAACGTGGACGGAATCTTCGAAATTCACCGTTTTGACGATACTCGCTCCAGCCACCTTCCTACTATCCGCAATTTCAAGAATATGACTCGAAGGAATTACTCCATCGTTAGTGGAGTACAAAAACAAATGCGACCAGATGCTCGAGGCCGAAGATTTCAGTTCCTAAGTATAGATGAAAATTTATGAGACCACAAGGAGCCTTCCGATCGAAGAATGACAATATTACAGGCTTATACCTGGTACACGTCTACTTCTTCGTTCCAATTCCCATCCATACGACTCTTTACTCCATTTGATACAAATCTACCGAGGTACGAGAGGTATGGAATTATTCCTTCCTGACGTTTCACGAAATATATAGCTTTCAATCCAACAGACAATTCCAGTCTGGAAGGGCAGCTGTCCATGACGACGCCGACAATACTAACGTGTTTCTCCTTGAAGTTCGAAAATCATGACTTGATAAGTAGCCTACTACCGTACTAGGATGCGTTGAAACAGCGTTACGAACTCACTAAAAATACTTCAGACGTCCATCTGTAAAGCATTGCGCCGGCGTTGCTAAATACGTGAAATATGACTGGTCTGCCACATAAATTGTTGTCTTTGAGAATACCATAGATACGTTTCGATATATCCTTTATGTCTCCAACGACGGAAGCACCTTTGGAATTTCAAAGGCAAATTATTACAACACCTATCAAATAAACTCTTACACGAGTAGTTATATAGATCGGTCGTGACGGGCTATTGCGTCTTATGGCGGGGTGGTGACTCGTATTGAAAACCGGGGGTGGTGACTCGTACTTTCAGACCCCCCTTGTGGTGGTGACTCGTAATGGGTTCTTATGGGTGCGGCCGTGATTCGTACTTTTGGGTATAGGCTGCGGCGTTGACTCGTATTGAAAACTCGGGGTCGTGATTCGTACTTTTGGGTATAGGCTGTGGCGGTGACTCGTATTGAAAACTCGGGGTCGTGATTCGTACTTTTGGGTATAGGCTGTGGCGGTGACTCGTATTGGAAACTCGGGGTCGTGATTCGTACTTTCGAGTATAGTCAACTCTCGCGCTGTGTTGAAGAAGTATCAGGAATAGTAAATAGTCACGTGATTGATTCTTAGTTAATGTGTATATTACAAATTATTAAATATGACCGATTCGAGTTAATCCCAACGTTTGCGGTGAATGCGACTTTAATATATCGTTATTCTTATGGACGCGGCGATGATTCGTACTTTCGTTGATAGAATGCTAGCGGTATGTCGTACTTTCACCAAAAAGGGTGTGAAATAGTTTGCTAAATCTAGGAATCAGTCGCTTGGTAATTAGTTTACCACGGAGCCGGCGTAGACGGCGATTCCAATACCAACAATAACCGCGTTCACATATTAACACTCCAAATAGGTGTGAAATAGTTTGCAAACCCTGCGATCGCTGACAAGATAATGTCTCAGACATACGCGACTTGATGTTACAGGCATATCGATCACTCACGCGGTGAAATTTTCGTAAGCAGTTTGGGACAGAGCTTGATTTCACTCGTAAGATTTAATAAGTAACGAATAACAGAGCCGTCACAGACGATGATTCGAATACCGACAAATTCTCACTTATTTCTGATCCCACCCTAATCCTTTGCGAAGTTGACGCTTATTCGAAAAGGTGTGAAATAATTGTAAACCCTACGTCGCTGACGGGATAATGCATCAGACATAGCGATCTAGTTATAGCATGGGTCGGAATCCATTCGCGGGATGTACTAGGTAAATTGAGATAATCCAAAACCGAATATTTTGACTTTGGCGTAGTGTGAATTGAAATAGGATTGACAAACATGGCTATCAACTTTCCCACAGTCCCATATTGATATTATACGCACATTGATTCGAAACAAGTAATGGAACATTGCAACTCTATTCGCGATCCGACTTTTCGTTTGTCAAAGCGACATTTTTAACATCTTACCATACTCAAAAGAATTATTTACAACATTAACAAGTGTTCAAAATCTAGTTTTCACTTACTTGATTATACCACTGCAACTCACAAATTTGAATTAATTCATTCTGGTTGTATTCATATGATCGGTCTTTTTTATTCAATTGTAAAGGTCGTTACTATTCTGAAGATAAAGTAAGCTATTTACTAATCGACACATAAATGACTTGACATAAACATATTATATTTTGAGTATACGAGATTTGAATGTCTGAACAATAACTGAGAAATAATTTATCACAATAAAATACGTATATTACAGCGTAAAAGATGTTTGAATGTCAGCAACTCTGTACGGTCATAGTTACTACCACTAATTTACCCGACCAACTCGTCATGATCATTCCTGAAATCAACACAAATATGACCACTGACTTGAGTTAACCACAAAACAGCATCAAGTTTTAAATCCACTTGTAGCTTACGGATTATTTGAATGCTGGTTATGTTTTGTTGTAATTGAGTTCACGGAAATAGTATTACGTCTCGACATCTGACCATCTTACCATATTCAAAGAATCAACCACGAAAACATTGTCAAGTAAATCCGTTAACCGACCAACTCAACAGTATCAATATGAAAAACAGCCAAACATACACGAATCCATACAAGCACTAAAACCTAAAATCTATAACAAGCCTGGTTGTATTCATATCCCTACACGTCTTTTTTATTCAACTTGAAAAGTCGTTACTATTCTGTAAGACAAAGAAATTACTATGCGGTATATTTTGTAAGATAAAAGTAATTACTTCTCGGTGCCCGCGACTTGAGATTAACATAATATGTTTGAGTATGCGAGATTTGAAAGTCTGCCCAACATGTTGAGAATTCATTTCTTACAATCGAACGCAGGTGTTATATTGAAAATTATCATGATGTAAACATAAGGATTGACACATTGATTTGACATATGTAATAGTTGATCATGACTTGACTATTAAATTATTTGTGTTAATTAGACCCGGCGTTGTGGTAAAGATTATTGTGACAGCAACAAACTTTTCAGTACCATTGTTATTAACATATTGAGCTGTAAACTATGTGTGTCTAAAATGTTCTCGATTGGAAAATTATTCAGCCTTGGTACAAACCACGCAGAGTATTGTGGATATCAGGAAATATTTTACAAATGTCTGCATTAAACAAGACTAAAGATGAAACAACAATTTCCTTTGTTGAACAATAACCGGGGCAATACTTTATTGTCGGTGAGAATTGAAACACTTTCGCGCATTACCTGGTGTCAAGATATCACACTAGGTGAATTGACATACCACCATTTGATTAATGCTTAATCCGTTCGCATCATTTCACACTCCCTTTGATCATTACAAAAGTAAATTGGAATATGTTTGCTAGGCACCACCTATTCAACTATACTTGAGTAATACAGAAACCTCTCAGCATTAATAAAATCGAAATGTGCGCTACACTGAAATCTACAAAAATGTGTTTGTATTGCTGTTCGTAGTATAGCGATATCGATTTGAACCTCCATCATCTAACCAAACTACTGAGAGTCGTTGTCAATTTACATGACGTTCACTGATTACATACTAGAACTATTTGTGCAGCGCACACGATCAGAGAAATTGGACATTTTTCCATTGCCATTCGTCAAAGTAAATGTCGTCACAATAATCAGCCACTAAAAGACCATATACTTGTATGTGATTGAATCGCCGACAATTAACTCGGTAAATCAAACCCCTGAGAAATTTCACTCAGTCATTGGATAGGAAACAGCGTCGCTTAATTGGTGTGAGTCGTTTTTTCTAAATACTAATCATATCTGTCGAGCCAAGAACAATTTTCACTCACTTGGGTAACGAAACCAGTGTCCAATATCAATACAAGATATTTTCGTCACACAAAAATAATCAACTTCACTCGATATTCCCGTACTACGAAACTGTACAAAGGTTACATGCTTTTGTATGACATGGAATCAATACCGATCGAAGTAACCGTATTGGAGATAACTTTTAAACAAACACACTCTACGTGGTTAACATTCTCGTCGATTCTATTGTGATTAATGTATACTTCATGTGATCTGGATTCATTTCGATATGGCTAAACATTCAACCTCGACGGATACGAATTGTCACACACTCAAGTAATATCATACCAAATAGTTATTTACAAGACACAGAAATTTGTTTTGGTCGTTTCGACTTTATTACTGGAGATACTCATCACTTCGCTTAATACAATCTAGATTTAAACTCCATCGAACCTTTGGTGTCTATCGTTTTGCTGGATACGAATTATGTTAGTCTAAGAGTACACAATTTTCACTATCTTGGGTTATGAACTCAGTGTGTTAGCGATCATTCAATATTTTGTAGTATCAACTAGCTACTTCGTAGGATACGAATGATCATCCTCACAACTCTTACAAAAGTACGAAGGATATTTACATCACAAAAAGTAATCGACTTTACTCGATATCCTCACACTACGAAACTGAATGGTTATGGTTTGACTCTACAAACTGTTCTGATGTCACAAGAACTTTTTCATACGAATGGTTACGTATCTAAATATTCAAATAATCCAACACACGACTATAGCACTTACAGAAATATCATAGTTCTTGTAACAAAGTTGTATAAGTATAATGTTTATCGTAAGTCCTACATCGCCATGATATCCGTCCGAGTTTGACTTTTAGAAAACATTATACCGACATCGCGACATCTTTCAAAATTAAAACCACGGTGACTGCTTCAGAGACCCACCAATGAAATTGCAGTATTACAGTTACTTCCACAAAAGAGTATGTATTCGACTTACTTGCCACAAATCTAACGCACAAAACAATTTACTTTACTAACGAGAAGCACCGAGCCTCACATCAAAACAACTATAGAAAGAGGAACTATATTAAAAAACGTCGCTAACCTTTGTGCACCAGCTGTAAATCACACAAGCAACATGTTTCAAGATTCTGGTTATTGAAAAACGTTAAAGTGTTTCTCCTGCACCAAGTCGTTATGTTGACGAAAGCGTATATTGTAATACCATGATCGATTTGCATTCGTTGGTCACAAACTGTCACTACTCCAAAAAATTATTTTTCCCTCAAACACAAAAGCATACTTGTCGCCAATCGTTTTCATCAAGCACGAGTTCAAGAAACCTGCTACGACATGAATTGTTATTTTGATGTTGTGTAAATAGGTAATAATTTATTTTAGTAACACTACATCAACATCATCGAGTTGTGCGAATAGATTTACATGTGGTTTTAATCGAAGTACACAGCACGGTCTAATGTAGATTCATCTCTATTGTACAGCAACTCGGTAATCGAAATGCATTAACATTTAAACAACGATCTTGGTTCGTCACGCGAAAAATATCTTTACTGTCGCAACACTCTGATACTCTGCACAAGATGTGTAAATCCTTTTCACACTCATAATAATACACTAACGGGATACCGATGTCAAGCAACAACGTTTAACAACATCACTGACACTGAACATACGATACCTACCCAAGTAAAAATATCATTTTCACCAGGAGGTCAGTCGTTACTTGTGTACAATTACCATTTTCCCTTGGGAGTTTAGCGTTACCCGAGTAACAAAACCATTTTCACTTGGAAATATATGTTTTCCCTCAACAACAAACGTTTTTCACTTGGAAATATATTTTTTCCCTGGGTAACAAACCCCTTTTCACTTGGAAATATATTTTTGCCCTGGATAACAAACCTTTTTCACTTGGAAATATATTTTTTCTCTCGGTAACAAACCTTTTTTCACTTGGAAATATATTTTTTTCTCTGGGTAACAAACCTTTTTCACTTGGGAATATATTTTTTCCCCGATCAACAAACCTTTTTCACTTGGAAATATATTTTTTCCCCGAGCAACAAACCATTTTCACTGAGCAACAAACCCTTTTCTCCCCAGGCAACAAACCCTTTTCGTTTGGAAAACTATCATTTACCTGAGTACCAATACCATTTTCGTTTTGAAAACTGACAACTACACCGGTCAATTTGATATTTTTTGTATATTGTTACAACAGACAGTGACAAAATATACACCAACAACGACTCCGATACATTTGTGTAATCAAATATTCACTTGCTCTGATGCATCCCATCAAAATCGTTGGTTACTCACATACAATAACAATGTGCTGTTGTACATCGACATGTATGTTTTCGGAATTGGCGAATAAAGGGGTTTCTGATATGTCCGTGATGTCCGGGTTCGTGCTTTGGATTTTCCAGAGTCAAAATGTCTGAATAAAACACCTCCTTGACGACGGTTGGTATGTGGATAACGGTGTTCGGAAAACGGTTGGATTTATGTCACCCATCGCGATAACAACTCCAGGTCGAGTTTTCCTCCCACATGTTTACTATATTGTGTCTTTATTGGTCAATGTATGTCTCGACATTCAGTTTGAAATCGGAAACCCTGATAAAGTACGTAACCGGATCCGGATATCAACTGTGAATCGATAAACCAATGAACAATATTCAAAGTAAACATGTTACACCCTGTGTTTCCACGAAAAAATACCATCCAGACATACGTCGCGCTTGTTTGCCCACACCAGTATACGCGCAAATGGAGGTTTGTGACATTGCATGCAATGTGTTGGTATACAAACATCGATCCACAGACATTATCATAGCTGGTAGTTTTGATGTAGATCGAATGTCACCCGATAACAATACCAATAAGCCACATTGCAATGACTCTGAGTCAATCTGAAGCATGACATACAGACACACAAACATGGAACCGTAACATGGGTTATTCGCACGACGGTGAAAGTGAACTGTACAACATATACCAATTGGGCGTTCACAGTCGAATATGCGAACCATGCACAATCATATACCCAGATTTTTGTTGGATATGTACGAAACCGATAAATAGATACATTTCTTTTCCTTCAACATCAATAATACAAGAGTCATTCCAATGCATCGCTCGAATGTAAGGTTCGTCAGGTGTAAAATCCATGTCAAATAACACCAAAGTGTGCCTTCCGTGTTTTATTATTTCCACCGTCGCATCTTGTCTGTGTCGTAACACTATGGTGCAGGGACTTGAAAAACGGTACTTTGTAAAACGGATTGACATGACCAACTGAATCGACGTCAATAGCCTTGTGACGATACCGTTTCAAAATGCTCCGATATGACGAGAGCAACCCCGATCTCTTGTGGTGACGACCGTTTCGAAATGTCACCGGACGAGCTAGACCCTTACGAAAGTGTGTTTTATGATTGCGTGTGAAATCGCGAGGTAGTGTTCTATTGTGGTGTACGATTGCAGTCTTCATTCCACAGAAACATACCTTATTGGATCACAATATCAGTCCGACATTTGCACGATATTTATCTGGAGTCGTTATGTGGGAGTAGCGACATCCATTGATCGTGACTGAAAAACTGATCGCAATCATTTCGAGCACCGTACTTCGATAGTTCACCTAGATCAAACGCTGCAGTCTCAACAGAAAACTTCGGTGTCGACAACACATTGACCGATGTATCCAATTGGTCTGGGTGATCTGTCCGGAGATAGGGCCATGACTATCTTGTAATGTTACAACACGATAACACCATCGAGTAAATCAGTGAACGGTGCCGAAATATCGATGTAATAGCGCGGACTCATTGCAATGTGGCTTATTGGTATTGTTATCGGGTGACATTCGATCTACATCAAAACTACCAGCTATGATAATGTCTGTGGATCGATGTTTGTATACCAACACATTGCATGCAATGTCACACACCTCCATTTGCGCGTATACTGGTGTGGGCAAACAAGCGCGACGTATGTCTGGATGGTATTTTTTCGTGGAAACACAGGGTGTAACATGTTTACTTTGAATATTGTTCATTGGTTTATCGATTCACAGTTGATATCCGGATCCGGTTACGTACTTTATCAGGGTTTCCGATTTCAAACTGAATGTCGAGACATACATTGACCAATAAAGACACAATATAGTAAACATGTGGGAGGAAAACTCGACCTGGAGTTGTTATCGCGATGGGTGACATAAATCCAACCGTTTTCCGAACACCGTTATCCACATACCAACCGTCGTCAAGGAGGTGTTTTATTCAGACATTTTGACTCTGGAAAATCCAAAGCACGAACCCGGACATCACGGACATATCAGAAACCCCTTTATTCGCCAATTCCGAAAACATACATGTCGATGTACAACAGCACATTGTTATTGTATGTGAGTAACCAACGATTTTGATGGGATGCATCAGAGCAAGTGAATATTTGATTACACAAATGTATCGGAGTCGTTGTTGGTGTATATTTTGTCACTGTCTGTTGTAACAATATACAAAAAATATCAAATTGACCGGTGTAGTTGTCAGTTTTCAAAACGAAAATGGTATTGGTACTCAGGTAAATGATAGTTTTCCAAACGAAAAGGGTTTGTTGCCTGGGGAGAAAAGGGTTTGTTGCTCAGTGAAAATGGTTTGTTGCTCGGGGAAAAAATATATTTCCAAGTGAAAAAGGTTTGTTGATCGGGGAAAAAATATATTCCCAAGTGAAAAAGGTTTGTTACCCAGAGAAAAAAATATATTTCCAAGTGAAAAAAGGTTTGTTACCGAGAGAAAAAATATATTTCCAAGTGAAAAAGGTTTGTTATCCAGGGCAAAAATATATTTCCAAGTGAAAAGGGGTTTGTTACCCAGGGAAAAAATATATTTCCAAGTGAAAAACGTTTGTTGTTGAGGGAAAACATATATTTCCAAGTGAAAATGGTTTTGTTACTCGGGTAACGCTAAACTCCCAAGGGAAAATGGTAATTGTACACAAGTAACGACTGACCTCCTGGTGAAAATGATATTTTTACTTGGGTAGGTATCGTATGTTCAGTGTCAGTGATGTTGTTAAACGTTGTTGCTTGACATCGGTATCCCGTTAGTGTATTATTATGAGTGTGAAAAGGATTTACACATCTTGTGCAGAGTATCAGAGTGTTGCGACAGTAAAGATATTTTTCGCGTGACGAACCAAGATCGTTGTTTAAATGTTAATGCATTTCGATTACCGAGTTGCTGTACAATAGAGATGAATCTACATTAGACCGTGCTGTGTACTTCGATTAAAACCACATGTAAATCTATTCGCACAACTCGATGATGTTGATGTAGTGTTACTAAAATAAATTATTACCTATTTACACAACATCAAAATAACAATTCATGTCGTAGCAGGTTTCTTGAACTCGTGCTTGATGAAAACGATTGGCGACAAGTATGCTTTTGTGTTTGAGGGAAAAATAATTTTTTGGAGTAGTGACAGTTTGTGACCAACGAATGCAAATCGATCATGGTATTACAATATACGCTTTCGTCAACATAACGACTTGGTGCAGGAGAAACACTTTAACGTTTTTCAATAACCAGAATCTTGAAACATGTTGCTTGTGTGATTTACAGCTGGTGCACAAAGGTTAGCGACGTTTTTTAATATAGTTCCTCTTTCTATAGTTGTTTTGATGTGAGGCTCGGTGCTTCTCGTTAGTAAAGTAAATTGTTTTGTGCGTTAGATTTGTGGCAAGTAAGTCGAATACATACTCTTTTGTGGAAGTAACTGTAATACTGCAATTTCATTGGTGGGTCTCTGAAGCAGTCACCGTGGTTTTAATTTTGAAAGATGTCGCGATGTCGGTATAATGTTTTCTAAAAGTCAAACTCGGACGGATATCATGGCGATGTAGGACTTACGATAAACATTATACTTATACAACTTTGTTACAAGAACTATGATATTTCTGTAAGTGCTATAGTCGTGTGTTGGATTATTTGAATATTTAGATACGTAACCATTCGTATGAAAAAGTTCTTGTGACATCAGAACAGTTTGTAGAGTCAAACCATAACCATTCAGTTTCGTAGTGTGAGGATATCGAGTAAAGTCGATTACTTTTTGTGATGTAAATATCCTTCGTACTTTTGTAAGAGTTGTGAGGATGATCATTCGTATCCTACGAAGTAGCTAGTTGATACTACAAAATATTGAATGATCGCTAACACACTGAGTTCATAACCCAAGATAGTGAAAATTGTGTACTCTTAGACTAACATAATTCGTATCCAGCAAAACGATAGACACCAAAGGTTCGATGGAGTTTAAATCTAGATTGTATTAAGCGAAGTGATGAGTATCTCCAGTAATAAAGTCGAAACGACCAAAACAAATTTCTGTGTCTTGTAAATAACTATTTGGTATGATATTACTTGAGTGTGTGACAATTCGTATCCGTCGAGGTTGAATGTTTAGCCATATCGAAATGAATCCAGATCACATGAAGTATACATTAATCACAATAGAATCGACGAGAATGTTAACCACGTAGAGTGTGTTTGTTTAAAAGTTATCTCCAATACGGTTACTTCGATCGGTATTGATTCCATGTCATACAAAAGCATGTAACCTTTGTACAGTTTCGTAGTACGGGAATATCGAGTGAAGTTGATTATTTTTGTGTGACGAAAATATCTTGTATTGATATTGGACACTGGTTTCGTTACCCAAGTGAGTGAAAATTGTTCTTGGCTCGACAGATATGATTAGTATTTAGAAAAAACGACTCACACCAATTAAGCGACGCTGTTTCCTATCCAATGACTGAGTGAAATTTCTCAGGGGTTTGATTTACCGAGTTAATTGTCGGCGATTCAATCACATACAAGTATATGGTCTTTTAGTGGCTGATTATTGTGACGACATTTACTTTGACGAATGGCAATGGAAAAATGTCCAATTTCTCTGATCGTGTGCGCTGCACAAATAGTTCTAGTATGTAATCAGTGAACGTCATGTAAATTGACAACGACTCTCAGTAGTTTGGTTAGATGATGGAGGTTCAAATCGATATCGCTATACTACGAACAGCAATACAAACACATTTTTGTAGATTTCAGTGTAGCGCACATTTCGATTTTATTAATGCTGAGAGGTTTCTGTATTACTCAAGTATAGTTGAATAGGTGGTGCCTAGCAAACATATTCCAATTTACTTTTGTAATGATCAAAGGGAGTGTGAAATGATGCGAACGGATTAAGCATTAATCAAATGGTGGTATGTCAATTCACCTAGTGTGATATCTTGACACCAGGTAATGCGCGAAAGTGTTTCAATTCTCACCGACAATAAAGTATTGCCCCGGTTATTGTTCAACAAAGGAAATTGTTGTTTCATCTTTAGTCTTGTTTAATGCAGACATTTGTAAAATATTTCCTGATATCCACAATACTCTGCGTGGTTTGTACCAAGGCTGAATAATTTTCCAATCGAGAACATTTTAGACACACATAGTTTACAGCTCAATATGTTAATAACAATGGTACTGAAAAGTTTGTTGCTGTCACAATAATCTTTACCACAACGCCGGGTCTAATTAACACAAATAATTTAATAGTCAAGTCATGATCAACTATTACATATGTCAAATCAATGTGTCAATCCTTATGTTTACATCATGATAATTTTCAATATAACACCTGCGTTCGATTGTAAGAAATGAATTCTCAACATGTTGGGCAGACTTTCAAATCTCGCATACTCAAACATATTATGTTAATCTCAAGTCGCGGGCACCGAGAAGTAATTACTTTTATCTTACAAAATATACCGCATAGTAATTTCTTTGTCTTACAGAATAGTAACGACTTTTCAAGTTGAATAAAAAAGACGTGTAGGGATATGAATACAACCAGGCTTGTTATAGATTTTAGGTTTTAGTGCTTGTATGAATTCGTGTATGTTTGGCTGTTTTTCATATTGATACTGTTGAGTTGGTCGGTTAACGGATTTACTTGACAATGTTTTCGTGGTTGATTCTTTGAATATGGTAAGATGGTCAGATGTCGAGACGTAATACTATTTCCGTGAACTCAATTACAACAAAACATAACCAGCATTCAAATAATCCGTAAGCTACAAGTGGATTTAAAACTTGATGCTGTTTTGTGGTTAACTCAAGTCAGTGGTCATATTTGTGTTGATTTCAGGAATGATCATGACGAGTTGGTCGGGTAAATTAGTGGTAGTAACTATGACCGTACAGAGTTGCTGACATTCAAACATCTTTTACGCTGTAATATACGTATTTTATTGTGATAAATTATTTCTCAGTTATTGTTCAGACATTCAAATCTCGTATACTCAAAATATAATATGTTTATGTCAAGTCATTTATGTGTCGATTAGTAAATAGCTTACTTTGTCTTCAGAATAGTAACGACCTTTACAATTGAATAAAAAAGACCGATCATATGAATACAACCAGAATGAATTAATTCAAATTTGTGAGTTGCAGTGGTATAATCAAGTAAGTGAAAACTAGATTTTGAACACTTGTTAATGTTGTAAATAATTCTTTTGAGTATGGTAAGATGTTAAAAATGTCGCTTTGACAAACGAAAAGTCGGATCGCGAATAGAGTTGCAATGTTCCATTACTTGTTTCGAATCAATGTGCGTATAATATCAATATGGGACTGTGGGAAAGTTGATAGCCATGTTTGTCAATCCTATTTCAATTCACACTACGCCAAAGTCAAAATATTCGGTTTTGGATTATCTCAATTTACCTAGTACATCCCGCGAATGGATTCCGACCCATGCTATAACTAGATCGCTATGTCTGATGCATTATCCCGTCAGCGACGTAGGGTTTACAATTATTTCACACCTTTTCGAATAAGCGTCAACTTCGCAAAGGATTAGGGTGGGATCAGAAATAAGTGAGAATTTGTCGGTATTCGAATCATCGTCTGTGACGGCTCTGTTATTCGTTACTTATTAAATCTTACGAGTGAAATCAAGCTCTGTCCCAAACTGCTTACGAAAATTTCACCGCGTGAGTGATCGATATGCCTGTAACATCAAGTCGCGTATGTCTGAGACATTATCTTGTCAGCGATCGCAGGGTTTGCAAACTATTTCACACCTATTTGGAGTGTTAATATGTGAACGCGGTTATTGTTGGTATTGGAATCGCCGTCTACGCCGGCTCCGTGGTAAACTAATTACCAAGCGACTGATTCCTAGATTTAGCAAACTATTTCACACCCTTTTTGGTGAAAGTACGACATACCGCTAGCATTCTATCAACGAAAGTACGAATCATCGCCGCGTCCATAAGAATAACGATATATTAAAGTCGCATTCACCGCAAACGTTGGGATTAACTCGAATCGGTCATATTTAATAATTTGTAATATACACATTAACTAAGAATCAATCACGTGACTATTTACTATTCCTGATACTTCTTCAACACAGCGCGAGAGTTGACTATACTCGAAAGTACGAATCACGACCCCGAGTTTCCAATACGAGTCACCGCCACAGCCTATACCCAAAAGTACGAATCACGACCCCGAGTTTTCAATACGAGTCACCGCCACAGCCTATACCCAAAAGTACGAATCACGACCCCGAGTTTTCAATACGAGTCAACGCCGCAGCCTATACCCAAAAGTACGAATCATGACCGCGTCCATAAGAACCCATTACGAATCACGGCCGAGAGGGGGGTCTGAAAGTACGAGTCACCACCCCCGGTTTTCAATACGAGTCACCACCCCGCCCATAAGAGCCCATAGCCCGTCACGAGCGATCTATATAACTACTTACACGATAGGAAAAATTCATTCAAATATTACTTTTCATTCACCTGAGTATTAAGTAAGTGTAACACAAGTAGTCAAAACATATATTTCAGCACTCAAAAAAGGTAGAAGTATCGTTGTTGGATTGCTCCGGAATTAATCTACGCGGCGCAACCATAACCAAAACATAAGCTTTTGAAACCTGTGCTGTGTCTGTCATGGAACTTGGATACAGGATACTTACTCAGTAAAAACATCATGTCGGTTGGAAGAGTGTATAGTACCGTGGTGTATCCTTTCTCCCCGTAGAAACTGCTGTACTGCGATAAATCATGTTGCTTTGATCCAGCCCAGCCAAGTATAAATACTACTGGTTTCGTCACATTTCCCGCTAATGATGACAGAATAAGAAGTCATGAAGATTGCACGAAGTGCAGTAACGCATCATCATCTGTTGCCAATAGATGTAGCCTATGTCATGCCCATTTTTCAAATTTCGAGATCCACTTTTCATATTGATAGAAAAAAGTTTTTGTAAAAATTTCATATTTTATCGTCCATATCTTGACCATGTTTATGTTTGTCATATTGTTTTAAAGTAAACAATGTCCAATAAATGACCGAACGAAAATGAAAACTTTACACAAAATAATTTTTTTCACATTGTGTAAAATTAAAGTTATAACTACTTGATTCCACCGGGCAATTTAAATATGTCTTTACTCTATAGCGATTCGATTTCTAGGCAGTCATGTCTCAAAGTGTCATGTCACGGCATCAGTAAATAAGTTTGGTCTCCTCTTGGCACAATAGCTTGACTATTACTGTCTGTAATACTATTGACAATATAAAAGATGTCATGACATCACAAAACCTGTTTCCTCTCATACTTTCGTTCGTGAGGGACGCGACACGCGATAGGCGGTTTTCGCATAGGCCTATTATTGCGAATTGCGATTATGTGCTCCGTAATGCGCTTTTATATTTACAATGTGTTTTGGTCCAAGCTCATATATTTGGTTTTTAGGAAGTGTAGAAGGCCGTTATGATTGAGATCGGTTTCCGGGATCGGTATTTCCGAACCACGATCTGACATACCGACTTCACCTACCGACACGGATGCCACCTCATTTTCATCATTTTGTGCTTATGTTCTCTTGTTTTACTTTTCAGATGTTCATTCATTCAGTGTGCAATGCATTAAATACCTATCCCATTTTCATGTTCTAGGTCAGGGTGGTCCTACCTTTCCATTCTACCGCATATTTTTTTGGTGTTTTGAACTGATAAATATTTGAAATACCTGACTGGTCATTTCCAATATTATAGGCTAATTATGCCTAAAGATCGTCGGCTCAATTTCACGTGCCAAGAATTAAGGTCAGCTACTATCACTGTTCCAGAGGCTTCTCGTAGATTGGTTTGTCACTGAATGTATTCATTGTTTAAGAAAAATACAATTGATATAATTGCACATGGACGTTTATTTTATTGGCCATATATCATTCACATGTATGTATTGTATATATTCAAGTTCAAGGCGATGAGAAGAGGAGGCATGCACAATTGCACACTAGGGCTCTTTCAAAAATGACTTTTTTCCTCAAATCGTACTGGCTACTTGATAAAATTGTTAGGTTACCTAATTTAAGCCTACACACAAAATTTGGTTCAATTCCAGCCAGTAACCGCTTTGCTACAGGAGAAGAAAGTTTCTATTTATTATATAAAAATAAATAATAAAAAATTTGAAAATTTTCTGTTCACCCCATGAAAGTGTTAGGCTGTCTATAGAAACGATGCTCACCAAATTTGGTTCAATTCCAACCAGTGGAAGCGTAGTTATTGCCGTCGGAAAATTTGAATTTGAATAAAATAGTATTTACGGTGACCGATTCTTTGTTTATTTATTATAGTTGTGCTCACCGTAAATACTATTTTATTCAAATCCAAATTTTTCGACGGCAATAACCCCCCTTCCACTGGTTGGAATTGAACCAAATTTGGTGAGCATCGTTTCTATAGACAGCCTAACACTTTCATGGGGTGAACAGAAAAATTTCAAATTTTTTATTATTTATTTTTATATAATAAATAGAAACTTTCTTCTCCTCTAGCAAAGCGGTTACTGGCTGGAATTGAACCAAATTTTGTGTGTAGGCTTAAATTAGGTAACCTAACAATTTTATCAAGTAGCCAGTACGATTTGAGAAGAAAAGTCATTTTTGAAGAGCCCTATAATGCACACTGAATGAAAGTAAAAGAAGCTAATATAAAGTGGCAAGTGACGGAAGGCGAGATCGATATGTCAGGTCGTGGTCCGGTAAATGGTGAGGGCTAACTATAGTATTCACTCAGCAGAAATTTCTTGTATTTCGACTTGAATGTGGACATGCTCGACGACTGTCGGATAGCCGGCAATATATTGTTCTACACCTCAGGTCCTGCATAGTTGACAGAGCGATGATCTTTTTTGTCAACCATAAGATAGTTGGACGACGTGGATGCGCATGTGTGGTACTTACTACTTATGCACTTTTGATACCGAGGTAAAGAAGTCATTGAAGTTTTCGGGGCAGTGGCCGCAGTGGAACTGATACATAAACTTTGCAATTTCTAGTTTCCGCATATCTTTTATGTTTAGGACACCGAAATTTTTGAGCAGTGATTTGTTGGACACACATCCTGGTCCCTTTGGGGCCCTCGCTATAATATATTGCTATTAATGTACATTGTACTGTACGTATATCATGTACGTTACGGTTACCTATGGAACCGACGACGTATATCACAGTGTTGGGATCAAGTCACTACCTTCGAGTCACGACGAATCATCTCGATTCATTGCACATTTTGACTCGAGTCAAGTCAAGTCAATCGATTTTCAAAGGTGACTCGAGTCAAGTCAAGTCACTCGTTTTTCGGAGGTGACTCGAGTCAAGTCGAGTCAGGTCAAGTCAAGTCACGAGTCAAGTGACGATGCAAGTCGAATTGAATTTTCGAAGTATGAGTGATGATGCAAATCGTGGCATTTTGCTAACTGGATGAAGGACAGAATACTTGGCCATTTATATTGAATCAAATAACGAATATGGAGTTAAATATTCATGCAAAAGGGTATTGTATCGCTCACGCACACGCAGAACTGCTAATAATATACGCCAGTAACTGTTTTGCTACATGCTACTGTCTGTTATTATCAGCCAATAGAGAGGATCGAATACGAAGCCTCGAGAAGTTAACAAATTGATGTGGTACAAAGCACTACCCTTACGCATCCGTGAGGATAGAAGCGCATGGACTATATTCGTTCGATTTAAATCATACAAGAGTGTTGGTAAAGGTGAGCACTGCGCAATGTAAGCACTGAGCCTTCTAAGAAACAAGGATACGTTGCTATTGGATTAATCTACTGCTCTGCTACTACGACAACGTAAGCTGTGATCGTTTCGTTGGCGGTCAATTTATTTGTGATGTAACAATCGAGGATCAGTGAAACGCACAATCAGTGAATGACAGGACGATGTAATCGACACCGTTCATTTAATGATTTGAAATTGAGTTGTAAATTTTGCTCCGAGTCACGAGTCAATCCACATTTCTGAAGCGCCGAGTCAAGTCACGTCATTTTTGCGAAGTGACTCGAGTCAAGTCATACGAAAAAGTTGACTCGAATCATCCCAACACTGGTGTATCATCGGTTGATCACACAGCGACCGACACACCTACAGAATACTTAAATTTAAGACAAATACTTTACCACTGTTGCAGGCCTATGTAATAATAAGGCCGGCGGCTCAGAGCAGAGGAAGACGATGAACGATTAAGCGTCTAATGAACTAACCTGGTGGAATATCAAGTTTGTAGTCAATCTCCAAGCGATCTTTCTCAGCCTGCATTCTCGAATCATTTACTATTGAAGTTACATTCGATTTCGCCAACAGCCGCCTTATATTCTACTATTACATAACTACCTAATAAACGGCAAAATTACGTAATGTTAAGCTTAGCGTCATTCGAACAGCAGTCAGTTCCTTCTCGGACAATGGTATTGAAACAAAAAGTGCTCGCTACGCAGATGATAAGGATACGGTCAGAGACGAATCCTACGCGCTTTATAATCAACTGATACCTGCCAAAATGTCCATTTGTCCATACCCAATCCACCACAGATGCCAAGAGAGATACATGTATTCAATAAAATGCAGCAAGACTCCGATTCGGCATAATTACACAGTAATGATTGAGAACAAAAAATATACAATAATTCGGAAGCAAGGTAATATCAAATCATCCCACTAGTACTCGAGTGGTAAGCGCATTTACCCCATATAATTTTCAGACTTTTCTTCGGATCGCTCTTTCTTTTCGACTTTTTTCATCTAATCTTAAGCTTCTCCACTTCGGCTCGACTCATCAGCGATGACAAGAAACGGACCTCAACACCTATGCGGTGCGTAATAAATCGACGTCTTGCTCTCTGAAAAGGTCATACGTTTTAGGAACAATTTGGTCAAAGTATTCATTGAAGATAAATTAAGTAGAAGTGATGTTTCTTTAATCTGAAACGACACCTACGCATTTATCCCATTCCGAAAACTATGCACTGCAGAAATTACGCACGTACCATCTAGCTTTTTAAATCGTAGTCCGCAGGGTCCACAGAGGAGGAAAAGTCTATCACGTCACGATCATTATGTCCCCCATCATATCGTTTGAGGCATCCATCCAGAAACTTCAAGGATAGCTCTGTGTACTCTTTCTAAAAGAAGGATATCAAGCTCAATCATACTAACTAAATGCACCTGGTGTGTATGTGTAATTGTGTATAGTGAAAAATTTGATCCTCACCCCAATAATACAAAGTCTGACTTCAGAACAATGGACAAGAATATTCAATCGTCATGAATTTAGAATCATCTATTCAAGTGAGTATTGCAAGAGTACCTGGGTCGTTGCCACAGCATATAGGGTTTGTATTACATCTTATGGCGGATATATAAAATTGTCAATCACAACATAATATGCTGATTATTGAATTATTTCTACCATAATACATGATGTAACTGCTGGAATTCTTCACAGGGTCAAATTTCGTTAAAATAAAGTTTTTTCATGTAAAGATTTGTCAGTTTTGGAGTCAAAAAGGTTTTTTCAGAACAAACTACTTCGTAAGGACAGACAGTTAGTTGTTGCAACCAGATCATTGTATCGCATTTTTGTGGTGTATTGAACCGATAAAATTGATAATAAACCAATGATGATGATGAACCAGAAATGAAGATAAATAATACAATTCTAACATGATGTGGGAAAACACCTAATTTGCATACGTTAGGTCAAAATTTGGTCAAGCCAAGTTTTTCAAGGTAAAAAAAATGTCAAAATTTTGATTTTTTAGGTAAAAAAAAGTCGCCCTAGTGATGACCTTTTTTTATGTCGGTACAGATATATTTAGCGGCATGATCACCGATCTGCGACAGGCAGGCAAATAAAACTGATGCAATATTTATGTAGCTTTACTGGACGAGGGGTGAATACTGCAAGAGAGCTAGAACTTTGAAGGGTGAAGCAATCAAAAAAAGGTTGAATAGCACTGTACTAATACAGATGATTTCACATACCTTGTGATATCGCAAATGCTCTACGTGAGGTGAATCGATGAAATTCACAGTTTTTACAATCGCCCCAGCATTTCTTCGCGCAACAGCAATCTCTTCAACATATCTGCACGGAATCAGTGCATCAACCGTCGAGTAGAGGAAAAGATGTGGATAGATACTTCCGCTGCAGTCTTTCAAGGTCTGGAGTCGGCAAAAGAAAGCATGAACTATGAGATTGAGTGAACTTAAGATGAGTAATGTCAGTGATTAAATATTGACTAACCTGATAAAAGTCCTTCTTGGAACCTGGCCGAGCTAAAATCCCTTGCACTATTGAATGCAAAACGATACCGACACCCATAAAAGCAACACGAAGAAGTCCTTTCGATTTCTGTGAGTAGTATAACGCCTTCAAACCAACACCCCATTCAAGCCTTGATGGTCCACTGTCCATTACAACTCCAATTATATCAACATTTGCATTCTAAAAATACGGTTTCAGTATTGTGCCACAACCAAAGACCAAACTTATATCTGTTCTCTTTACCTGGAATACTTCAGTTGTGAAACGATAAAGTAACGCTCCACCATTACTGAAGATGTGAAAATATACCGGGTGGCCTCCAAGGTCATAATCTTCTAGTAGCTGCAGAAGTTTGTGAGACGTGCTTGTCAAAATATGATCCGCCTCTTAACAATTAAAGAGGACAGTGCTTAATCTACTGTGTATTTTTGATAAAGTATTATAATATTCCGTGTATAACCCATTCTTATGTAACTAATAATGTCACAGATAAATTAAATGACAGTTGTGTATAAGGAAGGCTTACCTGAAGAAAATGGCACATGGCTTGGAGTTATATAGCGTAACGTGATAAATCCTTCTTTTTCATAAATTTCACTATATTTCGCGAGATGTTTATCAGTTGCACCCGTCCACCCCAGAAGATACACGACTGGATCTTTTAATTCATGTTGATTCGCTACATAAAAAATTGTAAATGAAAAATGATATAGTAATATATTCATGTTGAAATAAACCCGAATATTTTGGCTGACACTTGTCAAGGGTAATCGTCAGCGACCAGAAGAGAATTGGAATGAACATTATACATCAAAAATCGTTTCACCAATATGAACATATTATTCAATTGTACATTAAAGTACTGTACTCTAAGAAGCTCAATAAAAATGATCATCGATTCATCGCTATACCATCGGATTATTGACACATTGCAGATGCAGACTTGACCCATAAATGAGTGCATATATATTGAGCAAGCAGGTCATTCCAATTTACCTCCAGTCACCGGAAATGATATGTTGTACTCCATTTCATCCGGATCTTCTGCGGTAGCAGTCATTTTTCTACTGCGGCGGTAAAACACGTACGCCGATACCGATCGCTTTGATAAAACCAGAGAGCGGATTGTCAGCCGACAAAACTTCGTTATGTTTATTTTCATGCTTCAGTGATCGTCACCAATAGAGACAACAGTTCGGTTCAGTTCGTTTCAGATCAATGATATATATATATGATATATTGGTTGAGATCGAACGCCACAGTAATTAAACACCATTATTATAAGTTTAAATAATAATTTAATCCTTTCGATAACGTTACCTAAAGGTTCTATCGCATCTCCATCGCAAAGCGCATCGACGGTACAGACGAAAATTGAAAGAAAAACGCAAAACACCACAAGATTACGATACAAATGACAAGATAGCAAGGTGTCGAAACGACTTGGAAAAGCCTTTGTACTGACTCAAATGCCTCCCCTGACCACACGTCACTGAGCCAGCCCCAGAGTCTAAAAGGTCTACTATATGCTACCTCGGTTGATCGGACTCGAATAAGCACCTACCGGGCACAAATGATTCGATCCGACTGTATAGTTATTGCCAATATTGGGCACCGGATTTACATGCCTCTTGTGATTTCCTCAACGAGAGCATTTGATGTACCCACTCATCGCGATGGCTCCCCAGTAGAGATGCTCAAAAACGACTTTTGTCTCAAATTCTACTAGCTAGCCTACTTGGTAACTTAACAATTTTATCAAGTAGCCAGTAGCATTTGAGAGAAAAAGTCATTTTTGAACACCCTACTCCCCATCCTAAACCTATATTGGCCTATCCCAGCATTGGAGACATCTGACATGGGGTTAACGTAGTGGTGGCGATAAGCGCGTGCCACACGGGTTGCGCAGGTTCGATTCTGCGTCGTAGGTTTTTCCGGGCTACTCTTGCCCCGTTTCGCTGTTGTTGTTGTCGTTGTCGTTGTTGCTGTTTGCGATAATTATAGTGTTTCTTGACTACTATGGTCAATTTTCATTTACCCCAGGCCAATTTTCTTCATTTTTATTCCGTAGCTTCCTACTTGTATAGTACGGCCCATTTCTAGGCTTTTATAACACACCGCTTACACGAATGAGATGCGGGTGAGAAGGAGCCTAGATAAATCTCCTGCACTTGGATAGGAATTCTGGAGTCGACCTCGGTCGGACTCAAACCTTTAACTCATTGGTGTTGCGGCTGTGGATTACACCAGTACGCTATCTCGCCACCCGCGTAGTTGCTCTTATGGCGACAAAAAGTCCAGAAAAAAAAAACGATGAAAGAACGCACTCACAGGGAATGGAAAGAGCAAGAAAAGAGCCGTGGAATACAGATTAATATCGAAAAAGAACTGTTGTATCGGGCATTAGGTTGAGATGGATTCCAGTTCCAGAGACCGCAACTGGTCGTTCGGCATCCTCCTATATATCTACATCGCATTGTCTTATCGCATTGTAGCCTACATTGTGTGTATCTTGATCAGACAGAAAATATGACGATTATTGATCATTATTAATGGTGTGTCCTGGTCTGGAAAAACTGGCTCGTGACATTTGAACGTTAGACCCAGTTTTAGCAGAATGCCGTTGTATCTTTCTGGACAAAATACACTAAATATATTTTCCGACTTTTAAAACGTGTGTTTGTATTTCTTTTTAAACGCGGTATTAATAATTTGAGTTAATCTCAATAATTTCAGCTATTCGTCTTGAGCCAAAGTTTAAAACTAAGTAAAGTATTGCATCATTTTAACATGATGGTATTCATACGAATTTTAGTTAACGTACAAATTGCGCAAATCCTTATTGCAGTGATACAACTTCTTCGTATCGTTCTTCGCCTTAACTACGGGTCTTGTAATGTGGGGCGGGTGCTATTCCATGATATTTTCTGAAGCGGACGTATAAGGATAAACGAAAGTTAAGAACCGTTGCTCCATAGCAAAGCATTCCAATTACATCCCATGATGCGTCGAATTATTATGCTGTGGGAAATCTATGCGTCCGGCGATGAGGCAGAACATCCCAGAACTCTGAACCGTAAGCCTACGCATATCTCAGTTTCCAGCATGTGGTAGTCCATGAATGCGTATGGCAGCTTTTTAACGACTATACTAACTTACTTGAGTAGATTCAAAGTCAGCCAATTTTACTACTACTTGAAGTACTTTTAGGTTGCTTTTAAACGCACTAATTCTACTCATACTTGAGTATATTTGGCCTCGCTACTTCTACATCTACTTGAGTAGCTCTCTTGACTACATGACCATACCTATGCCAATATATAGGCGGCATAATATATGATATTAAAATACTCGACTTGTTGAAAATTAAAGGGGCACTGCGCTCTAAAAATGATGTGGTCTCAAATTGAAGGTAAAAACGAACAAAAATTTATGGCCGCAGCCAGTTCCGTCAGAGCGCCACCGTAATGGAGCTGCAATTTATTGAAATTTCTACAAGACCAGCTGCCGCGGCTACTTAACCCGTTACATGGCACGATATCTTCACCGTCGTACTTGCTCGACGCAATTAGGCAGTCACGCAGAGAACGAATTTTAGATAGTTGTCAGCCGATGTTATGAAGGAAATGTGTCTAAGTTTCGTTCTCTGCGTGACTGCCTTATCGCGTCGAGCAAGTGCGACGATGAAGATATCGTGCCATGTAACGGGTTAAGCAGCCGCGGCAGCTGGTCTTGTAGAAATTTCAATAAATTGCAGCTCCATTACGGTGGCGTTCTGAAGGAAATGGCTGCGGCCAAAAATTTTTGTTCGTTTTTACCTTCAATTTGAGACCACATCATTTTTAGAGCGCAGTGCCCCTTTAAGCTTTATACTCGACTCGATCGAATCTGTCAGGTATATATATACTCAAGTTCCAAACGCTATTCAGAATAAACATCGAAACCAAACTTCTCTTCCAACTGTAGCAGTACATCACTATAAGTTCCAGATATTGGTCTATCTCTCTCAATATATTTATATATGACAAGAATGGAGGTAAACGAGTGCAAATTGTAGGCACAGTCGCACACCAACACTAACAAGGAAATGTATACACAGTCATTTTATCTGATACACAGGCATAGGCTCGTCTATACCTATGTATACTGTATGAGTTTTATATCGTAATCCCATGCCGGAAATCTGCGGGTTTCCTTGTTTTTATACAGAGGATTTGACCATAATTCACCTTTCATCTCCGGTAATGTGATTCAATGGCTATTATAATATGCGGGCTTTTGTTCAGCTCATCAACCGCATAGTCATGTTCATCAACTTTCTGCAATTTGATCCAATTCAATTAAAAGATATCGCGTAATTATGGCTCTCCTAATTCCGTGCAGGCTCGGCGTTATGCAATATGTTATGACACTATAATTTAGGGTTGCCATACGTCCGGAATTCCCGGACATGTCCGGAATTGCACCGTTAAAACTCGGTCCGGGATGAAATTTTAAAATATGCCTAGATGTCCGGACTTTTGAAGGCTTGAAATGGGCTCGTAAATTAACATAAACAACATTATTTTTGGGCCGATTTATGCTATACTTGAAGTTTTTCTTCGCGCTGCGAGCGATTAAGTATATATCACACGTATTAATTTTAATATGGGGACTATACCGCCCTCGCAGAAACTGCAATCAAAATTAGATAAAAATAAAACCTTCATTTACTGATATAAGTATAAGATAATTATAGGAAACTGATATATTCCCAGAGTCGGTTAAGGTCGTTTAAATGCTTTATTCGAAGATAGTGGTTCTAAACCTGAGAGGTCGTCTGCCTTTATTCAGGGATTCTCAAAGATGTTGAACGTAATCAGCTTCCTAAATAGACCGTAAGTCTGGGCAAAGCTGCTAGCCTCTTTATAGTAATCAGCTCATCAAATTTTGAGCTGGGACACGGAGCATTTTCAAATCGGAAATGTCGCGACCATAAAAAGTTGGAAACCACCGGATGTGTGGTGTTTATATAGCTCTGTGGCGCGTAGCGGCAATATGCTGCTAAATAATCTTATCGGTGTGACTAATACATTACTAATGATGTACATTGTATAATTATGCTCCTTGCATTTTAGACGTCATCATCGTTCACCAGCTCTGCCGCTAACTATGATCATGTTGTCGGAGAGAGGATCAAAACTTAATAGTAGTATATGGAAAAACCAATATTATCGACAGAATTCACACTAAAAATTTAACGAACAGATGCATATAGCAAGCCGCCTAGAAGATGCATCGATTACCCTATTGTGGGCCCAAGATCAGTGTTTATTTGAGCAAAAGGGAGCTGAAAAAAAGATGGTTTCGGACCTCGTTAGTGGTTACAACTTACAACACACCTCCAGCACATACCTCTGAACGGGATCGTGACCACCTCTGGTCGATAGGCAACGCTTTGCTTGTGTGATGTGATATTGACAGACAATGTGCTCTTACCTCATTTTGCAATCCGCCAGTGGGCGCTATCGAGTGTCTGGAATTAGACCCACAAAAATATGATAAACCTACACTAATTGCAATTTCGAGTTTCGATTGTTACGTTTCCTCCACATATAGAACTATTTGCCTTCTTCTGTATGTTATATTTTACAAAACATATATCAAATCAAATAAGGAAAAGATAGTATTATATATTCAATCAGCAGGTTATAGTTTTCCATACCTCATTTTAACGTATTTCATTTGTCTCCCATTTACGCCAATTACTAATCAGCAGCACCGTAACTGCCGCACCCCAAACCCCCCAATTGGGGGGGGGGGCGATCTCGAAGGGGGCCCAAAATTATTTCGTGACTTAGCATAAATCATAGAGTATTTTGTAAAAATTTATGCAACTTTTTCAACTTTTTTTTCGCGCTGCGCGCGAATTCAAGTAGCCATTTATCTTTATTATTGGGTATTAGGCCATTAACGCGCCACGACCCACCAAGACATACAATCAAGTTTAACGCCATATAACATGCGACTCCAAGAAGTGTGCCAGAACGATCGGCAGCGAGAAAACCTTGGCCGAAAAGGTCTATGCCCGTATGCTGGCCGAAGGCTTCGTTATATATACAAAATACATATAGGTTTAATTGTCCATAGGCGCCTAAATGACTGGCGCCGAATGTTCCTGTCTGTGCAATCTGAACCTCACAAGACAAATACCATCCCGCTGGGAAAAAAATTATGCCAGTGAAGAAATACCAATTTGAAATCGTGTGCGTCTCTTAGTTTAGAAACCTACATTTGGGCGATTCTATATTTTTTGATATAGCAAACTGGAAGTCACGAAATAACATCATGTAACGAAGTCATATCAACGGGTCCGCCCTCCCGATGATGTTTAATTATTATTTACGGGCCCTCCCGTTTTCAAGACACTTCACTCAGCTCTACCGGTAAATCTAATTACGTGAGTAGAGAGGACAATAAATTGATAGCATAATATATATGCAATCGCCGATCTGATTGACCGATTTTATCATAAATTATCGAAAATTTTCGCGTTTCGCGCTGCCTCATAATACAGTTCAGATGATTTCGTGACAAACGCGAACAACGTGATGGAGGGTCGTTCTACACCCTATGGGAGCCCAAGACCCACGTTTTGGGGCTTGACGAGGTACTGTTTCGTTCCTGCCAACGGGTATACGCCCGAAGATGTTTAATTATTATTGAGTCGTCCTACCTTTTCAAACACACCTCACTCAGCTCTACCGGTAAATCTGATTACGTGAGCAAAGAGAAGATAAAAATTGATAACAGTATATATGCAGTTCCCGATCATACTGACCGATTCAATCATGAATTCCAGAAATTTTCCGCGCTTCGCGCGCTTAGGCGATAGAAGGTTATTCACTAAACAAACTCCCAATTAATATGATGAATCGTGGTAAACAGTGTATCGCCGGAGGTGGGTCTGGGGGACGTCTTCGTTTTGATATGAACAAGGAGTGCCGAAAACCATTTCAGCAAAGATAGGTGGAGGCTAATGCAATATTAACACATAACGCTTCCGACGATACTTTTGGTGTGATCGCAACATTTATGGCACCAAAATGAAGAAACACATATTTTATGAACATATCGCGTCCAGCATCTAGCGCAGGGACGGGCAACATACGGACCGCTGGCCGGATTCGGCCCGCGACGGCATTTTGATCGGTCCGCAGAGAGTTTCTACCGTCAAAGTGAAATCTAAAAGTATGGACAAATTTTATGCTCCTAAGAACGGATCCAAGTTTTCCAACCAGGAAAAGACTGTCATGAAACGACTTGTTCTGTTCTGGTTGACATATATATTTACGAGCAAACATTTTCGACCATGAACAATTGAACATTTACAAGACAAGGCTTTATACCAATATAACTGGTGATATGAATTTCAGGGTTGGAGCGTAATGCCTTGATAGCAACGAAACACTCCTTGTTCATCAAAAAATCAGCCTTGTGGATAGGGCATCCGCAATAAGAATGCGCAAAATCTGATAGCCGAGCAGGTATATCATTGTCCGATTTATGACGATTGTCAGCCGAAAATATTTGGGTTCATTTCAATATGAATATACTATTCAATTGTACAATTGAGTTCTGTACCTCCAAAAAGCTGTTCCCTAATTGGGACAAATTATGGAAATACTTCGGAAATTTTTATTTTAAACGACTGTTCACTAATTTGATGAGACTGTCAACTTCAAATCGAGAAGATTTCGCAGACATTACGAAGTCACCCTGATTGACGTTACTATCCCCATATCTTAATTTTTTCCACAAACCCCAATAAAACGTCTATAAACAGCAATGTGTTTGTATCAGCAGGTTATTGGAAAACTGGCAATGGAAATGAGTTTCAACACTGCGATAGTCCATGTCAGACGATTATTATGATGATATGAGTCATGAGGTTTTAGCAGCTGTAGTGCGAAACTGCCCCATGCTTTCTCAAATTAAAAAATATAATAAAAATTAGGTTTTTAAAATTTTAGAGGTCTCGCGGACTCCCTGAAATTGCTTCGCGGACCCCTATATGCATTCTTTGCAATGCTTAAACCTCGTAAAGTCGATCCAGTGCTGAGTACCACCAATTCTATTCATCCCCAGAATTCCTATGTTTTGGAGGTTTATCCAGGCCAGAGGTGTAAAACTCAACTTGCGTCGCGGGTCGGATTCAAAACTTCAGATCGCTCGCGGGTCGGAACATTCAATTGATTCCAAAATGTTACCTCAAAATACATGCCCTTCTTTTTCACTTGAGTACGTTATTACTAAGCCTGTACCCATACGGATCATATAGGGGTTTTATTCTAGAAATACCTTTAGTCGCAAACAATGTGGTCGGCAAAAGTACTTTGATTGGGCCGTTGAATGCAGTTATAAACCGCTAAAACAGTGGCTCTTGCGACGATAGGAGTTGACATATTTCTATCCTCTCTTTGATTTAGTCGTAATCTGGCGTTAGCCCTATGGGTATGCGTTGTGATGAATCCAAAAGATTTAACTGTAAACGCGTTTTTTGGAATTTGGTTCATCAGTATTAAATCGCGATTCGGGTTTCTGTGGAGGCCGGGGATATTTTGAGCCAAAACGGATGCAGCAATGCGAAAGGTTATTTAAATTATAATTTTGGGACGATTTTATTTTAGGTGTAAGCTGCATATAACGGTTTCGCATTGGCGTTGGCACTTCTGTGAAGATCTACGTGCCTTTCCGGAGTTGGCTGTCACTGCAAGTGACTTGTTCCTAATGGTGATTAGAGTGAAACAATAACATAGCTGTCACGTGGTTATAATATGGCATACGAACATAGGCTACTCCACTTCTGTTTCTTGAGGGATTATTTAATGAAAGTTTTTCTGATGAAGAATCTAATCCTTTGTTGCAAATGTGCTGGACAATACAATCATTTTTCAATTTACTCGAAATTACTTCGCGGGCCGGATGAAATCGTCTGGCCGTATGTTTGACACCCCTGATCTAGGCTCATCATCGCCATATCATCCGTGTAAGCGATGTCTTACAAAAACCTAGAAGTGTGCCGTGCTATAATTAGTCGTCAGCTATGGAATAAAGAATAAGAAATATCGGCCTGGTGTAAATGACCAATGACCATAGTAGTCGACAAACACCACAAATATCGCAAACAACAACAGCAACTATATTCATCCCTTTGATAGGGTGCCGCACGGACAGACAGGTTGCGAACCACTATTACCAGCTATATGTAGTGGAGTATAGCCAACTCCACCCCAGCAACACCTATGGTTTGAGGGAGGAAGGCGGTTAATTTTCGTCTACATAAGTGCTCAGCTCAACCACTGAGGTGCTTTGGCCGATGGAGCTATACTACCTAACCTCAGCTCTCTAATCACTATCCTATTTCCATTACCCCCCTCCATACAATCCAGGCGTAATGATCTTCAAGTCGGGGATCCCCGGATACCAATTTTACGATCAAGTCTATGATCTGACCCGACATCCGACAAGGTACTGAGCCCACTAACCACCGATCACTATTCCCTATCTATAACATTGCGATGTTTCGTTCGCGAACGCTATCTTCCCATGTACCCATCGCCATTCGATCCATATGAAAGTGGTAGTACAATAGGCTTACCATACGTCCTCTTTTAAGAGGATTTGTCCTCTTTTTTGACTTTTTTGAAAGTGTCCTCGGAGGACGCCCTTTTGTCCTCTTTTTTGAGATTGTGTCCTCTTTTTTGAAAATTTAGGTCAGATTTAGAGCAAATCGCGAGTGATATGCCGCAAATTAGCACAGAAGGGCATTTCGGAGTGAAAAACGGTGATTTTAGCTCTGAGCGAAAAGATGACCTTCTTTATTAGTCATCCACCTGGCAATGTGGAGAGAAAAACGGTATTTTGAGCTCTGAGCGGAAAAGATGACCTTTTTGTAAGCCTAACGCCTATAGCTAGAACGATATATAGGCTAAGTCGCGGTACAATAAAAGTCGACAGCGCAGGAATCATACAACGACAGTATGTTATCCGAGTGCGAAATGACCCATGTATAGTCGAATCAAATACCATGAATACAAAAACTTGCTGGTTTGGAGGATTAGGACAGGGGAGGTAATTAGCTTGACTTCATCGCTTTGCTGCACCTCGGCGGGTCAAGGACTATTTTACGAATGCCCACGACATCATGAAATTTCGGGCAAGGTTTCGGGCCGAGAACTTAGAGGTTGAAACAACGCAGTATAGTACTCGGATCATGAAAAACTATTTCTCAGGCCTATACTCACTTGTCTATCGGGTTTACAGAACCGTATTGGAGTTGGTGGGTGTGACTATAATTATCCGTTACACTACAACGTGATTGCCGGGTACCCATTCCTACTTTACTCGTTATTAGGCATTAGACACCTTCTAATCTTTACTTGACCTTAATTTTTTTCGATCACACTGGATATTAAATCACAGTTGCGCAATCTGTGAGTGCGCAATAAATTGCTCTTATTATGACACAGGGGTGACTAAATCGATTTGCATGGACTAAACAATTATGGCAATTCCTGGATAATCCCTCGTATTCATAGCAGGACGGCTGATAGAGGACACTCGTGTTTGCTTCTTCGAGCACTAACTGAGCACTAACTGAGGTCACCAATGAGCCCATTTCCACAACATAACTTGATTGTTAGTGGCTCAAATTAATATCACTATTACTGAATATATGCAGATCATACACTTGGATGGGTAAGATTGCTAGTTCTTCATCGAATGCTGTGAGACTTCTGACGAACCAAATATTCGGTAGCTGCTCCCTATGTTCTGTCATATTCCAAATATTTGTCGTGATATCTTGATGAATGGGATTACTGTGACCTTGTACTGATAATGATTCGGTTCCCATATGTGCAATCTCTCGGTTGTTCGCAGCCAGTATATCACATACACACACCGAAATGATTGTTATTCAATTCCTACTGCTGACAAAGCATAAAAGTATTTGATTTCGTTATTCAGAATGGATTAACCTGTATATTCAGAAATGTATCGTCAGTAAGCTCATTCAGTGCATCTTGCACCATTTTATCTTGGCCATTCAGCAACAGGGACACTATACGCTATTTCTCGTAGGTTGTGCAATGTGCAGTGCATTGTGCAATGTGCATGTCTCGGTCTTCTGCTTTCGCTACTTTGTAGGCCAAGGTGGGAGTGTGATTGATTCGCACGTCACGAAGTCGTTTCGCCATACTGCAATTCTTGTGGTATCTTGAATCGATAACAATCGTAATAAAATGACACTGATACTAATAGCGTACACAGTACGCATGCTTTTGTCGTTTCAAGAAGCTGAGCTTAATATCATTTCTCGCGGAGCAGGAGTTCCGGTAATAGGGTAACCCTTTCAAAACCGATAACGCAAAAGCAATTCTGATATGCGCGAAACCATAGTATGTACTTGTACAATGTATATGGTACGCGGTACGGTACACTGTACAGAGACTATTGAGTGATCGGATTATGCGCACCACGAAATTTACTCAGGAATAGTTGCGCACAATATGCAGGCTACTCGAGTCTCGAGGTGCGACATTCTAATCAAGGAGTAAATGAGTGGATTGTTTGTATCGAGGTACTCGATATTTGATTATCGCTGTAATAATAGCTGGAGAATTATTTATAGCATTGGATTGATTGGATGATTGTTGCCTGCTAACATATCAATCTTGATGTTCCGGCAACGCCTGTAGACGAGCAGACTCGTTTACATTCTTGTAATTGGGATATTGCCTGCGGCGATTCGACGGGGGAAGGGAAGCTGGTATAGTTATCTAGGGCGTCAGAAGAAATGATCACATTGATCAGTATCCGTCGCCAGAGAGAGATATATAAGTGCAGTGAAATTCGGCGAGGCCTATACTGATGAAGTCATGGTGAGACGAACGAGGAGGATACAGCACGACACATTTGGACATCAACCATCACGCATGGAGATTTGGAGACGAAAGTGACTAGTGAGTGAGGTATACATAAACTCGTTCTAGCGCTAAGGTTGTCTCAACTGTTGAGGACTCGCTAGATGTAGGTCGTGTTAACGGGAAAGTGTCATTACCAATCGGTATAGTGTCCACTATACATCATTAATATTGCCCAGCATTGTACTTGAGCAGGTAGGTTCTATTAGGTGTCAACGTTCGGTAAGGAAGCTCACGTTTTCTTAGTCGATTCGGAACTTTCAAATCATGCTCTGATGAATATGTTGATTTCGAGCATGTGATGAAAGTTTCTCACTGACTAAAGAGCCAACCATCAAGTCTTATAAGCCTACTATAATATGATGAGGATGACAATATAAAACCACGTGGGTCTATAGATGGAATACCGCGGTTATTTACGTATAGCCGAATTATAAATTATTTCGTTAAGTTTGGAAATGAAAACATTCTGTCGAATGGAGCCAAGATATAGTCAGCCTGTTCTATTATTGAAATATTTCATGACCACGTTTCAACATACGTGGTATGCATTTCTACGATAATATAATCAAACGGTGAACATTGACTAGAAATGATTTTCTCGTAGATCATTTATTCACATGCATTTACGTAAATTTTCGAAACTTTAACGTGGGGAAATTACGGCAGGCAACAAAAAGTCCTTCAATCGCTATGTACACCATCCTTCATCTGAAGCCCTTTTTAGGGTGTCGTTGTAGGTTTGACTGTTTCTCGCAAAACATTCTGCAGCGATTTTATCACACTCGCAAACTTTGAGTTTCCACCGGTCTTCGCCATTGCCATCTGCGTAGTGAATTCATGTCAACTCAGACTAATCTTGTATCTATGTGAACGAATAGTCTTTACCACAATATATCTTTTTATTTGTGCAATGATAACCGTACTTGACCAGAAATCTCTGAACTTCTTTGAAACCCCGCCCGATCAAAAAGTCGCGAACGTGATAGTAACAATCGTCATGATTTTTACAGCACCTGTCAAATGTAGTAAAATATAGCCTACAAGGTTGGAAATCGGTAACACGAAGCACGAGATAATAGACGCGTCCCTATATTCCAGAGATCGGAAACCTTTCTTGTCCGAAGAGCCATATTGGCCTTATTTTTCCATTACCTCTCAAAGAGCCATACATGTCAATCAGCTGTTACGTTACAATTGAAAACTCCTGACGTCATGGCAGTGACGTGCGGTGAGGCACGCCCGCCCCCCCCCCATCCCACAAACGCGTACGCACGTAACAATAGCAGCGGCCATAGAGAGCATCTTCTGTGCACACTAATAGCCGTTGCAATTCCATATTTTACAATACGTGTAGGACTGGTCGCTATTGTGCTAAATGGGCAAGTTTTAGACGGATAGTAATTACTATCTCTTCAAATACCGGTATAAATTATACGAAGCACAGAAAATAGCATCCTCAGTTGCAAATATTTTCAGTAAAAAAACACTAGATTTGCCGAATTTCCAAGGAAAATGTACTAGGCCAAGTCAAACTACACTAGATCTAGTGCAAAATAACTAGGAGTGGCACCACTGACCAAACAGCAACAACGCAGGCTATGTAAGTATAGCTATCACATACCACAATTAGGGGTTATAGGTATTGCAGTCGCACACAGCATAAAGGACACAAACAACGACAATTTAGCTTCTGCAAGGAGCTATTACATACCACAATTTAACGTAGCTATGCATGGAAAATATATAACAGCTATATAAATATAGGAATGTATTGGCTCCGCATTGCGTATTGGCCGTCGCTACTATATTATTTATAGCTACGAGACTGTTGGATTCCGGAATCGATAGCGCGTTTCACTGCGCTTCGATTGTCCAATTGTTAGCGAATAGTGCATGAGGCTGATTCGTTTGTGCCTCACCTGGCCATTGTTTCTCTGCGATGGCATTGTTTGTAATAAAGCCGAATTTCACATTGATTGGCGATTTTGAGGGGGTTCTGGTGCTCTGACACTGTTAGTATTTGGATTTTCGGAATCAGTATGACGATAGCCCTTGATTGATACCAGTTATTATGAATTCCGAGCTATTTATGATGAATTGCATTGTCGCAGGTGAGGCACGACCCTCCCGTGCCTCACCTGTGCCTCACCTGTCCCTCACCTTAAGTTTGGCGCTGTATTTTTGAATAATAGTTATGTAGATTGATGATGTTGGGTGATAAAAATGTTCAAATATAGTTATTTATGAACATCGATGAAAACATCAATAAATCATCGACTCATCGAGGGTTTTCACGATTTTCACTTATTCAACCAGACGACAGGTGAGGCACTGCCTCACCTGCCTCATTGGACCGCACGTCACTGCGTCATGGTAGCACTAATTTGAACTCGCTGCACGGGTTTTGTCGTGAGCGCCACATTTTCTCTGTAAAAACTCGAACTAATCTGAGTTAGGAGAACGTAGGTTCGCCGTGATGCTTCTATGATTACATGCGTATAGGTAGAGCGAAACATGGTCACTACAGCAATCTATATATAGGCCTACCCACTCTTAAGCTGTTGACGAAAATTTTGAAATATTCAATTATTATATTGTTTTTTTCTACTGATGCTCATTGTTCATGAATCACAAGATTTTGAACATTTTTCTCCCAAATTCACACAATCTGCATTTTATTGTTCGAAAATTGATAACGCAATTCATCGTAAACAGCTTAGAATTTGTTATAACTTATTAATATATTTCTTTTATTATTATAAATTAGTATTATGTATTATAATTTATTATTACAATGTAACTGTCGCACTGTGATTCCGAACATCTAAATACTGATCGACTTCTCAATTCCCAAGTATTTGGCGGTAACAAATAATGTTGCGCTACAAGCCTATTTCATCGCCGGTAGAGCTACTTCCCAATCAAGCAAGTGGATGGCTATGGCGTTGTTTGTAATTCGAGTTTGTAATTGTGAATGTCGCGTCCAAGGCAGTTCATTTCGCGCCGTAGATCAGGAAGAAAATGTGTATTTGAAACCTGCATTGCCATATTGGTGTCGTCATGTCTGCTATTCTCTATCATCAATCAACGTATCGCGCAATTCACGATTTCGAATCGGCTAGGCTACATCGGATACGCGAGTGATATTGGTCGCCTGCGCGACAGTCACTCAAGGATTTTGACAAGAGTTCTAGCCCCTAAACCTGAAGACGGCATTGCCTTTGCCTCTCAAGACAAATTTGAGGATTTTGACAAGAGTTCTAGCCCCTAAACCTGAAGACGGCATTGCCTTTGCCTCTCAAGACATGTTTATACTACCACGGGAATAATTATACTGGTTGTGATTAAATTTATTAACAAGTTGCTGCAATATTGATCAATTTAGTACAAAAATAAATATTTGGCAAAGAGCAATATCTTATACCCAAAAAAGCCATATATGGCTCGCGAGCCACAGGTTCCCGAACACTGCTGCTATATTTGCATATAAAAAGCAAGAATCCACGGCGAATCTCAAGGACGAAGTGAGTGTTCAATGTTAATTGTTCAGTTGTATTGGTAACCAATGTTCCCTGTAAGTTTTGCCGAGTCTGCGCACACTCATCAACTCACTTCGGTGACCCTTGGAAAACAGTGCGTAATGACTAAAAAAAAGTCATCACTTCGGATTTCTTTTGCGCAACTTATATTTTCTGTGCGCAGGGACCGTGTCAGCACCAGACATGGGGTGATTACTTCATGAATGTAATCGATTGCGATTACGATTACTTCTGAATGACGCGATTACGATTACGATTACGATTACAGCAAAATCAGGAAGTAATCGATTACGATTACGATTACATTGGAAAAGTAATCACGATTACTCACGATTACATTTATTTTGCATCTTAGAAGTTATATAGGAAGACAATATATGGATTGCGCTGAAAAGGCCTAATGAGATAACAATCTTCCTAAGATGCGTCATTGGCTTGTTACGTCATGATGTACCGATTGCCCATTTTTGTAGAGGTCGATTTATCGCACCCAACGATTTGCATTCTTGCCAGGTCCATAACCGCCGCCCCCCAAATTTCCCAATAGGGTGGAGAGCGAGATCGAAGGGGACTCAAAAGTATTTCGCAAACCAACATAAATTATACAGTCTTTTCGAGAGATTTAATTAACTTGAAAATTATCTCTTGATAGCTTGATTTTGAAATGCATACGTCTCCTCCTAAAAAAGCATACATAATTTATAGTAGGGTTGCATTTAAAAAAAATGGTTGTTCAAAACACTTTGTGTTTAAAACATTTTTTAAACGGTGTTTTAAAAACAAAGGCTTTAAAAAACTAAATTGTGTTTATAAAGTTGTAACATTATGCCATAATTGTGTAAACACTTTCCGAAAAACATTTTGTATGAGCCTACGGACAATTACCACCCGATTTGGCCGACGTACATCCAGCACCGTAACTGCCGCACCCCAAACCCCCCAATTGGGGGGGGGCGAGCTCGAAAGTGGCCCAAAATTATTTCGTGAATTAGCATAAATCCTAGAGTATTTTTTGAAAACTTATGCAAATTTTTCAATTTTTTTTCGCGCTGCGCGCAAATTCCAGTAGCCATTTGTCTTTATTATTGGGTATTGGGCCATTACCGCTCCACGACCCACCAAGACATACAATCAAGTTTTGGGCCATATAACATGCGACTCCAAGAAGTGTGCCAGAACGATCGGCAGCGAGAAAACCTTGGCCGAAAAGGTCTATTACCTTATGCTGACCGAAGACTGCGTTATATATACAAAATACATATAGGTTTAATTGTCCATAGGCGCCTAAATGACTGGCGCCAAATGTTGCTGTCTTTGCAATCTGAACCTCACAAGACAAATACCATCCCGCTGGGAAAAATTTTATGCCAGTGAAGAAATACCAATTTGAAATCGTGTGCGTCTCTTAGTTTAGAAGCTCACGTTCGGGCGATTCTATATTTTTTGTTGTAGCAGACTGGAAGTCACGAAATAACATTATGTAACGAAATCATATCAACGGGTCCGCCCGCCGAAGATGTTTAATTATTATTTACGGGCCCGCCCGTTTTCAAGACACTTCACTCGGCTCTACCGGTGAATCTAATTACGTGAGTAGAGAGGACAATAAATTGATAGCATAATATATATGCAATCGTCGATCTGATTGACCGATTTTATCATAAATTATCGAAAATTTTCGCACTTCGCGCTGCCTAACAATACAGTACAGATGATTTCGTGACAAACGCGAACAACGTGATGGGGGGGTCGTTTTACACCCTATGGGAGCCCAAGACCCACGTTTTTTGGGGCCCGACGAGGTACTGTTTCGTTCCTGCCAATAGGTATACGCCCTAAGACGTTTAATTATTATTGAGTCGTCCTACCTTTTCTAACAGACCTCACTCAGCTCTACCGGCAAATCTGATTACGTGAGCAGAGAGAAGATAAAAATTGATAACAGTATATATGCAATTCCCGATCATATGATATGATATGATATGATATGATGTTCTTTTTCGCCTGCACCATCGAGATGCTTTGCGATACGGCCCCATGAGGTCATCTAGTCTGCGCCCCCGTTTTTTTTCTCCTCCGTGCTATCCGTGATTGCTGAGCGCCTAGCAGGATAGCTGCAGATACCAATTTTCGAGTCTTTGGTATGACCCGGCCGGGGATCGAACCCACGACCTTCCGCTCGAGAAGCCGGACGCATAACCATTACACTATCTCGCTCGGTAGAGAGCAGAGAGAAGATAAAAATTGATAACAATATATATGCAGTTCCCGATCATACTGACCGATTCAATCATGAATTCTAGAAATTTTCCGCGCTTCGCGCGCTTCGGCGACAAAAGCTGATTCACTAAACAAACTCCCAACAATATGACAAATAGCGGTAAACAGGGTATCGCCGGAGGGGGGTCTTGGGGGCGAAGCCCGCCAGAAGTTCGGCCTATAACCCTATGGGGGGCCCAAGACCAAAGTTTTGGGGGGGGGCCTGACGAAGTGCTGTTGCGGCCCTGCGTACATCGATAAGGGATGGTTGGAACCCTCAAAATAGTCTGTTCAACAGTTATAGTCCAGATATTTCATCAAATGAGCTATATTTACCCTATATTTTCAATTGTCAATCTCAATCCACTAGGACGTCACAATTTTATATTCGTGACGTCGTGGTTTAAAAAAAAAAACATTTTTAAACAAGGGCCATGTTTTAAACATGTCTGTTTTAAATTGATTTTTGTTTTAAACCCTAATTTATAGTAATAGGCATTTAGGTGCCAGTCAATACCGTGCCACGACACACCAAAAGATATACGCAGTTTCGACCAACATGCGACTTCACGAAGTGTGCTATACTAAAGAAAGACCTTGGTCGAAACTTTGGGTATGTGTCCATTGTCAATAGCCACGTTGGGTGGACGTGACTAATAGTCCGGTCCTTCCAATCTGAGCTCATAATGCAAATGCCACCCGGGGCACCCACAGGGTTATAAAGACATGACAATTTGTGTGTGCGTCTCACCAAAGTTCTTGCGCCACTTCAATATTTTTTTATTATATAACAGACTGGAGGTCACGAATTAACAACATAAACTAAAGTAATTATAACAAGATACCGGACGTTATAATTATGAATTACGTGCTCCCAGCTATACAGGTAAATATGACCATCGGGGCTAAGAGAGGATTAAAAATTAATAGTAATATAATGCAATTACTGATAATATTGACGAAATTCGGTCTTCAACTTGAAAATACCGCCCTATGGGGACAAAGACCAACGTTTGGACTGGGGGACAAATTGCTGTTTAGGTCCAGATTCTAGCTACAACCCACGCTAACATGGTATAGAAGCCCATGGCCATGACGGCAGGTCCCAATGTTGAGTAAAGAATTTTGAAATAACGATTGACGCCCGTTTCAAGTAGAGTCATATGAGAATAAGATGAAGCCGGGGCGCGATGAAGCGAACATAAAATTCTGCCTTCAACTTCATACTGCAAGCTGCCGTTACGAGGAACGGCAAAGACGGCTCGGTTATGATATATATCATTAGCTATTGATTATTACTGCTTCCTTGTGGAAACCGTAATATTTTATTTGGCGAGTACAAAATTTCAAATCTTTGTCCGGTGTACGTACGTAGTAGGGATGGTGTGAACGTGAGGTTCACGTTCGCGTTCTGTGTGTGAACCTCAGAAATTTTGAAGTTCGCGTTCACAACAGAACCTTGGTAGGTTCTGCACTGTGTACCTTTTTCATATATATTACAATTTTCACTTCATTATAACTTATTTGGTTCACATTTATTGCATTTCAACTGCGAACCGCTCTATGCATGGCACTGGCAGCATAAACGATCAACACCTGGACAATTTCAAAAAATTTACTTACTTTCTAACAAAAGTTTGCTCGAAATATCCAGCTTTCCGTTTGTGAATATTTAGTGACTCTCTGCTGTGAGCTTGACCGGCAATCACACAATATCAAGAGCGAAATACACTACATGTAGATAGCGAATGATGCTTATTCAATCGATATCGTTTTCTGATGTAAAAATCTAGTATCGTACGGGGTCAATCTTGTCTTCACATGTTTGCTGTATCATAAAAACCAAATCCGTGCGATTAGGGTGTTGGCTATTGTTGTATAACTTGTTAATGGAGTAATAGTGGTAGCAAGTATAGAAACCCGTTTTACACTCTGCGCAATATCCATGTAGCAATACTCAGACGCCGAATACATTTTCGGGTCTGGCCTAGACCGTTAAGGCGTAAGCTTACAGTGCCTGGCAAGTCCTCGTCGAAATTGTTGGCGAAGCGACGGAAAATATTGATTTATAGGATTATTATATCATTTGATTGCCTCAGTTGATACATTTAGCGACGTTTAAAACGTCAATATGTACTTCAGCATTGTGCCATTATGTGGCTCGAGTCGTCGCTGGGTATATCGTGTACACTGTACATTAATATAGGCTATCACTTCATTGAAATATAGGGTTGGAATTAGCAATATGACGTCACGTGACGTCATGAGGTTCACGTTCGCGTTCACACAGAACCTTTCAATAAGGTTCGCGTTCACACGAACCTGAACCTTTTAGAGGTTCACACCATCCCTAGTACGTAGTACATAGGCCTACTGCTCGCCAAGAAGCAACGGTCAAACTGCGTTTAACTAAGCATAGCTAAACATCCAATACATAAGTTACTATTTTAAACTGGGCAGAATGGAGATTAATTATCCTGCTGCGAGGGAGTGGCGTATGGAACGTGTTGATAACCTGATATACAGCACGACGGGTGTTCTTACAATCACACTAATGTAGGGTACGTACTAGGGATCGTGTGAACCCCTGAAAGGTTCAGGTTCGTATGAACGCGAACCTTTTAGAAAGGTTCTGTGTGAACGCGTACGTGAACGTGAAAACTTGACGTCACATTGCTAATTCGAACCCTACATTTCAGTGAGGTGATAGCTGATATCAATGTACAGTACACGATACATACTATAGCGACGACTCGGGACGAATAATGCCACAATGCTGAAGTACATATTACCTTTTTAAAGGTCACCAGATGTATCAACTGGGACAATCAAATGATATAATAATCCCATAACATCAATATCTTCTGTCCCTTTTCCAACAATTTCGACGAGGACTTGCAAAGCAATAAAAGCTTATGCCTGAACGGTCTAGACCAGACCGGAAAATGTATTCACCGTCTGAGTATCGCTACGTTGATATTGATCAGCGTGTAAAACGGGTTTCTATACTTGCTGCCGATGTTACCCCATTACCAAGTTATACAACAGTAGCCAACACCCCAATCGCACGGATTGGCTTTTATGATACAATAAACATATGAAGTCAAGATTGACCCCATTTCATTGATTGGTTGAATAAGCATCATTCGCTGACTACATGTAGTGTATTTCGCTCTCGATGCTGCGTGATTGTGGGTCAAGCTCGCAGCAGAGTGTCACTAAATATTCACAAACGGAAAGCTGGATATTTCGAACAAACATTTGTAAGTAAATTTTTGAGATTGTCAAGGTGCATACTCGTTTAGTGTTGATTTTTTTATGCTGCCAGCGCCTTGCGTAGAGTGGCTCGCAGTTGAAATGCAATAGATTTCAACCAAAGATGTTAATATGAAGTGAAAATTGTAATATATGAAAAAGGTTCACAGTGCAGAACCTACCAAGGTTCGTTTGTGAACGTGAACCACTTAATTTCTGAGGTTCACACACAGAACGCGAACGTGAACCTCACGTTCACATCATCCCTACTACATACATCGAATATCCATTTACTGTGGATACTTCTTACGCAATGACCAGTGTTGCCACTCTACGTTTCCGGAAAAACACAAGATTGTGTCGTAAAAAAACACTAGATCGGCGAAAAAAACACTAGATTTATAAATTGCAGGAAAAATTTGCCGTTTTCAAGTAACCATGAAGATCAAGGTACGAATCCATAGATAAGAAGTGTTCCACACATGAATTCGATACATATGTATGATATACTGCATGATCATTCAACGAAAATTAATGAAACGAATTCAACACAAGAAAAAATCAAATATTGTCGCTTTCGAATTGTACGGCATCATAAATATTATTTATCTTTCGATGGTACACCATCGATCAAAGAAAGTATATTTTGTGTGGCATATCGTTCTCACTACCGTACATCTTCAACCAAACAATGGGGAGGTGTCCATGTGCAGCATACTTCATTTCCATGCATGCACAGGAATGTGACAATGCCAAGAGATTCGTCATGAGCTTCCCCAGTAAAGGGAATTTTGATTCACCGAATCCATAGTGCACATATTTCAATCCAGCCAAAATTATGTTGGATGGCATTGACTGATAACCTGCAGCTCATTTTGCGAATTTGCCAAAGCAGACCATTCTTCTGACAAATCATTAAATTCAACAAATAATATCACAGAGGGAAATTGCACAGCTAGAGGAACGATTGATTCTATTTCTCTTTGTGTTGACAAGGCTGTTAACGGATTCAATACACTCAAGCCGGCAAATGAAAATCTTTCCCGAATCTGCAGAGTGAGTTCAACAAGAAACGACAAAGGATTTCACCGAAATCGCTTTTCATTTTTCCGGTACATTCGCTTATAAATACGGATTCACAGCGCACCCTATTACGTAATGATTGCTTCTCACTGCACCACCACAAGGAATTGTTGAAAACAAACACAGCCAGAGACACCAAATCGCCCTATTAGCGATAAATTTAGCGTATGATTTAGTTAGTATGTTCTTAGAATATTCCTTCTTCGCACGATTGCAGAAAAACACTAGATTAGCAAAATTGTGCGACAAAAAACATTAGAACACTAGGACGACCGAAAAAACACTAGATCTAGTGTTAAAACACTAGGAGTGGCACCACTGGCAATGACGAGCAAAGCTAATAGGCTTCTTCTGACGTAATAATGAGCAATAGCATTTGGAAATCAGACGTGTGTGCTATCGCGAACCTGGCATAATATCTTTTCCTTGTTCACGAATGTTCAGTTATGTCATAGTCCTTGTACAAATAAAAAGTAATCGTTCTTTCACTAAGAAATCGATTAGATATGCGAAGTAGTCGATTACGATTACGATTACTTCGGAATCTTTCCGAATGTAATCGATTGCGATTACGATTACTTGAAAATGCTGTAATCGTCGTAATCGATTACGATTACTAATCACGATTACCCCATGTCTGGTCAGCACTGCGCATTTGCGCACGCGCGCAGCTTAGAGGGAACATTGTTCGTAACTATCTAAATCAGTGGTTCTCAACCTTTTTTAGACACGCCCCCTTTATGATAGTGAAAACTTTCGCGCCCCCCCCCCCCCCTTATCATCATATCACAAAAGTCAACCGAGATGCTAGCAACCCCAACATATTCTTCGATGGTATGCAAGGTTATGACTGTTGTTGAGATAATTCAAAAATATGAAATTCAGTCTATATATAGATAAACACGCGTGTATTGGAGGTAAATCGCGCAGGGCACCAAAAGTTTTTCAGTTGACCGCTTCTTTGCGTCCCCTTCAGATGCTTTAACGCCCCCCCTCAAGGGGGCGACCCCCGGTTGAGAACCATTGATCTAGATTCTCAACTGCAATGACTATTATACAATTTCGAAAGTGTTTTCCGTGATCGTGATTTTGGGCCTATAATTTTCAGTGATGTAACGATTTCACTGAGCATCACGTATCATCATCGGTTTACATATCATTGTACAAATGTACGTACGTACGTACATGTATGTATTGCGAGCATCAGTCTTGATTATATACAATGTCTCGTTATTTCTTAGCACCGAGCACGACCAGCGCGTAATTGCCCTCTGATCCACGTATAACCGATTTATCAAAAAGCCTGGAAGTGGGCCGTGCCAGTAAAAGTCGGCAGCTACGCCATCATATTGAAGAATATCGGCCTGGTGTAAATTAGGGTTACCATATTTTTAGATCCGGAAATGTGGACACTTATATTGCAAATCGCAAAAATGTTTTAAAATCGGGTGATAATACAGCCCAATTGAAATTTTTGACTAGAAATACGGATGTGTCGACTACAAAAAGACCATCATTACGAATAGACCCGCTCTAACCTAAATCCTGCTGTGTTGATTAAAACAAGGTGATTTTCCAAAATCAACTCCCGGAAGACCTCCTTTAAGATCATTTTAGCCATTCTTTCAGTGAAATCTAGATGTCGCGTCATGCACGGTCTTTTGCAGTTTTGCCTGTACATTCTACAGTCACCTGGCTCTTGCCACAAACAACAACAACAACCAGCGCAGACTTGCCGCACACAAACAAGACGAAAAGCATTATTTTTTGAACCAACGAGGCTTTCGGCCAGGTGCGGAATGAATGAAATACTATAGAAGCTTCGTCTGTGATTAACGGCAAGATCAGGGCGTCGGCAACCTTTTATACAGCGTGGAAAAATATGTCTCAACATCAAAATATTACCAACTGGCGTGCCAAACATTTTTAGTTTTGTCAAATTTTTCGTTTCAAGCAAGGAATCCCAACAACCGCTGATCTGAAGCTCGCAGCGGCATCGGTAGCGCCCGAGATTCTAGATCAGAGGTGGGCAAGCTTTTTGCTAATCACGGCCGCACTCCAGGTCATAGCCGTAATGAACTAATTAGACGCTAAATGGCTATTGAACTGCCCTTGACGATTTCCAGTGAACTTCGGCCATTTCCACTTTTCACCTAAATCGCGAGTAGTAATGATATGAATAGCTCAAGAGACTGGTTATGATCGCGCGAAGTGCGAAAAATTTTGGGATTCACGAATGGATTCCGTCATTATTATTAGTAGCAGCTTCACATATTACAATCAAATATTTATCGTTTCTCAGCCCATGTGATCAGATTCGCCGGTAGATTTGATTGAGGGGGTGCTATCGAAAATTTAATGATAAAGCGTCTTCGGGTGGGCCAATTGTTATTGGTCACTTTGTTTCTTGCTGATATTTCTTGAACCCCCCATCAGGATTGTCGATATAGTGGGAATATAGTGGAATCACCCAAACGTACCAGATACAAATTTCTTTCGTGAGGAGGACACGATTCCCATTCCAGCTCAGATTACAATTGGCGCTACTAAATTGCCATCGAAAAATGAAGTCGCATTGAATCGCGCGGAGCGCGAAGAAAATTTCAGGATTAATTAAAATCTCTCAAAAATTCGGGAATGAATTCGTAATTTCTATTTGCATGTCGACGGCCGCCAACACATACTAATTGAATTAGGCTACGTGTCGACGACCGCACAAATTCCCTTCCACGGCCGCAGGTTGCCCACTCCTATGTTCTAGATCTCTAGTTTGACGTACTTAGGCCTATTATTTGCACAATTTTCTACAAAAAGATTTCATCGCCCTACAATCGATATTCTGTGGCTGCTTTGGTCGCTTCGAAGTCCACTCTGTTCGGTACCACATCCAATAAGTGAAACGCGCAGAAAGGATATTACGAGGACATGGCTTGATAATGAATGATGTAGGCTAGCCTACCCGCCCCGTATCATACCCGTCAGTTAGATGTCACACAAGGTTGGTGTGATAGGTTTTTCTGCAAAGCTCTATAAAGTTCGCGAATAACATTGTTGCTGCCAAAAATATATTGTAATCGCATACACCATCAGGGGTCACCAACGCGGTGTCCGCGGGCGACCGGTAGCCCGCCCGCGAGAACCAAATGAGTCGCCTTCGGTCGCAGTAGCAAATATTTAAATGAGAGATTTGAAAGTGAGAAGGGTTTCATATGAGCAGCGGAGATTGGCACTTCTGTGCGCAGTACGGCAACGCAGCTGAGCCCAGAGACGCTGGTGCAAGTCCCGGTGAGTGAGTTATCTGTTCTTGGCAAGAGGCGGAAACCCTGCATGTCTAAGTGAAGCAATTCAACTGAGCACAGATAAACGGCGAGAGTAACTGGTAGCCCGTCGCATTAATCAGTACCCAATAATAGGTAACTCTTGGTTTCAAAAAGGTTGGTGACCCCTGGCTTTCAAGTACCAGACGAAACTACTAGAAAGTATCCTTTCGCGAGACGAAAGCGATTCCGAATTCACGTGTAGTCACGGGGCTCATTATTTTCCGATGCGGGTCTCATTTGCACCTAGTGGCTCAGGTTGTGGGCACGGGACTATTCAGCGCCGGTCATTTCGGCGCCTGGACATATCAATATCGAATGTTTCGACCAACATGTGGGGGTTATTTTTATTTCAAGGTTTTATCGCCGCCAATTATTTCGGCAGCGTACTTCACGAAGTCGCGTGTTACACGGCACGTTATATGTCTCTGGCGTCTCCAAGCGTGGAAACACCCTGCGCCAAGATGCCGGTTCCTAATAGTCGTGGACCCACAAGCTGCACGGTACACACCAAACCAGTAGAATAAAGCATCCCAACGGCCTGATACTTTATAATGATGCTGTTTTCTCACGATTGCTAATTTACGGTTGGACTGATTTCTGTATTTTATGCATTTTTATTTTCTGTTGATATATATGAAGGGGGCTATCCATATTAAAACCGTCAAATAGCCAACCGTTCCACTAAACCGCGCGAAGCACGGAGAATACTTTGAAGATTACTAAAATCTGCCCAAAAGGCCCTATATTATATATTAAATTACGAAATAATTTCGGGTCACTTTCGTCACGTGTGGTGAGGTTTAAGGTTGATGAGGCACTGATTCCCTTCAAGAGTCATATTTACAAATTTATAGAAGAATCAGCGTAGCACATTCAATTGACTATGTTATCTCGTATCTCCTAAGCATTCTTCACACATAGGCCACGTCAAAAGTACTACACGGTACTAATTTGATTGAAAACATCTCCGCCAGAGAAATGACAAAGGTGTAGAGTCAAAACTCTCAATGAATCGCAGTAGGCCTACATGGAAAACATGAATTATAAACATTTCTATTTTAGAAAGCGGAAGTCGAAGTACAACTATTCTTACCGATCAGTAGCATCCAAAGGTTCATTTTTACCTCCACTCCCGCACCAGCAACCGTATCCATTGTATTTGTAATAAGCACCCATCGAAAATATGCTACTGGTACCTTGAGCGCATTCTATCAGGCTAGCGAACTGGAATATGCTGCGCCTCCTCCTCGAGAGCTACAAGAGAAAGACATTTCACAATGACATATTGGCTGCCGCGGCAAAGACCAGGCCAGTAGAATGAGGGGGAGGGTATTGCGTCAGTGACCTGTTACGATGTTACGCTTGAACAGTGAACACTGGACTGTCGTTATGAGAACGATTGTCATGATCAAGATTTGAGCCCGACCGATATTGGATTTTTCAGACGATACAGATAACTATCACCTCCGCCGAAAACCTTGATATTCAGCCTATAATAAATGAATATGACATCTAGATATCAAGTTCATTTTCAAATCTTCAGAGCATTTACTTGGACAGCTTTTCAGTCATCGTTATTACATGTATTCAATAAACTAGAAATGCTGCATCTGAAAACTCCTAAGCAGAGTACTCAAATAGGTCCTGCCTATACTTGTACTAATTACTAAAGTGCTTTTGATTTTAGGCTACTTCTACTACAGTTTTCAGTTTCTTATGCATAACTAGTCCTAGAACAATTACTTTTTACTTACTGGGAAATTGTGACGAAACTGGATCTCCTATAGGGTTGCATTTAAAACAAAAATCAATTTAAAACAAACATGTTTACAACAAGGCCCTTGTTTAAAACATGTTTTTTAAGTCATGACGTCACGAATATTCATTTGTGACGTCATAGTAGATTGACAGTAGCAATTGAAAATATAGGGTAAATATAGTAGATGTTTACTCAATTATGGCATGATTTTACGATTTAATGAAAAACACAATTTTGTTTTTTTAAAGGGCCTTTGTTTGAAACACTGTTAAAAACATGTTTTTAAAAAAGTGTTTTAAACAACCATTTGTTTTATAGGGCTGGGCAAAATCGAGTACCTGAGTGCTTCGATACTGAATCACGTATTACGCTTCGAGTCGAGTATTCGAGTATCACTCATTATGACGTCACAATAGAATGCAATATATCAAAGTTCAAATATGTACTTTTTATGCCACCACAAAGAACATAATGTCAGTTATCCGTCACATTAAAGATAGCCTACTTTGGTATTTTTTCGACAATACCGATTTCATTGCACTTCTTGACAATGTTGTGGGATGATGATGACTTCGGGAATGTGTTATTTCCAGTAACGTTCGTAGCTTTGTACTATGTCTCGTATGCTGCGACAGGGCCAATTAAGATTTCAAGACTTCCTCAACGGAAAATAGTATCAAAACTATAATTCTATCGTTAGTAAATTAACTTTCAGTTGCGAGGAGCGTATAATTTCAGTACTCGAAAAACTCGTCTTTTACTACTCGACTCGAATCATTAAAATTAATACTCGATTCATATTCGAGTACTCGAATCATTGTGCCCAGCACTAGATGCAACCCTACTTTTATGTATGAATGGTCACTCAAATCCATTATATCATTTCGCTGCAATTAATTGAAAATGTAGCCTGACGTATAAATAAAGCATATCGTATTTACTTGGTGTGTATGGTAACTGCCAGTGTGCGCCAATCGTAGCGCAGTTAGTGCTAGAAATATCGTCTGGCCGTAATGGCAACTCATTTTCAGATTACACCTGGCCGCCAAGCACTCTCCTCTAAAAATATGAAATGGATTGGCCTTCCTCGCATCTTCTAGGCAAGTAATTTGTGAATTTACTTCTTGGCTGTAGACCTAAAAATCGCTAGATAACAGACTAGGGCACATTATTCAATTTTCTCTATATATATATATGACACTTCTATATGGCACCAATCTTATCCTTCCACTGAAACGACGTTCCGTGTGTCTGATATTAATTGTTTGAAGTATAGCTCCTCCTACGCCTTCCTTTCGAAGATTAATCGAAAAGTGAATGCAAAATTTCTATCGTTCGTTCCATCACGTAGCCAGCATTTCCCAGTATATACAGAAAACAAGCAGTTCTAGGAAGTAATTGCAAGCCAAACGCTTCCTTTCATTCCGAATTTTAAGAAGGCACCGATAGTGCCTTATTCATTTGCTCATGTATTTATCAATTTATCTATTGTGGATCACCGTAGTTACCGCATGCCGCATGGATTCGGTATATACATATTATGTATGCATTCGAAACAGGATTCTGTGAATATGGTTGTTAAAGTAACTTAGAAATAGAAACGTCGTTCAACGTCACCGTGGGCTAAATAGCGTTGACTCATATTCGGAGGACTAGACCGGTTTAAAGATTTTGGACGAAATTTGCTCACGAAATTTGCTACTCCTTCGTCCGTGCTCTGATTCTGCGATAATACATTTACTGCGTTTCCATTCACGGTCGATGGGCCCATTTCGAGAGACTCGGCCGACGAACGAGAGAATTTTGTTGCGCAAGCACACCCACGTCGGCCACCGAGTGAATACATCGGCTTGGCCGTTCGGCCAGGCTTGCGCCGTGTCTTCGATTAGCTAATTGCTATTTGCTACTTACAACTACTTACAATACACTTTTCGTATCATATTAACGATGGCTGCACTCCGGACGGATCTTGGACGCATAGAGAAACCAGCAGAGGTGGTCAAAGTAGTCAAGGAAGCTACTCAAGTAGAATTAGAAGTAGCGGCGCAAAAATCTACTCAAGCACGAGTAGAAGTACTTCTTCCATAAGCAACCTAAAACTACTTGAAGTATCTACTCAAGTAAGTAAGTAGTTTTGAAAACGGTCATAATACATTTGCATGGACTTTCAAAAACTGCAAATTGAGCTATGCTATGCAGAGAGCTTCATGCACAATGTATATTGATGCATCCCAGAAGGTATAAATTTCCGACAGCATGAGCATTCGACTGTATCATGAGATGCAAATGATAGTTTTGCTATGGAAATGAGATGCTAATCTTTTGTTTACTCGAACATCCCGTTTTAGAAAATGTCATGGCATGTTCCCTCACGCAAATTACGGCGTTTAGTTCAGTCGAAGAGCAATACGGAGAAGTTGTATGGATACGATGTTATCACTTTGCGCGATTCGTATACGATGATAAAAAATATGGCGTAACGTAAAAACGCCTTATTATAGTGTAATTGTATTTTAGGGAAATAGACGGGGATGCTACACTTGCTTTCAAGGTTGAACATGTATGTTCTCTAGACAAAAGAACTGAAACTAGTTAGAACTCCAAGTAATGATACTGCGAATTGAACAAGAAATACTAATACTACATCAGAAAGACGAAAAAACAGCATATCTACTTGATGTGAAGCGCAACGGAAATTCTGGGTTTGACTTAATATGTCTTAAAATGGAAAGTTAGAACTCCGTGAAAAGAGCCCGAGAATTCCTCAGTTTCTCATTCTAATTGGGGGGGGGGGGGGTGACACTACTTCTACTTGACAAACTGAAAATAGCGAAAAGTACGTAAGTAGATCACGAAATATTACGAAGTAGAAGTAGCGAAGATTTTATCTACTTGAGTAGGTACCAGAAGTAGAGGATTACTACTTGAGTACTTCGAAAAAGTAGAAGTACTTCGTTACTGACCACCCCTGGAAATCAGGAATTTAATTATGATTGCAACGGAAATTAGTAGTACCAGTACTGCTACGAATTACCCGTAGGCTACCGAAATGTTGTTCGCGATCTGCTCACTTACGCTGCGGCCACAATTCGAAGGTTTGTGTTCTGCGGCATGGATACAATACAAACTACCGTTTGACCACAAACTAGGTGAACTTATTCACATTCCCCTGGTAAGCAAATCATTATCCCATAGCTGACGACCCGAGCGCTCAAATTAAATAAAGTTGATCTTATTTGAAAGCTACTGTCGCACTTATTTCGAAAATATACATTAAAATCTTATCAGGGCTGATTTTCAAACTTTGAGGTGCATTTCAAAGGGGTTCCATTGCCCTGATTAGATTTTAATGTATATTTTTGGAATCAATGCGACAGTAGCTTTCAAATAAGATCTACTTTATTGAATATAAGCACACATTGTCGCTCAGGTCAACTTCGATGCTAAATGTAGCAAGCTAAAAGCATTGGCAATAAATGATTTGGTAGACTGCATTCATTAGTGACGTAATAAGAGCGATCAATGTAAGAGCTGGTTTGGCACAGAAGCAAACTAAGTTTTGGAGCAATTTGCTCTACCGGTATATTAGAAATGGAATCTCGAGTTGACTCTCATTCTACCCATCATCTAAGCAATCAAAGTCGTCCTGTGGCTTCTAACTCGAGGCAAGATGGTGAGAAAAATACGAAAAATTGTTCGAATTTTTAGGAGGGAATGTTTTAGAAACCACGGTTTATTCATAATTCCGTGTATTGTCGATATGTGTAATAATTTATGATCAAATCCACTTGAAGTAGTTTTGACATGAATTTACCAGCCTACAACTTGTAATTTAGTAGAATCGCAAGGTGTTACTTTTACTTCTACTCGAGTAGCAACGCTAATTACTTTAACAACCTCTTGTATACACACTACCGTAACGCATACAATACTTTCTGTTCTGTTGTAGCGGTATGTGAGCTACCTTGTACATCAAAAAGTCAATCCTTTCTCTATTTGTCTGATTGTCATTAAAATTTACTTCTATGATATAAGTATGACAAGTGGGAAGTATTTGCAACAAAATGTACAAAAGCAATTCCAATATCAGAACTGAGAAGGTTTCATTTAGTACTGCAAGCAGCGTTTAAAGTCCCGGCAGAAGTCACCCATGCCTATGATATTTGTATTGTTGCATTTACCTGTCAAATCTCACACCGTCAACAGATTTGGAAAGAAACTCGCCAGCTACGGACCCGGACTTGATGTCAAGTAATGCAACAGGACCTGTTGGTAAGTGTGTTTTACATTCACTTATATCTGATTTTATCGCTCAAACATGTGTTTCGTCTCATTTGTTTGGTGGGATCGGTTATAAAAATCACAGATATTCATGCCACCTATTTAAGTAGAGTTGATACGATTTTCTTATGGGTCATTCCCTGCCAAATCAACCAAATTTTTTTCAAAAGATAACCCTATGGTCATGGATTTTATTCAAATCGAACACAAAGGGAGACAGTGATCCCCTGATCAGAAAAAACTTGATTTTATCATAATCGGATAAGTCGTTGAGATTTTATCGCAGTGAGAAAAATACCACTTTTTGCGTTCATTGAACCATGTCGAAATGGCATTTCTGAACAACTTATTTTGCATGGATCTTTATACATGATGGGCTTGAGTTTTTGTGGGTGAATCAACGTTTTTGAGACCGTTGTTACGTGAACTTTGAATGCGAACAATAATATGCTGGATATTTCGAAAGTTTATAGGTCAAATGAGCAGAGACGGTTGGGCCCCCAAAGAAATCAGTCATGCATGACAGAATTTTCTGGGCCGAATTGTGAAAAAAGGTATACTACAAATTTATTGAGTAAGGTATCAAATGAAAGCTAAGAACAAATACAATGCAGTAATAGGAATCCCAATAGTGATTTCAAGGATCTAAGCAGTGTTGTAGCAAGAAAACTAAGGTCATGATATTTCCCCCCCGTGTCTGAAGGTATTTTGGGGGGTATAATTTATACAGATGCTTGGTTTTTGGTTACGTGATTAAGTATATTAATTAGCTAGCACTGTCCATTTCCTTCCATGGTGCAAGTGATATCAAACATTTAATCAAGCTATTATTCAGTCAAAGATATAAGGAAGTGCCTAGTTCTATATTATACATAACATTTCACTCTAACATGTCCGAGTAACCAATACATTAACAGTCATAGCCAGAACCCTTGAGTGTGCCTTTCGGAATATTGTTGTTTCGTAACACAAGATTTTAATTCATGAAGTTGAGTGTGGTGCATTTTCGGAATGCAAAATTTTGAATCATTGAAAATATCATAGGATTGCTTTTCAAAGCACAATCAGTTGCAAATATTGCTTTGTAATTCGTGTCATAATTCGTATCTAACGGTTCTTTCTTTGAGCACCTCGTCTATCCTTAGATTAAATTACCCGCTACTGGTTAATATCAGAAAAAGAATTATATTAGGCCTACTTTGTTGCGCTTTTATGTTACTTTTCTTCGCACGTCACTTGTTGCTGTAATGTCACAAAATGAACTGAACGTAGGGTGAGATTGATTAGTCATGTGCTCCCAAATTCCATCTCCTTCTTCATCTTGTCACAATTTGGTGAAATATATTTATATTCTAGCTCACGAGGTAGCGCCTCAATTGGCAAACTAATATCAATACAATCAAGCTTCTAGGTCATTGTATTTGGATTTCACACCAAATTTTGTAATGATACGTCATTTTGGATAAAATATGGTTTGGGCGGGGTGGTGATACAATATTGGCCATTCTCTTTGAACAGTTCGTCATTCTTATACATTATCTTTAAAACCGCAATTCTCGACCATTTGTCTCCATTAGTTTAAAAATCATCTGTAAGTAGTTAATTTGGTCATTTTAATCCTTACTAATAGAAAATAATCAAACTTGAATGGTCCAACAAATATGGTAATCACACTGAGTGTACAAGTCACGATATATTATAAACTTGTCAGCATACATGGTATATTACATTGATGCCATGCAGAGATGGCACAGCCTGATTTCTGATTGAAGTATCTATCTGGTTCATGATGAGGTTGGAGAATGTGAATTCATGCAAGACGATATACTTGTGATCAACCTGCAAATTTTACTACTGTGTTTGAATACGAAAAATAGAAATTAGACGTTCTCGACTTGGAAAATGTCTCTACAATTGATAATTATCAATTATAATTCATAAACTTTGTGGGTGACTATGAACATGAACATGTACTCCGTGTTTCAAGTTTTGTTTTGCTTGAATGACTGATGAGGCACTGTCTCTTCTGACCGCATGCCCCTACCAATGCCAGTCCCAAATCTCAATTTTGCAAACAATTTCAGTTATGCACTTGGACGGGTGACGCATACAAATGACATTGAGCTTTCAAGATGAATCTTTGCCACTTGAAAAGAATATCATATGTGCATAGTGCAGTTATCAAAATTATCTTTTTCAACCATGCACAGCTGCTATACCGCCCGACTATTTGAACATTAATAATCTATGCACCACTCACCAAAATATGAAATATAAAAGGCTGGAATATAAAGTAAGCCCTGCCCCAAGCTATTACATATGCTTTATGAAGTATTAATCTATAATATATCAAGGTGTATAAAAAATATATAACCCAAAATACCTTTAGACATATGGGAAATATATGAATATAGTTTTCTTGTTATAACGCAGCTCAGATCCTTGAAATCACTATTGGCATTGTTTTTATTGGACAGTGCTCGTTCTTAGCTTTCATATGATACCTTACTCAATAAATTTGAAGCATACCTTTTTTCACAATTCAACCTGAAAAAAGTCATCACGCATGACTGATTTTACTCCTGCATTACCTTTAGCCCCCCTTTCAACCCCAAACGGCTAGGTTATTATCATAATAAAAATATTCAAAATGAGTGTTAGGCTATGTACTTTCTGAAAATGTACTCCATTTAAAGCCACAGAGAAAGACTAATTCACAGTAAAATTCTAAAGTTCATGATCTAAAAAATGATACCTCTTAACGGTTGACTGAGCACAAAAAGTGCACTTTTTCAAATCCCCATAAATCCAAAACCGCTGAATGTATTTCCGCGGAATAACTTTTGTTCAGTTTGAAATTGATCTATGTTGCTTAGGAATTGCATTTGATGTTTATTTTGAAACACGTGGTTATCTGCCTCGGTTGATTTGGGCTGGAATTACCCTTATAGCAGGAAAAATAATCGATTATCGCCGGATTATATTTTCATCTGCTAGGACACTCACAAAATGTACAATGCAATAGACAAGACACAATGCGATGTAATGAATAGATGCGGTCTGTTGATCTGGCATCCGCCTCGACCTAGTGCCCGATGTCACAAGTCTTTTTCGATGTTATCCTAATTCGTTGGCCCTCTTAGTTGCTCTCTCTTGCTGTTGTATTTCTTTCATTCTTCGTGAGGTCTCTTTTCTGGGCTTTTTTGAAGTCGTAAGAACAGCGACACGGGGGGTCTTGACCCGGGTTGCCTGCGTAAGTGGCGCTGACGCTCACCACTGCGCTGTTTCTTGATGTCAAAAAATATTTTTAGGAACAACATTTAATCGCATATTGAGATGTTGCGGTGCATAGGTACTTCCATGAAGTCGAACGTGGAACCAGAAAAGAATGTTGCTGAAACTCTTGTCACGGTTCAAGCTGAGACCGTACATTCGTTTCAAGTTACCGAGCCTAATAGCAAAAATGGGAAGCTAAGAAATCTCATGCAGTCTTTCTATTCCGACAAGAAAGGTTAGTCCTAGGATAGATTACTAAATTTAATCAAGACGGTATGCGAGTATGATTATTGCAATTGCCTGGTTGGTTGAGAGAAACCCTGCAGCCGACAATATCTAGTGGAAAATTACAGTTCTTGCCATACTGTTTTGGGCATTATTTGTTCCTTGTAGCAGCAGATATCTCCACATTGAATTGTTCAATTATCATCCATGCCGCACTCGGATCCAATTTCGGGTTGGATCTGGGCAAATGCGTTCATCTTGTTCAGTTGAATGTCTATGATTTCGATACAGAATGCAGCACTTGAATGTGATTGCTATTAATAGTAAGAGAAATCAAAAGCTTGCTTATCTGTATTACTTGAAAGCCAACCTACTAGAGTGCTAGCTATGTGTATATATATTATGTTGGATGGACACTGGACAGTAGTACAATGATACTGGTATGCATGGTTTTAAATGTATGGAGGAAGTGGAACCAAGATATTTAAGTAATTGTCTAAGTGACCCAATGTATCTGACGGAATTTCCTGATTGCATCTAATGCTCCACAGAGCCTGACGTAAGCAAGCTTTATTTATTAGAGCCACTATAACGTTGATATGCAAACCTATCTAACGTGTATCCGTGTCATGGGTATTAGGGTGGAGTGAAAAAAAGAAAATTTTGAATTTCAAAAAGTGCCTCTGATATTTGGCCCCAAATCAAAAATGAATAACTTCTATCATAATTTCAGGTTCTTACGCCCTCTAGTGGCCGAGCTTATTCACCAAACGAGTCGAAAATAGCTAATTTTGCCATATCCTGATAACCGCTTATGCTAGAAAGCCAGTTTTGGGTTTAAAATCTGTGGAAGCAACATGTTTCTATCTCACTTCCATAGAACTTTGTCCTGAAAATGTACAGAAAAAAAGTTACAAGCAAATTGTCGATTTTTAGACCGCCATTAAAAGTGTTGGATGGTTGTACCAAATTTGCAATGCCGATTAGCATGTTACTGTTTGTTGCATTGCTGCTTTAACAACGAAATCTTGTTTGAAGGACTTATCAGTTGATTTTTATATCAACCAAGTATAATTTGGATAGTAGAGAGCATGATTGAACTTTCTTCATAGTTGCAAAGGAGCTACATGACCATTGGATTTGGTGCAATGTATTTTCCATAAATGAGTTCCTATTGCGCGAAAAGTCAATAAACTGATGTTGAAATTTAGTCAACTAACTCGGTATCACTTACAGGAGCTGCTGCTGCAACTTGTGTATTGCAAGATGTTGGAATAATCAACTAAAAAGTGATTCGTTTGTGGTAGATCACGGCAAATTACGAGGAGAGAGAGAAAGGTGCAGAAAAGAAATACAAAGAAGAGAAGCAGAAAACTTAAATCTTGTGTATGGACTCTACTTCGATGGAAGAAAAGATGACACTTTGAATATGGTTGAGGCACCCACTGGAAAATGCTCTATGACAACAGACCTGGAGGAACATATTGTTTTAGTAGGATAACCAGTTGAGTATTACCTCTGTCACTTGTCACCTCCCAATGGAAAAGGTCGTATTTTGGCAAGAAATATATCGGTTTATTTCCAACACCGACCTCTGCAAAATCCCAGCAGTTGTGAGATCAGACGGTACAGCTTCAATGACAGGGAGATTTAAAGGCTGCATTCGTGCAATGGAAGAAATTTTACAAAGACCACTTCAATGGGCTATCTGCTTGCTTCATGATAATGAGCTGCCATTCTACATATCCGCCTTGAAAGTTGTCATTTATAATATTGTATTGCGTGTTTGAATTACGCATTGCTGTAAAAACATATCTTAATGGCAGCTCATTACCATGAAGCAAGCAGATAGCCCATTGTAGTGGTCTTTGTAGAAGTTCATTGCACGAATGCAGCCTTTGAATCTCCCTGTCATGGAAGCTGTACTGTCTGATCCCACGACAGCTGGGTTTTTGCAGAGTTTGGTGTTGGAAATAAACTGATACATTTCTTGGCAAAACACGACCTTTTCCATTGGGAGGTGACAAGTGACCGAGGTAATACTGACCTGGTTCTCCTACTAAAACAATATGTTTCTCCAGCTCTGTTGTCATAGAGCATTCTCCAGTTGGTGCCTCAACCATATTCAAAGTGTCATCTTTTCTTCCATCGAAGTAGAGTCCATACACAAGATTTAAGTTTTCTGCTTCTCTTCTTTGTATTTCTTTTCTGCACCTATCTCTCTCTCCTCACAATTTGCCGTGATCTACCACAAACGAATCACTTTTTTAGTTGATTATTCCAACATCTTGCAATACACAAGTTGCAGCAGCAGCTCCTGTAAGGTCCAATGCATTATACCGTTCACAAACTCTTGCCAAGTTGATCCCCAACACATGGTTTTGGTTTGATGGTTGAGCACCTCCCATAAAAGTTGAATCATTACCAGAAGATGTTGATTAAGATTGCATTGACTCTGAATCACTTTGATTAAAGCTGAATTGCCCAATAGAAGTGCTGGCACCTGCATTAGAATCACCGGTTGTTGGATTGAGCTTGACTGCCTTCGAAATCTTTCGTCAGCTGATGAAAGAGGCACAGCGACAACCAAACATTTTCCCTTGTGCTCTGCTTTCTGATCTTCAAATCTTTCGGTGCCATCCTTAAGCCACATTGGAGTGCAATTTTATCTCTCTGTTTGCTATCGCAGCAGAAGATGCCAAAAAGCCTATCAATATCTTGCAAGAACGTAGTTTCCATTTCTTTATAAGAATTTGATGTTCTAGATTTCTTGTGATACCGAGTTAGTTGTCTAAATTTCAACATCAGTTGATTGACTTTTCGCGCAATAGGAAACTCATTTATGGAAAATACATTGCACCAAATCCAATGGTCATGTAGCTCCTTTGCAACTATGAAGAAAGTTCAATCATGCTCTCTACTATCCAAATTATACTAGGTTGATATGAAAATCAACTGATAAGTCCTTCAAACAAGATTTCGTTGTTAAAGCAGCAATGTAACAAACAGTAACATGCTAATCGGCATTGCAAGTTTGGTACAACCATCCAACACTTTTAATGGCGGTCTAAAAATCGACAATTTGCTTGTAACTTTTTTTCTGTACATTTTCAGGACAAAGTTCTATGGAAGTGAGATAGAAACATGTTGCTTCCACAGATTTTAAACCCAAAACTGGCTTTCTAGCATAAGCGGTTATCAGGATATGGCAAAATTAGCTATTTTCGACTCGTTTGGTGAATAAGCTTGGCCACTAGAGGGCGTAAGAACCTGAAATTATGATAGAAGTTATTCATTTTTGATTTGGGGCCAAATATCAGAGGCACTTTTTGAAATTCAAAATTTTCTTTTTTTCACTCCACCCTAATGGGTATTATCCTGGCAGTATTGCTGACATGATATCATTTGCATCAAAAGGTTTCATGAAGAAGTATGGAACCAAAATTGTAGCTGCTGTTGTTGCTGCGACTTTATTTATTGCCGGAATCACGGTATTGGCTATATCCGTCGGAGGTAAGCTGTTGCAAGAAATCGCATTGTGGTGTCATGGACGTTTAATGATAAAACCATTCCATTTATCAACAAAGGAATGTTAGCTTGTTATTATCATTGTAGTTTTTCTTGAAAGAGCTCATGAACTAATACTAACAGAATCTCATTAAAATCATTTGCAAACATTGTATGGTCCAATTCAAAAATGGTGTAGTCATCTCATGTCTATAAGTCTTATTCAAGAGATTGAGTTGAATAGGTTTCACCTGCGGACTTCATTCTTCTTTTTAATTGTTCTTTTTGTTCCTTTCACTGCAGCTTTTAATGTCTGTTCACATAAATTCGAATGCTACCCATCACGAATTCTAGTGTCAAAATTTGCATACTATTCATATGCGTGCCGGGTTGTAATCAAGTCACAATGTCTAGAGTCACAACCCAATCTACTTCTGTAGTTTTGGCTCGAGTCAGGTCGAGTCATTTTCAATTCACCACCGAGAGAAGTCCAGGTCAGTGTTTCGAGTCAGATTCGAGCACAGTGTTAAGACTTGACTCCGAGTCCAAGTCATTGTGTACACTCTTCATTTTCGAGTTCTCTCTATTATTGAGATACCTGCGTTGTATTCATAATATAGTAATTTTCCTAACTCTACACAGTTTCTTACACTATTTACCAAACACCAGTACTGGTAGACGAAATACCAATAATGTGGTAGCTTACTATCCTTCGAAGTTGCAACGAAATGCCTGTCTTGGCTGTCTGAATCTACAGTCAATAGGCTACACAAATTGCCTAAGTCGAGTCATGTTTCAGACAGTGTTGGGATCAAGTCACTACCTTCGAGTCACGAGTCATTTCGAGTCATTGCACATTTTGACTCGAGTCAAGTCAAGTCAATCGATTTTCGAAGGCGACTCGAGTCAAGTCAAGTCACTCGATTTCTGGAGGTGACTCGAGTCAAGTCGAGTCAAGTCAAGTCAAGTCATGAGTCAAGTCACAATTCAGGTCAAGTTGCTTCTTCGAAGTATGAGGCATGATTACGTCATTGCATTTTACTAGCTGTCTGAAACACAGATTAAATGTTCATTACTTTTCAAGCGATGAACCAATATAGAGTTGAATATACACACAAGAAGGCGCTGTATCGCTCACATATACGTAGAACTGCTAAACTACATAGTAATTGCATATCCTCAGTTTATAGTTACCAGCCAAAATAGAGAATAGAGAAACGAATTGATAAGATGCAATACTTTACCAGTTTACAAATTGATATGATACAATTCGAGCCTGCGCCAATGATTGAGGGCTATATAAACTATATTCGAATTCAATTTCAATAAAACAAGAGGTTTGGTTAAGGTAAGAACATAGAGCAGAAATAGACATTTTGCTATTAAATAACTTTACTATATTAGTTTACGACAACGTAAGCTGTAAGCTTCCATCACTTCGTTTGCGACCAATTTATTTGTGAGAGAACAATGGAGACTCAGTAAAACTTAAGATCATTGAATTATTGGTCGCTCTCACGGGTTACATCAGCGTTTCGCGTACAATCCGAACATATGCAAGATACAGTGATTTTTATCGACACCGATTACTTGATGACTTGAAATTGACTCGTGAATTTTGCTCCGAGTCACGAGTCAATCCACATTTTTGATACGCCGAGTCAAGTCAAGTCAAGTCATTTTAGCAAAGTGACTCGAGTCAAGTCAAGTCATACGAAAAAGGTGACTCGAGTCTGACTCGAGTCAAGTCACGACTCGAGTCATCCCAACACTGGTTTCAGAAAATGTCTCGAGTCAAGTTAGGTCACTAAAAATTGCAATTCGAATCGTACCCGAATGAGTCATTACAACTCTTTATCCGTGACTATACGATTTACATGTATCTTAAATGTGTGTAATTGTGATGCTTGTAATGTTTGAAAAAAGCATTTTATCAAGGAAAACTGAAAGTAATATAAAAAGCACTACTCAACTCAAGTAGCCAGCTCACGAAGAAGTTCTTAGTTGTCACTACTGCCAGAATATTGTATTATACCTATGTTACTATGATTTGGTGGATGTGAAACAATGTTAAATGACAAATGATTCCGTAGACCCAGTTACCTTCTTCCTTCATTGAAAGGTGGTCGACCTATGGATTATTGCAAGCATATTTTAAAAGATTTTTCCGAGAACAGGAGAAGTCATAGTCAAAACTTCGATCCTGTTGAAGTGGGCGATTGCTTGGGTGAGAACGCATACCTTAGCAACACATAATATACAAATTTTTACAAAGCTCTTACTCTTACAATGCAGCCTCCGAGTGTAAATTTGATCATCGCAAATGTCAAAACCGTTGTCCGTTTGGCTACACTTCTGACGACGCGAGGAGTTGCACGACAAGTTGCGAGTGCGCGATTCAAGGCCGCTTTCAGGGAGATGTATCGTTCAAATCGAGCCAAATTGAAGGAATGCTCATGGTAACAGGCAACAAATAATTGTATGGTGTGTGTGGAGGTGTCGAAAGTATTCAAGTATATAATGAAAGTTTTGAGAAGTCATTCAAAAATTAGATTTGGTCGACAAGTTACATTCTTTTAGCAGTATGTTCTAGATTCCTTCCTGCATTCAAAATTCCAAGATACATTTTTCCAACTAATGCAAAAAGACGAATGCTATTACAAATAGATGGATTTTTCAAAATTATATATATTTCTTTTGTACAGGGGTTGTGGAGTCGGCTCATTTTACCATTGACCCCAACTCCGACTCTAGACATTTTGAATATACTGACTCCAACTGTAAGTCCAACTCCAAAAACTTGAAAGACACTGACTCCGGCTCCTAATATTTACTCCGACTCCAGAAACGTATAGCACACTTACTCCACTCCTAGTATTTTCTTCACAGAACCCACAACTCCAACTCCGGCTCCGCCATTCCTGTAAATCTACTCGGAAAATTATAGTTTCAACACCTTTCAGTTGACACTTTTACCAAGTGAATCAACCTATTTTTTTTGGAATTTAGCAAAAATTAAGTGTGTGAAAATCCACCTATGTGATGAAATTGAAAACTTCTCATGCTGCAACCGTACCTTTTAGTAACACTTGAGAACAGTTGGCTCGATTTTAAAGCAGTCGGAGTCAGACCATTTTCACAAACTCCAACTCCAACTAGTAAGTATTTCCGCAACTCAAAACTCCAAGGAGTCTTAAAAAAAATTTTTCAACTCCGACTCCATCAGTAGAAATTTCAACGAAACTGTAACTCCACATCCATGGTTCTCACGACAACTTCACTCATAAAAATGGTGAAAACCTCTCCCAAAATTTCTACCTTTTTAAATTTTAAGTGTATCTCTAGGAATATACCATACAATACCGCTAAAGCATTGTTTTGTTTTATACCGCATATTGATATGTGATCTGTTTTTTGGCGTAACCGGTTGACGAAATAAATCTCTCCAAAAATGTAGAAGTCTAAAAACATATCTATTTGATTACTCTGAAATAGTAGTTTCTTCATGAGTACACACTTCTTAATGTGTGTTTAGGACAGTGGTTCCCAACCTTTTTTGATGTCTGAGCCTCATTTCAAACTTCAGAGTACATTACGTAGCTAGCCTGCCTCTGGATCTCACCATCCAGCTAATTCAAAAGCATGCACGTTGCACATAGACTTCTATAGATTCTACATCGGTTATTTTAGCATTGATAGACGCAGATTGGCGAGTGCTATACATTGAAATAAACTGAAAATGCTTATCATTACTACAATATACTGTTATGTCGTTTTGTGATAGCTCTTTATACAGTCCAGCACTTTATGCACAAGTTTGCGGGGGATTATACGCTGAGTAATATTAAACTTATCGCAATTTATACTTGACCATGAGCCGTTATTTTGATGTTAGTAAAATTGCGTCGAACTTTCTCTTCACAGAGACGATATATAAAGGTCCATGACCAGCAAAATTGAAGATGTATCCTTGTCTGACGGGTGTTCATCCATGCATTTCATCATCATCATTTAATTAAAATTTTTATCAAATCAATATACCACAAGATCTCGATATAATATAAAGACAGGAGGGTGCCAAAACGATTGGGAGTATCATTTGAGTCTAGCCTGCAAGAATTCTCTTTCCCGGTTTTCACAATTGCCTTGGGTGGCTTTAGATTAGACATAGCTAATATCCCTAGTTCTAGCATACATATACAGAAATTATGATTATAACTCTTCATAGAAGCCAACAGCAACTGTACACTATTTTGTTTTTGGGTCATATTTAGAGGTTAATCAGAGCCACAAGCAGGGCCGTAACAGCACTTCGTCAGGCCCCCCCCAAAACGTTGGTATTCGGCCCCCCATAGGGTGATAAGCCAGACACCCTTTGTCCAACCGCTATTTGCCGCTACCTGTCATCAATATTGAGTGTCCGTTTAGTGGGCCTCCCACATTCGCCTAGACGCACTGCGCGCGAAAAATTTCATGAATTCATCATTGAATCGGTCAGTATCATTGAGGATTGCATATATATTGCTATCAATTTTTATCCCCTATCTGCTGACATAAATCAGATTTACCGGTAGAGCTGAGTGAGATGTATTTGAAAAGGTATGACCTTTCAATAATAATTAAACATCTTCGGGCGTATACCCGTTGACAGGAACGAAACAGCACTTCGTCAGGTCCCCAAAAAACTTGGGTGTTGGGCTCCCATACGCTGATAAACCGTCTCCCCCCCATCATGTTGATCGCTTTTTCCACGAAATCAGCCGTGCTGTTTAGTGAGCCAGCGCAAAGCGCAAACATTTTCCATAATAATGATAAAATCGGTCAATAAGGTCGGGAATTACATATATATTGCTATCATTTTCTTGTCCTCTCTGCTCACTTTATCAGATTTACCGGTAGAGCTGAGTGAGGTGTCTTAGAAACTGTAGGGCCCGTAAATAATAATTAAACATCTTCGGCGGGCGGACCCGTTGGTATGACTTCGTTACATGATGTTATTTTGTGACCTGTCTGCTACATCAAAAATATAGAATCGGGCAAACGTACTTAACTAAAAGACGCACACGATTTCAAATTGATTTTTCTTCACTGGCGTATAATTTTTCCCTGCGGGATGGAATTCCTCTTCTGAGGTTCAGATTGCCAAGACAGGAACATTCGGTGCCAGTCATTTAGGCGCCTAGGCTATGGACAATTAAAGCTATATGTATTTTGTATATATAACGGAGTTTTCGGTCAGCGTAAGGGCAGTCCTTTTCGGCCAAGGTTTTTACGGTGCCGATTGTTCTGGCACACTTCTCGGAGTCGTATGTAATATGTCCTAAATCGTTATATGTCTTGGTGCGTCGTGTCGCGGTATTGGCCAACGCCGATATGTTCATTTCTAAAAATCTTGCGTGTTCTTTTCTTCGGGGAAGAGTACCAAATAATCATGATATATGGCACCCTGAAATCGCGCCTAGCGCGAAAATTTATTGAAAAGCTGCATGAATTTTCAAAAAATAATCTATAATTTATGCTAATTCACGAAATAGTTTTGGGCCCCCTTCGAGCTCGGGCCCCCCCTAATTGGGAGGTTTGGGGTGCGGCAGTTACGGTCCGGGCCACAAGAATGCTACCTTGGAGCCGCGGTTGGCAATCACTGGTTTCGGACGTAAATAACTGTAGCTAGCTATGCTTTTTCTAACCTCTGATCCATTCTTTATCGTCAGGAGTTTGGACACAAAGACGGCGAAGAATTTTCTGCCAGTTTGGCTCATGTTTCTAAGTTATGGAAAAATATCATAGTCGAAGGGAGATACAAAATACCGTACTTGTTGGACCAGACGCTTAGTAAGATATATTTCATAGCTAAAGAGAATTTGTGTCAGAATCACACGAATACAATGCATTAAGATAAATACGCAGTCCTGTAAATCAGCAGAACTGCTATCATGGTGTAATATTTATTGCTGTCCCGATTTTATTCTATTCGTCTAGATGTGAAAGAATATGAAGCGGTGGATTACGTAATCAAGAACATTTCTCTTAGAACATGCATTGACATGGTACCCCGCACCACCGAGGAAGACTATGTTTATATTTCCAGTGCTGGAACTGTGTGCCAGTAAGTGACGGCAAACACTGAACTTGTTTCATATTAAAACTTTCACACTGACGAATACCACGCAATGTCTGTCCGTTGGTTTTAAAATCTAGGACCAAGCAATGTCTAACAATTATATTCTCCATTTATAAGCTTTATCACTCGGTACTGTATTAATCTAATGATTTATTGTAGTCTTTGAAAAAGCATTTTACAGTCTTGATTTTGGAGTCTAAATAACGACAGCTAGCATTAAAAATATAGGCCTATGTGATGATAAAGGTCAGGAGCCAATGTGTCTTGGATTCAATTATGTTCTACAACAAATTATACTGTCGTTAAAACAGTCAAAGTAAACACATATCTGCTGATAAATGAGTATGGATTATATATCTTTATCAGGTCTTTTGTTGGTCGGGTTGGCGGTAAGCAGGAAATGCACCTGCCCTTGGGTTGCTTTTCGGAGGCCGCGATACAAAAAGAAATGATGCACCTGCTTGGATTTTATCATGAACACAACAGAGAAGACCGTGATGCTTATGTCAATATTCATAAACGCAATATTCGACCTGGTGAGTTTCTAACTTCTTGCAGTCGGCGGTAACTTTGTACGATATTATATTGAGGTTATGTAGTGAAATATTTATAATCCTAGTCTTAGATATAACTACGGCAGTTATTTAAGATACCATTTCTACATTTAGATGGCATTCAAAATTTCGGAAAGCTAGTCCACGGATACAGATACTTGACTACGGAATACGATCTGAAATCAGTGTCGCAGTATACAAGCCACTTGTTCGCTATCGACTACAAAAGACCCACCATCACTGGGTACTATACATACATATGTCATGTGCTGACATGAGAAGCATTCGCACGTATTCATGCCTTTCAGGAAAAACGGTTTCATCATCAATCACCGAAAGCAAGGATTCCGTCTATCTGAAACGGATTGGCAGGAAATCAACAGCATGTACGAATGCGCTACTCAGGACAATCAGAATAAAACAGGTTACATTTGATATGCTTGTTACATTACTGGTGATTGTCGACAGACCCAGTAAACCTATAGATTTGGCGTGACCAAATATAATCTTTTTTGGATTCTAACCGCGATATTTAATTGACAATTCCTCATATGGAACTATGGAATGGGTTATGTTGAAACCCAAAAATAATCTGATACTGGAATGGTACGTATCGGAATAAAACTTGTACTTGAGTACGGGCTATGACTACTTTAACGCCTCCGGTTTTGCATTTGAATTATATGTATCAGTCTCATTGGCCATCAATTCTATTGTCCATTCTCGAATCTCGATGCAACCATAAAGCAAAAACACATCTATTTTCATAATTTGTGGAGGAAATCGTCAATTCTGATGAATTATTGTTTATAATGCGAAATAATCAATAATCAAATCAATAATCGTCAGATTATATATATTTTTGAACAAGACACACAATGTACAGTGCGATGTAATGAGCAGATAGGAGGATGCCGAACGACCATGTTTTGTCTCTATTCCGCGGCTCTTTGTTGCTCTCTCCATTCCTTGTAAGAGCTCCATTTCATCGGTTTTTTTTCTGGGCTCTTTTGTCGCTGTAGCGACGCGTGGGGATGAGGAGCCCAGAATAACCTCCGTCGCGGAATCGAACGGGGGCTGCCCGGGCGGCAGGCGCTTATCGTCACCGCTGCGCTATCTCCCCTGCCAATCGTCTCCTAACTTGATTACTATTTGATATCCTCATCATCGAACTATGGCTTCCAAAGGGTTGTTAAAAAACACTCATAACTTGCAATGTTCCATGATGCTTGTAGCTCTACCATGCTATGTTACAACCCAAACCCATGCCATTGCCTGTATAGTAACTTCTTCCTGTCCCGACGTTTAGGCGAATGGAATCAGTGGCGAAAATGGAGTAAATGTAGTGAGACCTGCGGGCCTGGAAAGCAGATTCGTTATCGTGATTGTGTTCATGCTGCCACAGATGAGAAGTTGACTCGAGGGTAATATGAAATAATATGAAACCTAGTCTTGATATGAGAGCTATTCAGCAGCCTAACTGTCTGCTTCCTCTAATTGAAAACTGATTTAACTCATATTGGTATCGCTTCTGTTTCAAACAGTTTTTGTGCCGTTGATATTTCTTTCGTTCGATTGACGACTTTACAGAGAAATGTGATTTGGTCACTATATGTTGCTATACTTCGTTATTTTAGAACTAGCCACTTTTCAGATACGATTTTTCTTGCAGTTGTAATGGTCGCTCGGTGGAGTATAATTGCTGTCAAATCAAAGAGTGTCCTACGCTCGACGGACTATGGTCGGCGTGGGGTTTGTGGTCAAATTGTTCCAGCACTTGTGGAACTGGCATCAAACAAAGGTAAAGCTACCTTTACTAAATTGTGTAGTTCTGCGTCGCGTTTACCATAGTATAGTATTAATCTGAAATAGGTGCATGTAGGTATGAAATTTTAATATTGCTTTCAGGACTACATGCATTTTTCTACATAAGAACCTTATTACCAGTGGGAGTTGAAATCTGACCAGGGTGGAATTAGCCATGTGATATGTTGAAATCTAGACCAGTGGTTCTCAACCTTTTTGCCTTCGCGGACCCTTTTCGGACTGCCGCGTACCCCCATGAAGTTTTCGTTCAAATTTAGCTGAATTATCTTGCAATTGTCATATGTCCTGTGCAAATGACAACTGCAGGATTAGTGATTTTAGACAGCAAAAAATGACCTCTCCTGAAAATAAGATCATACTATTTCACGTAGAAATTGGGTAGACTTCTATTATTTTAAAGCGAATTTTGCAACTGCATTTCCTGAAATGCGGGGTCTTGTCTTGAAAATCCGCGCCTTCGATTTGATATGAACGAGTGCCGAAAATCCATTTCCACAAATATAGGTGGTGGCGAATGTAATATTAACGTGTAACGCATCTGGCGACACATTTGGTTATGATCGCAACAAATATGGCACCAAAATTGATAAAAATAATTGGCAATAACAATTGGCATACCCGAAGATGCATTTACCATTTATAACTTGCCCTAATTTCTTGAAAACACTTTTTCTATCAACTCTACCGGTGAATCTGATCACATGGGCTGAGAAAGGATAAATATTTGACAGTCATATGTGATACTGCTAGTCTGCCACTATTAATGACATAATCCGTTTGGGAATCTGAATAATTTTCGCGCTTCATGCGATCATACACAAGCTCAGTAACTATTCATAACATTAACACTCGCGATTTTGCTGCGTATAATAGGTCGATATAGAAAGTAGAATAGGCCAGAGCTCACTACAAATGGACAGTTTAACATAGGTATTTTGCGTCCAGCTAGTTCATTACGGCTAAGCCCTGGAATCTGGCCGCAGGCTACATAAGTAATTGAAATGCGGGTGTGATTAGCAAAAAGGTTGTCCACCTAGCAGATTATCATGAAGTTATTATGGAAAAATGGTTGAGTATATCACAGGAGAAAATGGATTTTTGTAAACATATCCAAGTCTCCGTGATTGACCTTGCTCATCCAAGTTTTTTCCACAATCCCCCACAAAACATCTCTAAACTGCAAAATGTTTGTATCAGTAGGCTATTGGCAATTTAGCAATTAAAATGAGTCTGCACAGTAGGATATTTCATCTCAGATGGCCATTCTATAGATGTGAGCTTTTTTTTTTTACTTTTACTATTAATAAAGCGAAACTGCCTCTTGCTTTTCCAAACTAAAAAAATAAAAATTAGGTTATCAACTTTTTTGAGGCTTTGCGGACCCCCTGAAAATGCTTCGGACCCCCGGTTGAGAACCACTGATCTGGACTGTAATCTGTCTGCAGCAATCACACTCAATACTCCCAACGCTGCAAGGATGCACAATTAGTGGATTTCCATCAACCTGCTGCTCTATTTAGAAAGGAATCGTTCTATCACTCTGCCATTATTAATGATATCAATTAATTCAGGCAACGACTGTGTACCCGTAAAAATAGCTGCGAGGGATACCCGTACGAGTACGCCTCATGCGATTTGCCTGCCTGTAATACCACTGAAGGTCAGTATGGCTTTGAGTATTCAAGTGTCGTTCATTCTGATGTCACATCGGTATGAATGATGTGGGAAGTTCAAAAATGTATCTTTTATGCCACCATAAAGAATATAATCCCGGTTCTGTATCACAGCACAGATGATTTGGTATTTTTTCAACCGTACTTACTTCATTGCACATGGTGACATGCAATGCAATGGGTAGATCAAGATTTCACATACTGCGTTTCCGTGCACGGCCGATGGGCCCATTTTCGAGAGACTAGGCCGACGAACGAGAGAATTTTGTTGCGCAAGCACACCCACGTCGGCCGACCCGTCGGCCATCGAGTGAATACTTCGGCTTGGCCGTTCGGCCATGCTAGCGCTGTGTCTTCGATTAGCAAATTGCTATTTGCTACTTACAATACACTTTTCGTATCAAATTAACCATAGCTGCACTCCGGACGGATCTTGGAGGCATTGAGAAACCAGGAATTTAATTATGATTGCAACGGAAATTAGTAGTACCGGTACGGCTACGAATTACCCGTAGGCTACCGAAATCTTCTTCGCGATCTGCTCACATACACTGCTGCCACAATTCGAGGGTTTGTGTTCTGGTGCATGGATACAATACAAACTACCGTTTGACTACAAACTAGGTGAACTTCTTCACATACCCCTGGTAAGCAAATCATCAACAGGACATTCGAAGTTCATGTCCGAATCACGACAACGAAACAGTAGTACCGGTAGGGGTAGACTAATGGACAAGTTACTATTCTGTGCTCGAAATTATCGGACCACGATATCTCATATCTATATCTCCCACAAAGTAGGATATGCCACCTACTTTTCATCTTTTTTCCATCTTATTTTATCTTCTGTCAGTTTTAAGCAAGTGGTTTATCATGACCATTTTACATGTTGGATGGATTTAGGTCTACTTGTTCAAGGTCAAAGCGGGTTGTTTGATTGAATGAGCGCTACAAGTCATCTCGGCTCATTCCTACCGAGGCATTTATTGTAATCTTGTGATTATTATGAAATTATTACTAAGTAAGCCAAAAACGTCATCGCGAACGCTTCGCCCACCTAGTTCGGTCAAGTCACAGTCGGATTACGCCTTGTCATGGAAACATGGCCGACACGTACAATGCATGCGACATGGCCTTTCGGCCGTCCGTCGGCCGTGCATGGAAACGAAGTAACAGATAGGTCATTTCCACTAACGTGCGTACTGCGTAGCTTTTTGCCACATGTTTCGTATCCTGCAATACGACCGAACAAGGTTTACAGCTTTCCACAGTGGAAAATATTATAGACGGTATAATTCTTGTTAATAAATTTGCTCCTAGTAGCAATGAGCGTATAATTTCAATACTCGAAAAATCATTTCTCGCTACTCGACTGGAATTAATACTCGATGCAGATTCGAGTACGTATTAGAATCATTTTGCCCAGCTCTACATGTCTCAGCGTGCGTTTTGGTAACGTCTGGATTGTTTCAGATGTGATGACAAAAAGTGTGGGAACTTGGACACCGTGGGGGGAATGGTCTCGTTGTGTGGGCCATTGCGACAAAGGGACGAAGCATCGAATTCGCTCGTGCAAACTGGTAAGTATATCGTTCCTTTATCGAATCCGTGACTGGTAAACTTGAATATTACTTCGAAAGCTATGTATTCGTTGCAGTATAATTTATTTATTCAAACACTTTTCGTGTGCATCTTCGTCAGTGTTGGGTTGACTGGAGTCCCTGTTTTTAAATGACTTTACTTGTGTAATGTGTAGTCATCAAGTTATCAAGTGTTCTGTTTCACCAAGCATACGGAACCTCTCGGCCAAATCAAGAAGTGACCAATACCTGATTCATTCGATGCCATGTACGTTTTTGTTGTGACAAAATTCTTAGTTATGTATGTAACACATTATAGACACAACGACCTTCATCATTCCGTATATGCTCTGTGAGCAGCATTCTCAGCAACTTATATATATACAACCTGTGACTCATAGGATATTAGTAGTTTTGAAATGGCATGACACCGGGGCTGTAACCAAGTCACAAGGCTCCGAGTCACAAGTCAATCTCACTTTTATAGTTTTGACTCGAGTCAAGTCGAGTCATTTTCAATTCACCACCGAGTCAAGTCCAAGTCAGCGAGCAGAGGGCCGAGTCCGGGTCATGGTATAATGACTCGAGTCCGTGTCCAAGTCATTGCGTTGACTGCTCAGTTTCCCGTTCAAGTCTTGTTTAACCCACTTTTGGTGATATCGAACGGTTCGCATTTATAATATACTAATTTTTCTCACTTTTAACAGTTTCTGGTCGCATTTTCAAGTTACACTACCAATGCAGATGAAATACCGATAGTGTGGTTAAATTACTATTCTTCGAAATTACAATGAAACGTCGGTCTTGACCGCCAGAGTCTCGAATTATATGACTTGGTACGAGTTATGCGCAATGACTCAAGCCCAAGTCGAGTCATTACACAGATTGACTGACTCGAGAAATTTCTGTATTTTGAGAAAATGACTCGAGTCATCGAAAAATCGCGACTCAAGTCGAGTCATTACAACTCTGGTTGAACCTGACTTTAACTCAATAACGGACAGTGAACACTATGATTCAAGACTCGACCCCATGCTCCCTGACCGGAGTCGGTAGTGAATTGAACATGAGTCGATATGTCTGGAGTCAAAACTATAAAAGTAAGATGGACTTGCAACCTTATGACTTGGTTACAATACTGGTTGATGGTATGGTGAACGGACTGCACAGTTGTGCATTCAGCATTTCACAAAACTACTTTCGACTTTACAAAACCCAATGGGAAAAAAAGTAAGTAGTTATGCCTGGAAAACTATCAAGTAGAAGCAGTCAAGTACTCTATTGCCACTCGTCAACAGTCGTTTCATTTCAGAACAACGCAAAAGTGGCGTCAACAAGCTGCGCGCTCCTTAACGGGCTGCCTTTAGTGGATAAGACAGGCCAGCTGCAGATGAAATATTGCGTACCCGAAAATTGCCTAGTTCCGGAACCTCGCGTGGTTCCGCAATCACGCTCGGCGGAGCCCGCGGCCCCCTCTTGGTCCCTGACGTCTGCGTTGGCGCGGCAATGGAGCTCGAAATGGGGTCAGTGGGGAGGTTATGGCTCCTGCGATAGGACTTGCGGCGCTGGATATCACACGAGGTACAAAACGAAAAGTTTGAAAAAATTTGTAATGTTGTGAATTTCTAGTTGATTACAAGTGAATGTATTGATTTCGGAGCCGTGTGGGATGTAGATTCTGTGGAATTAACTTGCAGGAGTAGAAAACAAAAAGTTTGAAAAAGTTTGTAATGTATGAATTTCTGCTCGATTACAAGTAAATCTAATGATTTTGTAGTAGATATGGAAGATAAAATGTTTGAAAAGTTTTTAGTGTCAAATCAAAATACAAGCAATTTCTACTGAATCAATACGAGTTCGCCCTCAAGATTACCTGACCACAGTCTGACCTATCGACCTCACCTACCGACACATGAAGAAATCATTTTGTTGCGTCCTTTTATATTATCCTTTCTTAAATCCAGTGTGTAAGCCTCTTATTTACATGCTGCAGGCCATTGGTTCTTGACCTTTTTTTCTCCAGCGCCCCCTTTCAAAAATTCCCTGGGTCTTGCGCCCTCCTATTTCAAGGACTGCAGTAAAACAATGGGTAAGTGGTCGAAATCCAGCTTCGTGTTGGGACTTCACTATTAGACCACTCGACTAATTAACGGTATCACTGTATGTGCTATTTTCGGGGTCAAATCCAGGTTGTTATACCAACCCTCCGGAAGGCCTACGGGCTCATAGCATTTGGTTTGAGATAGATCTACACAGCCCGTATTCACCTTTGCGATTGGCAATACGGGGAAGATTTTGGATTGGGTTTTGTTTTAATGCTTTGTGTGACTACTAAATCAACTGAGAATGTGGTAGAGATTTGTTCACATTAAATTTAGTTCTGCACCAAGCTTACCTTCAACATGAATGTAGGTAACAACACTGAGCAGTATCATTCTTTATGATGCGATGAAGAAATATTATGACGATTTAATTTTATAGCTCTCAAATACAAGTATATTTAGTTGATCAATTTGGCCAAAAAGCTTCAAAACATCTTTAATGTACAAAGGGCATCACTCTAAAAAATTGTACAGTAAAGTTCGATTTCCACAGTGCATTGCAGGATAGGATAGGCCTACCTATAGTTCAAAACATGTGGAAAATAACCTGAGCTATTAGAGCTACAGATATTTTGCCGCCGCCATATTTGAGTTAATAACTGTACTAGATCAGTATAAGTATCAGTTTAATAATATTTTCATCATTTCAAAACACCACAAAACTGCGATATAATGAAAAGATAGGAAGGAGTCGGAAGGACTTGTAGTAGCTAGCGTGACGGGAGTGTTTTAATCGCGAATTGGCAATTCAATAGGACTCCAATTTCCTTTTACATGAATTGAAATAAACCACTGCATCCATGGAAACATCGTCGGTGGATATTTTGCGATGAGCGCAACGAAAAATGTTGTGATTTGACCGATTTTGTTGAGATAGTTTGCAGTGAGAACTCAGGGATATAGGCCTATAGAACTATTGTTCCACTATATAATCATCTGTTCTTACTACACCATCTACTGTGAGGCCATTTTTCTTCAGCGCCCCACTGAGTCCAGCGCCCTCCATTTGGCCCCTGAGCGTTTCTGCCCCCTTCAAAATCCAAAACGCCCCTTGGGGGGCGCTGGAGGCAAGGTGAAGAACCACTGCTGTAGGCCAAGGTGGGTGTCTGATTAAGACTACTCCAAGTCGTTTCGGCACACTCCTATCTTTTCATCATATCGCAATCTTGTGGTGTGTTGATTTGATGAAAAGTTTTTAGTACAATGAGGATGATGATGATGAATTTCTACTCTACTTAATTAATATCCTTGTTTCAGGACTATTGAAACTTGTTCTTTAATAGTTTTTTTGGACAAACTATTACATTTTTGTTTTGTGATTATGTGAAGTAGAATGTGATTATCTGATAGCTTGGGATTACTTTTATGTCCCGGACAGATCGAGACGAACGGAGGATGTAGCCTACCCGCCACATTGTGGTAACAATGTAATTTCTATTATGGCACTTGTCTCGGTTGCTCCGTGCCTAGTTCACGTCTTTCAAACTTTTTAATTGAGGAATTGTCCGAATTTTCTGATTCAAGTATTTTACTTCTACCCGACGTAGTTTTGACATGTTTCACAACTTTTGCTTGTAATAGACTGTACATTTACGGCATTACTGCTACTTGAGTACAAATACCGCCATTTTAAGTCATCGTTGATCTCGTGCCCACCCAGGTACCGGAGGTGCTCCGGATTTTATTGTCCCGGTTTGAAATGGGAACGAAAGGCATGCAACAACCGCGATTGTGTGGATAGCGGCAATATCTTTTCGGAAGCTCACGCCCAAGCTGTGCACTTCTGCATTTACGGGACCGTGTATTCAGGGAAGATGAATCAGGACGAGGTTCCAGACTTGCTGTGCGCCTATCCGGATGGTTATATGTAAGTCTTGATTCCAGCCATTCACTGATTGAATCAGTCAGGTCAGGTTACCCTAAAAAACGCTGCACACCGAATTCGGTTCAATTCTGAGGAAGGAAGGACGTAGTTTATTTTTGTCCTTGATGTTTTTGCGGCATATACATCGACTCATGATATACGTACACACGATTTGTGCATGTGCATACCATGAGCTCATGATGTGCATATGCCGCTGAACAATGAAGGTGCAGATACAGCCTTGTGAGGCTTTCTAAGTCTTGCACCACCTCGCCATGTTATTATATATGCTATTATATTCTATTACGTGGCTACGTTTTTTATGTAAAGTTTGTCAAAAAGGCAACACTTGACAGAATTCAAAACGTGAAACGTAAGTAGATTTGGCTCAGAAGTTGCTGAAAGTATGTATATATATATATATATGCGCCAGTAAATGCGGTTGGGTAAATTCGAAATATTGGAAGAATTTTGATGTTGTGATGTAATGATGATAAGCGAACAGACTTCTAAACAGAATATATAACAACTCGCTGGTTACAAGAAACAAGAAAAATTTGGCGAAAGTTGACCGCCTATCACAACACTAATGAAATATTACCAGAGTATTGACATATTTTTGGTTGAATCAATTCAAGAACCTTAAATTCCATCATTTCAAAATATCGCAAGCAAAAGAACAACTAAAAACAAAACTACTTCATGTAGCCGTAGAAAATGAAAGCCTGAAGAAATACTCAAGTGGGTAGTTCCAAGAAGTAGATTTCGTCGACAGGTTGCATATTTAGCAGTTACCCGGAGGATGCTACTTTCAACAAGCATGATGAATCTTAGCGTCAAACACCAAGCATATAATAGCATTACAAAGTGCACTGAAATTGACTCGATTAGTGTGGTAAGGTTGTTGTTTCACTCGGTTCTCATCAAAATTTCACTCGGAAAAGTGATGAAAACTCACCCAAGACTACTTTTTACCTTTCAAAATCAAAAGTGCTGAAAAGTAAATAGTTTTGAAGAGCTTCTTGGAGTTACAGAACTTCAATATACAATTGAATAGTAGGCCTACATTCATATTGAAATGACAAAAAAGTGGCATTAATCTACAAACATACACCTATTGAGTAGAAGTAGCAAAAATCGACTGGAATACTCCGAAAAAGTTCTAGTTACTGACCACCTGGTTTTATGTATGTGTGATTTGTGATTTCATGTATAATCCGAGAATAACGCGTGCCGCTTTCATTACGCCTTCAATGCTGAACTGTGTTGTTTCGTCTAGCGAGGTGTTTTTCTTGCGAGGGACCGCGGGCAATTTTAAGATACGCAACGGCCCGGATTGGGAAGGACAAACCGGAAATTGCGGCTTTGTCAGAGGCTCTGACGACACGCAGTTCTTCGTGGAAGATGTCACTGGCGACGGTCTCGACGACTTGATCTGCTACAATGCGCTCACAAAGTACGTAGATAGGTGTATAGTTTGGTGTTGTGGAATTTACGATTTGGTTTGTTGCCTTGATCGTTGTTGAAGTTGAATAGTGTGACAGCTGGGAGACAGCTGCCTTGATGACACAGTCAAAAGGGACTGAATAAACAGTTTGAGTGACAGAATTGTGATTTTATGAGACACCTAACCCTAACTTAATCCGACCGCTAACCACAACCCCGAACCATACCCTAACCCAGTGATTCCCAAACTGTGTGCCGCGGCAGATTCTCAGGTATGCCTCGAGTCCTTTTGGGATTTTAGAAGAACACTGTATAATATTAAAGATAAGGCATTCAGACAAGCATAATTCGACTTGCTCGGTCTAAATTCTTCAACAGGCTGACAAATAAGCACATTTGTGACCATGTTCCTGAAACCAATCATGTCATTTCCCGTGAATAGTGTAAAATCAGCTTAGTTTCAAATCAACTTACAAACACGAAATCATGCCGCAAATCATCCGTACATTGTCTGGAATTCAACTTACACTTCAACAACACTTCTTAGCATTTGCTGTAGGCCAGTGGTTCCCAACGTGGGCGATATCAGCCCCCGGGGGCGATTTGGCGGTCCAGGGGGGCGAAAATGAACAAGGGGGCGACAGGGGGGCGAAAATGGACAAGGGGGGCGAAAATAGCGAAGGGGGCGATGACGCGTCAATACGGCTGACCTTTTTTTTTTTTTTTTTTTTTAGTCAACCCACGGAAATTTAGTTACAAAAGTGTGTCAAATTAGACATCGAGCCGAAAATTTGACTTTTTTTTTTTTTTTTTAGTCAACTCGCCGGTGATTACAGTTTGTATGCCCAATTTTCGGTACACAAAATTTGGGGGGCGATGATCGGTGTTGACCTTGAAAAGGGGGCGATGGGTCGAAAAAGGTTGGGAACCACTGCTGTAGACAGATCTCGGTGGGTCCATAAATCAAGCATTCGTTTGCAGAATAAGAACAGCTTGATTTACGAAACGTTTCAATTTTTGAAACACTATTTTTACAAATATTTTAGCATCTCCTTTTAATTACTATTCCACGATAAGTGCAAACTAAATTTAACTGTCATTTGCACCTTGATGGGTATGTGAGCATTTTTAGCTCGTTTCTACTGAAATTATAAGCCATCACCGCGCTACTGATTGGAAAACAACGAAATGCGGGTATGTCTGTCAACAATTAAACGTCGTTTCAGTCGAATATATGTTTGTATAAGCAAGCATAGCCATTGTATTAACATGTGCAAACGTGTGCCGCGATCAGTTTATAATTTTTCTGGTGTGCCAACAGCCGAAAAAGTCCTAAACTCAAATTCAGATGATCATAATTGGCGTTGTCACTCAAATGAAATCGACCTATCTGCACTGGAATTGTTTGTCGCTCAAATGATCGCCATTTTAATTTGTCATTCAGTCAAGGGTTCACCGATTCACAGTTTTGGATTTTCTTTGAGTTGGCAAGATATGTTGGTCGCATATTGTCAGTGAAAACATTATGTTTGTATTTGAGAATGCAAAATTACGGATGAATTATATTGATGCTACTCAATTAAATGATAGATTCATATTGCACCCGAAAATGTTCGTCTATAACACTGGCCAACACACATTTTGGTGCCAAGAAAGTTTCAACGGTTTTAGGGTATATTTAGGTCGCTGAATCCAAAAATGACATTAGTTTTTTAAATATTCCATATTTTTGGTTCGAAAAGTGCTAAAAATACGCAAATTATGACATAGGTAAAATTCTCTTTGTATACTGCGGATATTTGTATACTACAGTTTTCGGGCATTCTTATGTCGCTGAATCCAAAAATGACATTAGTTTTTCCGAATAGACCCTATTCTTTGAGATATTCCACATTTTCTTTTGGGAAAGTGCTCAAAATATGCAAATTTTGGCATAGGTAAATTTCACTTTGTATACTACAACTTCGATGAGTTCACATTCGTCTATTCAGTGTGTGCTTACAGTATTGTTCTATTTCTGAATTGATATCGTTGAAGACGCAATCGTTGACACAGAGAGCCTATACACGAGTCCTGATTCGTGTCAAAATCAAGCAAAAATTATAAAATTAGGCGATGATAGAGGTAAACAACATGTGTTTTTAAATCAAAAACAGGTGCCGTCAAAGCCCAAACACTACGTTTAGTAACGCTCAAAGTTCAGTTAGTAAGCTTTCAAAGCACGCTAATCAATCAGATACCTCCATTTTCAGTAAAAGCCCTTCGATGTGTTTGCAGTAAACTCGTTCTTCTTGATTGCTAGAATACGGAAGTAATTCTTTCTCTCTTGCACGGTAAAATGTTATCCAAGCTCCACTTCGAGGGCAGTTTTTGTCTTTGAGTCGGGTACTTCCCCAGAGTGAGGCACAGATTGCTGAGAAGATTCTAAGTCCAAGTATTCTACTCACGACGATTAAATATAATAAATAATAAAAAAATAAAAAATATCGATATCTCAAAAAGTAGAGCCAATTCAGAGAAACGGATTTTATTTTCAGACTCAGCAGCCAAAACATACCCGGAAACCATTAAAATATCGTTGGCACTCAATAAAAAGTTTTTTTTGTTGCCCAGTGATAATCGTTACCAACTAGTAGAGAATTCAAAGGAACTTTATTGCAAATTATGCTACTCAAGTAGAAGCATCGAATTGCGAGCTGTGTTAATTATATTTGAAGTAGTTAAATTTATTAAGCTTTGATAAAGTGTTCAAGGAACTCATTTGAAAGTAAAGCAATCCCAATAACTAATGAGTACGTAGTGAAACTGGCCTAGAAAACAAAACCACCCGAGAAATGTTTGTATTAACAGTAATAATTGTTTTAACAGTGTACAACGTCACGTATACAAACCTGCCAGAGTACGGTACTCCAATAAAGGGACTCTTCTTGCCAGTGATTGAATGATGACGCTACAAAATAATTGGATGTTCAATGGGGTTGTTTATCAATAACGTTTTTTAAGGATTCTGTGGATTCACTGCTAGTATTGTTAGGTTGCCTAAAAACACTCGATTCCAACTGTTAGATGTGAACGCACAGGAGTCTGAAAATTTTGAAGTCATTTTGAAAAAGTTTTTTCAAATTTAACTGTCAACTTCATGAAATTGTCACGTTGTCTAAAAAAACAATGCTTTACAATTTTTGCTCGCTTCCAACCCGTAGAGGTGAAGTTATTGCAGTTGAAAATTTCAGACTCACAAAATAGCCTGGAGGGTGGGTAATTCCAGAATTATTCATGAAAATCTCAAATGACTTTGCTTCTACGGGTTGGAATTGCGTCAGATTTGTTTTGCATCGTCTTTGTAGACAACTCAACAATTTCATGAGGTTGACAGTAAAATTTGAAAGTTGTTTTTTTCAATTATTTCATAATAAATTCAGAATTTTTCAACTTCTGTTCATTCACGTCTACCAATTGGAAACGAGTCAAATTCGGGGTGCAGCGTTTTTTCCGGAACGTAACAAGTTGATCAGTGAAACCCCGGAATACGGAAAAAGAAGTTTAAGTGAGGAAGCACATTCGAAACCAGATTTTTAATGATTTCTAAACATGCCAATGTTTGTGCGAATATGTGTCACTTTACCAAATTTAAGACTGGGATTTGAAAATCAATGCAGGGTTTGTAATTAAAAATACAAAAATCCACGATAATGTTAAAAATGGATACCGTATGTTATGACTAGGGCGATAACGAAAGATTCCTACCTAAAAAATCAAAATTGTGACTTTTTTTACCTTAAAAAACTTAGTTTTTACCAAATTTTGACCTAACGTATAAATTAAGTGTTTTCCCACAAAATCTAATAATTGTATTTTACTACTTACCTCTTTTCTGGTTGTAACTGTCTGTCATTACAAAGTGGTGAGGCCTGAGCAAACTTTTTTACCTTGAAAACTGACGAATTTTTACATGAAAAAACTTTATTTTTACGAAATCTGGACCTATGAAGAATTCCAGTAGTTACAGTAGTGAACTAATTAAAATTTGTTGTTCGTTATATTATCTTCGAATATGTGTTCAAAGCCCAATTTCAAGGAAGCAATATAAATATAATCTTGATTACTTATCGGTGAAATCGTAATCAACTACATTGATGTGGTAAATTCCCCATGTCACCAAATTTATTGTCTGCGCAGTCATACATCTACTCTGCACAATGTATTTACGAAATTGATAGTTTTAGCTTTGAACTAACGAACTTGAAACCAGTTGTAGGATGACTCGAGTCATCTTTTCCCTATGACTTGACTCGAGTCACTTTGCAAAAATGACTTGACTTGACTTAACTCGATGCTTCAAAAATGCGTATTGACTCGTGACAAAATTTACGAGTCAATTTCAAGTCATCAAGTGATCAGTGTCAACTAAATCGCTGTATCTCGCGTAGGGCCTGATTGTTAACAATACCCTGGCATGACCTGTGAGCGCACCCAAATACTCGATGATTATGCGTTTTATCGAGCCTGCATTGTTATATCACAAATAAATGACAGCAAACGCAGTGTCCAGAGCTTGCAGATAACGCTATCGTCAACTAGTAGTAAAGCAATTTAATATTAATGTTCAATTTATCTCTCTTCGACCAACTGTTCAAATAACCAACCTTCTTGTATGATTTAATCGAATGAATATCATATACACGTTTATATTACTCATCAACAACTGAAGCAGGTTGAAATTGTATATCATGGATGTGTAAGTGGGTAGTGAATTGTATCAATTTTTTCATCTTTCATAGGTTCTGTATTTTGGCTGATAATTTCAGACTGGGGCTATACCGTTACTTGCGTAGTTGAGCAGTTCTACGTACGCCTGAGTGACACAACGCCTTTTTGCATGTATATTCGACTTGATTCAGAATAAATGATGACTCAATTTGTATTTCAAGCAGCTAGCTGCTAGCAAAATGCAATGAATGTGAATTATGCCTCGTACTTTGCAAATAATCAACTGACTTGTCTGGACTCGGGTGAAATGACTCGAGAAGACTTGTGACTCGATCCCAACACGGCTAGAAGCTAGATAGTCATAATTAGGCCTATACGTCCTTGCAGCTTTCGTTGGTAGTTGGTTGAGTCTTTCTAATTTGTTGTCGGACTAAGATTCTTTTTTTTATATCTCAGGGACGTGGAAGTCTCAGTTAATCAAGGTGGTGGCACCTTCCTAAGTAAGGTGGATTGGAAAGATAAAAAGGAGTCTTGCAAGCTGGTTGCTGTACAAGACGTCAATGGAGATGGCAAACCGGACCTCGTATGCAAGGAGACCGACGCAGGGCGTGAAGGGATGTACACATATTTAGGTGTACGTTAAAGACCTAGTTGTTTTTATTGGTTGTAATTTTGCGAGTTAGAGAATTCTTCACTGTCTGTTTTATGTCTATCGCCGCACATTGATTTTGAGTGTGTCGGTAAAGCCTCAAGTGGAATATACGGTATATATCCCTAATAGGCTGTTACTGTTAGTGTAAATAAGCGTTTCGTAATGTGCGATTATATGGATTTAGTTTGGAAAGTAATAAATCGTTGGTACTCACAGATGATTGATCAATAAAAGTGGCGTATAGGATATGTTAGTATCTGACCAAAAAAAAACTTGCGTGGCGCGAACCAAGCAGGTAGAAGCTGGATGTAGATAAAAAGACCAGAGGGCTACAGCTTGCTTTGCACTCTGATGGATATAACTGAAAATGTGAAGGTCTTGTGCAGGGGTGGTCAACCTGCGGCTGTGAACATATAATTCAACCTGTTGGCGCTTTGCGTGACCATAACGAATCCCAGTAACTGTTCATAACATGATAGGGTTACCATACGTCCTCTTTTAAGAGGATTTGTCCTCTTTTTTGAAAGTGTCCTCGGAGGACGCCCTTTTGTCCTCTTTTTTGAGATTTTGTCCTCTTTTTTGAAAATTTAGGTCACATTTAGAGCAAAATGCGAGTGATATGCCGTAAATTAGCACAGAATTGACGCTCCGGCGGGTATTTCGGAGTGAAAAACGGTGATCTGAGCTCTGAGCGAAGAGTTGACCTTTTTTTAGTCAACCGATCACAAAGTGGGAAAAATTCGCTGATTTTTGAGAATTCTTCTCCGGTTTTGCAAGTCTCAAATTTCTGAAAAATTTCTTTTTCGATTTTCAAAATATGGTAAGCCTATAACATGACCGGTGACCACTCGCGATTTCGGTGCGTACTGCGCATAGTAAGACGATATGAATAAATAGATCAGTCCGGAGATGGATATGGACACTTGAACAGCAAGGTTTAGCAGGGGTATTTGGAGTCATAGTTCATTACAACTATGCCCTGGAATACGGTCGTGGATAGCAAAAAGGTTGGCCACACCTGTTCTTGTGCGCAATTACATTGAATAAGGGATTTGCTGAACGGTCATATCAGTTCAAGAAATGCTTCTCGATTCGTGACCTAACAGTGTTGGGATGACTCGAGTCACCTTTTTCGTATGACTTGACTTGACTCGAGTCACTCTGCTAAAATGACTTGACTCGGCGTATCAGAAATGTGGATTGACTCGTGACTCGGAGCAAAATTTTCGAGTCATCCAGCAATCGCTGTCGATAAAAATCACTGTATCTTGCATATGGTCGGATTGTTCGCGAAACGCTGTTGTAACCCGTGAAAGCGACCAATAATTCAATGATCGTGCGATTTACTGAGCCTCCATTGTTCTCTCAAATAAATTGACCGCAAACGAAGTGATCGAAGCTTACAGCCTACGCTGTCGTAAACTAGCATAGTAAAGTAATTTAACAGCAAAATGTCTATTGCTGTTCTCTGTTCAGAGTTCAGACCTTAACCAAACCTCTTGTTTTATTGAAATTGAATTCGAATATAGTGTATAGATATAGTCATCAACCATTACCGCAGGCTCGAATTGTATCATATCAATTTGGGAATGGGTAATGTATTGCATCTTATCAATTCGTTTGTCTATTCTCTATTTTGACAGAATGCGTCCTTACAAACTTCCGGTTTCAGCCCGTATAGGGTACTACGTATATGTGAGCGATACAGCGCCTTCTTGCGTATATTTAACTCTATATTCGTTCATCGCTTCAGAATAAATGACCAATTAATCTGTATTTCAGACAGGTAGCAAAATGCAATGACGTAAGCATGCCTCATACTTTTAAAAGGCAAATTGACTTGAATTGTGACGTGACTCGTCACTTGACTTGACTCGAGTCACCTCCAAAAATCGAGTGACTTGACTTGACTCGAGTCACCTTCGAAAATCGATTGACTTGACTTCACTCGAGTCAAAATGTGCAATGATTCGTGACTCGAAGGTAGTGACTTGATCCCAACACTGTGACCTAATAGGATTGCGATAATGTAATAAGCTAATGTTCCAAGACAGTGGTTCCCAACCCTTTTCAGCTCTTACACCCCTTCGGTCGATATTTGAGCAGAAATTCCCCGCTAAAAAAAGCAGCCTGGCGAATAAAAAAGGTCGTTGTTCCAGCGCAAGCACCTGAGTCTCGACTAAACAAATACGGTGGGCACCGCGACTTTATAGTCCTAGGACAGAGATGACGAAATTCTTTCCAATGCCGACCGCATTACACTTTGGTTATGTGTTGTTGTCGATTTCCGTCTGAATTATTATGGTTCAGATTGCCTAGCTAGAAAATGACTAAAAAGGTAAACTCTTTCACTAGCGCCCCTTATTGATTCGAAATGACTATTCTCGAGAGAAGTCGTCGTGGACCGCGCAAAATCGTCTCGCGAGCCATAATTTTATTACACCTGAGATAGTTTCCAAAAATACCTGCCGTGGTCTGATAAGTGAGACCACTAACAGCGGAATGCCGCCCTTGATAGCATATAAATTTATCGGTCCAGTGCTCACACTAGTGACGTCACAAGAATGGTTAGTCATTGTAGTGACGGCGGACGAATAGCCACTACATTTGAAAAATATTTTATTTGTGTAATCGAATCTTCGCCATGGAGTCTCAAGTTGTCATTGAAGATGCTACCGATCAAAATGCTGAAGGAATTTCCGTGGTTTCCGCGAGCTTGGGGCCCGAAGGTATTAGAAAATGTCAACTTTTTTTAGCGATTCTTTCTGTCCCTCGACCAACTGCCGGTAATCTTGACAGTAGATTCGATATGGAAAGTGCGGTCGAGATAGTAAAGAATCATGGACACCCACTGAACTTTACTGATTACCGGTGATGCAGTAAAGATTGCAAATGCATCGTAGGCTATTCGGTGATTAGCATGTGGGGGTGATTAGTGAATTCGTGAACAGTGCGGTATTTACTGCGGTTAGCTGTTACCGGTCGCCAACTGACTCAAAGTAGCAAATTTCAATATTGCCAAGCAGGGAGCAGAGTCGCCAGTCGGAGCTGAATTTTGAAATGAGCCGTGAGCCAAAACCAGATTCACAATTTAAAATCATTCGAAAATTGCCTCATAGACATTTGTGCGGCTCCCCAGTCCTCAGACTTGTACAAACTTGTCAGTTACCATAGTTGACGGTCAACTAACTAACGTTTTTTTGAGTAGTTCTACATCTAGTTCTAGTTGCGGATTTTGAAAAGTGAGTAGTTCTATTTCTAGTTCTAGTTGCGGATGTTGAAAAGTAAGTAGCTCTATTTCCAGTACTAGCTGCATATTTTGAAAATTCGATAGTTCATAGAACTTTCACAGTTCTAGTTTCACATTTGAACAAGCCATTTGTGGTACAGGACTTCAAAATAACGCGAAACAATAACTTCATATTGGTAATTTATCCGCTAAAAGCTTTTCGACTGACTCACATCAGTAGCGAACGTCAGTGATCGGGTGAATCAACTTAGAAATGTAAGAACTATTTTGTCTGTATGACGTCATAATAACAAAAACTAACAACTAATTGACAGGAAAGATACGGTAGTAACGGTATAAAACAAACGTTAACGAGTACATATTTGGTTTCACATTTTAAAAAAAATATTAGTTGCCGAACAATTAGAAATCATGTGTCGTCGTTTTGCATGAATCGAGATACCGCTATTCTGATGAATGGTGTTTTTGCAGCCATTACTAGCTCAGAGTCATCACTCATCATTACTACAGTAGGCCTATAGTTAAAACAGTGGAGCAGCTCGCTGGTGGGTTTTTGGGGCCGAAATCTCTCCCATTTCAAACTCAAAACCCCGTTCTCATGAAATCTCGATTCTATGTCTGGTATTTCTGATAAAATAGGAATTAATGTGTTGCCCAGGAGAATGAAATCCAGTTCAGCGTGGTTCTTAACATTTAAAGACTTGGGAACCCCTACGCCAGAGGTGGGCAATTATATTTCTGAGAATGATAAGCAGGAAATACGTTAGTTGACTAAGTCAAAAGTTTGCACTGTATTCCGCGGTGCATAAATTTTTAAATGTCGTTAGTTCTAGTTGCGGTTTTTAAAAAGTGAGTAGTTCTAGTTCTAGTTGCGCTTTTTGAAAATCCAGTCGTTGTACAAGTCTGCCAGTCCTGGCTAACGCTTGTGAGCTACTGGTATATGACCCAGGATAATGCCAGAGATGGACAAAATAATCACAGCTGGTACTCAAGTAGAATATAGAAGTAATGGTAAATTTTTACCTGTAGCAATTTACAAGTAAAAAACTAAGCAGTCTGGGCCTAGTGTTGCCTGGAAATCTGAAAACTGTCAAGTAAAAGTAATCCAAACTATTACTACAAGAAGTAAAAGTACTTTGTTACTGACCATCTCTGGATATTATTACTGCGAAATTGTCGAAGCTAAGAAGCTACTTTTGTTTCAACTACGGGTACTGTTAGAATATTGGAAGCTATTTGCTCTATAAAATTGTTCATGATGTCAAAGTACTTGGTAAAACAACCACAATACTTCATTTGAATTTGAATAGACTGGATGTTCAAGGTAGAAAAACTTTGTAATGACCACCAATGCCTATAATACCGTGGTATATTTTGTTTTAAGATGACAATACAATCGAAAATATTGCCGAAGAAAACGCTGTTGTGCTAAACTTACCGGCTTATGAACCAATCAAAACATCCGATATCGAAACTCGGCCTACAGGTGGGCGTGCTATTTGTCCGTTGAGAAATATTTATGACATCATGCATCTCATTTGGTTGTTGTGAATTGTTCAGAAATACCAGATGTCTACCTTAGGTATTTCATACATTCTTAAGCTCCCTTTAATTGTAAGTAAAATATTACCTCATATGGTCACCCTTTTATATTAGAAAACGCATTTGTAGAAGGGGTATAGACATACCACAAAGGTCGTTATATATCAAGATTTGACAGTCATACCTGAACACTGAACAGTGCTAGCTAACATTCATAAAATTCAATACCCAGGTTGATGTGACTCGACTTCAATCGCAGAAACTTTTGACTCGAGTCATTTTGTTAAACTTCAAAAATGTCTCGACCCAAGTCCATTGTGTATTGACTCGACCTGTACTGAACACATTCCATGGGACTTATTGAAATCGCGTATATCAGGACCGATACTTGAAAAATATATCCAGGCCTCGACTCGAACTTGACCCGTCGGTGAATTGAAAATGGATTGACTGGACTCGAGTCAAACCTATATAAGTCAAATTGACTTGTGACTTGGAACTTTATGAATTTATGAATTGGGGAGATAGTGTAGTTGTGAGCGTCGCCGCCAGCCATGCTGGCGGACCGGGTTCGATTCCCGCCGTCGGAGGTTATTCTGGACTCCTCGTCCCCCTTGTTGCTGTTCTTATGGCGACAAAAAAGCCCGGAGAAAATGACCCGATAAAGAAAAGAGAAGAGCAAGAAATGGCTTCTAAAAGAAAGGTACCTACGAAGAAAGAGTAATATGGAAGAAGACTGTGACATCGGGCACTAGGTCGAGGGCGATGCCAGTTCAATAGACTTCAACTGGCTGGTCGTTTGGCATCCTATCTGTTCATTACATCGCATTGTCTTGTATATCACATTGTATATTGTGTGTGTGTCTTGGGCAGATGAAAATATAATCTTACGATTGATTGATTGATTCTATTTGTAACCCTGTTCAAAACTGTAGTCTTTTTACCTAAGGTTACCAGAACTAGGAGGATTTGAACTCCATTCTCAGGAGGACGCCTAAATGTCCTCCTTTTTGGCAATTCGTCTCCCTTTACAGCTTTTACAACTAGGATAATGGACAGAATCCAGTGGATATCGGCATAAATGATGCTAAATAGCAGGGATGGACGTTCGAACAGGAAATTCGGGGCTCGATCGAAAGTGACGACCTTTTTTATCAAGTCAACTAACCAAATTTTACAGCAATAATAGCGAAATCTGCTGTTTTCAGTTTTGATCGACTAACTTTTCTGATTTGGTAAAAGTATCCTCTTTTCCCGATTTCAAAATATGGTCACCCTATATTACCTAATACGGGGTGAGTTTTTCGTTTTTTTGTACACCTATGAAATTACGTGTGGAATCTGAAAGAACTATTTTTCAACTTTAACAGCTGCTCAATCCGATACTATTCCTGTACGTACGTTTCAAGTTGCCCAGCCTACTGGCAAGAAAGCGGCGCCGAGAAAACTCCTGGAGTCTTTTCATCGCGATAAGCGGGGTCTGTTCATGTTCTTCAGTACTAACACATATTCTTATGAGAGTGTGATGTATTTCTATGTATGGAGTGAGCACCAATTCTGTCTGGTGTGGTAACTGTGCCATGGCAAATAGTGTTGTTAGATTGAGCTAATGATTTGACCTGAAATATTATTTCTGTTGGAAGGTTTCATGAAACGCTACGGAGTCAGAATGGGAACAATAGCTGTCGCTACAACTCTATGCATCGCTGGGTTTGTGGTTTTTGCTATATCATTAACAGGTAAGTCAGCACTGTGCGGTATAGTGTGGTTGATTGCATTTTTACCAAATGTGTACCTAGATTTGTTCATTGACCGACATTCAAACAGTTGTGGATTTCAGTAGGTTTCCGATGCCTTATATTTCAATGTATAAACCTTTTCTAGTAAATTTTTGTTGTGAATCAACTCTTGCATCTGTGCGTGTGCATTTTGAGCTGAAAATATTTGAGTGCAGCGATTCTACTTAGCCCAGGAAGTGTATTAAATATAGGTTTTGTTATGGTATGGGGTGCTAGAAAACAGCATTTTCATATTGCACGTGCTTTAAAAATCCTCGAAGCTGCCTAAGACCGTGCATCAGTTTGCAGTATTCACCATGTAAATCGATAGGCTATAACTGCAAACGTGCCATCCACCAACTTGGCCATTGTATTGTTTGGATATTAAAAACCTGTTCTCTGTGATCTGGTGTAATTGCTGATGTAGAATTCAAAGTAATCTACTAACAATTTGTGATTTTCACTTCGTAGAGTAGGGCCTACCTTGTGCAAGAAGGGAGGGTGTCTCAATAAAAGACTTCTTCGAATTTCTCGCAATATTTATGGTCTTTTGAAATGATGAAGTTATTAAGTAACTTAACTGAGCTGGGGCGATCTACTCAGTTTAAATGGGTAGTAATAAACATTGTTTTATGAGCACACTGAATCAGCATTATCAGTAGGAATAGTTATTTTATTTTTCTATTACCGTTAATACTAGAAAATCTAATTTTAAAGTACATCAGCTAACATCTCGCAGGCCTCCACATTTATTCTCTATTTGAAGGGGGCCCACGTATGGATCATTGCAAGCGTATGCTTAGAGATTTCTCGGAGAACAGGGGACGACAGAGTAAAAATTTCGACCCGGTCGAAGTGAGCGATTGTTTGGGTGAGGACACGTTGCACTACGTAGAAAACTATTTGTGAATTTTTACCAAACGTTCTCATGTTGCAGCCGCCGAGTGTAAATTTGATCACCGCCAATGTCACAATCAATGTCCGTTTGGCTACGTGACTGATGATGCAAGGAGTTGTGCTACAAGTTGTGAGTGCGCGTTACAAGGCCGTTTTCAGGGCGATATATCCTTCAAACCGCAGCAAATTGACATCATGCTCATGGTAAGTCACTCAAAATAACTCATATCTCGTGTTACCGTTTGCCTGTTTTCTGTCGTCAGGAGTTTGGACACAAAGACAGCGAGGAGTTTTCCGTTAGATTGGCTCACTATGATAAGTTATGGAGAAATATGAAAGCAAACCGGAGATACAAAATACCGTACTTGTTGGATCAGACACTTGGTAGGAAATATTTCACGGTTGAATCATCTTAGAGGTCATAATCGCTCTAAAGCAGGCTTTGAGGGGCAAGTTTCAAATCTCGTAGAGGTTGTGGTCCGCAGAGATATAATATCGACACAAAATAGACCATAGTTTTGGCTACCACATTTTTTAAATCATTACTTCTGCACAACGCTGTGCTCTCTAACATGGGCGACGGGCATAGTTAGCGCAAAAGAATTAATATTTTATTAAAGAAATGCAAAAACAACAAAATCTATCATGATCATCAATTTCATTTTATATTCAACTATGAGCTGCGCACGATACCTGCCAATGCTTTTTAGCGGCTAATGAATTGATATTGGGGCTAGCGAGACACGTTACTAGCTGAATGACTACCTTGTCATAAAGCTTGATCTTGTGGGGAAGCTGTAAGCCGTTTTCCAAGCGTCTCGATCTCGGCAGTGTCTGGGCCAGTGAAGGTCAACACAGCATGCCCATTCATATCTGCCGATCCTCCCTCGATGCAAGGCTGTTGCCATCGCCAAAGCCGTGTCAGCTGGTGAGGAATAGTAATGTTGGGCACAGGAAAATAGTTTATTTTGAACAACAGCAACAATATTTTGGAACGGACTAAATTTCAGCATTTCAAAAAGCTTAACTTTGCGTTCTTCCGAAATCTGAAGTCAGAATGCAGACCGCCAAATATGACTTCATGGGCCGCGTTTTGGTGACCTCTGTTCTAAAGGCATATGCATGTATTTTCTGCTTATTGTTTTTTTTTCTAGATCTGTACTCAGACTGTAATCAGTAATCACCCTTATTTGTGAATAGCTTTGTTGTAATTTTAATTATACGACACAAGTTCTTTTTAAAGATATACAAAATATTATGACACTCTATCGGCAATGCTTTTTATTAATAACCTAGTAACCTACGATACCCGCACTTATCGGTTCGATTGCGGTTAATATTTCGATTATAATTTGGGTTCTAGATGTGCAGCAATATCATGCAGTGGACGATATGATCAAAAATATTTCCCAAAGAACTTGCATTGATATGATACCCCGCACCTCCGAAGAAGACTTTGTCTATATTACAAATGCTGGAACTGTGTGCCGGTATGTTTTCAGTCATATTTCCACCTACTTTACATCGCCAGTAGGGTTTGGCACAAGGCTTTGAGGACTCTAGTCTGACTTCGGGTATTTCTTGTAATGATTCGACTAGTTTAGTGAGAGTTGATTTGTTTTGAGTAATTTATGTTATCACCGAAAAATATAGCTTCGATACTTTTTTCCACTGATTGCTTTGAAACCTCGACTGGTTTGATAACTCAGCATTCAACTTATGTAGCAAAAGGCTCCGAGTATTCGAACAATATTTCTATGCAGTAGTGATCAACCTACAGCCTGATCACAAAGCGTGATATGAAATCATTGTGATTAAAAGTAGCATTTTCTTTGTATTAACAACAAAGATCAAATTTGAACATTTCCAGTTCAGACAATTTTTGTCATTTCAATATACCATAAGAATGCCATACACCGCAGATTTCCTCATACGTAATCTCGTGTCAGACAGACAGACATTTATTGTTTTGTCAAACATAAGATCTGACCGCAGGTGGTAGAAGAGATCTAGGAAGATGTCAAAACAACTTGGAGTAGTCTTTGAAATCAGGCACCCACCTGGGTTTGTCCCTAGACGATGTAGAGAGAAGGCACGTACATGTACAGTGGATGAAAAGTTGAAGCAGATGATATGAAAGGCAAGCGACAAAATGATGTGGCATGTAATGGAAGGCGAGATCTATATGTCATGTTGAGGTCCTGTAATCTTTAGGGCTAGACTAGAAAAGTCGGCTTTTATCAAAGTGCGCCAAGCCTGTGCCTACAGAAGGAGTTTGTGTACCATTCAAAAATATTACATTGAGCTTAGGCACTCTCTCCGCCCCAATTATTTGAAATTTCATTCCTGTGTCGTCATATTTTGTGATACGATTGTTGATATGCAATGTTCTTTTCAATTATCTAGTTGCTGACGATTACCCCTGACGAGTGTCAGCCAAAAATATTCGGGTTCATTTCAATACGAATATGCCATTCAATTCTCTGTGGTAAATCGTCATAAGAAATGTGTAAATATTAACTGCTTAGCCCCTGGATCATGGTCACGATAAATGAATATTTGTTTGAAATAATATTTTTTACTTAATATTTTCCAAGATTTATATTGTTATTCGTCATTTTGAGCTAATCACGAAGATATATCTTGCAGTTTCAAAAGTAGCCATCTCTGATTAACTGCTAAAAGTATGCAGACCCTCGACCAAATGTTATTTTAGAAACCTGCTCCCTTGAGTACGTTCCGTACCATTCATTTTCTACTTCTCCTTGAAATAGTTTTGACATATCTTGGAAACCGCTACTTCAACTTGGAATTGAGTAGAAATTTGTGCGCTGTTACTTCAAGCCCAAGTTGAAAATGAATCTTCGTATGGAATTTGTTTAGTCATGATGTTTGAGAACCAAATTCGATAAAGGATGCTTTCGGTCTTAAGTGGGGGCGTAGTTTTTTCTGTTATTCTATTCTATTATTTTAAGTGCATTTTGGAGGTAGAGAACGTCAATATACAATTGAATAGTATATTCATATTGAAATGAACCCGAATGTTTTCGACTGACACTCGTCAGAGGTAATCGTCAGCAACGAGTAGAGAATTGGATAGAACATTGTATATCAACAATCGTATCACAAAATATCCCGATTATCGAGAAGACAGATTTGTGTCGTTGGGAGGGGCCGTTTAAGCTTTCATTTGTGTACCTCGGAGTCGATTGTTATTAAAATACACAAGCCAAGACTATGTCTACAAAAGGAGTTCGTGTATCATTTAAAATAGTACATTGAACGGTCTCGTATTCGAAATTTCATGCTGGTGACGCCATGCTGTGTGATACGATTGTTGCTATTGCAACGATTCATGGTTATTGTTCCTGGGAGTAGAAGTATGCCAACCAAAGTATTATAGGTTTAGCTGGCTGACTAAACCTGGAATCCTGTATCCTGGTGAGATCTTATAACGCAGATATTACACAATACATACGAATATGTTTCAGATGTTGATACCACTAGGTTTAGCAAATGAGTCTAGCTGATTCCCCGAACCAGGGTTTTATACTAGAGGCAAATTACTCTAAGACAGGGGTTCTCAACCTGGGGGGCGCGAGAAATTTTTGTCAATTTTGTTAATGTCTGTATGAATTGTGACTAAACATGTGTTTCACAACCATTCTGAAGATACGATTATTGAAGATTAAACTTAATTCATATTCTGGAAAGCTTGACAAACTCAAACTCCATCAGTCGCGCCCAACGGAGTATAGGCTGACTTCAACTTCATTTGAGCAAATTTTTGATATTCTTTGAAGATTCAGAGAAATTCCTACGTGCAAGTCATTCTTTACTTTATAGCTTTGGCAGTAGCCTAAATCTCTGTGCGCTAGGTAGCTGTTGTAGATAGCTGGCGAACTGCACTGCCTAAGACAGACTTAGATGCAATATAGGTTGCCAGTTTCGCCCTTAATTTGGCTATAAATCAACACAATTTAATTCATTTCCAAAACTGATCAAATTTAGCATGGCAGGACAGAACGACGCCGTGCCCTCTGTAGTCACCACCAGCATCAGGATTAGTCTCAGTGCAACCTACCTTGAAATTAACTTATGTCCTTTTCAATGTTTTTTTGTTATTTTCAAACAAGTTTGGGTAAGTTTGTCAGCAATGTAAAAGACAAAACAACTCTAATGCGGATTCAAAATTGGCGTAAGATATACCTTATGTATACTATTATATCAGAGGTGAGCAGCCTGTACGGCCGCATGCGGCCCTAGAAGGGAATTTGTGCGGCTGTCGACGCCTAATTCCATTAGTATGTGTTGGCAGCCGTAGACATGCAAATTGCAATTACGAATTCACTCCCAAATTTTCGAAAGATTTTATTTAATCTTGAAATTTTCTTCGCGCTCCGCACAATTCAACAAGACTTCATTTTTCGATTTTAATGCAGTAGCGCCCTTCTTAATTGGAGCAGAAATGGGGATCCTCAAGAAATAACAATTCATTCGCGGCTCTGAAAAATTTTCGCGCTGCGCGTGACAATATGCACTCCCAGCAACTATTCATAACATTGCCACTCGCGATTTCGGTGCGTACAATAGGCCGTTGTGAAAAGTAGAATAGTGCTGAGTTCAATGGGAATGGATATGGTCAGGGTCAAGGGGGCGCGAAATTTTCGACCATCGCCAAGGGGGGCGCGTGTCGAAAAAGGTTGAGAACCGCTGCTCTAGGATGTGATAAATTCATGGTTGGATGACTATATCACTGCACTATACAATGTTCTTTTCAAGTCTCTACTAGTTGCTAACGATTACCCCTGACGAGTGTCAGTCGAACATATTCGGCTTCATTTCAATACGAATATACTATACAATTGCATTCTATTGTTATCAAAACAAGCTTCCAGTCGTAATTCACGATAAGGCTCAAGTACTGCAACAATTTGTTACTGAAACACTGATATCGTTGTCACTGGTGATGATCAGGGATGCGGATCATATTTTAGATCATATGTTGGTCGTGTCGGCGGCAAACAGGAAATGCATCTTCCTCTCGGTTGCTATTCGAAAGCCGCATTACAAAAAGAGATGATGCACCTGCTTGGATTTTATCACGAACATAACAGGGAAGACCGTGATGCTTATGTTGATATTCGGATGGACAATATCCGACCAGGTGGGATTTCATTGCTTCTCAAATTTTCAGTGCGCTGCAGCTAATTGTGCTCGCCCTTGACTCATCCCCTGAAGCTTGATTCGGAACAGGCAACGGCCATGAATTCTGTAAATGGCAAACATTTGTTGGATAATTCCGTATCTGCGATAAATTATCGAGACGACAGATTCACGTCTTCAGGAGAGGCTGTTCACACTTTCATTTGTGTGCCTTGGAGTCGACTTTTATCGAAATACGCCAATCAAGTTGTGCGAACAGAAGTAGTTCGTGTGCCTTCTGAAATAGTACATTGAGCTTAAAGGGGCACAGCACTCTAAAAATGATGTTGTCTCAAATTGAAGGGCAAAACGAAATAAAAAGTTTGGCCGCAGCCGTTTTCTTCAGGACGCCGCTGTAACAGAGCTGCAATTTATTGAAATCTCCACAGCAACTTCACGCTCCAGCAGTCATGCAGAGATCGAACTTTATATAGTTGTCAGCCGTTGCTATGAAGGAAATATGTCGTACACGCCCTATGTCCTAAAGAAATAGAATACGCTAGGCCCGATTTTGACGTAAATCTCCTGACTGAAAATCTTCCGTTGAACGCGGTTCTAAACCACCTTGGCGTGTACGACATATTTCTTTCATAACATCGGCTGACAACGATATCAAGTTCAACCTCTGTATGACTGCTGGAGCGTGAAGTTGCTGCGGAAATTTCAATATATTGCAGCCCTACTACGGTGGCGTTCTGAAGAAAATGGCTGCGGCCAAAAATTTTTTTTTGTTTTGCTCTTAAATTTGAGACCACATCATTTTTAGAGTGCAGTGCCCCTTTAAGCAATCACTCCGTCCTGAATATGCAAAATTTTGTGCTGGTAACTTCATATTTGGTGATACGATTGCTGATATACAACGTTCTTTCCAATTCTCTACTAGTTGCTGACGGATACCCCAGCCTAAAATATTCGAGTTTATTTCAATATGGATATATACCATTCAATTATTCGTGTGTGTTTTTATCTTACAATTATCAGTGTTCAATTCAACTTTGCAATGAATGTCTAGTCCGATAATTGTCAGTTAATAAGACTCTGTTTTTGTCATCAGATGGAAGTCAAAATTTCGGCAAGCTAGTCCATGGATACACATATTTAGCAACGGAATACGATCTGAAATCGGTGACGCAATTCGCGAGCCACGTGTATGCCGTCGATTACACAAAGCCTACAATTACCGGGTAATAAAAGTGAGATATGTTGACACGAGAGCCGTATGCATGTTCTCGTGAATGATAGAGTCAACGGTCTCATCATTGATCATGAAAAAGTAGGATTTCATCTATCCGACACGGATTGGCGGGAAATCAACATCAATTACGAATGCGACACTCTGGACAACCCAGACAAAACAGGTTTCGTTTTATTTTGAGTATTGACGATTGTTGACAAACCAACTATTGGGAATTGGATGAATCCAAATCAACATTGCTCGGATTTAAATTGTGAAGTGGTATCTTCATTTAATTTCTTGACATGCTTGATGTGGTCATGTGTAGATGTTGTTGAAGCAGTAGCAATTCGCCTTCATTTGCCTCTGCCCTGATCGTGTCGACAAAGCGCAACAGTGAATAACAAAGAGCAGGGTTGTAATGACTCGAGTCATTTTACGCATTTGAAAAAAATGACTCGACTCGAGTCAGTTTGTGTATTCACTCGACTTGTACTCAAGTCATTTTGCCCGGATTGAACTCAAACCTGACCATTGAACACAATGACTTGGACTCGGACCCGGGTCACAACACCATGACTCGGATTCGACCCTCTACTCACTGACTTGGACTTGACTCGGTCGTTAATTGAAAATGACTCGACTTGACTTAAGTCAAAACTGCAAAAGTGAGAATGACTTGTGACTTGCCAAAGAAATAGATTGACTGGAATTGTCCCTTTCGTGAAAATCTTTAGCGACAGCTTAAAAACAGAAAGTGTTTTTGATACTTTCAACTTTAATTTGAGACTACATCTTATTTAGAGCGCAGTGCCCCCTTATTAATTCAAAATAAAATCATTACAACTCATTGTACAGGCGAGTTATGAATTGGTGGCACCTTGAACAATCATGACTTTCTACTCTACCTCTGTTTAGGTGAATGGAGTTCATGGCGAAAATGGAGTGTTTGTAGCGAGACCTGTGGGGCTGGACGGCAGATACGTTATCGTGATTGCGTTCATGCGTCAACAAACGAAAAGTTGACTCGGGGGTAATTGAATCCCTAGTTAGTCAGTAGCAAAGTAGCACCATTTTCAGGTCTACCCATTAAAGTCATTATACTTCAATTATGACTTGTGCTGCGATTTTGGATTTGGTTGTAGCTCCATTGCATCTTTGGGATAGTTCTAGAAGTTGAATCATTGTAATCTGCATTGTAGAAGTATTAGCCAGTGTTGGGACGAGTCGTATCACGACTTGGCTTGGGTCATGTTTTTGAATGACTTGACTTGACCTCGACATATCATAAATATGGAATTACTTTTGACTTCATCAACTATTCTACTTCACAAAGGCATTTGTTGAATACTAATCCATTTATTTACTGGATTTCATTTTAGGTTATAGTTTTATATGGTTACTTCCATCAGCAATGATGAACAGCATCGGCATGAAATTGACTCAAAATCGGAAATTCGGGATGACTTAGTTGACTTGAAAATTTTCGAAATTACTTGATCCCAACACTGGTATTAGCCCTTTCAAATTGCGCCCACTATTCCTGTGACTACTGCAATAGCGGTCATGACTTTCAGTGTGAAATTCTTTTTAGTTGTAATCATAGGATATAAATAGTATCTAGTTGAATATTCATATTGAAATAACCCAAATATTTTCGGCTGACATTCTTGAGGTTCAATGTTCGTTTCAATTCTCTGCCAGTTGCTGATGATGAACCCTGTCGAGTGTTAGCCGAAAATATTTGCATTTATTTCCATAGGGTTATATTATTTAACTGTGCATTGAAGTTTTTTACTTCCAAAAGTTACTTCAAATATTTATTATCAATGAATTTCGTCATACATATAGGAACTACCGTAATTTTCCATGTATAATGCGCAAAATTTTCACGATTTTTTGCCCTTAAATCGGGGGGTGCGTATTATACATGGGAACAACACGCTTGAAAAAATTTCCCTCGATAAAAAACTTGAAATCACACCTATCTTCATTCTTCATGTTTGTTACCAATCGCGCATCACTTTCAGCCATCGCGCGTAGTACTTAGTGGGAAGTGTGTATCCAATTAACGAGAGTCGTGTGCAAAAGCACGCGATCTCCTGCTGAGTTGGTTTGCCGTTTGTACGCGAGCGAAATTAGGTCACTAATAGACACTCGTGCGTGGCGTGGCGATTCTCGCCAATTCATCGCGTCAACGACAGGCCCGAACAATCGCATACGCAATTTATACATACACAAGAGGCCATGTGCGCAAGATATAATCGCTTGCGTAATCAGTCGCATCTCCAACAGACCTGTTGCGCATGACATAGGCATAACCGTTAGCCTAGGCGCAATCGCATCTATAGGCATCGTGCGCAAGATGTCGGTTCGTTGGCCTAAACTAACTCGCCGCCGGCCTCGCAGGCTTTGGCCGCTATCTACTATCGTTTAAAGACAATCCCGCTAATTGTATAATGATTAGCGATTGTTGTGTAATGATTGTTCACGAGTGACATCGCAAAACAGAATGACATCGTATACGAAATCGGAACTATTCATGTACTGAAATGCAGGGTGCGTACTATTCATGGGTACAGGCTTTTTCCCAGAATTTACATGCTATTTTAGGGGTGCGTATTATACATGGGGGCGTACTATACTTGGAAAATTACGGTAGTCTATTCCTATATTTTCCTGGCCATGTAGCCCTGTGCTACGATATCTATTCACAGATGTGGAGGTCGTGCGGTGGAGTATAATTCCTGTCAAATCAAAGAATGTCCTTCGCTTGACGGGATTTGGTCTCCGTGGAGTATGTGGTCGAATTGTTCCAGCACATGCGGAACCGCCATCAAACAAAAGTAAACCGTTACGGAATTGTATATATCGGAGTTTATTTCATATTGTAGAAATGATAGTGGCATTAATGGCATAGGCACGATGATTTCAAGGGAACAAAATAGATTGACCTGTCGCCCTCATCATTTAGCGTGTTTACGATTTATCAATTACATTGATATACCGTACATAATCTAGCGGTTTCTGGCCGGAATGATAATTTGGTTATTTACATTTTCGTAGGTGTGGATTAGGTCGTAATGAAATTTCCTGGAGCTCTATATATATATATGAAATTGTAGACCTTTCTGATAGATCCTTTCTGAAACTAGCAATCCGTCGCCACTTGCATAAGCGCCTATGCTTTCCCTCGTTGAAAACAAGGCATATCGGCTAAGGCGGTTTCTTTCACAATAAAGCAGTCATGCTTTGGACGTTTTTGTGAAGCAGCAGTTGTTTGTACATCATGTATTTCGTACCTCAACATACCCTAAACAATCCTAAGTCATTATCAGTCAATCTACATACAATGCGGTATCAGAATCGCCGCCGGTAGCAGACTCCTTCATCACCTCATCATCAAGCTGCTGCTGTCGTGGTCATTGAAGCATAGCCGATTAGCCAATCAAGAGCCGTGGTTTCGTGATTACTAGGCTTCTCGCCGTTCTATGGTCGGTGGCACGCCCATTCTTCGGCAGCTACTTTCAAACGCTTTGCACGAAATCTTAACGGCCTTCCTGTAAGTTTCTTTTAGGTCCAGTGTCGTTTTTTATCAATAATCTATAGAATAAGACATTACAACGGAGGATTTGTAAGATTTTTGAAATTTTGGACAACCCTAATGGTCATTGACACCTGGCCAATTTTCTTCATTTTTATTCTGTAGCTTCTAGGGAGGGAGATAGCATAGTGGTGACAAGGAATTCTGGAGTCGACCCATGTCGTACTCGAACCCGCAACCCATCGGTGTTGCAGCTGTGGATTATACCACTACGCTATCCCGCCACACTGATGTATCTAAATAATGTTAGCATTTGATTCTCAGACAATACCTTCAACAATCTCAGAGAGAGAGAGAGGGGGGGATAATATATTTTAAGATAGCATAGAAATACATGAATGAAATAATGTGTCGCTTAAATAATAAAATTCAGGTACCGAATCTGCACCCCTGAAAATAGCTGCACCGGATACCCGTATGAATACGCCTCTTGCGATTTGCCTGCCTGCAACTCAAGTGGAGGTAGGTGCGGTAGCCATGTGTACGCCTTTGTTTAATTAACGTTGGATCCTGTTAGATGGGACGACGGGAAGTTTAGGAACTTGGACTCTGTGGGGTAACTGGTCGCGTTGCGCAGGCGATTGCCAACAAGCAACACAGTTTCGCCTTCGCTCGTGTGAATTGGCAAGTGTATTTTTATTTTCTTGATAAAATGCTGGGTTCAGTGTTGGGATCGGGTCACAAGTCTTTTCGGGCAACTGCATACGTCCACTCAAGAATAATATCACGTCATTTAAAACATTTCACGCAAATTTCCAAAGTGAATTGAGTCAGCAGAGTCATTTTAAAAAATTTCGGCTTCCAATAAATTTCTCGTCACCAAATATCTTCAGTTTGTGGCGTTTGGTTTAATATGCATAAATACACATATACACGTATTTTAACTAAGCTATAAGCAATGTTTCCTCAAATTTTTCGCGAGTCTGCGTGCACTCACCAACTCACTGTGTGATCCCTTGGTCAACAGTGCGTAACAACTAATAAAAGGTCATCTCTTCGGATTTTTTGTGCGCAGCTTAAATTTTCAGTGCGCAGAGACCAGGATTGTGATGACTCGAGTCACGATTTTCTGATGACTCGACTTGACTCGAGTCATTTTCTCAAAAATACGGAAATGACTCGACTCAGCTCGAGTTAGTCTGTGTATTGACTCGAACCAAGTCATCTGACTCTAGACACAGACGGCCAAGACCCATATTTTGTTGTAATTTCGAAGAATAGTAAAGTAACCACCCTATTGGGATTTCGTATATTGGTACTAGTACTAGAAAATGCGACCAGAAACTGCTATAAGTGAGGAAAATTAGTACATTATAAATGCGAATCATTCAATATCACCAAACAGAGTTATAAAAAGCGAATTTAACAAGATTTTAACTGGAAACTGAGAAGTCAACACATTGTCTTGGACTCGGACTCGAGTCATAATACCATGACTCGGACTCGACCCTCTGCTCGATGACTTGGACTCAGACTTGACTTGGTGGTGAGTTGAAAATGACTCGACTTGACTCGAGTCAAAACTATAAAACTGAGATTGACTTGTGATTCGGAGCCTTGTGACTTGGTTAAAACACTGGCAGAGACCGAGTCAGCACTGCGCAATTGCGCAGATGCCCAGCTTAGGGGAACATTGGCTATAAGTAGGTAAAGTTCTTGATACGTCTAAATTTGTCAAAAAGAAAGAAAAAATATTCAGTTTTTAGGTCAACATTTTTGGTTTTTCAGTTGACAAAAATAATCACCCAAATTATTACAGAACAACGCACGAGTCAAGCCAACAAGCTGCGTTTTAATTCCCGGCCTTCCACTGGTGGACACGACGGGCCGGTTGCAGTTGAAATATTGCGTGCCCGACGATTGCTCAGAAAGCCGAGCCCTACAACCCGTGACAGCCGCGTCCCCCATACTTGCTCGGTTTGGTGGTGCGAAGCCGTTTGACCCGTGGGAACAATGGAGCCAGTGCACCAAAACGTGTGAAGGGGGTACTAGGAGAAGGTGATGAATCTCGTAGTGAAGAAGGCCGCGTTTTGCAGTCGTTGCCAGTCAGTCGTTTATTGAAATTTGTTTTGGTTTAAAACGCCGCGAGATTGCGATATAATGAAAAGATAGGAGCCTGTCAATTCGCATTTTGGGTGAGGGTATTCCTGTAGACCTGGATAAATTTTTGCCGGTTCTGTGTGTTCAACGGAACGACTGTCAAGTTGCTCGAGTCTTCCAGTGATATCTAGAGCGATTTTTTCTTCCTTAAAAAGGGAAGATTTTGACCTAAAAAATCAACCTAATTTTCACAAAATTTTGACCTCATGTATACAAATTATATGTTTTCGCGTGTCGCCGGCCGGCAACGTGCAATTTCAATTCACAAATCACCTCTCAAATTTTTGAGTGATTTTAATTCAATTTAAAAATTTTCGGAGCGCCATGAACCCCATTATCTAAAGTACCATATATGGCTCGCGAGCCGTAGGTTACCAACCCCATCTCTATGCCAACGGCTCTTAACTACGGGTCTATGGACCCCTTGGGAGTACGAAGCACCAAAGTAGGTGTACGAAGTGCAGTGTGGAATTATACGCCATTTAGGGACCAAAACTATTTCAAAATCAATGGGCCGTATGCACCAACATTGAACACGTTCAAGTCTGATCGTCTGTTCGCTCGAACATAACTCAAACGAAACATCAGTTCAAAATATCTCGCGATGCATCATCAATATTTAAACGCCGTTCAGACGAACTGATGATCATTGAGACGAGCTAGCGTTCAGTAAATAGATGCTTAATTTGCACCCTGAAAAGCTACTCAAGGCCGACCGAATAGTAAACAAAACAAGTTTTATGTGGAACTCAGCGGTCGCTAGCGCGATGTCCATTTCAATGATGAGCAGCTGAGCACATTCACAAAACTCCGGCTATATTTCTGTAACCATTTTCGAATCAAATACCATTGCTAGCTTTGCCATCATGCTTTTAAAGCTCCAAAATTTAGTCATGGCTTTACTGGCGATGCCCTGCCAGGAGGTAAATTGAAGGACAGGGCTAAAATTTACAATATCCTGGCTTATCAATATATATTTGCCACCACACTGTCTGTAAAAATCGAGGGCCAATGGCGCTTTTCACCCACTGTCCTCACCCCGCACAACTTGTTCTGTGTGTTCACAGTGCGGAATATCACCTTCGTTGTTTTACCCACATTCGAATCTAACCCGAACGGAATGAGTGTCCTGTGCTCCCTTAACTCCTTGGGAGTACCTTACTGTCACCTCGAGAATCATCAGTGCTCCCCTAATCAATTGCGCAAAACTTGCCGAGATTCCATCATTACTGTGTTCTCTCAATAGCCCGACAATCCAATCCAACTACCCTATCTGCACAGCATATATTCAACATTCTCAACTGATAAACTAACACAAATCGACAGACTTATTTCATTGTTCATGATCATGTTGTATACTTGAACAGTTTGTGAAAAGAACTGAAATCCTTCAATTTGCATTTTTGTCAAGTAAATAGGAATCTCTAGGGTCTGGTCTTCATCATCACACAATAAATTATCATGATAGCCAAACACATGAAATGAAAATAGTCTACAAATACAAACTCATCCAAGTAAAAACCTTTTCATTCAATCATGAGTACTGCACAGTGTGCAGACCTAACATTTTCTGCTAGACATGATAAAATACCATGCTATACATACCGAATTCTTTCAAGCATCATTGTAAGCACCTTGCTAGAGATAAAAAATTATTTGTTATGGAATATGTGAGATTTGTACATCACTTATCATAGTGCCAACCGAGGCATTTTTCAGAGTCGATCTAATCATTCACTATATTTCGATTGGTGGTATATTCATATTTTTGGCGAATTGACTCAAGCATCAAACTTGGGAATTGTAGAAATTGAGATGAATGTGGTCCATGTTGATGTAGGCAACATTCCCCACAACATGGTACAATTCCAAATCGGCCATATTTGCGCATTTCCATGACTGGTTTCTTGATTTCACGGTCCTACCACTCGAGTGTTCTTGTAGTCATTGACTTTTTGGGGAATTTGACACAGACAGCAAACTTTGTAATGATATTCAGCCCAAATCTCTAGCAATTGACGTTCGACCCAGAGCAGTTTGTCACCTCTTTGAGCAGTAAATCAATATCAGAATGAATGACCTTCAGTTGCATGTTGATGATATTGTAGAAATCGAGATGAATGTGGTCCATGTTGATGTAGGCTACCTTCCCCCAACATGATTCAATTCCAAAGCAGTCATATTATGCACATTTCCATGACTGGTTTCTTGATTTCTCGGTCCTATCACTAAAGTATTCTTGCAGTCATTGACTTTTTGGGGAATTTGACTCAGACAGATAACTTTGTAATGATATTCAGCCAAAATCTCTAGTGATTGACATACGACCCAGGATAGTTAGTCCCCTCTTCTTTGCGAAGTACATCAAAATCGGAATCGATAACCTTCAGGTTCATGGTGATTCTTTTGTATATGTATATTGTATATGTGTCTTCTTCCAACATAACATTATTGCATATTATGCACATTTTTGAGGATGGTCTCTTGGCCGACATCACTTGATAATGCCGGTTCTTATTGACTGTGACCTAATCCGAGAATCTCCAGATTAGTGAAACGCTTTATCGTTGTTAGGACGTGTACATATTTCACTCATGTAACCTAAAACCTGTAAAATTACTATAATATAGAGATTTGCAAGACATGCGGCTCCAAAACCAACCTATCTACAGCCGACCGCGAGCGCAAATCACAGGACCACGATTCCTGACGTCTAGTACAAATCCATACAACTTCTGCTCCCACAACTCAATCGACAACCTACATCAGTGGGTCGCGACCCAAACATAGGTCGCGAAGGGTATAATTTTGGGTCGCGACGGTACCAGAGCGGTCCTTTAATATGTATGTAATATTATTTGAGGTCATTGCAACAACAAAATATGTTCGCTTTTCGCGCGATTTACTGTAGTTGGTTTGAGCATATCAGAGGTCACTGAGTTTGCTACCACGGCCAATAAGCGAGACACGCGGAGAAGTCGCCACCACAACATGACTTGATCATGAAAATGTGCCGACCTTTGTATTAAACAAATTGGTTTGAATTCATGATAAGATTTTTTCAACATTGGTTTCTCTGGAAAACACCGTCGGAGACCTGGGACGCTTTAGTGTAGAGTTGTACAACGAGCGGTTGCCGGTTTATGAGGCCAAAACCCGTCCACACTTGGACACATGAATATATGGCGTTGGGCCAACATACGGCTGGGCAAAGTGCGGTGCCAAAAAGTTCGGTGGCGATAATTGACCGTCGCTGGGTGGCCAAACCCTTCGTTATTGATATAATTGGTCGGCACCCAAATGCATTCATTTTGGTGTGTGTTGCTTGGGTCGCGAGATACCACTAAAAGTCAGATTTGGGTCACGGTCTAAAAAGTATTAGAACCACTGACCTACATCATTAGCAAGCAAATCAACTTTCAGTTTTGTCTTGGGTCCATTTTACTAAATTCCGTACTCATATTCATACTAAACTTGAAACAGGCCTACATAAAAGAGGATTCAGCAATTCATGACATGCCGTGACATTGGCAGCCGGCAGCTACGTGCTTTCAATTTCGCCGATATGGAATCGGTATCTCGTGCACATCAAAGATTCTACTAATACACACAGGTGTGACGCTGAAAGCTGTCTTGGTTCACCAAATATATTACGCTAAACGTACCGGGATTCATACCCGGTCAGGCGGTCATTTGCTATGAGGACAATCTACTGTAATATCGGCTGTACTGGCATAGCTGCAATGATGGTGAAATATATCAAACTTTATAGGGAAAGCGCCTCATCAATTGCACCCCGCAGGGTACTTCAAAAACTGTACAGTGTACACTGTATACAGTCGTCAGACTTGGTCATAATTTTCATTTATTTTTGACCCGAAGGTCTTTCATTCAAACCTACAAGGCGCAAGACAAGAATATCGCATCTTCAGTACCGGTACCTTAAGGCTGTCATATGGATTTCCTGGTCCACCACTATACTCGCTAATACCGGTATACCGATCAACTAACAGTAAACTGTAAGCCATTCGGCCTCACATTGGTGAGACTGCGTTCGGAAACATCTAAATCTATTCCTACAGCTTAGAAAGTCTGCTAATTTACGGAAAGATAGCAAATAGTGCACCTACGTCTTCAACATGAACCAATTTACAGTCAACCAGTCGCGAGAAACAGGAGACCACAATCAGAGACAACCAAGCCAAAGCACTGAATTACAGTTTAAACAACCTCCCACAGTTGTTAACTTTTCGATCAAATTCGGCCGAGTGAACGCTAGATCATTGACGTTTCGGTGTTGGTGCTTTGGAAATATCTCCTGAACCCCTGTTTGAGGTCCAGTTTGGGTTCAAAACATGTTGGTGCATACGGCCCAATATTATTGAATATTATTGGGCAATTTTTTCGACACGAAAATCTGCGTCGAGCGATTTGATTACAAAAGAATTGTTGCTTACAATCTGGGTACCATATCCTCCGACAAAATAATTGTAGGCTAAAAATAGAACATCAGTTTCAGAAATGACTCTAGCCTTCATTGCAATGATGAGAGAGGCCATTGAGTTGCTTCAGTCCAGGGATTTTAAACCTGCTCTTGCGGGACTATCAGACACCGGCATTTTGGTGCCGGCCGTAAATTCCGCCCCAGAACACAATTATGTGTGTTTTGTTCAGATATCGCCTCTGCCCTGGTGGTTTTTGTTACGGAACGCACGTGGAATTCGGAAAATGTAACGAGTTCGTGTGTACGAGGAGCTCCAATCTGTTTAAGAATAACCGAGCCCGCGTGGCACACAGCTGCATATACGGTATGGCGTATATGGGGCGGTTGAACGACGATAACATTCCTGACGTGCTGTGCATGTACCCGGATGGCTACATGTAAGTAAACGGGGCCTCAAATTGAAGTTGAAGGCGTAAAAAAATATTTTGCCAGCAGCCATTTTCCTCAGAAAGCCATCATATTCGAAAGGCTGAAAGATTTGAAAAAAAATCTAGCTATCACCGTGTCATTAAAGTCATACGTTAGCGCTTCTTAACCCTTTGCAAAATTCTTTACGGACATTCTTTCGAGGTTGTAATGACTCGAGTCACGATTTTTTGGTGACTCGACTTGATCTACATTATTGATATTTCGGCTATCAGTCCTGATACTTGGAAAATAGAGCCAGAAACTGTTAAGACTGAGAAACTTACTGTATTATGAGCGAGATGGTGAAATGGTTAATTGGTTATGCGTCCGGCTTCTCCAGCGGGTAGGTCGTGGGTTCGATCCCCGGCCGGGTCATACCAAAGACTCGAAAATTGGTATCCGCAGCTATCCTGCTAGGCGCTCAGCAATCACGGATAGCATGGAGGAGAAAAAAAAACGGGGGCGCAGACTAGATGACCTCATGGGGCCGTATCGCAACTCCGTCGTCAAAGCATCTCGATGGTGCAGGCGAAAAAGAATATCATCTCTTTCTCTCTCACTCTATTATGAATGTGAGCCATTCTATATCAATGGAACGGAGTTGGAAAAAGTGGGTGGAACCGGATTGAACTGTAAATTAAACGGTGGACATAATGACTTGGACTCGGATTCGACCATCTACCAGCTGTCTTGGACTCGGTGATTAATTGAAACTGACTCGACTCGAGTCAATACTATAAGAATTACAATGACTGTCGATACCATGCAGGAACTGTGTCTTACGAACCACAACAGTTTAGTCGACGCGACGTGGTCTAGCAGGGAATATGAGATAGCTGTCACTTGTCAGCCAATATTTAATAGTGATGCCGAAAGTGTCGCGTGCCAGATATTTTACAAAGGGTCATGAAGCGATAGCGCATTACCTCCGCACCATAGAGATAAGCTGGAGTGGAAAGTAAGTCAAACTTTTATCTGCAGTTTGAATACGGTGACTTTCTGAAGAAAATAGTGGCAGCCGAAAAATTTTCACACTTCTATCAATAATCTGATGTGGTTTAATTGCAAAGATACATCTTGCGATACAACTTGCCACCTGCAACTAACCGCTAGTATGCGATCCCTCGATCAAATCTACTTTTTGAAACTAATCGAGTACTTTTCAGACCTTACTCTTGAAGTAGTATTGGCATGTCATGGAAATTGCTACAACTGGTAATGAAGTTTAAATTTATGGTATTGCTCCTTCTACTAGGGTAGCAACCAAGGCTTTTGGGCAGGCATGAATGTTTAATTGCTCCAGCTCCGGAGCTCTCTCCTGTCATAAATTAGCTCTAGCTATAGAGAATTCATCCAATAGTATTAGAATAGCATCATTTGAAATACATCGCAGCCGGAGATATTCTTTAAACAACTGGCTGGCCCCAGCTCTGCTCTATTTGAATATGAAATAGAGCTCTGGCTCGAGCGTCGGTGATAATTCATGGCAGAACTGACTATTAATCCCGGGTTGTATCTAAGTCACAAGGTTCCGAGTCGCAAGTCACTCTCACTTTTCTAGTTTTGACTCGAGTCATTTTCAATTCACCACCGAATCCCAGTCAGCTAGTAGAGGGTTGTTTTGACTCGAGTCGAAGTCATTATGTTCACTGTTCAGTTTTCAGTTCAATCCGGTTCAACCCTTCCTCTATCTTAACAGTTTCTGGCCCTATTTTCCTAGTATCAGGACTGATGGATGGAAATACCAGTGATGAGTACAAGCCGAATCGATACAAAAATTGTACACATTTGAAAAATTGACGTCAGAAAATCGCGACTCGAGTAGAGTCATGTCTCGAGTCATTTTTACAACGCTGCTTTAATCACCTCTGATTTTACCCCCAATAAAAAAAAAACTTTGCAACGCAGACGCTGTGACGTCAGTCACATTGTCCGAAGTATTGGTTTTCATCGAGACCGCACCACGACGATGTTGACAGTAGCTTTGATCCCAGACAGTTTGTATTGTAATTTAAGATAAATGTGTTACTCGATTCTGCGAAAATCTCGGCTGATTTTACACCTTATTTAATTCGACTTACAAGTTAGTAATCAAAGTTTATTAAATTATGTACATTATTATTAGTAGTACGATTTGTAATTGGATGTTAAATAAGGTGTGAAAGCTACCAAGATCCTAATTCCACATACTTCTGGTCAACGAAGTAATCAATTTTAATTCAGAGAAGTATTTTTGGTGCGGGAGGATAGCAATAACATCGGGATAAATAACTACCCGGATCACCAAGGACAAACCGGAAACTGTAACTTTGTGAGAGGTTCTGGAGTCTCTCAGATCTTTGTGAGGGACGTCACGATGGACGGACTTGACGACCTGATATGCCGTAATCCGTTCACAAAGTATGTGTGAATTCTACCATGAAACTCGTAATTTGCTATCATGCAAATCTGAGAACTTCTCCCGAGATATTCGATTTCGCCCAAGCCTGATTGAAACTTTGTGTTGTCGAAGGAACGTGGAGATCAATGTCAACAGAGGCGACGGTACCTTTGGTAGGGATATCAGTTGGAAGAGCCCGAAGGAGTCTTGTAACTTGGTAGCTGTCGAAGACGTTAACGGAGACAACAAGCCGGATCTCGTGTGCATAGAGAGCAGTGCAAAGGGTGAAGGGATGTACGCTTATTTAAATGTCCGTTGAAATTGTAGGTCCTATGATTTGTTTACCTTATTGTAAGTTATAGGTAGAGGTAGCGTTGCATCACATGCTGAAAGGATATTACTGATAATAGTGACCCTACTCAGATGAGCATAGGTGATATTTGTCAATGTTTATTGATTACATAGTTTCGTTTTCGGAAACATCAGGTCTGTAGTTTTTGCTAAATGCTGTCAAGGAAAATTTTAGCTAGAACTAATCTGATAAGAAATGGTGTGTAGTAAGTCACTCTACAATTAAATTTTAAATTCTCATTATATTAAATGTAAGTATTTTTCCTGTTCGCTGAGATTTTATTCAATGTTCTTGTGTAAACACGGTCTGTCGGTTATTTGCAATCGCGATTGGTCGTTAAAATGTCTTGATGTGTGAGTGGCGTTGAAGGAATATTGCGGGGGTGTTGCCTGACTACGCGTACAGCAATACAGTGTCTTGGCTAGTAACTCACAGTCGCGAAGCGGTACGATGAAATATGTCTCATTTGTTCATTTGGAGCAACTTGTGAAGACAATAAGAAGATTATGTACGGTGAACAAAGTAATGGGGTCATCCAATTACCGTGGGGGGCGGGGGTGGCGATCTCGAAGGGGGTCCAAAATTATTTCGTGAATTAGCATAAATTATTCAGTATTTTTTCGAAATTTAGCTCCGATTTACTGTTGCCATATCAATTTATTGTTCGGTACTCTTCCCCCAAGAAAAAATACGCATGAGTTATAGAAATGGCCATTTCGCGTCGACCATGACCTCGCCATCACGAACCAAGAATTATAAAGTTTTAGTCCATATAACATGCGTCTCAAAGAAGTGTGCCAGAACGACTGGCAGCGAGAAAACCTTGGCCGAACAGGACTGCCCTTATGCTGACCGAACACTTTGATATACATACATATATGTTTAATGGTCCATAGGCGCCTAAATGGCTGGCGCCGAATGTTCCTGTCCTGGCAATCTGAACCAAAAACACATGCAAACCCGCATGCAGGGAAAAGTTACTTGCCCGTGCAGAAATACCAATTTGAAATCGTGTGCGTATTTTAGTTTAGTACGTTTGGGGGATTTCAATGTCTTTTGTCATAGCAGACAGGAGGTCGCGAAATTACATGTCTCTTTGCAACCAGGGCTGTGGAGTCGGTAAATTTTACCACCGACTTCGGCTCCGACTCCACACATTTTCAATATACCGACTCCGACTGCAGAGTCCTTAAACTCCAGCATTATTACCAATTTACTTCGAAAATTCTATGCCACATTGTCGGTTGAATGACTATCATAAAACCATTAAACATATGCAAACACATGAATAACGGTGGCATGCTAAATTGTTTCATTGTGGAACAGCTCGAATTATGCAATTAACATGAAAGAAAGATTTGCTAAATATCCTTCTTTTTTCAAGTTTTTATAACATGGACTCTCTAATATCCTGAAATGTATGAATCATTCAAATATGGCAGATACCCAATCCTGTATACTAAAAATGTAGATAAAAAATCCGGGATGCTCTTATTCTTCCACGGCATTTAAGTAACAGATTAAGTTTCTTATCTGAGATGCATTGTACCTTTTCTTCAAATGCTTGAAAATATGGTTGGCGGTACTAAACTTGAGTATTACTTTCACAACTACATTCATTGCTTAAAAGAATTTTTTAACCCGAAGACTTTTCGTGTGCCCCTTATCGAGAGCTAACGGCACAATAATAAGCAGTGTTGCCACTCTAGTTTCCCGGAAAAACACAAGATTATGTCGTGAAAAAACACTAGATTGGCGAAAAATACACTAGATTAGTAAATTGCAGGAAAAATTTGCCCTTGCCAAGTAATCATGATGACCAAGGTCAGGGCCGTAACTGCACTTCGTCAGGCCCCCCCCAAAACGTTGGTCGTGGGCCCCCCATAGGGTGATAAACCTAACGAAGGGCGAAGCCCCCCAGACCCCCCTCAGGCTGTACGCTGTTTACCGCTGCTTATCATCTATATGGGGGGGGGGGGGGCGTTTAGTGAGTCAGTTTTTATCACCTAAATGCGCGAAGCGCGAGAAATTTCTATAATTCATGACTGAATCGGGCAATATGATCGGGAATTGCATATATATTTTTATCCTTTCTCTGCTCACGTAATCAGATTTACCGGTAGAGCTGCGTGAGGTGTGTTTGAAAGAGTAAGACCCCTCAATAATAATTAAACATCTCCGGGTGTATTGTATACCCGTTGGCAGGAACGAAACAGCACTTCGTCAGGCCCCAAAAAACTGGAGTCTTGAGCTCCCATAGGGTGATAAACCGACCCGCCATCACGTTGTTCACTTTTGCCACGAAATTATGGATGTACTGCTTAGTAAGCCAGCGCGAAGCGTAAAAATGTTCGATAATTCATGATAAAATCGGTCAATAAGATCCGGAATTGCATATATATTGCTATCAATTTCTTGTCCTCTATGCTCACGTAATCAGATTAACCGGTAGCGCTGAAATAGGTGTTGTCTTGGAAAATGTAGAGCCCGTAATTAATAATTAAACATCTTCGGGCGGGTGGACCCGTTGGTATGACTTCGTTAAATGATGTTATTTCGTGACCCCCTGTCTGCTATATCAAAAATATAGAATCGCCCAAACGTACTAAACTAAAAGATCACACGATTTCAAATTGGTATTTCTTCACTGGCATATAATTTTCCCTGCGGGGTGGTATTAGTCTCGTGAGGTTCAGATTGCCAAGACAGGAACATTTAGGCGCCAGTCATCTAGGCGCCTATGAACTATTAAACCTACATGTATTTTGTATATATAACGAAGTTTTCGGTCAGCATAAGGGCAGTCCTTTTCGGCCAAGGTTTTCTAGCTACCGATCGTTCTGGCACACTTCTTGCAGTCGCATGTTACATGATACTCTGATACTTACACTGATACTCTTTAAATCCTTAATCCAATCGAAGTTACATTATGGCATTATCTGTTGGGGGGCTGCCAGTAAAACTGCACTCAAGCCACTGCAGAAACTACAGCATAAAGTACTCCGAATCATAGCTAGGGCCCCAAAGGGGCCTGGCTGCCCATCCAATAAGTCGCTGCTGAAGAGATTCGGCGTGCTAAACATAGAAGATATGCGGAAACTAGAAATCGCCAAGTTTATGTATCAGTTTCACTGCGGTCGTTGTCTCGAATATATCAATGACTTCTTTACCTCTGAATCAAAAGCGCACAAGTACAACACACGCGCGTCCACGTCGTCCAAATATCATATGATCGACCGAAAAGATCATCGCTCTATCAAATATGCCGGACCTGATGTGTGGAACAGTATCCCGCCGGCCATCCGGCAGTCGACGAGCATGTCCACATTCAAGTCGAAATACAAGCAATTACTACTAAATAAATACAGTCCATCCTCAAGATTACCGGACCACGACTGACCTATCGATCTCGCTTCCCATGACATGCCGCCCTATTTCTTGTCGCTTCGTTTTTCTATACTATCTTTCTTACTTTCATTCAGTGTGCATGCCTCCTCTTTACATCGCCTAGGCCAAGGTGGGTGTCTGATTCCATAGACAACTCCTAGTCGCTTCGACATCTTCCTTTCTTTTCATTGTATCGCACTTTTTGTGGTGTATTGAACTGATAAAATTGCTAATAAACCAATGATGAATGATGATGATGATGGCGGCCTAAAACTTTATACGTCTTGGCGAGGTAATGGCCAACGCCGATATGCCCATTTCTATAAATCTTGCGTATTTTTTCTTTGGGGAAGAGTACCCAATAATTAAGATACTTGGCAACTTGAAACCGCGCACAGCGCGAAAATTTTTTGATAAAGTTGCATAAATTTTGAAAAAATACTCTATAATTTATGCTAATTCACGAAATAATTTTGGGCCCCTTTCGAGCTCGCCCCCCCCCAATTGGGGGGTTTGGGGTGCGGCAGTTACGGCCCTGACCAAGGTACAAATCCACAGATAAGAAAGTGTTCCACCCATGAATTCGATACATATGCAAGATTATTCAACGAAAATTAATGAAACGAATTCAACAGCGAAAAAAAATCAAATTTGTCGCTTTCGAATTGTGCGGCATTATAAAAATTTTGGTTCAAGTATATCTTTTGACCGCGGTTACACGTAGAACACTGTATGAAATAGGAGAGAAGTATGTGTGGAGAGTTTGTGATATGACGAAGCATAAATTTGGTAAATAATGCACTTGATGTTATATGGAACTAATGAACTTAATGCCAATAAAATTTGGCGTGTAAACGTAAGAAAATGGTGGAAATGTAGGGTAGAATAAACTGAACTTGAAGTTATTAATGTAGTATACGCGTGTCGAGGATATTTGATGGGAACAACCAAAAATTGACGAGAGGAATGAGTGTCGGCCATTTTAGTTGAAACGAAATATGAACTCGCCAGCTATAGTCAGCAACCTGCGGCAACAACATACTTTGAATCTAGCCGGATAGAATGACTAACGGTTAACGCTTATTGTTGCGATGCAAATTCAGGAAGTTAGGGAGTCAAATTTCATAACCGTTAACATACGGTAACTCAATACCAGAGAGATGCGAAGACCTATCATTGCAGTAAAATTAACATGATACATTACAAGCAGAAAGTTAACTCAACGTTAAATTCCCAGCCGGCCAAGACTCGCCACTACACCGATTACAATCCAGGCTTTTAGTTACGCGATAATTATAATACGGAAATATCAAATGAGAGCTATGCGTAGCCTAAGAGATGCGCCACGAATGCAAGGAATACACGACCTTTGGAATTCCTGTTGAAATTAGTTCAATCACGTTGGAAAATCAACAATTGTACGTGATCCTAAATTTGCACTCAATTCGGGCCCCAATAATCAGAAATGTGGACTGTTAGGCGACACTTTTCGTCATAAGGACAGGAGTGTTTCACAAATCTTGACCACATGCAAGTAATTCGATCTTAGCATTGCGACATTGCCTCTGACGTGATTCTTGTGCGCCATTAGCGGTGCGTGCAAATAATCTAAAAGGCCCTGATTTAAGAACAGCGCTCGGCCTAGTTATATCCTGAGAGCAGCGTAAGGAAAGGCCCAGATGTAGATAGAAGACCCATGAACTTGGTATGCCTCAATATAATGTAAAAGGAACAACTGGTAAGATATAAGTCATCATTTTATATACTATAATCCCGTTTGGGAGAACCTCGAATGACTTTGTGTGCGCATAATGAAACAACAGCACCCGCCAGCGGCCTAAAGTATAAACTAAAACCTCTTGTAAATATATGAGCAATAGACGTCCTTTTTGATTAGAAGGGGGGCTATTTGTGATTTTCCAAGTCGTCGCTTCGACCAATTATGGATCAGCCAGGTTTAGGTCGTACGGGGTATGCTTCTGACGCCTAAAAATACTAAGATTCCGAAGTTTGGTGCACAAGTCTGCACGGCGGCCTGAAGCAGCCAACTCGACCTACAGCTTGTGGAAAGATATATTTCCACGGGTGAAAGGCGGCAGAAGGGCGATATTCCTCAAGGGCGCGCGTGTGAAACTTCGCAGAACTGACACCGTCTCCGCACGCAGAAAATCTAGGCTTCGCATGGAAATCCGAATTGAAAATTCTTGTTGTTAGACGTTGTTGCGATGTAGTTGCTAATTGCTCGTAAGCTTGTAAATTAAAAATTAAAGGGGGCATCTGATCGACAACGAAAGGGTAATGTATTTCCCTAAACGGGGAAAAGGTGGTGAATACTATCGTAAATTGCCAGTGGCGGCTCGTCCTATAGGGCAACTGGGGCATTGCCCCACCTAAAATTCTGTTCGATAACAATGATTTACTATTTATATACGCTCAGCAATCAATATATAGCGAAATCACGGCAAAAATCGCATTCTTTTTGTGTTTTCGCTTGTAAATGCCCATATATAGCGAAGTCTCTACGAAAATCGAATTATCTTCTGTGTTTTCGCTTTGTAAATGCTTAACCGGGGCTTGCCCCGGTAGCGCTCATAATAAGCTTTCACTGTCTGTTCTCTCAAAGCCGCTCATAATAAAGAAACGGTGAACCACTCTCTCTTATTCATCTAATTACCGAGCAACCGGGGCAACTTGACAAGTCGCCCTGCCAGTGTGATGTAACAATGGTATATAAACCTGAACTATGTTACCGTCCTATGCGTTGGGTCGACCTTTGCTGGTATAAGGCGATTTTGACGGTGTTTCGCAACATAATAATTCTTGAAACTTGGTATGTTATGTCGTGATGGTGGTATTTAACACTGCTCCAAGTTTCAGGGTTGCTACTTAAAGTTTAGGGTAGTAATTTCGTTTCCAAAGTTGACTGTGTGCTGATCCGTCTTGTATCGCAAACAGATTTTACTCAAAAGCGGGTATTGGTCTCCATTGATTTTGACGATGTTCCATACCGATATCGGTGATGACATTTGGCATAGTAAGTCTTAATATTATAACGAACGCTGTACCAAGTTTTAAGTTTATCACCGAACTATGGGGTGGTAATTTCATTTCTAAGTCGAGTGAGAGCTGACTCGTCATTTATCGCTAACAGATTTTACGCAAAACCGGTATTGGTCTTTATTGGTTTTAACGATAGGCCTACTCCGTATCTAGATCGGTGATGAGCTTTTGGACAGTATGTCTTGATTTTAGTAACGAAGCTGTGCCAAGTCCCGAGGTTGACACTCAATGATTAGGGCTGTAATTTCGTTATCGAGGTCGAGTATGGTAGAGATATCTGACAGATAGGCCTAACTACCGCATTGCGGATTTCACGCAAAAGCCAGAGTGTTGGTCTGTGCTAATTTTAACTGAGTTTCATACTGAGATAGGGGATGAGATGATGATCTCATGAAACAGTTTACTAAGATTCTCGGTTTACATTAAAATATTTACTTTATTTTATATCCTCCAATATCAATTTCACCGTGAAATTGTGGCCTTCAAGCCATTTGCTTACAACCCCCTGTCAAGCGGGATAGCGCTAGTTCGTTTTCGATGACGGCTAACAGCTGATGACTAGATCAGCTTATTCATCAATTCCTATAGTTGAAGAATCGCTTTCTTTCAACTTTGCTGAAGTAATTAGGCTCGATGCGTTAGATGTGCTCATGATTCTCAACGCTCTCATTCTGGGTATTCCAGATTTCAATGAGCTCGCGTCATTAAACTTTTTGCAACTATGAAGCGAGTGGCGCAGTTGGTTAAAACACTGCAGTCACGACACCAATGGTTGGTGGTTCGAGTCACGGCTCTGCCATGTTTCTATGTGTCGGAGGTTTATCTGGGCTCCTCATCGCCGATCCCGCTGTAACACAGCGCATTGAAAAGCCCAGACGAAGAGAGAGCCGAACTCTTGAAAGATGGCAGCTAAAGATCGCGTTCCAGGAGCAAAAAGCACAAAGACTTCTGACATTTATGAAATTGATGTACTGGGCGCAAATGACTATAATAGCGATAAGCGCCAATGATGTAATAAAACAAACAAACAAACAACTATGAAATCACGCCGCGCGCAATAGGCCTACTAATACAATGTTACAATATGCAGGTATCAACTACTGTACTTAATATTTTCTTTCGAATAATTTGAAATACGTAAGCTATATTAACCATGCCTAATGTCTATACCCCATACAAACCGTGTGTGACCACCACGAAGTCACATTTTCACGTAGGAATACACTATTGTGGCGTCATTTATACAATTATAATCGCGTGCATCCCTTGCCCCACCACCCGATATTGTCACGAGCCGCCACTGTAAATTGCCGTGTGCGAGGTACTATACTGTTGCACTATACTGTATGGCCGCGAAATCAAAATGGCGGCCGAATTTTCAATCCAAAAAAGGGACCGAGGGATGACGAACGAATGGCATGGCACGAAGTCGTGACATTTAGTGATTTATAAAGCCGAAAGAGACCAGCTTGCGCACGGAGTCGTGACAATTTGGTAGCTTCTAAAGCCGAAAAACAATTAGTCAATGGACACAGCTAGATTACTAACTGTTACTCATAAAAGAGTAAAAGAAAATATAACTTGTCACGAACTAGGCCTGTACTGGATAACCAGCTGTTGGAGGAGGAAGTCTTAGGTTGTTTTTTGAATCAGAAATGGATATAAGCAGGCTCACAGCACCATCTATCCAGTCCGATTCGGACTCCAACACGAAGCGGAGGAATTGAAGCTTAGAAAGACCGCAGCTACGCGCGAACGAGGCTGGCATTCTTGCACCGAGGTTACGTCGAAGATCAGAGCATATGTATATTTAAGTTTATATTCAGTATTTGACTAAGATAAATGGCCAATTAATTTGTCCTACACCCAGTAGGCAAAGTGTAGTGACTTTGCATCATCATGCATACTTCGAAAATTCAATTTGGCTTGAATGGTGACTTGACGGTACTTGGCTGGGCTCGGGTCGAAATGTGTAATGTCTCAAGGTGACTCGTGACTCGAAGGTAGTGGTTTGATCTCCACACTGTTCTGGGGTCACAAGAGTTTATGGTTATAGCTATTCTGGAACACAGTGCAACTGTATAAAAAGTGCTAGTCGTTTTGAATTCAAATAAAGGGAACGCTGAAAGACAGAGAGGGTCCGAATTATAAGACAATTGCTAAAGAAAAGAATAACTGACTTATGGATGATATCAGCAGAGGTGGTCAAAGTAGTCAAGAAAGCTACTCAAGTAGAAGCAGCGACGGAAAATCTACTCAAGTAAGTAAGTAGTTTTGAAAACAGTCTTAATTCGTTTGCATGGACTGTCAAAAGCTGCGAATTGAGCTATGCGGCACGTGCAGGGGGCTTCATTCGTATTGATGCATCCCAGGAGGTATCAATTTTCGACATAATAAGTCTTGTTTCGCATCATGGAATGCAAATTATTGTACTGATATGAAAATGCGATACTTATCCTTTGTTTACTAGAACACCCCGTTTTTAGAGAATATCATGGGATGGCGCCCTACCCCATATTATAAGGCCCCAAGTTTAGGCGAAGAGCAATACGTAGAAAATGTATCGGATACGGTTACATCACTTTGCGTGATTATTATACGTTAATAACAAATATTGTGGATCGCAAAAGTTATATTTAGTGTAGTCTAGTTTCATTTTCGGAAAATGGAGGCATTACTACACATGTGTTTATGCTTTAACATCTATGAAAGTAAAAGTATGATACTCGCAATTAAAATGAAATACAAATACCACTTCTAAAAAGCGGAGAATATATTTCCTGTATTTTGTCCACAAAGCTTAAAAGGTCATCTGCTAAAACAGGTGTAACGTTTAAAAAAACTGGATTTTTCAGATTATCAAGACACGTAAGGGGCTGCTAGATTAGAATATGATAGGTAATTGCTAGATTTCGAAACGGTAGTTCCAAAGGTTGTGGTGGGCCATATTTACTGTGATGAAATATTTGATATGGGTGACAATGCGGTGTGAGAGTAACCAAGCAATCCAGTACCTAAATTACATTCACTGATACTTTCATGAAAACATATTTGTCACTCCATCACTACTATGCGCGAAGCGCAATAAAATTTCTCGGCTTTACTTGACTTTTATGAATATTAAATGTTGGTACTCCATGAAAACAGCCGCGGAATTCCTCAAGTTATCGTTCGTATTGGGGGATTAGACTACTTCTACTTGACAAACTGAAAATAGCGAAAAGTAAGTAAGTAGATCACAAAATATTACGAAGTAGAAGTAGAGAAAATCAGATCTACTTGAATAAGTACCAGAAGTAGAGGAAAACTACTTGAGTACTTCCAAAAAGTAGAAGTACTTCGTTACTGACCACCTCTGGATATCAGTCATATTCTGTTGTAATTTGAATGGGTGATGACACATGAAATCCTTCGCGAATATACCCGTTTGTTCTCAAACACGCGCGGTATATAGTCCTAGTCGCCATGGATGAAACAAAGAATGCTACACTATATTAATACGTTTTATCGATAGTATTCAAAACGGATCATGCTTAACGGTATTGATCCATATCTGCAGAAACCCGCTCGAATAATCAATACGAAAGGTATGTAATTCATTTACGCGAAAATTCAAGTAGGACAGTTAGTATAGTTGAATTAAAGTCCAGAGATATAAAAGCAGGAAATGACGAGTGCTCATGCCGCGTTTAGTCAATCAGTTTTAATATTATTTTCATCATTTCAAAACACCACGAAACTGCGAGCCAGGACAGTCGTACTAACTATCCTGTCGCGTGCAGTAATTGGCTGCGACAGATTTGGCGAGATGAAAGTGTCTAGTTGAAAGTGAGCCTGACTCTAGTCAAGATTTGAATATGACGCAAAACACCCATTTATTTCGTGTAAGCTTACATGGGCCGAACTAGGACCAAGACTTAGTGAGGTTGACAAATATTTACTAGCAGCGAAAAAGTTTCCGTAGGATGTGTTGCGGCGTTGTAAATGTGTAGTATCGCAGTGCGTAAATCAATATGTGCCGTTCGCTGTGCATTTTCATGCCGCCAATAAGGCGGGTGCCCATGGTTTTGTCAGCATTTTAGAGCATTCTTGTTTAGTGTTTTTGAGGACAATTTACCTCGCTGACGTAAGATGAAACGCACTAACTCAAAAATAACTTCAGAAATATACCAACTTGTCGCATTAAGTAATAACAAGGACAAAGTCAAATTGGAGTTATTATTGGTGCTGCAAGCAGGCGACTCGAACCAGGCTTGGACAACTAAATAATTCTAGTTGTCTAATTTCACTGAATTAGAGCGAAATGCCAGTAATCTAATTCTAATCTAATTTGGAAAAAGCTGCGTAGCTCTAATTCTAATTTTAACATAATTTGGAAAAGCTGTGTAGCTCTAATTCTCATCTAATTCGTAAAAGCTGAAAATTTTCTAGTTGTCTGGGTCTGACTCGAACTGGAAATATATTTACCTATATCTGAACGTCACAAGCGCTACTATTCCGGCAAGGTCAATACACTCGATACCATTCTGATCAGGACGTCAATGCCCCTGTGGAGACGCTGTAAGTGGTCACGGAGCAGCGAGTCAGTTCGTTGGTCACTGTGTCCATTTTGTGTTGTCATGTATATCTGGGCCTTGTGTCGATTTTACGTCGTAGCGCTGAAGCGCCAGTATAGTTGCCGACTATCTAATCACAAACAACAATGTCAACGGATTTCAAATTGCTAAATCGATACCTTGGTATTTTACCTTGGAGAAGATCGACTGATATTTCAAAAAGTTTAGGGCTACTATGATTAATAGTCATCGGTACCTTGGTCTTTTACCTTGGAGAAGACTGACAGACTTTCCAAAACGTTTAGGGCACTAACTAGGATTAATAAAGAAGTATAATGTAACCGGAATTACTAGGCCTATAACATTAAGAATACTTCAGGCCAGTACTGCTAATATAAAGACCTTAGAAAAGTAACCCATGGTTGAACTTAGGCTTACCATATTTTGGAAATCTAAAAAGAGGACACTTTTTCAGAAACTTGAGGCTTGCAAAACCGGAGAAGAATTCTCAAAAACCGGTGAATTTTTCCCACTTTGTGATCGGTTGACTAAAAAAAAGGCTCAAAATACCGTTTTTCTTTCCGCATTGCTAGGTGGATGACTAAAAAAAAAGGTCATTTTTCCGCCCAGAGCTCAGCGTTTTTCACTCTGAAATAACCGCCGGAGCGTCACTTCTGAGCTAATTTACGGCATATCACTCGCAATTTGCTCAAATTCTGACCTAAATTTTCAAAAAAGAGTACAAAATTTTTAAAAAGAGGACAAAAGGGCGTCCTCCGAGGACACTTTCAAAAAAGTCAAAAAAGAGGACAAATCCTCTTAAAAGAGGACGTATGGTAACCCTACTAAAACCCGCTTTGTCCGCGTATTCACTTTACGAAGTGAATGCGCCTGACGAGCGCCATTTTGTTGCATTGCAATCATTACGTGTATGAACTATGAAGTTTACTGTGTTGGCAAAAAATCAATCTGCGACATGGTGACAGGACGCGAAAGTCATAACATACTAATGGGTATTTCATGTGAGGGTTTACTATGATGTATTATTGTATGGTGACGCCAATATTTCCTATTGTGTTCAAGTACTGCATTCACCGTATATTTGATATCTACCGCCCGGTTGCTTTAAAATGACGCTAACATTTTATGTCTTAGATATGGGTATGGGTTAATGAACATTTATTATGTGAATTTGGTTGTTACTAGGCCTACACTTATTTAATAGCGAGTACTACATCTCTAGGCAACAATAAGGCGTCATAACTGACCCCGCTCCTATACTAGTGTCAGGACTAGGGCTGGGCAAAATCGAGTACCTGAGTGATTCGATTCTGAATCACGTAAAATGCTTCGAGTCGACTAATCGAGTATCACTCATTATGACGTCATAGCAGAATATTATTTGTGAAAGTTCAAATATGTACCTTTTAAGCGACCACAAAGAATATAATGCCTGTTATCCATCATCTTAAGGATACTTTGTTATTTTTTTCGACCATACCGATTTCATTGCACTTGGTGACAAGGTTGTGGGATGATCATGACTTCATAAATGTGCTATTTCCAGTAACGTTCGTAGCTTTGTACTTCATGCTTCGTATGCTACGATACGGCCAATCAAGGTTTCAAGGCTTCAACAGTGAAATTAGCATAAACTCGTTGATCGTTGATAAACTCCTCGTTGATAAATCAACTTTCGGTGGTGAGGAGCGTATAATTTCAGTACTCGAAAAAATCGTTTTTTACTACTCGAATCGAATCATTAAAATTAATACTCGATTCAGATTCGAGTACTCGAATCATTGTGCTCAGCCCTAGTCAGGACCCTTCACCCCAACGGACAGACGTTTGAACATTTGATGTGTAATGGACCATAGGACAATAGAAACATGGGTATTTAAAGGCCTTTTGGGGTAACGCATTGGAGCATATGTGAGTTCGAAATTCGTGATAAGCCTAGTCTATTGCCTATGAACCACGATATATACGAATGAATAAAAAAAGCTTAAGCACACCAATACTGGAAATTAAGGAGTATGGCATGATTACAATTGGCATATTAGTTCACATATGACTATTATAAGTCAGATGATATCACTTTGTGCTTATCTGGGATTGTGTCGTATGCATGTTAGTAGTTAGCTATACCATCAAGTTGCTTTACCGAAAATGGCGCCACCATTTTTTCATGTATACGAACTTTTACAGCGAGCCGAAGTATGTCTGATATATGTATTTATGTGTACGCATATCTATGCCATGTATGATGCCCACATGAATTGTACACTCAGTTGTAGTATACAATTATTGCATATAAAGACGGCATCGGTGCGTCCGCTACTTTCGGCGAACTTGTGACTCTATGCCAATGTAAATCCGCCAGTCTGGAAACAGAGCCCCAAACGAAGCATCCAGTAGCAGACTATATCCAGAAAACCGGACAATGACGGAGGCATTGCGGAAGGATTTGACGTCTTTTGACATTGAAGGGTGATGTTCCGATGTCCCTCTGAAAACCCTTGACATGCTATTGATTGGATCGGCTGCTTGCCGCAGTTGCAAAGTATACAAAAATAAAGCAGTGCGATGAAATGGGAGCGACTGCTAACCGAAATTGCAATGTATACATAAATGAAGAAGCTCGATTAAATTTGCTGGAATCGCTCCATAAAGCCGATGAGCTAAAGATGGAAAGAGCCAAGAACATAGAGGTATTGCATTCGGAATATCGTTACGACGAACCCTCAACAAACCCCGCGTTCTGTTGGACTTGGAATGCCCGATCTCCGAATCGACACGCAAGTACTTGATGATCCTAGGTAGTAACGACTCAAACAAGGGGTCGGTTCCTGGACAAATTGCGGTTTGATATCTACATCTGGAAGACTGGGGAACTCTTATAAACAAGGTGGTCTGCAAATTGGTCAACTTGAACTCTGTGTGGTATTGTTTTTTTGTGGCATCGATTGGCATATTTCTTGTATATTATATGCATGTATATTGTCGGCAGGAAATACCGTCACATTCATTGTGTAAACACACCTTGGAGTATTGAACTGTTATTAAACGTGCATGAATATGAATAGGTTAAGTTTTAACTTGTGTTATAATTGATGTATGTTCCGTGTGCCTTTTTAACCGAGTTTTGCATATATACCTCAATTCTGTCTGCATGATAATTGATTGGAGTATTGGTTGAATTAAACTAAGGGGCTTGTCTATTGTATGAATAGTTTGAGCCGCTGGACCTTCCAAGGTCACTGCTTCGTTCGATCAATCTACAACCAAATACTCCAATCAACGTCGACAAAACCGGGTTGTATAAGGGATGTGGAAGAATGCGGAAAAGCCAGGAAATGGGGTTCAGCTCTGGGAAGTAAATCGAACCAAGTGTAGGTTACTTGCATGGCAAGCGCCATGAAGCTACACTATAACCAAATGGTGGCACCAACGGAAGGACTTCCGGGGCTCAGCGTCATTTCTTGGCAATTTCAGTGGACGGGGGAGAGTCTGAAAACGAACACATCGATTACCTCCTTACTATCTGCAAACGCCACTCTATAAAAAGAAAAGATCGTCGAAGGGTCACAACTGGGGTTCGGAATTCTGCGCCGACACGGGAAGCGTACTCATATTGATAAACGTCGTTGAAACCAAATACCGACAAAGCTGGGAGGAGCGGCAACCTATAGACATGAAACTACGTGGTATAGGTGACTCCTCCGACGTTCACTCCTTAGTAATAATCGATTTTGACAGACTATCGGCTCCATTTGCGACAGAGAGAGGAGTCTCTCTCGATCTTGTAGGTTTGAAATGGATTGATCAGGTACAACAATTACCAAACATAGCGGCTGAATTTGAATCTCCGCCTAATGCAAACGAAGAATTGTCTTTAGTAACGCTTCATGACGGGATCTCGTGTGATCAACGGGACGGAACCAAAGTCGGAAGCAGTCCTCGCGACACTGTAACCGATGATGGGTTGATGGAAGCTGCAAATCAGATAAGCGTCGAGCCGGCACGTTGTCTGTGTCGCCGCAGGCCGTTGCCGCTGGCGTAAGTGTCGAGATGGTAATCACCACTGGCGCGAAATGTGTCGAGTCAGGAATCCCTGCTGGCACCAATCATAAATACGCCGATCTTACGACGGCAACTGTCTTAACTTCTTTCCCAAAAGGTCAAAAAATATGGGAAATCCCCAGTGTTGGGTCAGGTAGCCCCTGCTGGCACTAGTCGAGAAAGTGTCGGGTCAGTTAGCACTGCTGGCATTAACCAAAGATGTGTCGAGTCAGGAATCCCTGATGGCACCATTCAGAATACGTCGAGCGTAGAATGCCCGCTGGCGCAAAAGAGGACCAACGCGAGAAAATTGGTCCTGAAAGCTCTCGTGGATGCACTTGTCCGAATAACTGTAACAATTCGGCCCATAGCTTGCATGCGACAGCAACAGAAGACGTCGAGCGTGGAATGGCCGCTGCCGCAAAAGAGGACCAACACGAGAAAATTGGTCCTGAAAGCTCTCGTGGATGCACTTGTCCGAATAACTAACAATTCGGCCCATAGCTTGCATGCGACAGGAACAGAAGACGTCGAGCGTGGAATGCCCGCTGGCGCAAAAGAGAACCAACACGAGAAAATTGGTCCTGAAAGCTCTCGTGGATGCACTTGTCCGAATAACTGTAACAATTCGGCCCATAGCTTGCATGCAACAGAAGACGTCGAGCGTGGAATGCCCGCTGGCGCAAAAGAGGACCAACACGAGAAAATTGGTCCTGAAAGCTCTCATGGATGCACTTGTCCGAATAACTGTAACAATTCGGCCCATAGCTTGCATGCGACAGCAACAGAAGACGTCGAGCGTGGAATGCCCGCTGGCGCAAAAGAGGACCAACACGAGAAAATTGGTCCTGAAAGCTCTCGTGGATGCACTTGTCCGAATAGCTCTAACAATTCGGCCCATAGCTGCATAGCGACCGCTATAGTCATGACTACTTTCCAAAAAAGGATGGAAATAGCAGCTGTTGCCGGCCAACCGGACACATGTCCGGTCATGACCGGCAAGGAGTCTGGGGAATTTAAGATGCACGTCTCCCCAGAAACGGGCCCCCGGCGGCGACCGAGTCCGCCGGCGTGACGGTAGGCGTGGGCACACGCCGAGATCAGAGGTCAGATTGAATAGGTCGGGAATCCCCGCTGACAACGAAGAACCTCGCCCTCTCTCCACCAACACCAAAACCCCGTTCATCATGAGATTCGCATTGGGCCAATAACTGGCCCAATTACTATGTAACCTTACAACAAGACACCAGTCCCAGCGTGAAGACGGAACTCGAAAGTCTCTGTGCACAATCGGTAGCTCTGGCGAAACTGTCATACAAACCTCCTGACTTTTGACTAGCCTAGAAAATATCGCTATTCCTGAAGGAGTCTTGACAGCCGTTTATGATCCATTTGCTTCCGAACTTGATGACCTGCGGGGCCACCTCAGCGCCCCCAATCCATGAAATACCAATGCGACATCGAACGTAAAGACCCATCGACTAAGCCTTTCGTTTCTGGCCCTTATACCCTGACGGGGGAGGGTCAGGCGAAGGCACTAAAAAAGGAATAGATACTACCTGATGAATGAAAGCAAGACTACAAGACATGGCGTGCCGCACTCGAAAGTAACAAGATGGATGTAAGAGGCAAACCCCCTTTCCAAGAAGTGTACCCGATCGCTTACTACAGTCGAACGTGGGTAACTCCAGCGGCGAAAGCCTATGATCGATGCACTACAACGCTGAAAAACCTACTAGGATGGCGGATGGAAACGACGCTGGTGTAAGTTCAGAGGTGGTCAAAGTAGTCAATAAAGCTACTCAAGTAGAAGTAGAAGTAGTGACGAAAAAATCTACTCAAGTACGAGTAGAAGTACTTTTTCCATAAGCAACCTAAAACTACTTGAAGTAGAAGTAGAATTCACTGACTTCAAATCTACTCAAGTAAGTAAGTAGTTGTGAAAACGATCGTAATTCGTTCACATTGATTTTCAAAAGGTGAAGATTGAGCTATGTGAAAGGTGCCGAGGTTGATTCATATTGATACATACCAGAAGGTATCCAATCTTCGACAGCATAAGCATTTGTCCTCATCATGGGATGAAAATGCTAGCATTAATATGGAAATGCGATACTAATCCTCTGTATACTCGAACAGCACGTTTTAGAAAATATCATGGTATCGCACCCCCCCCCATATTATAAGGCCCGCAGTTTTGTCAAATAGCAATACGGAGAAGTTGTATAGGATACGGTGTAAACACCTTGCGCCATTAGAAAACGTTACTGAAAAATATGATGGATCGTAAAAATGCCATATTGTGTAGCTTTATTTCCGGAAATTAAAGGCATTGTTACACTTGCTTTTATACTTCAACATGTATGTTATCCAGACAAAAGAACTTAAATTAATTAGAACTAAAAGTATATGATACTGGGAATTGAAACTGAAATATAAATACTACTTCTAAAAGCGGAAATGTATTTCGTGTCTTTAGTCCAGAAAGTTTCAAAGGTTGTATGCTAAAACAGCTATGAAACTAAAAAAGTCTCAGTCCACTTTTACAGATTAGGACACGCCATAGACTGCTGTAGATTACGATATGATAAGTAAATGCTAGATTGCGAAACATCCGTTTCAAACGTTATGATGAGCCATATACACTGTGATGAAATATTTCATATGGGTGAATGGCAACAATGCAGTGTGAACGGAACCACGCCAACCCGCTACCTAAATTATATCCACCGATACTTTCGTGAAATCATACTGGTTATTCCGTATCCACTGTGCGCCAAGCGCGACGAAAATTCTGGGCTTTACTCAACCTTTATGAAAATTAGATGTTGATACTGCGTGAAAACAGCCTCGAAACTCCTCAGGCTATCTTCCTGATTGGGGCAATAAACTACTTCTACTTGACAAACCGAAAATAGCGTAAAGTAAGTAAGTAGATCACAAAATATTACGAAGTAGAAGTAGAAGTAGTGAAAATCAAATCCACTTGAGTAAGTACCTGAAGTAGAGTAAAACTACTTGAGTACTTCGAAAAAGTAGATGTACTTCGTTACTGACCACCTCTGTGTAAGTTATACAATCGCAACCGCTGGCTGAAAAAAGGGGCAGTATAAAACTGTCAAACCAACTGATGTGACTCATGGGAAGCAACAGCTGCAAACTCGCGCACGTAACCAAACCGAAGGAACGACGAAAATCAGTGGTGAGACATCTACAACAACGCGAATTCATCCAGTTACCACTGCGGAGGCTCTGCAGAACTCCACGGATGATGGCGGGAGCGGCATCGGAATGGACTACCAAACCCTGGACCACAACCGTAAGGTAAGTACCGAAACAACCGTTTTGTATTCATCAGGAGACGACAAAGACGACTCGTCCCCGAGGAGTGTCGAACTAATGACTACTACCTTGACGTCAACGATGGATGACGCATCGCCATTGACTGGGCAGAAAAGCCAAGGGCTAAAAACGTCCGTACCTGAATATTCCCGACTAACAAGAACCATCGTGGGAAAGACAACCGCAGATTTGGCTGATTCCAACTATACTCGATGGCTGCACGAGCTGGTGATGATGGAAGGTGGATATAGGGTAAGAGGATTATCTTGGATCGATAGGATAATTATGGAAGGCCCGAAACTAATACCTACCATGGAACAAGTGGCTGTGATAATGGTGATAATCGGGTTGATAGCTCTGGTGATTGTAATATGGGTGGGCTACGTAAAGTACCATCAACGTAGAATCATGAGTCGTATGAGAAATGCGAGACGACGAAACGGAGCAAGGCAATGGATGGCGATAACAGTAATGCGAAACACAACGGAAGACAATAGGATATGATGGTAAGAGTTCAAGTGTTTTTAATTTAAGCCGATGAAAAGTAAACGCATTTGAGAAAATAATGAAAACTGACGGCATAGTGTAAGTAAAATTGTTAAGTGAAAAGAGGTAGATTATAGGTCATGAAAACACTAATAGATTTAGTTTTAGACGTGATAGATATCAAGTGAAGTATAATACGTAATGGGCTCAAATGGAAAAAAATGAAACCTCATAACTAATTTTATGCTGAATCATGATATGACGATTGACGGAAATACAAAGATAAAAGCGGTGTAGCATTGTTTGTAATAGGTATCAAGTGAAGTATAATACGTAATGGGCGTAAATGGAAAAAAATGAAACCTCGTAACTAATTTTATGCTGAGTCATGAAATATGAAAACGAGAGAACGAAAAGGGAAGAAGTTTGACACGTAAAAATACGTATACATTAAAGTTATCACCATGAACGGGTAATTCGGGTGTATAGTTCACAAGTTCCAAAGTTTTCTTTCGATTGTACACCATCCATTAAGTATTTTTTGTGGAGCATCTTTGCTCTCTACCGCACATCTTCAACCAAAAAAAGAGGGAGGTTTCCATGTGCAGCATACTCCAATTCCACGAATGCAGTGGAATGTGGCAATGCCAAGAGATTCGTCATGAGCTTCCCCAGTAAATGGAATTTTGATTCACCGAATCCATTGTGCACAGATTTCAATATTTGCAAAACTTCTGTTGGAGGGCATTAAGCCCATTTACATGGCTTCGAAGCTGACTCGTCGATCCGACTCTCTCGTTATTGAAAAAGAGAAAAAGGCAAACAGCTTCAATCCGTCTTGAAGCTCAATACGTTCCGCAGAGTCGCTTGGGGACGACTTGAAGCCTGAAGGCCAGGAAGTACCAGTAAACAAACATTCCTTGGTGACGCGGGTGAAAGTATATTGAGCGCATCGCTATTTTTAGTTATGTCATGCAGTTGCAGGTGGTTAGGGAGTTAGTTGCTATTGAACAGGTTATTACCGTACTGAATTTTATTATTCTTACAGATAATTGAGGTTTATACTAAAAAAGCATGCATACTGAATATGAGAAACTCGCAATTTTGTTCGCGTTCAAATTTGCGATAGATTCCATCCATCAAATCATATCAACACCAAATATTGATCACCTGAGGATATTCTCATCATATTTGGAGCTACAAGGAAACCGTTTTGGAAGGATTTGGATGCATCCAAGGTGTGTACCGGTCACAGAATTTACAATCTGAACTGAACAGTGTTCAGTCAACGCATATGCACATGGTCCCTATAATAATGAGCTGCTGACCGACCACAGCGGGGTGACCACTGGTTTATCAGATATTTCTGACCTTGTAGGGCTGGGAAGTATTGGGAAACTGACGTAATATCTTACAATTATGCACAGTGGATTGAAAATTTCAGGATGACAAAAGAAACTTTCACTAGCCTTGTGCATCTTGTTTATGATGATATGAAGCCAGGTACGTTGCATTGTTTCGGCACATTCACACTTCAACATGCCACTTCTTTCCTAGCTTCAGTACTGGTATTTTTTGTTACAGATTTGAGTACTAACGTTGCCAAATGAGAAAATATGTGTCCTGTTCAGTTATATTAGACAATTATTGTGATCTCTGACTATAACAAAGAGAAACGTGCAATGTGTATGGTGTTTCAAGCTGTCTAAGCAATCTATTACCACCCTGTTATATTTGTATCAGATGATGTGACTGTACGTGAGCCAATCTCCGCAGAAAAGAGAACTGCAATTGGTATCTATGCCTTGGCGTCGTCAGCCGAATACCGAACCATTGCCCATACCTTTGGCGTCAGCAAATCCTCTGTATGCAATTGTGTCAAACGGTAAGCCTGCATACACAAGAATGATAGGATTATCACAACTTAGAGCAACTTTAATTCCTGTTATAGTTTTTGTACAGTCATTACAAAGCGGCTGCACCTATTTATTTGTTGGCCAAGTTTGGGGGAAGCTAAAGAAATCGCAGCGCGTATAGAAAGAGAACACCACTTTCCTCAGGTATCTTACTGTAGGGAAAAATCGGAACTCATGCACAAGGCGCCGTCCTTTACTCGTACATGTGAATCACTATCATTTTAGTGTTTCACATAATTTTTTAAAATATTGTCTAATGTTTCCCCATGAACACTTTAATTACGTATACAGTTTGGGGTTTGTACTTCACTTATTCCAAAGCAGATTTAAACAAGAAAAAAATAAATTTTTTTTAAAAATATTTTTCAATTTTATTTTTCAATTTAATTACTTTTTGCCCATGACTTTATGCGCTGTTCGATCGTGTTCGATTCACGATCCCTTGCGCGAGTCGTATATGTGAGTTAGGGATAGGGCCTTCACAAAAAAACACGTCCGAATTGGGCGATTGCAATAGAGTTAATCCCAGTTTTCGGAGATCGCACGAGTCCATTTCCAAAGCTGTTCCCCGCATATGCTCGTAGCGTGGCTTGTGTAAGCTGAGGTGTACGTACCTCCGGCCTATCCGCATGAGTTCGCTCTTCATTATTTGTATGGCTCGGGTCCGCGTAGTCACGTGATACAACTTGTCATAATTTAATTACTGTTCATAATGAGGGGGTTCCCCCACGATATGGACATGTGCGGCCGCCAACCCCTCATCCGAGACTGCCGCTCTGGTACAGCCCCGCATGATCTCTTTTAGGGTTGTAGTCGGAATATCCTGGCCCAACCTGTCCTTTGCGAGTTGTTGCACGTATTCCGGAGGCCTATACGAAGATTGGCAAGTTCAACTGCTCGGTTGCATAGCCTTAACCGTTCCAATTATGTCTTTACTTTCTTATCAGTTCCATCATACAGTTCATACGTTTTTGTCGGGCCGCGACCATGTCTATAGAGGCCGTGGCGCGGTTTTGATGTCGGTGGAGAGAGGGCGAGCGTATCAGTAATCAGTGGGGCTTCCGCACTCGATTTTTTCTGACTCTGAAGGGGTTGCGTGCCCGCATCCAACTTCACGCCGGCGGTTAAAACGCCCGCCGGGGGCCCTTTTTCTGGAGAGGCTTGCATATAGCCTCCAGACTCTTCTTTATCCACGAAATTTGTCACATCAGTGTGGATGTCGACAGCTGCTTTCAATGTAATCTTCTCGGTATGCGGCACAACTGCTGCGGCCATGGGGCCGTCGTAAACGATTCCCACTCTTCTATCGTGGCGAATGCAGTGGCCGTTGTTTTCAGGAATCTCTTGAACATAATGTTCCTGAGAGGTGCTAGCGGGGCTTCCGCGCTCAGCACGCAAGGATTTCGGGGTCACAGCGCTCACCCGACTTAATTTTGTATCTGTGGTTCCTCCACACTTGGCGCAAAATCCTTCCGAGAGACAGGGACATCTTTGGTCCCGAGGGGCGTCAGCTGGGCTTCCAGTCTCGACGCTGTGTAACATTGCAGCTTCCACCGACCCATCACCAGTAGCAGCGTTGCAAGTACTGCTTCCAGCTATGATTTTTGCCGTGTCCGAATACACGGACAATGATAGTTCATAATTTACTGTAGTGGGGTCCTTTAACTCTGTTGCCACTGAGGGTAGCTGTTGAACTTGCTCAATCCATTTCAGTCCTATTATGTTTAACGGGACTCCTTCACCAGTTGCGAACGGTACTGGTAGGTCGTCCAGCTTGATGACGACGACAAAGTTGACACAGGATGATCCTTCTATGCCGCGCAATTTCATTTCGAGAGGCTGTCTTTCAGTCCAGCTTTGAGGGTAGGCAGCTTTAACAGCATCTTGGGTTATCAAGTTAGGAACACTTCCCGTATCTTGGGTGTTCGAAATCTGGCTCGCCTCTTGACTGTTAGACGGCGTCAGCTGCGAATGGTCAACTCCGACGCCCGAATCTTGAGTCTGCGGAAGGCCGCGCCCCCTCTGGTCTGACGCTGGCATTCCCGGAGCCGTTCGCACGTTCTGAGAGTTTCGCGAATGCGGGTTGTTGTTTCTTCTAGCGTCGGGCTGTCTTCCCGACCTTCCTGAGACCCGCGATCCCGTCTGCCCCTCGGGTGTAGCGCTCCTCCGATAGGGGTTTTCACCGGCCATCACGTCATTAGGAAAACGATTTGTTTCAGCTGTTCGGGCAGGATTTCGCCGCGGCGGCGGATTACGATTTGGTGCTGGGTATCGCTGACGTCCGGTTGCTAGCGAAGATTGGGGAGGCCTGCCAGCCGGCAGGCAGGCAGCCCCGGTGGTTGCACATTATAGATATGCACTGGTGGTAGGGGTGACATAGTGTCAGCATTTTTTCCTTTACCCTCTTCTTGATCATCCTTTTAGACTGCTTCTACTTTTACTATGCACATTTTAGCTACTCAGAAGTAGACAGAAGATTTGGAATCGGGTTGTTTTAGTTTTATAAATGGAACTGTCATAGCAGGAACTTGCTGAAATAGCCACAGTAAGATAGGGGCCAAATACATTTTTGAAAGTTGCTGTTTTTGTAGTGTCCTGTGACCTTTCGCGAATATTCATTCTGCAAATTCCAAAGCAACCACTTGTGATTTACTGCTACAAGCGGAACCTCCAATGAAATTTACTTTTTATTTAATGATTTATTCTATACTGGAAATAAATACTTCTACTTGACTACCAATGCTCATGCTGATCACTTTGACCACATCTGGTGTCGGGCCATACGCGATATCAGGGAATGTACATAAAATAAAGATGATGTATTTAGAATTTTTATGTGTCCTGAATCGGCCAGGAAATTATACTTCGTACCAGGGCTTTCGTCGATTTGACGTGTCCCTTGACTGCCGGATGGGGTTATTTTCATTGCGTTCATTGAGTCTCTCCTTGAATACGTTCGTCTGATCAGTGGCGTTTCGGGCGAGCGTTTTTTTCTGTTCAATGATATATTCTTGGCTGCGATGTGTTGCTTTGGACTACTGCATTCCGCGTCCAGTCCTGACGCTGCCTCCAACGTATACTGTGTGTTTTTGTAGTTGAGATGCTCAGTGCTCGCGCTCACACTGCCGAAAATTGGAAATTCGGCTAATCGTCCAAGTAGAAGGTCCTGGTACGAGATGTCGGATGTGATACCGTTTGCTTCTGCCGTGAGCTTCTCAATCTGGCGCTATGAGTCCATAGGTGAGACGAGGAAACGTTAGGGTTTGTGTACCGGTTGACAATTGCAGATAGGAGAGTGCTGATCGACAATTATTCGTCTCCAGACTCTCCCCCGTCCTCTGGAACTGCTGGGAAATGACGTTTAACACCGGAAGAAACGGTTGGGACCTCCAGTTTTTTAGAGTGTAGCCCCAAAACGATTGCTTTGCGGGTAGTCTACACTTCGTTCAATTTGCTTCACAGCGTTGCACGTTATCCCGGCTCGTTACGCTTTCTTCACCCCTTTACACGCCTTGTTGGTGCTTTGTGGCGCGGATTGAAGTATTGGCTGCAGCTTGATCGAAGTAAGCAATGACCTTCCCAGGCCCAGGGACTCATAATAATCAATATAAGATTAAGATAAGCTTAATACAACCAAATACTCCAATCAGGCCATGCAGATAACAATAGGGCTTCTCTATGCACATTGCACATACTGATATAAAACCAAAAGTTAGCCTATTTATCATCATGCACGATCTAAAATCAAAATAATTCTCCAAGGTTTGTTTCCACAATAGATGTGATGGCCTTTCCTGTCATACAATCGTATATAATATACAAGTGATATGCCATTAGATGCCCACAAAAGTATCAACACTCAGAGTCCAAGCCAACCAATTGGCAGATCACCACTTCATTCACTCCAGTCTTCTCAGGTGTAGATACCTATTTTCAGTTGAGGCATTGATTTCTTGTTGAGTCGTTTCTTCAAATACTTTCGTGTCTATTCGGGGTCAGGGAATTCCATCAGGATACGGGATTTCGTCCGTGGCTCTGTCGTAGCGAGATTTCAAATGTAATATATCTCGATTACTGTTCTGGTTCGGTCCATCTTTAGTTCATCTACTTCATGGAGCCGTACCGGCGCATTTGATCACGTTGCTTCATTTCTGTGTACCTTACAATCCAGCAAACACAAAACCGTAAAAGGATCATCCGGGATCATCTCGATTAGGTTCTGATTTTCTAAGTGTCGAGGGAATGTCTAAAATACGTAGTAGGATGGTCTTGTGGTTATATTCAATCAGAATAAATTCATACTCGGTGTTGTTCCATCTCATGCATTAGGCTTCGTTATATCCGGTAGTTAAAGGTCAACTGCATCTTAAAAATGAGTTTGCCTTATATCGTACGTTATGTGGTTAGGAATATGAATAAAATAATAAAAATTGAAATTACATGATAGTTTTCAAGTAATTTAAATTATAAATCGAAAAGCTGAAAAACGGATATGAAATCATTCAGCTATGAAATGACGTCATGTGAGTGACACGGCTAAAGTCCTGGTATAGCTCAGTGTGGTAAACAGATAGTTATTAGTGTTGGGATTGATTTTGATACTGGATTTGATTGTGAATATGGAAGGTATGAAGAAGATGCGGCACGGAGGTACATCTGGTGTCGCGTATGGTTGCTCGAATACGCGATATTCGGTACCCAAAGTGTCTTTTCATCGCTGTCCAAACCCTATTGCTGGAGAGGATTATGAAGACTGTGAAAGTGATATCCAATCCCTGTCAAGTGATGTTAGCTTCTACCCAACAGAGTTAGATGGCGAGTCAGAGTGAGTACTTGAACAGTATAATCATATTTGTACCAAGTCTTCACCAAGATATTGATTTGCAGGCATTCAGATTCAGAGGAATGTCTGAAGAATAGCAAGAAGACCCAGTTCTTGATTGTGGACAGAAATAAGCTGGTGAGCATTTTTCAACATTGTCCAATGTGTCAATCAGAGTCGGACGTGCAAGAGTCTATTTAGGTAGCACACTGAGAATCATGCAAGACTGCACAAACTGCTCATACTCCAGATTTTGATTTACGGATAGGGTAGATGCCGTTACATCCTTTAAAGATGAAATAGCCTACTTGACTGTATCAAAAAGAAACAAACTGCTCCATTCAGCATATATACATGATACATATAGGCCTAAATTTAAGTTACAATGAATAGCATCTTCGATTCTGTTGTTTACCATTATGACAATCCATTTTCAGATTCATTGGCACGTGAAAGGATTTGCGATGTTCTCTACTCCACGCGAATGAAAAATGACATACGCCATCTATCGCCGAATGGAAACACTGCTGGAAGTGAATCATTCAATGCCCTCCTCAATCATTTCTGCCCAAAGTTATATCACTACAACCATATTTCAGTCAATAAGCCAGGTAGGTACCTTGCAGTGTCTCGGCTATTCAAAACAACCTATATCAGATTTTGGCATGATTACTAGCCTCATCAATTATGCATTTTTTGTAGGATGCAGTTGGCAATCCTGCATTTCAATGAAAATTGCTCGAAAACTCAGAAAATGTCGAAAGAAGGAGCACCGTGGTCGAATACCCGAAGTACAAAAATGGGGAATGTACGGTCCACAAGATACTTGAAAATTCAACATTTGGTAACTGCCGTCGATCTGACTGCATCATAAGATTTCGTCATATTGTTATGCCTGTTCTAGATTACTGCAATGAGCTTGTCGAAGAAGTTCAAGCACTCATCAGAACTGGACCAGAAACTGTTGAGTTGAGCGATTGTGCTGAGACCGTTCCACCTCCTATGACTAGCAGCATAATCAAAATTAGCAGAGAGGAAGCTATTGCCCGACCGACATAAAACCCGATATGCTTTTCTGCCTGACACAGTAGTTATTTTGGTCGATGAGTTATATGCGTTTATTATTTGGAATACAACTCTACATTCACAATGTGGCGTTACTGAACTGGAATCCTTTGTAAGAATTTGACGTAAATTTTGTTCGGACAGCAGTAACAACGCATGCAGGCAGGATTTTCCGCTGGTTTTTGCCACAGAATCCCCATTCCCAGCGAACACAATTTCTGTAGGCAGAATGTTTCAACTTCCTGAAAAGTGAAAACAAGTGTATTAGTGCGAGAAAAGTATTTGGCAACCGAATCAGAGACTCATCCCATTCATGCATTGAACTAGATGTTATTATTCTGCGGCCATATTCCTGTTGATATCCATAGTAGGACAACTGCAATAAGTCAACGTCCAGACACACTGAATTGCATCCTGGCAATTCTGTGATACACTTTAATTCTGTCAGTAACTCTCGGAACCTCCTTACAGCAAAAACTTATCAAGATACATGACTGAAACGAGCTCTTACACTACAGACTATATATATAACTGTATTTCATGTAGTATCGACGAGTGGCTTGCGCTGAGCAATCTAGGCTGATCATGACCCATCATATGAAGCTGCAAGGGGTTCCACTGACGTGGGATAGAGCGCATCAACACCTGAACCAATCCGGCATTTAAACGGTAATTTTGTAAGTACGTGCAAAAATGATACTTACATTCGACATCCGAGTACTCGGACTCAGTCTCAATATCACTTGGCAAATCCGTTACAATGGAAACCTCGGCCATAACTGACTAGAATAAAAACTGCGAGAACACAAACAGCCGCTGCTGTGAACGGTGTTGATAATATGTGTCACTCACTTGACGTCACAATGCACATTCTGCTTTTTCTGTAAACATGCCAATATTGGAACTTTCAGTCAAAATTACGGCAATTTCCGATTGAGTTGAAACACGGAAAGTCGGTAATTTCGTTATGAAAAAAAATTCTGAACAGGATTCCGCAAAGTTGTCATGAAGATGCAGTTGACCTTTAACCTAATAATGCAAATTTTCTATCTCTCGCTGGTATGACTAAAATACGTAGAAAGGATGACTTTGTCGGTACATTCAATCACGATGAATTCCTATCCGATTTTGTTCGATCTCATGCGGTAGCTTCGTTCTATCCGTTAGAAAACAATGTTCTCCCTTCGTTGTATTGCGTGAGGATGTCACCGGTGTTGTATATTCGTGTTGTTGCTCTAAGGTCGAACAGTTTTGTTTTCTTCTTATATATATGATCTTCATTATATATATATTCGCTCTTTCGGTAATCTCGCATGTTCAACGAGTATGGCTGATAGTTTTATTCAGAGAATAACTAAATAAGTGAGATGTTGTACGTTTAGGAATATGATTATCGATGCGTGACTTCTAGAATATTTCGGCGATTCAAATTTACCACTGTGATTCTATTAGAATTTTTGGCGAAAATCGGTGATCGGGAGAATCACGGAAATATACTCGGGTGTCATTACGTTTTGTGCTTTGGAAATTACATCGGCATATTCAGGAACCTCTTGCCATACTATTTCTTGGTGATGTATTCAATGACAAATGCACGTAAACGACTGTTTTCGGGTGTAATTCAAGCTTTTATGACGAAAAAACAATTTTAAGAAGACGAAGAGATACCTACTACACAGCCGTTTGACTGAATATTTTGCAGAGAAATCGTCAGAAATGTGTCGATGATAACGCTCAACAGACCATGTCCATTGACAATCCTTAGGTATAAATATATTTCGAAGAGTGCGGGAATGGTTTCACACAGGCGGTTGCTACGAAGAATCATCATTTACCCGAATATATGATCACGACGAATAGTAGAACACTTATTTAAAGGATTTAGGCTTCGGACTCTACATATATCTCATTAGAATCGAATTGAAATAGGACATTTTCGAAATTTTGATAATCCGGACACACTTATGGCCCCAGTTCGACCCTTGGGACGTCGACTTGAATAATAATTTTAGTCTCGATAGAAGCGGCCAGATTAGTAGAACCCATTTCAAAACGAATTAGGCTTCGGACTCTACATATATCTCATTAGAATCGAATTGAAATCGGACATTTTCAAAATTTCGATAATCCGGACACACTTATGGCCCCAGTTCGACCCTTGGGACGTCGACTTGAATAATAATTTTAGTCTCGATAGAAGCGGCCAGATTAGTAGAACCCATTTCAAAACGAATTAGGCTTCGGACTCTACATATATCTCATTAGAATCTAATTGAAATCGGACATTTTCGAAATTTCGATAATCCGGACACACTTATGGCCCCAGTTCGACCCTTGGGACGTCGACTTGAATAATAATTTTGGTATTGATGGAATCGGCTAGATTAGTAGAATCCATTTCAAAACGAATTAGGCTTCGGACTCTACATATATCTCATTAGAATCTAATTGAAATCGGACATTTTCGAAATTTCGATAATCCGGACACACTTATGGCCCCAGTTCGACCCTTGGGACGTCGACTTGAATAATAATTTTGGTATTGATGGAATCGGCTAGATTAGTAGAATCCATTTCAAAACGAATTAGGCTTCGGACTCTACATATATCTCATTAGAATCGAATTGAAATCGGACATTTTCGAAATTTCGATAATCCAGACACACTTATGGCCCCAGTTCGACCCTTGGGACGTCGACGTGAATAATAATTTTGGTATTGATGGAATCGGCCACTCTAGTAGAATCCACTTCAAAACGAATCAGGCTTCGGACTCTACATATATATCATTAGAATCGAATTGAAATCGGTCATTTTCGAAATTTCGGTAATCCGGACACACTTATGGCCCCAGTTCGACCCTTGGGACGTCGACGTGAATAATAATTTTGGTATTGATGAAATCGGCTAGACTAGTAGAATCCATTTCAAAACGAATTAGGCTTCGGACTCTACATATATCTCATTAGAATCGAATTGAAATCGGACATTTTCGAAATTTCGATAATCCGGACACACTTATGGCCCCAGTTCGACCCTTGGGACGTCGACGTGAATAATAATTTTGGTATTGATGGAATCGGCCACTCTAGTAGAATCCACTTCAAAACGAATCAGGCTTCGGACTCTACATATATATCATTAGAATCGAATTGAAATCGGTCATTTTCGAAATTTCGGTAATCCGGACACACTTATGGCCCCAGTTCGACCCTTGGGACGTCGACGTGAATAATAATTTTGGTATTGATGAAATCGGCTAGACTAGTAGAATCCATTTCAAAACGAATTAGGCTTCGGACTCTACATATATATCATTAGAATCGAATTGAAATCGGACATTTTCAAAATTTCGATAATCCGGACACACTTATGGCCCCAGTTCGACCCCTGGGACGTCGACTTGAATAATAATTTTAGTCTCGATAGAAGTGGCCAGATTAGTAGAACCCATTTCAAAACGAATTAGGCTTCGGACTCTACATATATCTCATTAGAATCGAATTGAAATCGGACATTTTCGAAATTTCGATAATCCGGACACACTTATGGCCCCAGTTCGACCCTTGGGACGTCGACTTGAATAATAATTTTGGTATTGATGGAATCGGCTAGACTAGTAGAATCCATTTCAAAACGAATTAGGCTTCGGACTCTACATATATCTCATTAGAATCGAATTGAAATCGGACATTTTCGAAATTTCGATAATCCGGACACACTTATGGCCCCAGTTCGACCCTTGGGACGTCGACGTGAATAATAATTTTGGTATTGATGGAATCGGCCACACTAGTAGAATCCACTTCAAAACGAATTAGGCTTCGGACTCTACATATATATCATTAGAATCGAATTAAAATCGGTCATTTTCGAAATTTCGGTAATCCGGACACACTTATGGCCCCAGTTCGACCCTTGGGACGTCGACTTGAATAATAATTTTAGTCTCGATAGAAGCGGCCAGATTAGTAGAACCCATTTCAAAACGAATTAGGCTTCGGACTCTACATATATCTCATTAGAATCGAATTGAAATCGGACATTTTCGAAATTCCGATAATCCGGACACACTTATGGCCCCAGTTCGACCCTTGGGACGTCGACTTGAATAATAATTTTGGTATTGATGGAATCGGCTAGACTAGTAGAATCCATTTCAAAACGAATTAGGCTTTGGACTCTACATATATCTCATTAGAATCGAATTGAAATCGGACATTTTCGAAATTTCGATAATCCGGACACACTTATGGCCCCAGTTCGACCCTTGGGACGTCGACTTGAATAATAATTTTAGTCTCGATTTTAGTCTCGATGCTGTAAACCAGTCAGTCGTTTTTGTTAAGGCCAGCGACATAGAAGCAAAGCTTCTTTATGTTTACGATTCCTTTGGCAATGAAGAAGATTACGCAAAAACTTTGTTGCAACACTGGAAGTGAGATTATTGAAAAGGTACAATTAAAGAAATAATTTCATTGCTTGGTTTATCGAAAATTAGAGGGTACTGGAGTCATCACAAGCCCGAGCCCGAGAGTTCCGTGGATTGGACCGTAATATGCTTTCCACACGATGCCCAAACAGACACTTTTAACTGTGGAGTCCTGGTGCTGAAGGTATGAATTTTGTAGGTCACGTCTAGGGTTGCATTCAAAACAAAATCAATTCAAAACAAACATGTTTAAATCAAGGCCCTAATTTAATCCATGTTTGATATTGTTTTTCTTTTAAGCCATGACGTCATGAATATCAATTGTAACGTCATATTGCATTAACATTGACAATTGAAAATATAGGGTAAATATAGCTCCTTTGACGAAATATATATGTACTATTAATGTTAAACCGACTATTATGAGACTTCCAACTATCCCATATCGACATACGTCGGCTATAACGGGTGGTAGTTGTCCGTAGGCTCATACAACATGTTTTGGAAAGTATTTACACATGTATGGCATAATTTAACATCTTTAAAAAACGCATTTTTTTTAAATAGGCCTTTGTTTTAAACACTGTTTAAAACAGAGGTCTCAAACAGGCGGCACGCGGGGTACAAGATCAATTGTAGAATTAGGCCTGTATGATGTGGAATATTTTCTGAGTCAATTTATTCAACTGGAAAATATTCTTCGCGCTATGCACGATTTTATGTGCAATGACAGTAACCATAGCCTACTTACCACGACCATTTCAGAAACATGGATTAGGCTACACCACTTAAATGCTCTGGTATCATATCAATCTTCAGTAAATTTTAAAATATTCTACATTAAATCATGGCACGTCAAAGATCCGCTAGCTGTAATATTATAACCCGACAGCTTTTACCCTGTCATGATCCGTCCTCTCGCAAGATGTCTATAACTTATTATTTTAACAAATTGTGCCCGGCACAAAAATAAATTTATTCAAATATATGAAAATATGATTTTTTTCGTGTAAAACGTGAATAGTAATAGTATATTACATTTTCACGATGTTTTTTGGAATACCGGTCTGCAAGGTCCCGTCAAAAAGGCCTACTTGAAAATTATACATTGAATACCCCTAATATATAATGATGCTGCGGCGGCCCGCGGTGTCATCAAAAACTAGGAAATTGACCCGCAAGCGCGTTTGAGTTGGAGTCCTCGGTTTAAAACATGTTTCAATCAAAGTGTTTTAAAACACTGTTTGTTTTAAATGCAACCCTAGTTACATCAATTCAATTCAAACTCCCAGCGACTGATTTATCATTTTGCATTGTCTGCGATGAGGCTTCTTTCAGTTTAGAGAACAGTCACCTCTGATTACTCGTATGAAAACATTTGGTTGGTGTTCTTAGTTTGCGGAAAAGTTCTTGTTGGGTGAGGCCACCGATTTTCCGGCAAGCACTGAAGATTGCAAACGCTATCGCGAGACCATTGAAAACATGTTGCTCGAACTAACTGGTATAAATGTTAGCTGTTATTTAGTGGTAAAATATCATATTACTTCTTTTACATATAGATGAGAAAGTTCTACTCGAAAGTCGAAATGGGTAAGTAGAATGCTTGCCGACTCTCGAATCTGTAATTAGCTCATTGTTCCAAGCGAGATAGCGTAATGTTGATCGTGTTAGACATTGTGACGCATAGTTGCGTCACAATGTCAAGCTCGATCACGATGCAAAATTCGAGGCTGATTTGGGGGTGTTCATGAGCAGAATGAAATATATATTTTCGTAATCAGCACAGCAGCAGCTTTCCATTGATGCCCATTTTATCAAATTTAGCGATCGGTAAGCAGGTCAAAATTGGTCGTAAAATTGCCTTTGGACAAATGCAGCTAAATGCAGTGAGCCGTTCAATCTCGCTGTGACAACACCACGCTATGTTGGCTTTTATCAAAATACGAAAATGACTCGAGCTTGAATCGACTTGGACTCGAGTCATTGCGCATGACTCGCACCAAGTCATATGACTCGAATCTCAACGGCCAAGACCGACACTTCATTGTAATTCAAATGAATAGTAAAGCAACCAGCACACTGTTGGTATTTCGCCTTGGTACTGGCACTTGAAAATGTGAGAAGAAACTGTTGAAAGTGAGGAAAATTAGTATATTTTAAGTGCGCACCATTCGATATCACCAAACAAAGTTATAAAAATTGGTTCCGACAAGACTTCAAGTAGAAACTGAGCAGTGAGCAGTAAACGCAATTACTTCGACTCGGACTTGAGTCAGAATACCACGACTCGGACTCGGCCCACTGCTCGCTGACTTGTACTCGGACTTAGGGGTGAATTGAATATGACTCGACTTGACTCGAGTCAAAACTATAAAAGTGAGATTGACTCGTGACCCAGAGCCTTGTGACTTGGTTACTACCCTGCTATGTTCACACCATCCCTATTGGTGTAGCCTATTTTAATCGAAATCGCGAAGTTCATGTTCAAGTTCAAATAAATTAATTCCGGAACTGTAGCTCTTCACAATATTTGCCGTTTTCACTGTGTTATAGGTTACGTTATAATTAGACGACAGAGACAGAAAGTTATACAATTTTTTTAAATATCACATCAATAAACGTTTTAGTTGTTTCAGAAACGATGGTAAAAGACCGCATATGCTAATCCAATCGAGCTCTGAGGATGACGATATAACCACGGAAGAATTCAAAAAATCTATGGGAAAGCGCCGCAAAATGCCGGAAATTACATCAACGGTTACCTATCAGAGAGTTCCGATTTTCACTACATTTAAAGCACCGATCCCGGAAATGTTATCGGAAGAACAAAGCGAAGACATTTTTGAACACGTTAGGAGCATTTGCATAAGCTCGGTAACCAAATCAAATCAGGAGCAGCAACACCTTCGTCGCCACGGGCTTTTTTTGCTATCAAAGAATCATGACAGGTTGAAAAAGCATGGCTACACAAATCCAATTTGGGAATACAATGACGTAGATTCGGTGTGTAAGTACGTCAAGTCGAAACTTTGCTTACGGAGGACGTTTGCGAATAAATCAAACGCATCCGGCCGAATACTTCCGCGACCCGGGGAATTAACAATCGAAGTAATCAACCCTGGCGTCATTGCAGAAAACTGTGATGTAATGAAATTTTTGAAACCAGATTTCAAAGTCCATTCATATTTTAGACTTGTAATTTTGATTGAAATTATAATCAAACTAACCATGGTAAAAAAAAATCTCAGCTACAAAGACGCTGAAGATCTCCTAGGATGTTACTCAACAATGGTAATAAGTTGATTAATACAAGAACTACAGTTTTGAATGAGCTTTCCCGTATTTGTTTTGTTGTTGTTGTTGTTGTTGTTGTTGTTGTTGTTGTTGTCGTCGTTGTTATCTTGTACATTCTTACAGTTCGAAAAAAAATTTAAAATCGGAATTGCTAGAATGTTGTTTTATTGTTCCGGCTGTATCATTAGTGTAGGTATTGTTCATTATTTCAGTCTTCCCAGCTATGTACACTGGGTAAGAGGACACCCAACCCAACCATGTTATGTTATGTTATGTTATGTTATAGAGCAGAGCCATAACTCACACGCTCTAAACCGAAGGGTCGAGCTGGTGCCATAAGTGTGTCCGGTCCGGATTATAAAAATTTCTAAAATGTCCAATTTCTATTCGATTCTAAAGAAATATATATAGAGTCCGAAGCCTAATTCGTTTTGAAATGGGTTCTACTAGTCTAGCCGATTCCATCAATACCAAAATTATTATTCACGTCGACGTCCCAGGGGTCGAACTGGGGCCATAAGTGTGTCCGGATTATCGAAATTTCGAAAATGTCCGATTTCAATTCGATTCTAATGAGATATATGTAGAGTCCAAAGCCTAATTCATTTTGAAATAGATTCTACCAGTCTCGCCGCTTCGATCGAGACCAAAATTATTATTCAATGCGACGTCCCAAGGGTCGAACTGGGGCCATAAGTGTGTCCGGATTACCGAAATTTCGAAAATGTCCGATTTCAATTCGATTCTAATGAGATATATGTAGAGTCCGAAGCCTAATTCGTTTTGAAATGGGTTCTACTAATCTGGCCGCTTCTATCGAGACTAAAATTATTATTCAAGTCGACGTCCCAAGGGTCGAACTGGGGCCATAAGTGTGTCCGGATTATCGAAATTTCGAAAATGTCCGATTTCAATTCGATTCTAATGAGATATATGTAGAGTCCGAAGCCTAATTCGTTTTGAAATGGGTTCTACTAATCTGGCCGCTTCTATCGAGACTAAAATTATTATTCAAGTCGACGTCCCAAGGGTCGAACTGGGGCCATAAGTGTGTCCGGATTATCGAAATTTCGAAAATGTCCGATTTCAATTCCATTCTAATGAGATATATGTAGAGTCCGAAGCCTAATTCGTTTTGAAATGGATTCTACTAGTCTAGCCGATTCCATCAATACCAAAATTATTATTCTAGTCGACGTCCCAAGGGTCGAACTGGGGCCATAAGTGTGTCCGGATTATCGAAATTTCGAAAATGTCCGATTTCAATTCGATTCTAATGAGATATATGTAGAGTCCGAAGCCTAATTCGTTTTGAAATGGATTCTACTAGTCTAGCCGATTCCATCAATACCAAAATTATTATTCAAGTCGACGTCCCAAGGGTCGAACTGGGGCCATAAGTGTGTCCGGATTATCGAAATTTCGAAAATGTCCGATTTCAATTCGATTCTAATGATATATATGTAGAGTCCGAAGCCTAATTCGTTTTGAAATGGGTTCTACTTGTCTAGCCGATTTCATCAATACCAAAATTATTATTCAAGTCGACGTCCCAAGGGTCGAACTGGGGCCATAAGTGTGTCCGGATTATCGAAATTTCGAAAATGTCCGATTTCAATTCGATTCTAATGAGATATATGTAGAGTCCGAAGCCTAATTCGTTTTGAAATGGATTCTACTTGTCTAGCCGATTTCATCAATACCAAAATTATTATTCAAGTCGACGTCCCAAGGGTTGAACTGCGGCCATAAGTGTGTCCGGATTATCGAAATTTCGAAAATGTCCGATTTCAATTCGATTCTAATGAGATATATGTAGAGTCCGAAGCCTAATTCGTTTCGAAATGGGTTCTACTAATCTGGCCGCTTCTATCGAGACTAAAATTATTATTCAAGTCGACGTCCCAAGGGTCGAACTGGGGCCATAAGTGTGTCCGGATTATCGAAATTTTGAAAATGAATGATTTCAATTCGATTCTAATGAGATATATGTAGAGTCCGAAGCCTAATTCGTTTTGAAATGGGTTCTACTAATCTGGCCGCTTCTATCGAGACTAAAATTATTATTCAAGTCGACGTCCCAAGGGTCGAACTGGGGCCATAAGTGTGTCCGGATTATCAAAATTTCGAAAATGTCCTATTTCAATTCGATTCTAATGAGATATATGTAGAGTCCGAAGCCTAAATCCTCTAAATAAGTGTTCTACTATTCGTCGTGATCATATATTCGGGTAAATGATGATTCTTCGTAGCAACCGCCTGTGTGAAACCATTCCCGCACTCTTCGAAATATATTTATACCTAAGGATTGTCGATAGACATGGTCTGTAGAGCGTTATCATCGACACATTTCTGACGATTTCTCTGCAAAATATTCAGTCAAACGGCTGTGTAGTAGGTATCTTTTCGTCTTCTTAAAATTGTTTTTTCGTCATAAAAGCTGGAATTACACCCGAAAACAGTCGTTTACGTGCATTTGTCATTGAATACATCACCAAGAAATAGTATGGCAAGAGGTTCCTGAATATGCCGATGTAATTTCCAAAGCACAAAACGTAATGACACCCGAGTATATTTCCATGATTCTCCCGATCACCGATTTTCGCCAAAAATTCTAATAGAATCACAGTGGTTCAAATTTTACGTCATCGCGCCGGACAAAGATTTGACGCGCAACAGTTCGCAGCCAGGCATAGTTCGCTCTTTCTGTATGGTAAATGCCGTAAATATATAGGAATTGTGACTGACTGAGGTAGCGGGTTAAAGGTATATACGCAGTAGCATATAGCTTATGGGGTATTTCGAATTGCCTGTAGTATATGACGCCTAGAGCTGTTTGACTTTCTGCAAAACAGGTGTAGACAACTATGAAAAAGTTTCAGCTTTTCCAGGCTAGAATTAGAGCTAAACCGTTTTTTCAGAATTAGATTACAATTATATTGCTGGCATTTCGCTCTAATTTAGTGAAATTAGACCACTATAATTATTCTAGTTGTCCAAGTCGCTTCAAACATCTGAATTACCGGTACCTATACCTACGATATATCATAACATTTATGCTTGAATTTTCTAGGTATATAAGTGATATAGATATACATACCTGTAGAACACTGATTCGTGATTTTATAAAAGTTGGTGCAAGAATGGACATTTTCAACTTGATGTTGATTAATGGAGCAAAATTTGATATTTGAGTGCAATTATACCTCGAATCCAGTGACAAGATTATTAATCGTTGAAACCAAACGCAGCTGGTTTTTGTTGGCCCAGAGAATTTGGCTAGCCAGACCATATTGATAGAATATGGTCACAGTAAGATAATATGTTGGGCTAATTTACATGAACTTTCCAACATTTGATTTGATATGTCCGCTAAAACAGTTGATATTCTGCTTTCGAATAAGACCTAAATTGCTGATTTCAATGGTAACTGTGTTTGTCAAAGGCTGTAAAGGTAATTTCTTTTCCATGTTAGATGTTTGTTTGTTTGTTTGTGGTGTTCATGGTGGTGGTTCGTCTACACTGGTCAGTTTACACCAGGCCGGTTCTTATTATTATCATTCCGTATCTGCCCGATTACCAGTGAACTCGGCACTTAGTGAATTCGGCCGCACAAACTCGGCACTTGGTGAATTCGGCCGTGGTAGATCTCGTAGCGGTACCGGTCACCATGATTGGTTACTGGAATGTTTGCCGGTGAACTTGGCACTTTGAGTGGTTGTCAATGTTGTACGGTGGTCAGGGCATGCGTAGATCACACAGTCACAGCGTGATTAGATCACAGATTGCGTAATCGCGGGAAATAACGCGACGCTCTTCACTTGGTGAACTCGGCCCTTGGAGGAATTGGCACTAGAACACCTTCGCATTGGAAATGCATTTAATATGAATGAACAGTATCAAAAAGGAAATTTAAACGTGTCGTGGCTCGCGGTAGATCTCGTAATCTTGGGATCCTTCAACCCTGTTATCGAGACACCCTAACCCCAGAGTGGAATCGTCTCTTCAAAGGCAAAAAATAATTTATTTTGACTTGATCATGCGAAACATTTGTTGATGAGGAACACTGGCTTGTCGTGATCGATAAACGAAGAAGCGCCGCTTGATCTTCCACAGTTTCGATCTCACATACAACGCCAAGATCCATCTTCTCAAAACTTACACGACACAGGCCCGTCACTCACGCCATCGATTCCAAGCAGACCGCGCGTGGTCGGTATATGAGCGCTGCGTTATTTCCCGCGGCTACGCAATCCGTGATCTAATCACGCTGTGACTGCGTGATCTACGGATGCCCTGACCTCCTTACAAGATTGACAAATCACTTGATAATACTATTATTAGTTTAATAATTCATATTAATAGCTGTTAATACACTTCATTACACAATTTTCCGAGGGCCGAATTCACCAAGTGCCGAGTTCATCGGCAACCATCTGCCCACTTATAGCACGGCCCACTCCTAGGCTTTTAAAGACATGGCTATGCGGATCAGATGGCGAGGAGGAGCCTAGATAAACGGCCAACACTTCGGTAGGAATTATGGAGTCGACGTGTCAGGCTCGAACCCGCAATTCATTGGTGTTTAGCTATAACGGAGGGTACCACTACGTTACCTTGCCATAGGCCTACCTTGTAAAATGGGACCGTAGCATTTGGCATTTCGTGTGGCAATTGACTTTTGTGTGGAAAATTGTGTTCGTTTTAGAAATTATCCGAAACTTTTATTCCGCCATAGATTGTATATGATAAAACGAAGCCACTCACCACAAAGGAGGATTTAAAGAAGTTTGATGACATATTGAATGAAAGCAAAAGCCTTTGCAAGAGATGTGGTATGTTGAATCTGTTTTTTTATTTTCAAATGCTTGCCGATAGCAGACGGTATATATAAACGTAAGATGTGGAAGCTATCAAGGTGTTATGTTTATTATTTTTAGAAATTCAGTCAGTCAAAGTGGACGATCGTATTGCTTGGATTATATTTAGGCTTATTTTGGCATCTTTGAGATGCAACTCTGAACGTGGACGGTCATGAACAGTCAACTAATTCTGTTCCTATATTGACATATCAGACATTTGCACTCGTACCGTTGGCGGCGACAATATTGGTCAGTCAGCAAAAAGCATCATGAAGAAGGTTGCCAGTCTGGTGAAATTATAGCAGAGTCGGAAAGAATGGGAAATACGCTTTCATCAACCTCCATTTGAACAAGATCACATATAGTAAGAGACATTCATGATATGCTGCAAATGTCACTGTGTTCTTTGTCTAGTCACCCCACTCATGTAACTATTGAGGCTTCATGCCAGGGTTGTAACCAAGTCACAAGGCTCCGAGTCGCAAGTCAATCTCACTTTTATAGTTTTGACTCGAGTCATTTTCAATTCACCACTGAGTCCAAGTCAGCGAGCAGAGGGCCGAGTCCGAGTTATGGTGTTATGACTCGAGCCAGAGTCATTGTGTTAGCTGCTCAGTTTCTAATTTAAGTCTTGTTAAACCAACTTTTTATATATTTTTTGTGATATCGAGTGGGTCGCATTTATAATATACGAATTTTCCTTACTTTTAGCGGTTTCTGGCCGCATTTTCAAATACCAGTATCAATAGACGAAATCCCAATAGCGATTTGCTGTACTATTCTTTGAAATAATCATGAAATGTCGGTCTTGGCCGTCTGAGTCTCAAGTCATGCGCAATGAGTCGAGTCATTTCAGTACTTTGAGAAGATGACCTGAGTCAACAGAAAATCCTGACTCGAGTCTTACAACACTCCTTCATGCAATGAGCATTTACTTTGAAGATAAATAGTAATTAAATAACTGGTTGGTGGTACAAAATTTTAATACTGCTTTCAAAAGTACCTTCATGATAAACGTTATTGAAACCCGAAGAACTTTTCGCGTGCCTATTAAAGAGCTACCGGCACGATAAAGGAAGCAAAACAGAGTTGAATTCGAAACCAGATGGAGAATTATGACGCATTAATGTCGAATTTAGAAATAACATCAATGGAGCCAGAACACAGCAACAATGCAGTGCATAACAACGGTTGCGTAAAACAGTATGACAGCGTGACGCAATTCTTTAATTATTTATTATAGTGGTGCCCACCGTAAATACTATTTTATTAAAATCCGAATTTTTCGATGGCAATAACTCCGCTTCCACTTGTTTGAATCGAACCAAATTTGATGAACATTGTTTCTATACATAACCTAACACTTTCATGGGGTGAACAGAAAATTTTCAAATTTTTTTCATTCATTTTTACATAATAAATAGAAACTTTATTTTCCTGTAGCAATGCAGCTACTGGTTGGAATTGAACCAAATTTGGTGTGTAGGCTTGAATAAGGTAACCTAACAATTTTATCAAGTAGCCAGAACGATTTGAGAAAAAAAGTCATTTTTTAAGAGCCATGTCAGAGAAACGTTTTAGGGTAGGCCTACTCACATGTCTCGCAGCGTTCTCTACATAATTGTCAATTGCGATACAAACTGTTCGCTTGTATTGGTTAAGCCATCCAACTTGGAATTGTGTAAAATGTTGGGAGTCTTGATATCAAATTTTTGAAAGGTGCACTTTTGAGAAGATTTCGGAATCTGTCAAATTATACAAAAAAATTTAGCAAATTCTTTGGCATATTTCATCCATTTGGGACTCGATCAACGTAAAAGAATTAGTAATTATTTTATACAATATATTGTATTTGTAGTTGAAGTATAGTAATAATTCTTATGGTTACCGCACTTGTAACGATTCACGGCCATAACTGAAATAATTAGAATGATGTAACTTTCAAATTGTCATGCATTTTGCAACAACATTGTTCTCAATTTTCAAGGTGCTGACCATTGGAGGAAGAATCACCCTTAAGCCGGGAATTCACGATCCGGAAACGCGGCCGACTGTTTCTCTCCTCAAGAGGAAGGAAGAGAAAAAGGGAGCAGAAATAGCAAGAGTGTGACAAGTCGCGTCCATTCGCTTTAATGCGTATTTCCATCCGCGAAGCGCGAAGTAGTAGGTGGGAAAACTAATGGGCGTTTGGTTAGCGCTTTATAAGGTTGACTCCAACGCTGTATTTGCTAAATGTTGCGGTGAAATAGGGGTGGTGTCATTTGGTATCAATATTGACTATTAAAAGACCATTTGTTAGTGGTCATGGATTTGTTCAGCCAGTATGCAGTAATTTCTGATGGTCACTTCCCGGGCTTCTGTTCTCTAACCCCTCATGATTGTTATTCTGCTTCTAGTAAGACTGTCGATTCTAATGTTTTATCGTATCATTTGTCGGAGGTTTCGCTCGCTTTTTTTACAACGTTTTGCTCTCTGCTAGGTCAATTACTGGCTGAGTATCACTACAGCCTAAGAAACTGCACTAATTCTCATTTTAATGTCTTGCTGGTTATCTTGCTGTCAATTCTAATAATTTGTTAATGTCTATACCAGTGCCGCCACTCAAAAGTTTTGTTCTCTGTACACAATATTGTTAGGTCTTCAGCTTTCCAGGCAGAGTATCATTCCACTTTCTAGACTTGAGTATATATCTCTCCAACTAGCTGCCAAATAACTGATTCATTTGGATTGTTGAATTGATCATTTTTGACAGAATGTGAAGAAATTTTAGTCAAGAATTCTTTTTGTGTTAGTGGCTGTTTTCAATGATTGCTGAAGTAGTCATCGTTGATCTTGATAATCAAGTAGAAGTGGCGATTGAAGTCAGTTCTCTAGTCATATAATAATAAAAAATATAATAATAAAAACTTGAAAAATTGAGTGGAAATAGTCCAGAATCAAATCCATTTTAGTAAGTATGGGTGAAAAAAATGTAGGAGTCATTCGTTACTCGCCACCTCTGCCATTTTCGCAGTACGAAAATCTTGGCTAATAATCGTCATTTTCATTTTATTTCTACAGGGTGTTGAAAAGAAAACGCCAGAGGGATTATCATCATCAGACGATGAAACCTTCTGATTACTGACTGTTCTCATAGTTTCATTCATTGCTACTTGGCCTACAAGTAATTTCGTTCGTTTCATTTTTTACACCGGCATTATTTACTTGCCAATTCGTTTTGAATTAAAGTACCGCAAATGTGATTAATATGTAGTAGATAATGTGGTGTGTTTGTCTGTACGCAGCCGTGATCAGGTTATGCCCAGTGGTAGAAAACAGGTTATTATATCAGGATGTTCTTTTAATGTAGGATCTACATTCTACTCACCATGTTTAAAGGCTGTAGCATCTGCATAATATTTACATTATTGAAGGACATGGAAAAGACATTGAATTGAGTCGACACAAAATCCCCCTTTCTACGACCTGCCGAGATCTAATATCTACTATATCGGGCTCGGCTTTCTACATCTTTGGTCTGTACTGTGTTTACTGGGTTAACTGTGGCAAGCAGGCGATCCTATCAATGTATGCTTGAGAGCCTTTAGGGGGACATCCGAACATCACCTTTCGAGCCCAAATGACGTCAGACTCTTTCGATGCCTTCGTCAATGTTTTGTGGATCTCTGAACACTTCTTTAGATGTTCTGCTTCGGTGGTGGTGGTTGAATTTGGCATCCATGCTGCCTACATGGGTAACAATTGTTCACCGCAGCTGATATACAATTCGTGTGGGCACCACATGACACATAGATATAACATACATACACTCATATAAAATTACGGCAACACTTACTGCAAAGTTCGCATGCACGAAAAATGGTGGCCCCATTTAATGGCAGCATGATGGTAAAACTGGCATGCATACGACAATCACATATAAGCATCACTCTATTTTCGACACATTTGTATCGCAAAACATAGGTTTCAGTTCCGTACTGGTGATGGAATGGCTGCGCCGCACTACATAATGACGCAAATGAAATTATCCAATCAAGCAAATATACCACGAGTTATGGCGAGCTCATTCCAATCAACCATCCGAAACTGCCCACTCTTTTCCAATCATTAAATTTTGATGGTATTTAAGATTTTTTTTTATATATTATGACCAGGACAAGCAATTCCCTGCTAGGCATAATACTTATATACTTTTATATTTGATTTTCGATTTCAGGGTCCATCCACTCTTATATAGGGGCGGGAGGATATAGCCCAATTTACAACTATACATACAAGCTCTGTACCAGTGTTAAGCATGTCGCAAACTAGCTTAAATTTTTATATTTTAAGTGTAATTTTGACAGCGTGGCAAAGGCCAATATTTTATTCGTATATATATATTTTTTGTTAGTGATATGGACCTACTTTCGGGCAAATCCAGTATCCTACCACTGTATATGTCAGGCGGGTAGTTATAGCCTAAATTCTGCATTTACGCATATAGTTTCGACTCCAGTGTCGTGAATGCCGCCGTCTTACACTCTTAGAAATATTCGTAGATTTACCCAAATTATACCAGTAAATTTATACCGTCAGTTAAATTAACGGTGAAAGCCCGTTGAATTAGTATACGGGCAGGACAAGAAGAATTTTACTTGTTTTTAGAGGGTAAAAAAAATACAGATTCAAATCGTACAAGCAATTTACGGGATAGCCAGTTTTTCACGTTTACATTTGCATTCGTAACGGAAATATACTGGAAGATCAGTATTTAGGATGTACATTTTCATTCGTAAAATTGATTTACTGGATAATTAGATATTAACAGTTTTTACAACATTGCAATTGCATTTATAATTCGACAATTTTATGCGCTTACGGTTCTATTATTGTCATATCTGATTTTCATCATCGCATCATGTATCAATCATCAAGCAAATTACGTCATCGATGGCGAATGGCCATGCTGGATGCTAATCAGTGAACAACACTGCTGGTGTCTGAGCATTTAGGTATATTACAGATAACGTCGTTTATATCGCTTTATAAATGGTATCCTTTGGGACATCAAGGAAGCATGTCAAGCGTATGGGTATGAAGGTATGAGGTATGGTATGAACTTTATGTAATGATCTGCTACGCCAGTTCTGTTCCCATTGCAGACTTTTTTAACGCATGCAAGATGTAACCATGCGTTGGCGTAGCCATGTTCTTTCTCTTTGGCCATTGCGATGAGCGTTTCACGTAGTTTACCTTTTTCTCGCGAAAGGCCTCATGAATTGTTTGATCAACAAATGCGAGTTGCTCGAGCGAACATTAGATTGTGACATCATAGGAGTTCTAGTCAGACCTCAGACTGAGAGTGAGCACGTGCGGTTGAATTACTGAATGTCGCGAGATAGATATCATGGCGACGCGATGATTTCGTATTAGCAGATTAGCGGATGTTAGCAGGATGCGTTTATGTAAGGTCTTGAGAGTTTCGAATAGAAGCCACGGCTTAGCTTTAGCTTTAGAATATTGCAAGTGTTGATAGCAGAATATTCACAGGATGAGTTGCTGCGAGACCAATGGGAATAGCAGTCTCGGAAAATGACAAGGTATTGGGGTAATCTTATAGCTGGCGACCACAGCTCAAAATTTATTTAAACCGGTCTCAATCGAAAGATATTTTCACACTGATTCCGAAAATATAAATTAAAATCTGGTCAGGGCACTGGAACCCCCCTAAAATCGACCTCAAAGTTCGAAATTTCCATTGTTCTGAACAATAGGGGCGCCTGAGCTGAATGGTCGATTAACGCCTCGTACTCATTGTGACGCCATTGAGCGTCTCGGCGAAGTCGAGCCGTGTTCTCCGTGACTCTCGGAGTATTTAGCGTCGTATCAATCGCTGTAACGCGAATATGTCCCAATCAGAGTAGTTTTCTCGTAGTGCTTTTATAGATTTCGATAAATGATTGCACTGAAGACTACGCATATCAACTTTACATTTACTGGTAATGCATAATATAACAGGCCATTTTGCGTCGTATCAATCACTGTAAACCCGGGTGGGCTATTATTTTACTTCCCGTGTCAAATGAGAAGCAGAAAATACGTTGTGAGTAACGGTTACGGTAATTACCAAAAAAATATTTATTTGCAATCACAATTCGAAACAATAGGTTACGTATACGAGGTACGTAGGTTTTATCCAACCCCGCAACATTCATAAGCAGGTTTTATGTTTGGGATTCCAAGTAGATTTTTGAAGAGCTTCTTGGAGGTACAGAACTTCAATATACAATTAAATAGTATATTCATATTGAAATGCCAAACCACTATTGTACCGCCGATACGTAGATGATACATTTGTGATTTTCAGGAATGAATCGGAGTGTGACCAATTTCTCATTCGCTTAAACTCGCTTCACCCGGCCTTGCAATTCACAATAGAAAAAGAACGCAATAACTCATTATCATTTCTGGACGTATTAGTTGAAAAGCGCAATACCAACAAATTTGAAACGTCTGTTTTCAGAAAACCGACATTCACAGGCCAATACCTTCGCTGGAATTCATTTAGTCCTCGGCGCAGAAAAATTAACCTCATAGGCACACTCGTGCATAGAGCGTTGATGATATGTTCGGGTAACAAACTGAGTTTAGAACTTGACTACATCCGAAAAATCTTACTGGATAACGGTTACCCTGAACACGTCATCAGCCGCGGCATGGAGAGGAAATTAACGCAATTCAACGCAGAAAAACGAACAGAGCCCACCGCACGAACAATAAAAGATGTTTATATCCATCTACCGTGGATTGGCCCCATTTCCACCCGCTTTGAAAAACAATTGATTTCTGCTGTCAGTAAGTGTTACGACACGGTCAAAACCAATGTGATTTATACAACAACACAACTGCTCCCTTCAACACGCAAAGACATGCTTCCTGCACTTCAACAAAGTAATGTAGTGTACGAATATAGGTGCCACTGTGATTGTGGCTACGTGGGAAGAACGTCAAGACGTCTACAGGACCGCATAAACCAACATGTCCCCAGATTTATCAGAACACGCTCAGTGAAAAGCTCACCCTTAACTCATCCACTTAAAATTGATGCTGATCAATCAAAGGCCATTAATTCTGCCATCGGCAAACATCTGTTGGATAATCCGATTTGTGCGAATAATTATCGAGACGACCGATTTCGAATCGTAGGGCGAGGCCGCTCACAATTCCATTTGTGTGCCTTGGAATCAACTTTTATAAAAATACACCAACCAAAACTCTGTCAACAAAAGGAGTTCGTGTACCACCTAAAAATAGTACATTGAACGCTCTCTCTTTCATGCTGGTGACGTCATATTTTGTGATACGATTGTTGATATACAATGTTCTTTCCAATTCTCTACTAGTTGCTGACGATTACCCCTGACGAGTGTCAGCCGAAAATATTCGGGTTCATTTCAATATGAATATACTATTTAATTGTAAGTAGATTTTTGCGGGCCGCTCAGAATTGCTCCGCGGGATGGATGGACAATGGACATGGACGCGTACTTGGCATCAACCCCACACAATTCCAGATGCGTGACTGCGGGTGTGCGACTTCTGGTCCGAGTAAATCTAGCGATTATTAATATAAGCAATTACAATATGATTAAAGGTGTTCTGTGATATAATTGGTCTGCGGGTTGTGAACGTCAATGTAGCTATTATCACACAAGTACGTTTTTTCTGGCGATTCCGTCACCCGGACTGACTTGAATACGTAACAAAATTGGGAATAAGGACATAAAATATAATTATTGATCATTTTAACAGAGAGAGAAATGACGAATGAACGCAATATGACTGCTGTGAGGCGAAGAAGTTACAGGTGAAAATGATGAAACGATGGGAAAATGACTCCGGGGATTCTCGCGACTGTGTCATGATGTTCGATCAAGATATGCCGTCAACTTGGTCATTATTATTGTGTTGCTGATATGTAAATTTGGTCGTTTTAAATACATTTGCAGGGATATATTACAGGTTTTTTGTCAACCCCATGAAATTGTTGAGCTGTCTTCAGAGACCATGCAAAACAAATTTGAGTCAATTCCAACTAGTAGAAGCGGAGTTATTGTAGTTTTTCGTTGATATTTCTCGGATTATCCTTGATTGGTGGATAATCCCCGATTTAGCAACGAAAAACTCACATAACTCCGCTTCTAATGGTCGGAATTGACTCAAATTGGTTTCGCAACGTCTTTGAAGACAGCTCAACAATTTCATGGGGTTGGCAGAAAAATTTGGAAATTTTTTTTTTTCAATTTTCCATAATAAATTAAAAATTTAAATTGGATCTGCGGAGGCCTTTACTGGTTGGAATCGAGTGAAATTTGGTATGCAGGCTTTGTTATGGTAACCTGACAATTTAATCAGTGAATGGCTGGAATCAGGAAAAAAAAGTTATTTTTGAACAGCCCTAGCGTACAGTGCAGTGATTCTCGAGCTGGGAGACGTGAAAGCATCAAACGGGTGGCGCGAAGCCAATAAAAAAAATCAGCAACCTTGGAAATCCCAGAGATGGCTCCTAGATGTTATGTAATCATATTTTCATCATATTGACCCAGTGTTATAATGCCAATTAACCAATACCCGACAAAGGATTGTAAAGCTTAAGTTGCCGATATCGTGAATTTATTGCGGGTCGCGTGGTAATCCTAGTACTACGAGCGTAGTGATGATGCATCTATACGGGTTTTTATTTATCACTTTGTTGCATATGGTTACGCCTTGTTCAGTGCTTAGTGGGTTAGCTAGTCTGGAAGGTGATATAGAAAATTGGGTTCAGATGCAGTAAATACCTACTTTACACGGGGAACACTGAATGTAATTCGAGAGAATATGAGACAAAGATGACGAAGCATGAATTTTATGGAAGTACACTTGATCTCATAAGGAACAAGTGCATTTAACACAAATATAATTTGACGTGTAAGCGAAAAAAAGTTGGTGTAATTGTAGAGTGGAGTATTCTGAACTTGAAGTTATTAATGTAGAATACGTGTACCAATAATACTTGCCAGAAACAAACAAAAATGACGATGGGAATAAGTCGTCGGCCATTTTAATTAAAGCAAAGTTTGAACTCGCCTGTTAGTGATTCACGGCAAACACATATTTCAAACTAACGTCTAAATGCTTAACGGGCGAGGCAACTTCAGGAAGATATCAGTAGTATATACGATCGCTCGCGAACGGCTATGGGGTTCTTATGGGCGGGGTGGTGAGGTGCCTGAAAACCGGGGGTGGTGAGGTGACCCTTATCTCTTATGGCGGGGGTGGTGAGGTGCCATTGTGTCTTATGGCGGGGGTGGTGAGGTGACCCTTATCTCTTATGGGCGGGGTGGTGAGGTGCCTGAAAACTCGTGGTCGTGACTCGCCTTTTTTGCTATAGGCGGTGGCGGTGATTCGCCTGTCGTGTATTCTTACGGGATCTGTGGTGATTCGCCATGTGTTCTAATGGGTGCGGTCGTGATTCGCATTTTCAACCATCTCTCGCGTGGTGTTGAATAGTCACCAACAATAACCGCACAAACGGAAACGTGGCTTACAAGAGGATTAAGCAGTGCGTGCGACATTTCTTATGGCGGGGGTGGCGAGCGGCTATTGCGTCTTATGGCGGGGGTGGCGAGCGGCTATTGATGCTAACACGAAACCCGGGGTGGCGAGCGACACTTATTTCTTATGGCGACGGCACTTATTTCTTATGGCGACAGCTCTTATTTCTTATGGCGGGGGTCGCAAGCGGTTCTTATGTCTTATGGCGGGGCGGCATGCGGCTATTGCGTCTTATGGATGCGGCGATGATTCGTACTTTCGGGTATAGGCGGCGGCGGCGTGCTAACGTGAAAACCGGGAGGTGGCATGCTAATGTTTTTAGGTACACGTGCGGTGACATGCTAACAACGATAATGTGTCTGTCATGTATTCTTACGGATCTCTGGTGATGTGCCATTGTTTCTTATGGATGCGGTCGTGATTCGCACTTTCGGGTATAGGCTGCGGTGGTGATTCGCCGTGAAAACTCGTGGTCGTGACTCGCCTTTTTTGCTATAGGCTGCGGCGGTGATGCGCCATGTATTCTTATGGGTGCGCTCGCATGTCGTACTTTCAAGTATAGGTATCGCTCGCATATCGTATTGAAAACTCGTGTTGACACATCGTACTTTTAGGTATAGACATCTCTCGCATATCGTACTTTCGGGTATGGCCATCGCTTAACAGGAAATTCACTAATCCGCAGTTCATTGTGCGATTTTGAAAACCAGATGTTGGCGGCTGTATTTTGACCTGTGTGACCCACTAAATACATCCGTTTTGGAAACGCGTCCTGATGTGAGGATTTCGAGCGCGCACTATCGAATCGATTATTACACTAATCCAGTCAGTACTATTACATACAGGAGTATTCAGTATTCAGCAACGACACGAAAAGCGACCAACGAATAACCGCACTCGTAAATTAACACCGAACAGCGGCTGACTTTAGTTGCACGATAAGAATTATGAGAATATTCACTCAATGTATCAATTTGTCAACTCGAAATAAAATTCACTACACAAACCGAGTTGATTCGTATTTGAATGTGTTAATTCGGTACAATTCTAATTATTTTGAGAAATCTTTTCGTGATCTTTTGATTCGACCATAACCCGAATATTAATGACGCCGACTTTCAGCTACATCGAATTATTCGCACATTCCACGCCGCTGTTTTCGCACTTATAGAATCAATACCAACTATAATTCTACAAGAATCAAGAATCACAAGTATGTGCATTATACAGTTATTGTCTTGATCAACATGAAATCAAACTCTTAACAAAAACACGCATCTTATCACTCGTCAACTCTATCATGAAAATCCTCGAGTCCTTATCATCAAAAATGTTATAGCGCGGCGTCGGAATCCATTCGTGGGATGTACTAAAGATAAATCCAGATAATCCAAAATCAAATATTTGGACTTTGACATAGTGTGAATTGAAATAGGATTGACAAACATGACTACCAACTTTGATCCAGCCACATTTCAAGATTATACTTTGAAACAAGTAATGTAACATTACAACTCTATTCACGATCCTGCTTTCCGTTTGTCAAAGAGATATTTTAACATCTTACCATACTCAAAAGAATTATTCACAACATTAACAATTGTTAAAAATCTAGTTTTCACTTACTTGATTATATCACTGCAACTCACAAATTTGAATTAATTCATCCTGGTTGTATTCGTATGATCGGTCTTTTTTATTCAATTGTAAAGGTCGTTACTATTCTGAAGACAAAGTAAGCTATTTACTAATCGACACATAAATGACTTGACATAAACATATTATATTTTGAGTACACGAGATTTGAATGTCTGAACAATAACTGAGAAATAATTTATCACAATAAAATCCGTATATTACAGCATAAAAGATGTTTGAATGTCAGCAACTCTGTACGGTCATAGTTACTACCACTAATTTACCCGACCAACTCGTCATGATCATTCCTGAAATCAACACAAATATGACCACTGACTTGAGTTAACCACAAAACAGCATCAAGTTTTAAATCCACTTGTAGCTTACGGATTATTTGAATGCTGGTTATGTTTTGTTGTAATTGAGTTAACGGAAATAGTATTACGTCTCGACATCTTACCATCTTACCGTATTCAAAGAATCAACCACGAAAACATTGTCAAGTAAATCCGTTACCCGACCAACTCAAACAGTATCAATATGAAAAACAACCAAACATACACGAATCCATACAATCACTAAAACCTAAAATCCATAACAAGATTGGTTGTATTCATATCCCTACGCGTCTTTTTTTTTTATTCAACTTGAAAAGTCGTTACTATTCTGTAAGATAAAGGAATTACTACTCGGTATATTTTGTAAGACCAAAAGTAATTACTTCTCAGTGTCGGCGACTTGAGATTAACATAATATGTTTGAGTAAACGAGATTTGACAGTCTGATCATCGTAGTTTCTTACAATCGAGCACAGGTGTTATATCAAAATTATCATGATGTAAACATAAGGATTGACACATTGATTTGACATATGAGATTTTGTAATAGTTGATCGTTACTTTATTAATAAATTGTTTGCGTTAATTAGACCCGGTGTTGTGGTAAATGTTATGACAGCAACAAGCTTTTCAGTACCAATGTTATTAACATATTAAGCTGTAAACTATGTGTGTCTGAAATGTTCTTGATAGGAAAATTACTCCACCTTGGTAAAAATCACTCTGCGTATCGCGGATATCAGAAAATATTTCCAGTAACCAAGACTAAGACTTTGATTATTACAAAAGTAAATTGTGATATGTTTGTTAGATGCATCCAATTCAACTAGAAGTGTCTAGTGCCCAACACTCGTAATATCAAAAAAGTACTTGCTACACTGTAATTCACTTAACGTGTTTTGCATTGTTGTTCATTTGCAGTATTGATTGTTTTTGAACCTCCAAATAATAATTCCCGACATGAAACCAAACCGCTGAAAGTCGTTACCATCACAACGAAACAATTTGTACGATGTTTGCCAAATGTATCCTATAGTTAGGTGTACTAGAATCACTGGTCCAACACATACACCGACAATGCAATCGAAATTTTCCCCATTGTCATTCGTCAAAGTAAAGGTCGTCACAATACTCAACCCATAAAAGATCTTACTTGTATGTGATTGAATCCCTAACAATTATCTCACTAAACCGAACTCCAAAGTAATTTTACTCACTCGCCGGATATGAAACAGTGTCGCTTAATCGGTCCATATCGTTTTTCTAAAGGTAAATCATGTCCATCCTATAGAAAACAATTTTCACTAGCTTGGTAATGAAACCAAGTGGCGGGCCTTCGTTCAATATTTTGTCTGTGTCAAATACTTTGCAATAAACACACTGGAGTGGTTGAGCTTTACATCATCAGACTGTAATCTGTAAATCAAGCTTACATCCGATTTGTAACTGTATTGTTTACCTAACCGAGTTGTATGCACAGTTTGATATTTTTGTCATTTAGTGATTGCTGAACATACCACTTCGAAATACTGCGTTGATCTCAATTCCCTTTGTCCTGATAATCGAAGTACTTTTGTTTTGAATTCATAACAATCGGCTTTTCTATGACATGATAAATTAGAAGATTTAGAAGATTGGTTGCATATCACTAAAAATAATATACCACACATATTATTACTGTTACTCCATTCATCGGTATTTTTTCCGTTGTCGATTTTCAAACGAGTAAAATTTATTACTTGAGTTGCTCTGCTTACTATATTTAAATGTAAACTCTCCCGTCTTTCAACAACAAACAATGTTAAAAAAGTATGCAATCAAACACAACAAGTTTTACGATACTAATTATTATCCCACATAACCCATTTCTTACCGAAGACATATGAAATATATTCATGTTACACGAAAATATTCGCTCATGCTACAAACCTGTACAATGATTGGTGGTGCTTTCAAACTGTTTCGATACCTCAAGAACTTTATTGTCTGAATGGTTGTTCATGTATCCTAATAATCAAGTAGTTCAACACAGAACTAGTATTAACAGAAACACCAGAGTTGTTTACACAAAAGTTTGTATATGTACAGTATGCGAATACCATGTGTAAGTCCAGCACAATTGTGGTATCCATACGAGTTTAGTTAACACAATTTACGACACCGAGGTCGCCTCATCTTTCCTAAGACAACAAACCAAGGCTTCAGGATATGTCCATGTCATAACAATAAATCAGCTACTCCAACAACAGAGTACATACGTTTTCTAGTTACGGTGCTTACATCTTACACACAAATCGACCTACTTTGTAAACGAAAAGCGCTGAGTCATCACATGGTTATCCTCACAACAATACAACTAAAACATACTATCATACAAATTGGTCGTTATAGTTTGCCCACCAACGATACATCGTACAAGTAGCAAGTCTCGAGAATCCAGTTATTCAAAAAACGTGAAAGTGTTTCTATACCAAGTCGGTATGTTGACGAAAGCGTATATTGTAATATCATGATCGATTTACATTCGTTGGTCACAAAATGTCACTACTCTAAATAATTATTTTTCACTCAAAGCCTACTTGTCATCATTCGTTTCATCAAGCACGAGTTCAAGAAACCTGCTACGACATGAATTGTTATTTTTATGTTGTGTAAATAGGTAATAATTAATTTTAGTAACACTATATCAACATCATCGAGTTGTGAGAATAGATTTACATGTGGTCTTGTGGTTTTAATCGAAGTATACAGCACGGTCTAATGTAGAGTCATCTCTATTGTACAACAACTCGGTAATCGAAATGCATTAAAATTTAAACCACGATCTTGGTTCGTCGCACCAAAAATATGTTTACTATCACGATACTCTACACAGGCCGTGTAAATCCTTTTCACACTCGTAATAGTATACCAACAGCTACCGGCGACAACATTTAACAATACCAACGACACTAAACATACGATACCTACCCAAGTAAAATTACCATTTTCACCTGGAGGTTGGTCGTAACCCGAGTAGAAATACCATTATCCTTTGGAGATTTATCGTTTACCCAGTGTAACAAACCCCTTTTCCTTTGGTAATCTATTTTTCTCTGGGTAACAAACCTTTTTCAGTTGGAAATATATTTTTTCTCTGGTTAACAAACCTTTTTCACTTGGAAATATATTTTTTCCCCGGGTAACAAACCTTTTTCCCTGAGCAACAAACCTTTTTCACTTGGAAATATATTTTTTTCCCTGGGTAACAAACCTTTTTCGCTTGGAAATATATTTTTTTCCCTGGGTAACAAACCTTTCTCGCTTGGAAATATATTTTTTCCTTGAGCAACAAACCATTTTCACTTGGCGGGTCGTCGTTTACCTGACTAAAAATATCATTTTCCTTTGGAGATCTGGCGTTTACCCAGTGTAACAATACATTTTCTCTTGGTCATCTAGCTTTTCCTAGAGTAACAAAACCATTTTCATTTTGAAATCTGACAAACACACCTGACAATTTGGTATTTGTTGTATTGACGATAGTTTGAAATAGATTACAACGAACAGTGACGGAAATATACACGGACTACCGGTTTCAGAGTACACCCCCTTCAGTCGTATCACATCAATATCAGCGGTTACCCACATACAATATCCTCTTGTACACCGAAATGCATGTTTTGGAAAATTGGACAATAGACTTCGATAGTTCTGTGATGTCCGGGTTCGTGCTTTGGATTTTCCAGAGTCAAAATGTCTGAATAAAACACCTCCTCGACGATGGTTGGTATGTGGATAACGGGGTTCGGAAGACGGTTGGATTTATGTCACCCATCGCGATAACAATTCCAGGTCGAGTTTTCCCCCCGCATGTTTACTATATTGTGTCTTTATTGGTCAATGTATGTCTCGACATTCAGTTTGAAATCGGAAACCCTGATAAAGTCTGTAACCGGATCCGGATATCAACTCTGAATCGATAAACCAATGAACAATATTCAAAGTAAACATGTTACATTCCACGAAAAAATACCATCCAGACATACGTCGGGCTTGTTTGCCCACAACATATTACGCGTAAATGGGGGTGTGTGACATTGCATGCAATGTGTTGGTATACAAACATCGATCCACAGACATTATCATAGCCGGTAGTTTTGATGTAGATCGAATGTCATCACACCCGATAACAATACCAATAAGCCACATTGCAATGACTCTGAGTCCGCGCTATTACATCGATATTTCGACACCGTTCACTGATTTATTCGATGCTGTTATCGCAAGATAGTCATGACCCTATCTGTAGACGGACCACCCAGATCAATTGGATACATCGGACAATATCCATCGTGTTGTCGACACCGAAGTTTTCTGCTGAGACTACAGCGTTTGATCTAGGTGAACTATCGAAGTACGGTGCTCGAAATGATTGCGATCAGTCTTTCAGTCACGATCAATGGATGTCGCTACTCCCACATAACGACTCCGGATAAATATCGTGCAAATGTCGGACTGATATTGTGATCCAATAAGGTATGTTACTGTGGAATGAAGACTGCGATCGTACACCACAATAGAACACTACCTCGTGATTTCACACGCAATCATAAAACACACTTTCGTAAGGGTCTAGCTCAGGGGTTCTCAAAGGGTGGGCCATGGCCCACTGGTGGGCCACAGAGCATTTTAAGGTGGGCCACGAGGCTATTTAGAAAATTTTAAAATTAATGCAACTTTAATTTTATTAGTTATGTTAATCGCTAGAACTATATTCATAAACTTTTCATCCGACTTTGATGAGACGTAGTGGCACGCATGGAGTCAGCATGTACCAGTCGAAAACGGGAGGGACAAACGGCAGTTTTTTCCACTGACTATGACAACCTACAGCTAACAGCAACTAAAGTAATTTCGAGTATATGATGACTGCAATGTAATGCTGAAGTAACCGAGTATTCCGGCAGGGTCATATGTCGTATGCCGCGGAAAGGGGGTGCAATAAACTCGGAATGAAGTGTAATCGATGCATAGATTTACTGTACTTCGGCAGGTCGTATTATTGTAAAACAAACATAGCGATAATTGACAATTATTAGCAACTTTTGGTGAAGGTATACTGCACCACCGCAACGAATCGTAATGGATTGAGGATTTAGAGGGGCGCATTAATCTTTGGAGTCGGTTTAAAATGTCCGGCCTGGAAATCATTGAACATAATGTAAGAGTCACATGAATTGATTGTATCGTTGGATTGAATATTCTGACATTGCAACTTCAGTTGGTTTGGTACAAGACATACAATGTGCATTGTACAGCATGCATATTAAAAACTCTTTTTCCACTTCTCTGTATAGTAGTAGCACCACATTCATTAATGAATTGTTTGAAGCTAGTCCAGAATGATTATATTTTTCCCCTAATAGTGGAACTAAAACCCTAAACACAAAGTGGATGCGGGAACTTGATCATTGTGTTTCGCGACGCGAATGGAGCAGCGGACGATCATAATATACACAGGAGTTTAAGCCTATTATCTACGGGGCAGAAACTGCCGCACCCACGCACCCAATTGGGGGAGCTCGAAGGGGCCCATGATTATTTCGTTGGTCGTTTGTTGAGGATATTTCATGTGCCTAGAGGTGTAGATTTAAATATAATCAGTAAATTAAGAGAAAAATGCGCATATTTTAGACGAATAGGCATATGATCGCCATCGACTACCACGCATTGAACAGGATTAAGAATCTAAGATAAGAGGTGGGCCACAGCAAATTTTCAAACCGGAAAATGGGCCACGGCCAAGAAAGGGCTGAGAACCCCTGGTCTAGCTCGTCCGGTGACATTTCGAAACGGTCGTCACCACAAGAGATCGGGGTTGGTCTCGTCATATCGGAGCATTTTGAAACGGTGTCGTCACAAGGCTATTGACGTCGATTCAGTTGGTCATGTCAATCCGTTTTACAAAGTACCGTTTTTCAAGTCCCTGCACCATAGTGTTACGACACAGACAAGATGCGACGGTGGAAATAATAAAACACGGAAGGCACACTTTGGTGTTATTTGACATGGATTTTACACCAGACGAACCTCACATTCGAGCGACGAATTGGAATGACCTTTGTATTATTGACGTCGAAGGGAAAGAAATATATCGATTTATCGGATTTGTACATATCCAACAAAAATCTGGGTATATGATTGTGCATGGTTCGCATATTTGACTGTGAACGCTCTATTGGTATATGTTGTACAGTTTACTTTCACCGTCGTGCGAATAACCATGTCAAGTTCCATGTTTGTGTGTGTCTATATGTCACGCTTCAGATTGACTCAGAGTCATTGCAATGTGGCTTATTGGTATGACATTGTTATCGGGTGTGATGACATTCGATCTACATCAAAACTACCGGCTATGATAATGTCTGTGGATCGATGTTTGTATACCAACACATTGCATGCAATGTCACACACCCCCATTTACGCGTAATATGTTGTGGGCAAACAAGCCCGACGTATGTCTGGATGGTATTTTTTCGTGGAATGTAACATGTTTACTTTGAATATTGTTCATTGGTTTATCGATTCAGAGTTGATATCCGGATCCGGTTACAGACTTTATCAGGGTTTCCGATTTCAAACTGAATGTCGAGACATACATTGACCAATAAAGACACAATATAGTAAACATGCGGGGGGAAAACTCGACCTGGAATTGTTATCGCGATGGGTGACATAAATCCAACCGTCTTCCGAACCCCGTTATCCACATACCAACCATCGTCGAGGAGGTGTTTTATTCAGACATTTTGACTCTGGAAAATCCAAAGCACGAACCCGGACATCACAGAACTATCGAAGTCTATTGTCCAATTTTCCAAAACATGCATTTCGGTGTACAAGAGGATATTGTATGTGGGTAACCGCTGATATTGATGTGATACGACTGAAGGGGGTGTACTCTGAAACCGGTAGTCCGTGTATATTTCCGTCACTGTTCGTTGTAATCTATTTCAAACTATCGTCAATACAACAAATACCAAATTGTCAGGTGTGTTTGTCAGATTTCAAAATGAAAATGGTTTTGTTACTCTAGGAAAAGCTAGATGACCAAGAGAAAATGTATTGTTACACTGGGTAAACGCCAGATCTCCAAAGGAAAATGATATTTTTAGTCAGGTAAACGACGACCCGCCAAGTGAAAATGGTTTGTTGCTCAAGGAAAAAATATATTTCCAAGCGAGAAAGGTTTGTTACCCAGGGAAAAAAATATATTTCCAAGCGAAAAAGGTTTGTTACCCAGGGAAAAAAATATATTTCCAAGTGAAAAAGGTTTGTTGCTCAGGGAAAAAGGTTTGTTACCCGGGGAAAAAATATATTTCCAAGTGAAAAAGGTTTGTTAACCAGAGAAAAAATATATTTCCAACTGAAAAAGGTTTGTTACCCAGAGAAAAATAGATTACCAAAGGAAAAGGGGTTTGTTACACTGGGTAAACGATAAATCTCCAAAGGATAATGGTATTTCTACTCGGGTTACGACCAACCTCCAGGTGAAAATGGTAATTTTACTTGGGTAGGTATCGTATGTTTAGTGTCGTTGGTATTGTTAAATGTTGTCGCCGGTAGCTGTTGGTATACTATTACGAGTGTGAAAAGGATTTACACGGCCTGTGTAGAGTATCGTGATAGTAAACATATTTTTGGTGCGACGAACCAAGATCGTGGTTTAAATTTTAATGCATTTCGATTACCGAGTTGTTGTACAATAGAGATGACTCTACATTAGACCGTGCTGTATACTTCGATTAAAACCACAAGACCACATGTAAATCTATTCTCACAACTCGATGATGTTGATATAGTGTTACTAAAATTAATTATTACCTATTTACACAACATAAAAATTACAATTCATGTCGTAGCAGGTTTCTTGAACTCGTGCTTGATGAAACGAATGATGACAAGTAGGCTTTGAGTGAAAAATAATTATTTAGAGTAGTGACATTTTGTGACCAACGAATGTAAATCGATCATGATATTACAATATATGCTTTCGTCAACATACCGACTTGGTGTAGAAACACTTTCACGTTTTTTGAATAACTGGATTCTCGAGACTTGCTACTTGTACGATGTATCGTTGGTGGGCAAACTATAACGACCAATTTGTATGATACTATGTTTTAGTTGTATTGTTGTGATGACTCAGCGCTTTTCGTTAGCAAAGTAGGTCGATTTGTGTGTAAGATGTAAGCACCGTAACTAGAAAACATATGTACTCTATTGTTGGAGTAGCTGATTTATTGTTATGACATGGACATATCCTGAAGCCTTGGTTTGTTGTCTTACGAAAGATGAGGCGACCTCGGTGTCGTAAATTGTGTTAACTAAACTCGTATGGATACCACAATTGTGCTGGACTTACACACGGTATTCGCATACTGTACACATACAAACTTTTGTGTAAACAACTCTGGTGTTTCTGTTAATACTAGTTCTGTGTTGAACTACTTGATTATTACGATACATGAACAACCATTCAGACAATAAAGTTCTTGAGGTATCGAAACAGTTTGAAAGCACCACCAATCATTGTACAGGTTTGTAGCATGAGCGAATATTTTCGTGTAACATGAATATATTTCATATGTCTTCGGTAAGAAATGGGTTATGTGGGATAATAATTAGTATCGTAAAACTTGTTGTGTTTGATTGCATACTTTTTTAACATTGTTTGTTGTTGAAAGACGGGTGAGTTTACATTTAAATATAGTAAGCAGAGCAACTCAAGTAATAAATTTTACTCGTTTGAAAATCGACAACGGAAAAAATACCGATGAATGGAGTAACAGTAATAATATGTGTGGTATATTATTTTTAGTGATATGCAACCAATCTTCTAAATCTTCTAATTTATCATGTCATAGTCGGTTGTTATGAATTCAAAACAAAAGTACTTCGATTATCAGGACAAAGGGAATTGAGATCAACGCAGTATTTCGAAGTGGTATGTTCAGCAATCACTAAATGGCAAAAATATCAAACTGTGCATACAACTCGGTTAGTTAAACGAAACATTTACAAGTTTACCGAAATCTTGATTTATTAATGACAGCTTGATGATGTAAAGCTCAACCACTCCATTGTGTTTATTACAAAGTATTTGACACAGACAAAATATTGAACGAAGATCCACCACTTGGTTTCATTACAAGGTGAGTGAAAATTGTTTTCTGTTGGTCAGGTATGATTTGCATTTAGTAAAACGATCTACGCCGATTAAGTGACGCTGTTTCATATCCGATGAGTGAGTGAAATTTCCTTATGGTTTGATTTAGTGGGTTAATTACCTGCGATTCAATCACATACAAGTAAGATCTTTTATGGGTTGAGTATTGTGACGACCTTTACTTTGACGAATGACAATGGGGAAAATTTCGATTGCATTGTCGGTGTATGTGTTGGACCAGTGATTCTAGTACACCTAACTATAGGATACATTTGGCAAACATCGTACAAATTGTTTCGTTGTGATGGTAACGACTTTCAGCGGTTTGGTTTCATGTCGGGAATTATTATTTGGAGGTTCAAAAACAATACTACAAATGAACAACAATGCAAAACACGTTAAGTGAATTACAGTGTAGCAAGTAGGGGAGATGTGGTACCGATGGATCACTGGGACCGAAAATACTTTGAAAATTCTCTATGATAATTCCATGATTACACTCTGTGAATTTGTCTACCATTACATGCTGGCAAAATGTTTCCTCACATACAAAAAAATTCGACGTGCGCGAGCTATGGGGTCTCTCACAGATGATTTTTGTTTTGGGGGGTGTAAACTGAATTTAGATCGACATATACATTTTTATTTGTAACCTTCAACACGAACAAGCCAGCAATAATTTTTATTATGAAGTGTAGGCCTTGTATCAGGCTATATAATGACACCTATTATTTTTTTTCAGTACTTTCCTTGAGTGGACTTTTTTCGATTCATGTATAAAATTCGCAGGGTGGGGGCCGATGATACAATAGCCAAATCAAGCAAAATAATCAAGCATACTAATTATGAAACAAATGAAACATGCCTACGTACAGAAAATCTTTATGTAATAATTGCATATGGTGTTTTATCGCCATAACGAGGTATTTGGAAGTCACACTGTCGATTTTCGGGCAATATGTATGTACCCTCAAATTTATAAATCCCAGCCTAAATCGAAACGTGATTTTATGACAACATTTGAGTTAATATATATTCTATTTTTGGACAGTTGCGACCAAACATTCTTCTTTGGCTTGTTGTAGCTTAGATTATAATACTGAGCAAGAAAAGTAGTCACATTTGAGTTTTTTAGGGTAGATGTGTCATAGGTCCCGGGGTCGTGTGCCATTGGACCCACCGGGTGGGGACCGATGACACGTTCGAGCAACAAATTTTTAACGTCCATTAATATATTTTGAAAAGACGGATATTCATGTATATGTGAGCGATAGGTAGAGCTTGTATTAAAGTGTTGAGCCAGCAAAAGATCTGCTGTTTTCGGCTGAACATTTCGGGGCCAGAGATCATTTTCCAAATTTTGATCCATCGGTACCACATCTCCCCTACTTCCTTGATATTACGATTGTTGTGTACCAGACATTTCTAACTGAATGCATCTAGCAAACATATTCCAATTTACTTTTGTAATGATCAAAGTATGTGAAATGGTGCGAACGGATTAAGCATTAATCAAGCGGCGGTATGTCAATTCACCTAGTGTGCTATCTTGACACCGGATAATGTGCGAAAGTGTTTCAATTCTCACCGCAGATTACGATGATAAAGTATTGTACCGGTTATTGTTCAACAAAGGAAATTGGTGTTTCATCTTTAGTCTTGGTTAGTGGAGACAATTACATTTGTAAAATATTTCCTGATATCCACAATACGCTGCGTGGTTTGTACCAAGGTGGAGTAATTTTCCTATCAAGAACATTTTAGACACACATAGTTTACAACTCAATATGTTAATAACAATGGTACTGAAAAGTTTGTTGCTGTCACAATGATCTTTACCACAACGCCGGGTCTAATTAACGCGAATAATTTAATAATCAAGTCATGATCAACTATTACATATGTCAAATCAATGTGTCAATCCTTATGTTTACATCATGATAATTTTCAATATAACACCTGTGTTCGATTGTAAGAAATGAATTCTCAACATGTAGGGCAGACTTTCAAATCTCGCATACTCAAACATATTATGTTAATCTCAAGTCACCGGCACCGAGAAGTAATTACTTTTATCTTACAAAATATACCACAGAGTAATTTCTTTGTCTCGCAGAATAGTAACGACTTTTACAGTTGAACAAAAAAGACGAGTTGACGGTATATGCCTAAAACCGAACTTGCTATGGATTTTAGATTGTAGCGATTACTCGTGTATGCTTGAATGTTTTCATACTGATACTGTTTGAGTTGATTGGGTGAGTTACAAACGGATTTACTTGATAATGTTTTCGTGGTTGACTCTTTGAATATGGTAAGATGGTGAGATGTCGAGACGTAATACTATTTCCGTTCACTCGATTGCAACAAAAAATAACCCGATAGTTTGTTCAAGGTTTCTTTTGTTTCAAATCAACATGTGAATAATCAGTTATTGTGACAAGTTGAAATATCGTACCGAAGTTGCGAGTGGAAACAGTACGCGATTGTGTAAGTGTGAAGACAGCGAGATGGTGATCGTGTGAATAAATTAATCTGAAACGCATTGGAGTGAAAGTTTACCCAGTCTGTCTGGCGATCCTACTTCAAATCGCGATTTGACAAAATAGGTTGAAATATTCCGATTCAACTCATCGCATTGCAACTCGATCGTGTTATGTGCAAGCGGTTGTCAAGTGTGAAATATTTACAACAGGTGCGATTTCATTGATTGACTTGATTGTGTGTAGTAACACATTAAAATATCGCGATAGCATAGTGAAATTATTTACTGAAACTCTATTTGACAAACGGAAAACTGTGAATAGAGTTGTAATGTTGCATTACTTGTTTCAAATCAATGTGTGTATAATATCGAAACGGGACTGTGGGGAAGTTGCTAGTCATGTTTGTCAATCCTATTTCAATTCACACTATGTCAAAGTCAAAATATTTCATTCTGGATTATCTGAATTTACCTTTAGTACATCCGCGAATGGATTCCGACACCGTACTATAACATTCTTAAAAATAAAGACTCGAGGATTTTCAATCAACAATACTGGAATTTTTTTGATAATGTTAGAGTTGACAAATGATTAGTCGCGTGTTTTTGTTAAGAGTTTGATTTCATGTTGATAAAGACAATAACTGTATAATGCGCATACTTGTGATTCTTGATTCTTGTAGAGTTATAGTTGGTATTCATTCTATAGGTGTGAAAACAGCGGTGTGGAATGTGCGAATAATTCAATGTGGCTGAAAGTCGGCGTCAGTAATATTTAGGTTACAGTCGAATCAAAAGATCACGTTAAAAATATTTCTCGAAATAATTAGAATTGTACCGAATTAACACATTCAGATACGAATCAACTTGAGCTGTGTAGTAAGTTTCACATCCTTGCGTGCGGGTGAGGGTGAGACAAGGGGAATCCCCAAAAACACGCCCTATCGCTCAACCGGTGCCTTGTAAGTATAGTGATCGCTGATGAGGTGACGTCTCACCCTCACCCGCACGCAAGGATGTGAAAAATTTTCGATTGCATTGTCGGTGTATGTGTTAGACAAATAATTCTAGTACACCTAACTATAGGATACATTTGGCAAACATCGTACAAATTGTTTCGTTGTGATGGTAACGACTTTCAGCGGTTTGGTTTCATGTCGGGGAATTATTATTTGGGGGTTCAAAAACAATCAATACTACAAATGAACAACAATGCAAAACACGTTAAGTGAATTACAGTGTAGCAAGTACTTCATTGATATTACGATTGTTGTGTACCAGACATTTCTAACTGAATTGAATGCATCTAGCAAACATATTCCAATTTGTTTTTTTTGTAATGATCAAAGTGTGTGAAATGGCGCGAACGGATTAAGCATTAATCAAGCGGCGATATGTCAATTCACCTAGTGTGATATCTTGACACCGGGAAATGTGCGAAAGTGTTTCAATTCCCACCGCAGATTGCGACGATAAAGTATTGTACCGGTTATTGTTCAACAAAGAAAATTGTTGTTTCATCTTTAGTCTTGGTTACTGGAGACAATTACATTTGTAAATTATTTCCTGATTTCCACAATACGCTGCGTGGTTTTTACGAACACGGCTTAATCTTCCCAATCAAAACATTTCAGACATGTTAATCTAGTTTTACAAATCGATATGTTAATAACAATGTTTCTGAAAAGTTTGTTGGTATCGTAATAACCTTCAACACAACCTGGTCTAATAATGTCATAATTTAATAATCAAGTCATGATCGACTATTACAAAATCTCATATGTCAAAATCAATGTGTCAATTCGTGAAAATTTTCAATATAACACCTGCGTTCGATTGTAAGAATTCTCAACTACGTTGGTCAGACATTCAAATCTCGTATACTCAAATGTAATGTGTTAATCTCAAGTCGCGCGCCAAGTAGTAATTACTTCATCTTCCAGTTGAATAAAAAATATGGGATATGGATACAACTGAGTTGGTATGTTTGTGGGTTGTAGTGATTACTCGCGTAGTCTTGTCTACTTTTCATACGGACACTTTTTGTTTTGGTTTGGTGAGTTACTACAAACGGATTGACTTACCAAGGTTTTTGTATTTTACTCGTTTGTGCATGGCGAGATGTTAAAATGTTGAGTTGTCATAGTGATAGTATTTCTGAAACTCTATTTTACAAACGGAAACGGAGTCGTGAATAGAGTTGTCAGTTTCAAGGATTGTTTCAAAGTATAATCTTGAAATGTGACTGGGTGAAAGTTGGTAGTCATGTTTGTCAAACCTATTTCAATTCACGCAATGTCAAAGTCCAAATATTTCATTCTGGATTATTTGGATTTACCTTTAGTACATCCCGCGAATGGATTTAAAGTTGGCAAATTACCAAAATGATTGAATATTATCGGGTTAGAGATAGTTGGTATTGATTCTATAAGTGTTAAAACAGCGGCGTGGAATGTGTGAATGATCCGATGCGGGTGAATGTTGGCGTCAGTAATATTCAGGTTACGTTCGATTCAACAGATCGCGTTAATAGGATTTGTCAAAGGATTTGAGTTGGGTCAAATCAATACATTCAAATACGATTCAACTTGATTTGTGTAGTGAGTTACATTTCAAGTTGACAAACTAACACATTGATTGAATATTTTCATGGATCTTATCACGCAACTAAAGTCAGCCACTATTCGAGAGGCGTGAAACATATAGCGATCGCGGGCAAGTGACAAATTGTTGGTTTTCGAATCACCGTCTGCGATGGTTCTGGGACAAACTAATTACCGAAATATTGCCTTGTGAGCGGGCATGAGGGATTGCTATGTCTGAAGCATTATCCGGTGAGTGGTCGTCGGATTTTAAAATTATATCACACCCTTTTGAATAAGCGTTCACTTCACAGAGGATTAGGGTTAGAGCGGAAATAAGTGACAAGTTGTCGCTATTCAAGTTATTCGTTACTTGTTAAATCTTACCAGCGAAATCAAGTTCTGTGACAAACTGATTACTAAAATTTCACCGCGTGAGCGATCGGTATGGTTATGACACCAAGTCGTGAAAGATGGTTATGTCCGAGACATTATCTTGTCGGTGATCGCGGGGTTTTGCAAATATTTCACACCTTTTTGAATAAGCGTTAACTTCACAAAGGATTACGGCTAGAATAGAAATAAGTGACAATTTGTTGGTATTCAAGTCTCGCCGGTGGTGTATCTGTTATTCGACACTTATCATGAAATTAGAGTGAGAACATAAAGCATCAAGTTGTTGTTTTCGAATTTTGATGTCGAGGTGATAAATTTACGCATTCAATTACAATTCAACTTCGGTTGTGTATTGAGTGATAGATTGATATGCCGGAAGTGGTATCTTGTGAGCGATCGTAGGATTTTACAAATATTTCACATCTTTTTGAAGTGTTAGTTTGCGAACGCGACTATTGTTGATATTCGAAACGCCGTCTGTCGCACGCACTGCGTAAATCCTCACGACAAACCACGTTTCCGTTTGCGCGGTTATTGTTGGTGACTATTCAACACCGCGCGAGAGATGCCTGAAAGTACGAATCACGACCGCACCCATAAGAACACATGGCGAATCACCAACACAATCTATACGCGAAAGTACGGCATGCGAAAGTACGATGTGCGAGAGATGCCTACACCCGAAAGTACGATATGCCGACGCACCCATAAGAACACATGGCACCTCACCACCCCCACCATAAGAGATAAGGGTCACCTCACCACCCCCCGTTTTCAGGCACCTCACCACCCCGCCCATAAGAGATAAGGGTCACCTCACCACCCCCGCCATAAGACACAATGGCACCTCACCACCCCCGCCATAAGACGCAATAGCCGCTCGCCACCCCGCCATAAGGCATAAGGAGCCGCTCGCCACCCCCGGTTTTCCAGCCGCTCGCGACCCCGCCATAAGAAACAATAGCCGTTCGCGAGCGATCTATATAACTACTGATATCAGGGATCAAATTTCATAATAGAGGCCATATGGTAACTTGAATGGGATGCGACGAACTAACGTTACAGCAAAGTTCACATGGTGGCGTTCGGGCGACTTTTAATTTACCGAGGTAATCTGACCTGGAGTTGCGTTTTATCTCAATACATACGGGAATACATGAACTTTGGAATTGCTGTAGAAATGAGTTCGATAAACTCACGTGAGAAAAAACGACAATTGTACGAAAGATTCTAAATTCGCACTCGATTTGAATCTTCATTCACGCAGGTGAAAACGCCGTGTGCTGGCGATTGTGAGCGTGCGTTGTCAAGGTTGTTTAACATAGCGCGTAGGAAAATGTGAATTATGATTTCATTTTTATAAGGGAGATACAATAATAGCCTGATCATCCGCGCAGCATAATCTGTGCCCTCCCGTATACACCACATGATTGATGTTAATTCTGGTCTGCCTAGAACACTGGATCGATTGGTCAGTATGGTAAGTGGTTGCTCTGTAATTTATACTGAGCAGAAGTGCCTTACGCGGCGGTGCGAGTTCTGAATGAATTCAAGTAGTTTTGCTGAACGGACCTTTTCGGCACTGGCTTGCTGGCTAGTGATGCTACATATTAATGAGATTGCCATATGGATAGGCCGCATAGTGGAAACCCGCGTGACCGTATCATTTTCCATGAAAACTCGGGAACAATCCATCTAAGGTAAAGGCCCACCTCATGCAATGAGACCTGTAGTTGTACCTTGTTGACCTTTTTAGAACACCGCATCTTTGCGAAAATTCGGCGAAAAAAATATATAAAGTTAATTCACAGCCGGCCAGGAGTCGCCACTAAGACGATTACAATCCAGGCTTTTAGTTACGCGGTAATTACAATACGGGTGTATCAAACAGCTACGGCCCATAAAAATTGCGCATAGAACTAGGAATTGCGCTGCGGCAGCAAGAAAATACACGACCTTTAGGATTGCTGTTGAAATTAGTCCAATAAATTCACCTCAGGAGAAGCAACGATTGTTCGGGATTCTAGACTCGCGCTAAATTCAGGTGATCAACGCCGTCGGTATTTGATGCCGCATGTGTTTAAAGCAACGCGCAAGAATATAGGTATTCGGATTTCACCCGTACATGGGAGATGTTCTAACGTAGGGGTGTGCAGCGATCGGGAGCGTACCTATGTGACAAAGGTCTTGCGAAACTAACCCGTTCCACGCTGGGACACATGAAGACATTAACTTTTGTCCGACATACAGCTAGGGAAAGTCCGGTGCCAACAAGATCGGTGACGATAAAACCTCTGCCAAAATGGCCGTCGCTGGTTGACTAAAACCTTCGATATCGATATGTCCAATCGTCGAAATGCTCGGCGTGGGACTGGCTGTGGCGCGAATCCTGCGGCTGTTCAAGTAGTTTGAATTCAAGTAGATTAGCTGAGCGGACTTTTACGGGCGAGGCGGCATGACGTGTCGGATTTCAAACCATCGGGATTTGCAATTCTGGGGAAATAAGATCGTGACAGTAACGAGTTTGCGCCATATGGTCACTGTATAACGAAACTCGCATGAACCCGCTGCGGCTTCCTGACTGACAGCTTCGAAAACGGTCGTCCTAAGGTAACTGGGATATAATCCCGTACGGCCGAAATGATTTTATAATGGACTATATTGTGTTAGTTCATTCCTTCGAGACAAATCAAAAGGAATGTACCCCTTGCTCCAGTAACCAGAAAATGTCAACTGTAAGGCGATACTCTTCATCATGAAAACTGGGGTGTTTCGTAAAACTGGGACGAATGCAAGTAATCTGATCTTAGCATTGCAACATTGATCTGACGTGAACCTTGCGCGCCGTTAGTGGCGCGAGCGAATAATCTCAAATGACATGATTTACGAATGGCGCTCGGTTTAGTTATATCCTGGAAAAGGTGTAAGGAAAGACCCGGTTGTAGATAAAAGGTCCATGAGCTGGTTAGGCCTCAATGTAACATTAAAAGAGACCAATTGTTAAGACGTATGCTGTAAATTTGTGTACCATAATCCAGTTTGTGGAAAACTCGGTTGCACTTTGCGTGCGCATACCGAAGCAACAGCGCCCGCTGGCGACCTAAAGAGATAGGGGTCTTTTTTGATAAAAAAAAGGGGCTAATTGTGATTTTCAAAGTTGGCGCTTCAGCCAATTATGGGTCAACGTGGCTTGAATCGTATAGGCTATGCCTCTGACGCCTAAAAATATTGAGATCTCGGAGTTTTGGCTAGGCTTCGCATGGAAATCCGAATTGAAGAATTCTTATGGTTAGACGTTGTTGCGTGTGGGTTACTGAGTAAGCTGGTGAAAGAAAACCTAAATAGGGTACCTACTTTGCAACCAAAAAGTAAAGTATTTCCCTGAGCGGGGAAAAGGTGATTGCAGCGAGCGAGGTAGGCTACTGCAAGGTATTGTGTTGACGCAAAATCAAAAATGGCGACCGATGTTTCTATCCAAATAAGGAGCCGAGGCCGAATCGTGAGACTTAGTCATTTCTGCTCGTGCACGAAGTCGTTATAATGGGTCATTTATAATGATGAGGGAGATTAACTCGCACACGAAGCTGTGCCATTTTGGTAGCTGATAGAGCCGAAAACAATTAGTTAATGGCCGCGGCTGGAGCACGAACTGTGATTCATAAAAAGATTAAAAAGAAAATAACTCATCACGAACTGGGCCCGAAACTTATAGCCAGCTCTTGGCAGGGAAGTCTTTGTTTGTTTTTGAAACTGAAATGCATATAAGCAGCCTCGAATCACCATCTATCCAGTCTGATCTGGACTCGCAACACGGAGCAGAAGGAATTGAAGCTGAAAGAACACAGGAGCAAGGCGGGCATTCTTGCACCGAGGCTACGGCAAAGATCACAGCACTGAGTGAGTACTTTATAAATATTGCGTGTCCCATGTAGCGGTAGCTAAACGAAGTTGCAGACGTGGAAGGTTGGGGTTTTGCTCGGTTTTCTACGCGCTTGAAGTAGTGCGCACCAAGTCGCCTTGTGCTTGCGCCCTGTAAAGAGAAAATTTAGTACACCGAATATGATCCCGATTGTAAAAAGCCGGCCTGTGTTTTCTTATTCGATTGTCTTTGATCGTGCTGGTCCTTTCAGTTTGAATCAGAGCCCCTGGGCTCACAGATGCGAGCGGCTTATGGTAAAAGTTTCGGGGACAGCCCGTGGGCCGTATGCACCCATGCCTATGTTTCGGACGGGCCGCGGCGGAATTTGGAAATTTCAAGTGTTGAACAAAATATTTAAAGGCCACGTACCTTTTTAAATAAAAAAGGCTGAAGTTCGCTCCAAAGTTGCTGTGGAAATCCCGGCAAGTTTCGCCATAATATGGCTCTCGAAATTACAAATTACGGTTGGCATATAGGCGATCCTGTTGGAATGTCTGAAGTAGTGAGTTTTTTTTTGTGTCAAACGTAAGATACTATCATAAGTAATTTGGATTTTTTTGACGATTGTGGGATTCTCGTTTATGGAAACCCGTCGAATGGGGCCCACTTGGAATTGCTATATTGAATATCCCTATTAGTGATGCCGCGGCTGCGGCACCTCCGAGACTTGGTAGAGGGGCCCGCGAGAATGTTCGAATTGGAGCCTCTGGTTAGAACAGAAGGACGTGAAATGTTTATTACTACACGCTTTGCGCAACATGTTGTCGCTCGATTTTTGCTTTTAATAAGGTTACCTCTTTATAAAAATGAAAGAACGCCTAATGTACCGAATTGAGCCGAACTGCATTTGCGATTACGAGATAGAGTGTTCCCCGCCGTTTGCGCTCACAGAAGGGCCGTCGGCTATAACCTAGGCCTGGTCGAAGCTTTCGATAATAATATGTCAAGGCGCCGAATGGTCCATACCTTCAAACTGGCCCGCGACATAGTATCACTAGAATGCGGTCCGCCGTTTCATAATGAGATTCAATCTGAAGTGCAGCACTGTATAATAAAATGCGGCATTGCTACGGTATAATAGTAACCTACATCGTCAAAATCAATTACGTTATGCCTACACGAGTGTATGAACTGAGGATTGAAAGGGCAACTTCCCTCGAAAACACAAATATCGCCGACGCATAATCTTGTAATCGAAGATGGGTATCTCACTTTGCTTTCCTGGTACATTTAACGTCACATCTGAACAAATTTAATTTGCAACTCCAGGGGGAAAACAACTAGGCGCGTGGGAGGTTGAGAGAAAATTATGTTCACTTTCCTATACTGGAGGAGATGAAATCTAGTACTAATCACTACACTTGTACGGTGATGCGAAATTTAACTACTGAGTATTCACCCGCGTTTACGACATTCCTTCTCTACAAAATGAATTCTGACTATTCAGTGCTCTGTTTAATGCGGACGCCAATAATGACAAAATTTATACAAAGAGCATATCGCTGCATGATTTTGACAAAGAGTACGTTCTCGAAATTGGTCTTTATCCCAGCTTAACCAACAATGCAAAAGAAATTGTATCAAATTTTGGAAGCACGTACGCATATGAACAATAGTTGCGAACAATGTAATTCACGAAGAGCAAGCTAAGATCACGTATTTCTGACGTCCATTTTGAATAGGGACTGATTCTAGTTTCATCTGACTTGTTGCCAGAAGTTGAAAACCTTTCACAGAGCAAGCTGCGTCAATTGTCACAATGATTCTGTGTTATAGAAGTGTAAATACATGTGTCTTCTGATTCGTATGATCGAGATTGCAGCAATACAGGCTAACAAACCGAAGTGAGCGTAAAATATAGTACTAAGGAAAATTCCGACCCGCCAAGTTGTACGCCTGAATTTTGGCCCACGGCTAGCAAAAGGTTGCCGACCCCTGCTGTAAGGGTCATTTGACTTGATTCGAGGCATTGCGACTATGCGCTTTTAGACCAAAATTTGTTGAGCCCACCATCAAAATTTGTGCTGGACGGGGGAGGCAAAAAAAGGGTTGACCTGCAATGGCCTACATTGAGGATGTAATTTTCGGATCTTTATTTGGAAAAATAATACGACTTGTAATATGGGCCAAGTTTTCGTCCCGCTAGTTCACAATTGACTAACCTGAAAATATTTGCACACCCCTGATTGAGCTAGGTCAGGGGCAGCCAACCCGTGGCCGCGGGAAGGTTTTGAATGGCCCGCGACGTAATTTCTTAAATTAGGTATTGTGGTCAAAAACGGATCCCACAGAATGTGATGGTTATAGCTATTCTGGAACACAGTACAACTGTATAAAAAGTGCTAGTCGTTTTGAATTCAAATAAAGGGAACGCTGAAAGACAGAGAGGGTCCGAATTATATGACAATTGCTAAAGAAAAGAAAAACTGACTTATGGATGATATCAGCAGAGGTGGCCAAAGTAGTCAAGAAAGCTACTCAAGTAGAAGTAGGAGTAGCGACGGAAAAATCTACTCAAGTACAAGTAGAAGTACTTCTTCAATAAGCACCCTAAAACTACTTGAAGTAGAAGTAGAATTAACTGACTTTAAATCTACTCAAGTAAGTAAGTAGTTTTGAAAACAGTCTCAATTCGTTCGCATGGACTGTCAAAAGCTGCGAATTGAGCTTTGCGGCACGTGCAGGGAGCTTGATTCGTATTGATGCATCCCAGGAGGTATCAATTTTCGACATAATAAGTATTGTTTCGCATCATGGGATGCAAATTATAGTATTGATATGAAGATGCGATACTTATCCTTTGTTTACTAGAGCATCCCGTTTTTAGAGAATATCATGGGATGGCGCCCTACCCCATATTATAAGGCCCCAAGTTTAGGCGAAGAGCAATACGTAGAAAATGTATCGGATACGGTTACATCACCTTGCGTGATTATTATACGTTAATAACAAATATTGTGGATCGCAAAAGTTATATTTAGTGTAGGCTAGTTTTATTTTCGGAAAATGGAGGCATTACCACACATGTGTTTATGCTTTAACATCTATGAAAGTAAAAGTATGATACTCGCAATAAAAATGAAATACAAATACCACTTCTAAAAAGCGGATAATATATTTCCTGTATTTTGTCCACAAAGCTTAAAAGGTCATCTGCTAAAACAGGTGTAACGTTCAAAAAGGCTGGATTTTCCAGATTATCAAGACACGTAAGGGGCTGCTAGATTACAATATGATAGGTAATTGCTAGATTGCGAAACGGTAGTTTCAAATGTTGTGGTGGGCCATATTTACAGTGATGAAATATTTGATAAGGACGACAATGCGGTGTGAGAGGAACCAAGCAATCCGGTATCTAAATTACATTCACTGATACTTTCATGAAAACATATTTGTCACTCCATTACTACTATGCGCGAAGCGCAATAAAATTCCTGGGCTTTACTTGACTCTTATGAATATTAAATGTTGGTACTCCATGAAAACAGTCGCGGAATTCCTCAAGTTATCGTTCGTATTGGGGAATTAGACTACTTCTACTTGACAAACTGAAAATAGCGAAAAGTAAGTAAGTAGATCACAAAATATTACGAAGTAGAAGTAGAAGTAGAGAAAATCAGATCTACTTGAATAAATACCAGAAGTAGAGGAGAACTACTTGAGTACTTCCAAAAAGTAGAAGTACTTCGTGACTGACCACCTCTGGATATCAGTCATATTCTGTTGTAATTCGAATGGGTGATGACATATGAAATCCTTTGCAAATATTGCCGTTTGTTCTCAGACATGCGCGGTATATAGTCCTAGTTGCCATGGATGAAACAAAGAAGGCTACACCATATTAACACATTTTATTGATAGTATTCAAAACGGATCATGCTTAATGGTATTGATCCATGTCTGCGGAAACCCGCTCGAATAATCAATACGAAAAGTATGTAATTCATTTACGCGAAAATTTGAGTAGGACAGTTAGTATAGTTTAATTAAAGTCCAGAGATACTAATGTCTAGAGATATAAAAGCAGGAAATGACGAGTGCTTATGCCGCGTTTAGTCAATCAGTTTTAATAATATTTTCATCATTTCAAAACACCACGAAACTGCGATCCAGTGCAGTCGTACTAACTATCCTGCCGCGTGTAGTAATTGGCTGCTACAGATTTGGCGAGATGAAAGTGTCTAGTTGAAAGTGAGCCTGACTCCAGTCAAGATTTGAATTTGCCGAAAAACACTCTATTATTTCGTGTAAGCTTACATGGGCCGAACTAGGACCAAGAATTAGTGAGGATGAAAAATAATCACTAGCAGCGATAAAGTTTCCGTAGGGTATGTTGCGGCGTTGTAAATGTGTGGTATCGCAGTGCGTCAATAAATATGTGCCGTTCGCTGTGCATATTTATGCCGACAATAAGGCGGGTGCCTTTGTACCTAGATATTCCATGGTTTTGTCAGCATTTTAGAGCATTATTGTTTAGTGTTTTTGAGGACAATTTACCTCGCTGACGTAAGATAAAACGCACTAACTCAAGAATAGCTTCAGAAATATACCCACTTGTCGCATTAAGTAATAACAAGGACAAAGTCAAATTGGATTTATTATTGGTACTGCAAGCAGGCGACTCGAACCAGGCTTGGACAACTAAATAATTCTAGTTGTCTAATTTCACTGAATTAGAACGAAATGCAAGTATTCTAATTCTAATCTAATTTGGATAAAGTTGCGCAGCTCTAATTCTAATTTTAACATAATTTGGAAAAGCTGTGTAGCTCTAAATCTCATCTAATTAGGAAAAGCTGAAAATTTTCTAGTTGTCCGGGTCTGACTCAATCAAATTGCTACATCGGTACCTTGGTGGTAGACCCTGGAGAAGACCGATATACTTTCCAAAACGATTAGGGCTAGTAAAATAATGGATCGATACCTTGGTCTTTAGACCAAGATATCGACAGACTTTCCAAAACGTTTTAGGCACCAACTACAATAAATACAGAAATATTATACAACCGGAATTACTAGGCCTATAACATTAGGAATACTTCAGGCCAGTACTGCTAATATAAAGACCTTAGAAAAGTAACCCATGGTTGAACTTATCCACACATTCGTTTTTCGAAACTGATGTGTCGATGGTGGAATATGACACTAGCCTAAAACCCGCTTTGTCCGCGTATTCACTTTACGAAGTGAATGCGCCTGACGAGCGCCATTTTGTCGTATTGCAATCATGACGTGTATGAACTATGAAGTTTACTGTATTGGCAAAAATCAATCTGCAAAAGGGTATTTTCATGGGAGGGTTTACTATGACGTATTATTGCAACGTGACGCCTATCTTTCTTATATTGTTCAAGTACTGCATTTACCTAATCTTTGACATTTACCATCATATTGCTTTGAGACAGGGGTCTCCAACACGCGGCCCGTGGGCCGCATGCGGCCCGCTAGGTCCTATTTTGCGGCCCGCGACCTGATTTGAAAAAAATTCAGAAAAACGCTTAGTAAATCATGTTGAAACGCTAAAATTGATTTCAGTTGAAACATAATGTTGTTGTTTTTCAAAGTGAGCCATTCTATGTGCCCACTATCACTATTACTCACTAGTTGATACGGCTTCGGCATGGTAATATCATTCCATGGATGAAGAATTTGCTGGTACGAATGGGCATATTGCCTTGACGTGCAATGGCCCACCACTGCCAAGACCGAGACGCCTGCAAAACGACTTCGGGCGCTCCAAAAGACCATGCTTTACGAGGAGATAGTTGTCTAGCAAGTAGGCCTACCGTGTATAGCTAACCCCAATATTGATTCTTCAATCCATGGGTGGCCAATCTGCAGCAGTAGAAGGAAAATCATGCGGCTGTCGACACTTGTAATAACAACCCTAAGTTTTCACAGATACCCCCTGCATCAGCTGTATCTGGGAATCTGATCACATTGGCCGAGAAAGGATAAATATTTTATAGTAATATGTGAAACTATACTAATATTTATTGACGAAATTCACTCATGAACATGAAAAATTTTTCGCGCTTCGCGCGACTGCAGACTGGTTCTCTGTGGCTCTTTACAACATAACTACTAACGATTTGGTGCGCATAGTAAGCCGATTTGTGCATATAGATTAGTTCGGAGTGTACCGGCAATGGACATGGACATGATAACGTGGGTATTTGGCCCCAGCTAGTTTATCACGACTAACCAACGGTATGCGGCCGCAGGCTACATGAGTACGCGAAATGCGGCCGTGAATTACAAAAATGTTGGCCACCCCTGTTTTAGCGGCTAAAGAGTGTTGTCATTGTCAGGTATCGTGTACAGCTCATAGTCCAAAATATAATAACATTGATGATCATGATACTTTTTGTTGTATTTGTGTTTGTTCAATAAAATATTAGTTCTTTTGTGGTGACTATAACCGTCGCCTATGTTAGAAAGCACAGCGTTGTAATAACGTAGAGTTATCAGACGTGGTTGTTGAACTGCGTTGCCTACTTTTATATCGATATTGATGTCATGCGGCCCGCGGCCTCCAGGAATTTGGAAAAGTGGCCCGCGACCTATTTTGAGTTGGCGACCCCTGCTTTAAGATGACGCTAACATGTCTTAAATATAGGTATAAGTTATGAACATTTAATATGAGAATAGTTGGTTGTTACTGCAGTAATTTAATAGCGAGTACTACAACTGTAGGTATTAATAAGGCGTCATAACTGACCCCGCCCCTATACTAGTGTCAGGACCCTTCACCCCAACGGGACAAAAGTTTGAAAATTTGATGTGTAATGGACCATAGGACAATAGAAACATGGGTATTTAAAGACCTCTTGGGGTAAGGCATTGGAGCATAAGTGAGTTCGAAATTCGCGATAAGCCTAGTCTATTGCCTATGAAAAACGATATATACGAATGAATAAAAAAGCTTAAGCACACCAATACTGGAAATTAAGGAATATAGCATGATTACAATTAGGATATTGGTTCACATATGACTATTATAAGTGAGATGGTATCATTTTGTGCTTATCTGGGACTGTGTCGTATGCATGTTAAGTGTTAGCTATACCATCAGTTTGCTTAACCAAAAATGGCGCCACCATTTTCTTTTTCATGTATGCGAGCTTTTACAGTGAGCCGAAGTATGACCGATATATGTATGCATATCTATGCCATGTATGATGTCCACATGAATTGTACACTCAGTTGTAGTATCCAATTATTGCATATAAAGACGACATCGGTGCGTCCGCTAGTTTCGGCGAACTTGTGACTCTATGCCAAGTAAATCCGCCAGTCTGAAACAGAGCCCCAAACGAAGCATCCAGTAGCAGACTATATCCAGAAAACCGGACATTGACGGAGGCATTGCGGAAGGGTTTGACGTATTTTGAGATTGAAGGGTGATGTTCCGATGTCCCTCTGAAAAATCTTGACATGCTATTGATTGGGTCGGCTGCTTGCCGCAGTTGCAAAGTATACAGAAATAAAGCAGTGCGATGAAATAGGAGCGACTGCTAACCGAAATTGCAATGTATACATAAATGAAGAAGCTCGATTAAATTTGCTGGAATCGCTCCATAAAGCCGATGAGCTAAAGATGGAAAGAGCCAAGAACATAGAGGTATTGCATTCGGAATATCGTTACAACGAACCCTCAACAAACCCCGCGTTCTGTTAGACTTGGAATGCCCGATCTCCGAATCGACAGCACGCAAGTAGGCTACTTGATGACCCTAAGTAGTAACGACTCAAACAAGGGGTCGGTTCCTGGACTAATTGCGGTTTGATATCTGCATCTGGAAGATTGGGGAACTCTTATAAACAAGGTGGTCGGCAAATTGGTCAACTTGAACTCTGTGTGGTATTGTTTTTTTGTGGCATCGATTGGCATATTTCTTGTATATTATATGCATGTATATTGTCGGCAGGAAATACCGTCACATTTATGGTGTAAACACACCTTGGAGTATTGAACTGTTATTAATCGTGCATAAATATGAATAGGTTAAATCTTGACCCGTGTTGTGATTGACGTATGTTCCGTGTGCCAACGTAACCGAGTTTTACATAGATACTTCATTGCTGTCGGCATGATAATTATTGGAGTATGTTGGTTGAATTAAGCCAAGGGGCTTGTCTATTGTATGAATAGTTTGAGCCGCTGGACCTTCCGAGGTCACTGCTTCGTTCGATCAATCTACAACCAAGGCTTCAATCAACGTCGACAAAACCGGGTTGTATAAGGGGTGTGGAAAAATGTGGAAAAGCCAGGAGATGGGGTTGAGCTCTGTGAAGTAAATCGAACCAAGTGTGGAACACTTGCATGGCAAGCGCCATGAAGCTACACTATAATCAAATGGAGGCACCAACTGGTCTTCTGGGGCTCAGCGTCATTTCTTGGCACTTTCAGTGGACGGGGGAGAGTCTGAAGACGAACACATCGATTACCTCCTTACTATCTGCGAACGCCAATCTATGAAAAGAAAAGATCGTCGAAGGATCACAACTGGGGTTTTCTGCGCCGACACGGGAAGCGTCCTCAAATTGAAAAACGTCGTAGAAACCTAATACCCGCCAAGCTGAGAGGAGCGACAACCTATAGACATGAAACTACGTGATATAGGTGACTCCTCCCACGTTGACTCCTTAGTAATAATCAATTTCAACGGACTATCGGCTCCATTTGCGATCGAGAAAGGAGACCTCTCGATATTGTAGGTCTAAAATGGATTGATCATGTACAACAATTACCAAACATAGCGACTGAATTTGAATCTCCGCCTAATGCAAACGAAGGGTTGTCTTTAGTAACGCTTCATGACGGGATCTCGTGTGATCAACGGGACGGAACCAAAGTCGGAAGCAGTCTTCGCGACACTGTAACCGATGATGGGTTGATGGAAGCTGCAAACCAGATAAGCGTCGAGCCGGCACGTTGTCTGTGTCGCCGCAGGCCGTTGCCGCTGGCGCAAGTGTCGAGATGGTAATCACCACTGGCGCGAAATGTGTCGAGTCAGGAATCCCTGCTGGCACCAATCATAAATACGCCGATCTTACGACGGCAACTGTCTTACCTTCTTTCCCAAAAGGTCAAAAAAATATGGGAAATCCCTAGTGTTGGGTCAGGTAGCCCCTGCTGGCACTAGTCGAGAAAGTGTCGGGTCAGTTAGCACTGCTGGCACTAACTAAAGATGTGTCGAGTCAGGAATCCCTGACGGCACCAATAATGAAGACGTCGAGCGCGGAATCCCGGCTGACGTAAATAAGGACCTGCACGAGAAAACTGGTCCTGAAAGCTCTCGTGGATGCACTTGTCCGAATAACTGTAACAATTCGGCCCATAGATGCATGACGACAGCCACAGTTATGAGTAATTTCCCAAACAAAGCAGCTGTTACCGGCTAACCGGACACATGTCCGGTCATGACCGGCAAGGAGTCTGGGGATTTTAAGATGCACGTCTCCCCAGAAACGGGCCCCCGGCGGCGACTGAATCCGCCGGCGTGACGGTAGGCGTGGGCACACGCCGAGATCAGAGGTCAGATTAAATAGGTTGGGAATCCCCGCTGACAACGAAGAACCTCGCCCTCTCTCCACCAACACCAAAACCCCGTTCATAACGAGATTCGCATTGGGCCAATAACGGGCCCAATTACTATGTAGCCTAACCTTACAACAAGACACCAGTCCCAGCGTGAAGACGGAACTCGAAAGTCTCTGTGCACAATCGGTAGCACTGGCGAAACTGTCATACAAACCTCCTGACTTTTGACTGGCCTAGAAAATATCGCCATTCCTGAAGGAGTCTTGACAGCTGTTTATGATCCATTTGCTTCCGAACTTGATAGCCTGCGGGGCCAACTCAGCGCCCCCCAATCCATGAAATACCAATGCGACATCGGACGTAAGGACCCATCGACTAAGCCTTTCGTTTCTGGCCCTTATAACCCGACGCGGGAGGGTCAGGCGAAGGCACTAAAGGAAGCAATAGATATAATACCTTACCTTGGTATTATTGAACAAGGTTTTGCCGAATGAAAATTGGCTATTTTTGTTGTTCATGAGAAAATGAATGAATTACTACAAGACAAGGCGAGTCGCACTCGATAGTAGCAAGACGGACGTCAGAGGTAAACCCCCATCCCAAGAAGTGTACATGATCGCTTACTACAGTCCGACGTGGGTAACTCCAGCGGCGAAAGACTATGATCCAAGCACTACAGCGCTGAAACATCTGCCACCCCTAACAAAACAATGGCGGATGAAAGCGAGGCTGGTGCAAGGAAGACGATCGAAATCGATAGCTAACAAAAAGGGGGAGTATAAAACTGTCAAACCAACTGATGCGACTTATGGGAAGCAACAGTTGCAAACTCTTCGCGCGTGAAACCAAACCTACGGAATGAAGAAAATCATTGGTGAAACACCTACAACGACGCGAGTGCATCCGGTTACCACTGCAGACGCTCTGCAGGACTCCAGAGATGATGACGGAATCGACATCGGGACGGACTACCAAAACCCGGACCACAACCACAAGGTAAGTACCGAAACAACTGTTTTGTATTCAACAGGAGACGGCAAAGACGACTCGTCCTCGAGCAGTGTCGAACTAATGAATACTACCTTGGAGTCAACGATGGCTGGCGCATCACCTCTGCCTGGGCAGAAAAACCAAAGGTTGGGAACACCCGAACCTGAATATTACCGACTATCAAGAACCCCCGTGGGGAAGACAACCACAGATTTCGTAGACTACAACTATACTCGATGGCTGCACGAACTGGTGATGATGGAAGGTGGAAATAAGGTAAGAGGATTATCCTTGATCGATAGGATGATTATGGAGGGTGCGAATCTGATACCTATCGTGGAACCAGTGGTTGTAATAATGGTGGTAACAGGGTTGGTTGCTCTGTTGATTGTGTTATGGGTAGGTTGTATAAGGTGTCGTCGACGTAGAACCTTAAGTCGTATGAGGAACACGAGGAGACGAAACGGAACAAGTCAATGGATGGCGATAAGAGTAATACGGAACACAACGGAGAATGACTAAATCTGAAGGTAAGAATGGGTGTTTGAGATTTGGAGATAAATACGTGATTTTCATAGTTTGTTTTATGGAAGAAGTGAAGTGTGGTGTGATAAATTTGGTAATTTTAGAAGTAACATTGCGATAGGTATAAGGCGTACAAAAATAAACCGGCGGCGCATCGTATGTAATAGGTATCTAATGAAGTATTTTACGTAATGGGCGTAAACGGAAAAAACTGAAACCTCGTAACTAGAAATACGCTGAGTCATGGTATCAAGTGAAGTATTGTACGTAATGGGCGTAAACGGGAAAAACTGAAACCTCGTAACTAGAAATACGCTGAGTCATGGTATCAAGTGAAGTATTGTACGTAATGGGCGTAAACGGGAAAAACTGAAACCTCGTAACTAGAAATCTGGTGAGTCATGAAATATCAATTCGAGAGAATTATAAAAGAAAAAAAAGGTGACGTGTAAAAGTACTTAGTCAATAAAATGATCACCATGAACGGGTAATGTTGGTGTATAGTGCACCAGTTCCGAAAATTGTATATGTCGATCCAAATTTCTTCCACATCCACTATAACGTAAATCATTTGTCACAGACCCATGCAATAACTCACGGAGGTTGAAGTTTTTTGCATTTGTGAGAAGATTCTTCCAGCATGCCATTGTAAACAAAGTCATATGCAGAGTCAGCATTTAAGGATATTTTGTGTATTATTTTGGATACCGCACGAATAACTTTGTTGATGTTGCGAGGCTGATGAATTGATGATCACCGGATGTGTGTGTTAATAGGAAGTTACATAGTCGCATCATAGTCGGCTTGATATCCAATGAGAATACATGTCATAATGAGATTGATACAACTCTCAATGTTCGACTCCAGGTCACTCAGGGACACCCACGGCTTCGTAAATCGCAGTGACATAACAATGACCTCCATTCATATTTTTGTATGTATTCCACAAAAAATACACGTGGAGTTCCATTTCTGCTTCACAGCGTTACAAGGATGAGCGAGCCAAAACTCTATAAAGTTTTACTCAACGACACCCTTTTGAAAGAGTTCCTTATCACTAAGGGACTGATACGAACGCCGGAATCTTTCTCAAGGTGTCCGAACACCCGCTGCAGAAAGCGAGGCAAACTGCGATGGGCAACACGATCAAGGGGTCTGACCGCCGCGTCTGCAAGAGAGCGCGAGGAGCAAGGGGAGAATCCTGATTCCATTATGGTCATTCGCTGTAATGCTTGCAAAACTTATGTCTTTCCGAGAACCGGGACGTTTTTTGCATATAGAGACAAGCAGAACCGTGCCAACACAAAGCTCAGCTACCAGAAGGTGATGCAGATTATCTTTCACTGGTCGATGGATAGATTGGGCGTCGACACTACAACATCTCTTGGCCTAACTGAGGCTAGCATCGTCGACTGGCGCAATTTCTGTCGGGAAATCTGCCTAGCAGGTTTTCAGCGACGCGAGAAATTGGGAGGAGTCGGGATCGTAGTGGAAATCGACGAATCCCTTATTCGAGGGAAGCGGAAAGCTCATCGTGGTAGGTTTTTACGTGGGGACTACCAGACAGAGAGTAGCGATGGAGTTGCTGACGATGGAGATGATGGGACTTCCGGGGTGAGCGATGTTGAGAGTGACGGGAATTCTGGAGTTGGTCCGGATCTAGATAGTGATCCTGGACCAAGCAGAAATCCCAACATTGGTGTTGGTTCTGGCAGCCCACGTGATGATGGTTATAGCGACGGGAGTTCTGGAGTTGGTCCGGATCAAAATAGGGATCCCGGACCAAGCAGAAATCCCAACATTGGCGTTGGTTCTGGCAACCAACAAACGCCGGGCCAGAGGGCTTCATGGGTTGTGGGAATGCGCCAAATTTCCATTTCCTATAACAGTCGTAATGAGGAAATCCGAAAGGCAAAAGAGCTTCGGCTCTTCCCAGTGGAACGGCGGGATAAACGAACTCTCCATGACTTGATTCTTGCCGAGGTAGAGCTGGGTACAATCATTCAGACCGATGAATGGGGAGGCTACAATGGCCTCAACAGAATCGGATACCATCACTACACTGTGAACCACACCAATTATTTCGTTTCGCCTGATACAGGTGCTCATACACAATGTATTGAAACATCGTGGCGCCCGGTCAAGGACAAACTTCTGCGCATTATGCGAGGAACTTCCCCTGCGTTGTTTCCCTCGCATTTGGCAGAAATTTGGTTTCGTTCACTGACCGGGGGCCGCTGGGAAGTCTACAATAGATTGCTAGAGTGGATCGCCCATGAATATCCAGCGTGAAGTGGTTGGTAATCTGATAGCCGACTGGTACGAAAGCTCCCAGCGCGGCGGTCGTAAAACAGCCCTTTTCAGGGCTACCTTGTCACAAACAGCCCTTTTCAGGGCTACATTTTCATAAACAGCCCTTTTCAGGGCTACCTTTTCACTAACAGCCCTTTTCAGGGCTAATTTTTGGTGGCAAAGTTGCAAGCCTTCCCGTGGCGCCACTGTTGCGCTCTCTCAGCATAGGGTTACCCAAGAGGATTTGTACTACTTTTTGACTTTTTTGAAAGTGTCCTCGAAGGACGCTCAAATGTCCTCTTTTTTTTGGTTAAATATAGGGTAAAATTCGACTGAAATATAGTAAGTAAGCACTGAAGTAACGATCCGGCGGCTATTTCGGAAGCTGATGGCCGGAAAGTTAACCTTGTTTGAAAAAGTGTCCTCTTTTCAGATTTCCAAAATATGGTAACCCTATCTCAGCAGAGCAACCGATTGCAACGTTTGTTCAATTTTATCGCATTGCAACCTTATGTTTTTATTGTTGACGAATAAAATTTAAAGCAAAGTCAGGTTTCGCCTACGTTAAATTGGGGTTTCACAGGCCATTAAGGACGATTAATAGAAAAGCATATAGGTATCGAGCTTCTTTTCAAGATCCAACGTCGTAGTCAGTGCCAAGACTTAGTCAGTAGGCCCTATGACAATTAGGAGGAGAGGATGTAGTGTAGCCCAACTCTGGAGGAGAAATGGTGTATTCGCCCCTGGGTGAAATACGTGATAGTGAAGGTCAGTGGCGTAGCAGCGACTTGGTGGTGGCAAAATGAGGCTGCACAGTGCTAAAAGCAGCGTATAAATGGTAGTCTTTTAGTTGGCGACCAGAGAGCTCAAATTTATTCAACTGGTGTTAATCAGAAGTTAGCATCGCACTGGTGTATTGAACTGATAAAATTGCCAATATACCAATGATGATGATGATGATGATGATGAAAACACAAATTAAAATGTGAGCTTAACAATGGAACCACTCCGAACTAGCCGTCAAGACCGATTGTTCCGAACAACTCAAAATTCAAACTCAAAAAATAATTTCGTGGGGTGACGAAGTCCGACATATTTTTATTAATAGATCGCGACGACGAAACTTCATCAGAAAACGTAGAGCAAAATTTTATCTGCTTAAGGTTGAAAAGCATTGCGACCGAATGTACGAACTGTTTCATAATGAGTTTTACCAGATTATGAGGCTGGAAATGTTTTGTAAATTAACACGATAAGAACTGGTGTGCTCTAATTTGTATTTGGCTAAATTTGTAAATGCGCGTCGTAATTATAGAGGCAGCCTATTCGTTTACAGTGATTGATACGACGCAAAATGGCCTGTTATATTATGCATTACCAGTAAATGTAAAGTTGATATGCGTAGTCTTCAGTGCAATCATTTATCGAAATCTATAAAAGCACTACGAGAAAACTACTCTGATTGGGACATATTCGCGTTACAGCGATTGATACGACGCTAAATACTCCGAGAGTCACGGAGAACACGGCTCGACTTCGCCGAGACGCTCAATGGCGTCACAATGAGTACGAGGCGTTAATCGACCATTCAGCTCAGGCGCCCCTATTGTTCAGAACAATGGAAATTTCGGACTTTGAGGTCGATTTTAGGGGGGTTCCAGTGCCCTGACCAGATTTTAATTTATATTTTCGGAATCAGTGTGAAAATATCTTTCGATTGAGACCGGTTTAAATAAATTTTGAGCTGTGGTCGCCAGCTATAAGATTACCGGTATTGGTTCCTAGAAACGGTCAACCGATGCGAGGCTAGAATCCCTTGTCATTTTCCGAGGATGCGATCCCGTCGGTTGCTGTAAGGTGCAGACTGTTCATGTTGAGTCTTGTTTATTATATTATTTTCAGAAGTTGTTCCAAAGAGCATGCAATAGATGTTTTTTGGATGATAATACCTGCGGTTAAACTATTGCTACACATCCTGTCCGAAATTCGTGGTAAATTTCAGTTTCCTTAGGTGCCGATGGAGTTAGATATGACCTGTCATATTTCTGTTTGTATGGGGCGTAAATTTCATAATGACGTGACATTCTTGAAGCATTTGAAGTCCCATCTAAGAACGGGACACAGGATATTATGCCCATTTAGAGACTGTGCAAACAGTTACAACATCGTTTCCTCATTTTCGTCGCACCTTTCAAGAAATCATAAAGCAACAATGTTTTCATCCCCTCCGCCGCGTGTATCAGATGTAGATGTTGAACAAGGACGAAATAATGATTTGATGATTCAGCAAAACCATGTACCACATGTTCAGCTCCTGGAAAGTGATCCCAAAGGTACCGATGCAGATGTCAACCAACAAATTCAGATGTTTTGTATGAAATTGGAATATCAACATATGATACCAGCTTCACTCATTACTGAAATTATGTCTGGGTGCAAGGAATTGGTTTCAAGTCATTTGAAAGTGTTCTCTCAGCAGGTCACAAACCTGATGAATATAAATGAGACTGGAAATACGTCCTTGACGAACAAGATTAATGATGTGAGCTTTCACAATCAGTGCATATCAGACAATTTCAGTCAAACTTCCACTCATTATCGCACTAAATTCGCGAAAGCATTTTTACCCTATGTGAGTCCCGTAGAGTTGAAATCAGCCCCAGCTGGTTCGCTTCATGAAGAGGTTGGAACATATTGTTATATACCTTTGCTTGAAAGTCTCAAACAAATCATTTTGAATCATATTGTGCGTGACAATGTATTTAAGAGGCGAACTCCATCTCCAGAAGGCGTCTATTGTGATATAGAAGATGAAATGGTTTACAAGCAAAACACGTTTTTTGATCAATCTAATTCTATCCAAATCATCCTGTATCAAGATGCATTTGAGATCGTAAATCCACTCGGTTCAGCACGAAAAAAGCATAAATTGCTTGCTGTGTATTACTCACTCGGCAATATGCCAATACATCAAAGATCAAAGATAGACTCTATACAGTTGATCTTGCTTTGCAAAGAAAGTTATGCATCCAATCAATTTGTGGATCATATTTTTGAGCCACTAATCAGGGATTTGAAACATTTAGAAAGTGTTGGTATTGAAATTGCAACTGGAGTACATGTTCGAGGTAGCATTCTCTGTATTCTAGGCGATAATCTTGGAAGTAATTGGCTAGGGGGGTTTGTGACTAATTTCAGCACAGCAACTTACATATGTCGATTTTGTAGAGCGCCGCGAGACAAGTTCTTGGCCGTTGGCTCTGAGAGATGTTTACTACGCAATCCTTCAAGCTATGAAACTTGTGCTCAACAATGTTCATCTTCAAATCGCATTACAAATGCTTTTGGTATCAAGAAGTCATCAATTTTCAACTGTTTGCAATATTTCCATGTGTGTAATCCAGGACTTCCACCATGTCTGGCTCATGATCTATTCGAGGGCATTGCTTCATCTGATATGGTGATATTTGTCAACTATTTTATTTCACGTGGTTGGTTTGATATGAAGTACCTGAACCGTCAAATCTCGAGCTTTCCTTATTCAAAAGAAGATATGCTCTCGAAACCTACTATATTGAAACATGGCAGCAGTAAACTGACTGGAAATGCCAGTCAAAATTGGTGCTTTGTCCGCTTATTTCCACTTTTAGTTAGAAACAGAGTTGTTGATAGTGATGATGATGTCTGGAAAATTATGTTGCTTTTTCGCTCAATTATCAGTAGGATTTGTTCAAGGTGTATTCATCAAGATGATATTGCTGTGCTATCAAGGTTGATTGATGAATATTTCGAAATGTATCAGAATCTTTTTCCTCATGCTACTGTATTACCGAAACACCATATATTAACTCATTATCCCTATCTCATTACACACTTCGGGCCATTGATAAATCTCTCAACTTTGAGATTTGAGAGCAAGCATTCTTTTTTCAAGCAATTGATCCGACAAAAGAAAAACTTCAAAAATGTCGCCTTGACGCTATCTATCGGCCATCAAATGAGGCAGGCTTATCTTTCAAAATCTGGATTGATTTCGTGCGACTTAGAATATGACTCGGACAAGAATGTTGATGTACCAACGGAAGTGCAGGGCATATTCAAAGATTTCGAAGTTACATGCTTTCTGGATAAAGCGGAGTTCAAGGGTACTGAATATCGGACTGGTCAATATGTAACGTTGGCTTGTGATGTGGATCTTGAGCTAGGCCTTATTGTGGCACTAGCAATTGTTGAGAACAGTAAGAAATTGGGGCCTGTTGTAGTTATCGAAAAGTTTATTGGAGGATACAATTTTGAGTTAGGTGTTTTCACTTTGCAACCAAAGTTAGCTCCATTGTCATATTTGCATGTTGCCAATTGCATTGATTATAATCCGCTTTCCTCGTATGTTCTTGATGGTCAGAATTATCTTGTTTCCAAGTACACTATGCCGCACGCGATACACTAATCCAATATATAATTAATTTTTAGTAAGACTATAATGGATCTTTATATTAGTGACGTTTTGCCGCATCTATCAGCTGAAACTGTAACTGAGGTGGAAAACATGGTGAAAGATATGGGCGTTGAAAAAGAAGAGGATCTCAAGTTAGTCACTGAAGATGATCTTGCCTCGGTATTAAATCGGATATCTGCTAGAAAATTACTAGCAGCCTGGACCAACCTTCCCTCAAAAATTATCACATCCTTCACAAGTGAATCTGATTGCTCGTTTTCTTCAAACAGCGATATGGCTTGGTACACTGAGTTCAGTGTCCCTTGGAATCAGTTCCCTCCAGACCTTATTGAGTGCTGCCGAAGTGGGCGACAGCCTACCAGTTGTGACAGAAGAGAGATGATCCGAGTCATTTCCAGTACTATATTACAAATTAGTGAAAAACCCAAGCGGAAAGAGTTGGAGTGGATTTGCCACGTGATCGTTAATCAGTACCCAAGAAGCTTCAAAGATATTGTTGATGGGCAAGTTATTGGCACTGGGCACTTGTCCTTGCTGAATCAACTGACTTACCGAATTGAGAATCTGCAAAGAAAACTGAAGAAGTCAGCTCCCAACAACAAAGGAGAAGAAAGGTTAGACCAATATGGCTGTGTTAACTGGGCACCGCCAGTACTAGAGCCCGAAACAGGCGAAGAGGACAGGGTATGGTTGCTAACAGAATCAGCAAAAAGTAAGCCTGACATGAAGCAGGTACTGACTCGCATGGAAAGGACTTACAGCTTGCAGAGGCGATATATCAATGATAATGCATCAGTGTCATCTCTAAAAAATCAATGGCCATTTTTGTTCAATGACCAGTGTATGCTTCAACATTATGCCTTATTGATGGAAAAGAAAGATGCGAAGGCAAATTTTCTGGAAAATTTGGAAGTTCGGGGTAAAGAACTGTTCAGGTATTTACGGACGATTCATTAAGTAATCCTATCCATCGTTTAAGAAATATGACAAGAACTTCTAGTTGCAATATATCACACTCAGAGTAAGACAACTAGAAGATTTTCGAATTTTCTAAACTAGATTGGAATTATCGCTAAAGAGCATTTTCCAAATTAGATTAGAATTAGATTTACCGAATTTGCGAAAACTTGATAATTTAATCAAGCTCAGTTATTATCAAATCAGAATCCATAAGCAGGAGCATGGCAAATGTCTGCACAGAGAGCTTAGCTCGGTTTGCACTATGCAGTTCTCCGTAGCATTATCGGGTAAACCAGAAATTAGAATGAAGATTGAGCATAGAAACATTTCTCAAATTATATTAGTATTGAATTACCTAGTTGTGCCAGATCTGATCACATTCGCGGGCCTAAAAGTTCAAAAGCTAACTGCCTAATCTTTGTTCAGAACTCTAGAAGATCCCGTCAAGCAGAGAAGCCTCAAAGGAGCTGTCATTCATAAGCTGCTTGAAATTAACATCAAATGTGTGAATGACAGAGAAATATCAAGTCTAATGCACTCGTGGATCTGATATCTTGTTACTTCAAAGAACCAATCTCTGACTTGTATCATTGTCAGCCACAGGTAATGGAATCGATACAATCGCTGTGTTCTGTTTTTGTAATAAACTTTTTAATGTAAAATTTTCCTGTATTTTTTTACTCACATTTTATTTTGTCATAGAATTCTTACGGTACCTCATTTTAACAATCTTTACTTAACTGCAGTTATTCATTTCAGGACTGCTTGGTCTCGGATCTATGTAAAGATGCACCGCCTCAGCCATTCATTGTTGCCATCGGTAGGTAATCATCACCAAGTGTTTTATTTTAGAAAAATTGGTCTCTGAATCAAAAGTCTTCCAATACAGATTATTATATTGCTTCGTGTTAGGTATAATCAGTGACTAGGGGACCATCTTTATGCATGTACCTACCATTGCGATTATTGCTTCCAGAAGAGATTTTTCTAAAACTATCGACTTTTACTACATCATTGTGCTGCTTCCAAAGTTTATTTGACTCGTACACAACAAGCATATTTATCAAATAGTAGAAATTTTATCATCGATGTCTGATGAACTAATAGACACTTACGTGACCTTTGACACGAACAAATCAGGTTGCAGCAGGATGTAAACAAACATCAAGCCCGGGCAAACTTACTATGAGCTCTTATGGAAAAGGGTTGAAAAATGAAGGTTTTTAGCAAAATGACGTTTAATTGGGGAAAGCTGGCTTTGGTGAATGGTAATAACGTTGAGCTAGTACGTATTTGCAGTGTTATAACCTACAATAAACCTGAATGGTGGCAAGCAACCATCAGCACGGTATGTCCAAATGAATGGATTTCTGACAACTTTTCGGATGAAACAACTATTGCGGTGTTATCATTAGTCGTAAACAATACTATAGGATTGTCGTACCGAATAGCATGTATTAGAGGAATCTTGAGTCAGGATAGGTGGGGTATTCATTATGTGTGCTCGGTGTTATATGCGTTCTATTTAGGGAATCATATACGGAACAGTCTGTATCACTATCTAGCAAATTATACTGTTACACTCAGGGTTGTAATGACTCGAGTCATGACTCGACTCGAGTCACGATTTTATGATGACTCGACTCATTTTCTTAAAATACGGAAATGACTCGACTCGAATCAATCTGTGTATTGACTTGACTTGGACTCGAGTCATTGTGCATGACTCGAGACTCTGACGGCCAAGACCGACATTTCATTGTAATTTCGAAGAATAGTAAAGTAACCACACTATTGGGATTTCGTCTATTGGTACTGATACTTGAAAACGCGACCAGAAACTGCTAAAAATGAGGAAAATTAGTATTATAAATGCGAACCATTCGATATCACCAAACTGAGTTATAAAAAGTGGATTCAGCAAGATTTAGCAACTGATCAGTCGACACAATAACTTGGACTCGACTCGAGTCATGGTGGACTCGGCCCTCTGATCGCTGACTTGGACTTGACTCGGTGGTGAATTGAAAATGACTCGAGTCAAAACTATAAACGTGTGATTGACTTGTGACTTGGTTACAACCCTGGTTACACTGGACACTTGTCTGCATATTCTATAATCAACATGTTACTATAATATATGTGTTAGGCAACATGATCCGACCACAGCTGAAATTGCCATTTTTTGTTCTAGCTCATGTATTGAATCCATCAGGATAAATGCCGGATAAACACAGCAGCTAAACTGCTAATAGCCTACCTACGGGTGAAACTTGGAGATTGCTACCCAGAACGTTCCTGGTGTGCGCTTCTACCTTTCCCAGAGCCAATAACATGCATGGAAGAATGTAAAATCTGGATAAAGGCATGTGGACTTCCTTATAGTCATCTGAATTCTCATTTTATTGATAAAACGATGTATGTATTATTGTACCAAAAATATTGAATCGTCACATAATTTAGTAGATAGAACAATGAGTCCAAACTGATATGCAGTCACACCGCTTTCGTTGTTGATGCCACAATCGACTTGGTGTGTGTCTCATATTATTCCGCTCCAGTGTTGTTGCTTGATGGTGTAAAATGGATTGAAATTGTTGAAAGCAATATATTCAATGATAAGATGGATAGTTGATGACATTGGTAGGGGTCGATATGAGTCGCACGAGCACGCCTTGATGGGTGCCTGTACAGCAGTGTTGTTGCTCTGTAAAATAAACATATTATATATTTTATGCAGGCTTGATGGATATCCTTTATGACGCTGCAGAAAGAGGAAGTCGAGGGTTAAAACGCAAGAAAATCAAATTTCTGGAAGAAGTATAGAAGCACAAAACAGGAAACTCTTCCAGGAAAATTACAAATTGACGGACAATTATTGCAAGTGAAGTTCAGCTCTCAGAGCACCATAGTGTCAAAAGATGTGGAGAAGCTGATGAAATTTTATACTGGACTACATTAAATTCTTTCTGAATTGCCCGACTTATCCTACTGACGTCAAATTCCTATTATTGTAGTAAGCATAGTATTAAACCATTAGGTGAATCGTATGTAACTGCTTCATTAAATTTCGATTTGGCTATGTAGAGATGTGGTTCGTAAAAATGCAGCATTTGCATCCATTCGCGAATTCTCAAATCTAGAATGATTATTGACTGTACTGAGCTGATGAAGACAAACCCCGCCGTGCTCACAATATCTTTGTCTATAAATCACATACAACTTTGAAAGGATTGATGGATTGTGGTGTACTAACTTTTGTGCGAGAACCAGTGTTGGTATGACTCGAGTCATGACACTTTGCTAAAATGACTTGACTTGACTCGGCATGTCAGAAATGTGGATTGACTAGTGACTCGGAGCAAAATTCATGAGTCAATTTCAAGTCCTCAAGTAATCGGTGTCAATAAAAACCACTGTATCTTGCACACTGTATGTTCGGACTGTTCACGAAACGCTGGTGAGAGTGACCAACCAACCCGTGAGAGTGACCAACCATTCAATGATCGAGCGTTTTACTGAGCCTTCATTGTTCTCTCACAAATATATTTTTATCGCAAACGAATCTTACAGCTTACGTTGTCGTAAACTAGTATACCGTAGTAAAGTAATTTAATAGCAAAATGTCTATTTCTGTTCTACATTTTTACCGTAACCAAATGTCTTGTTTTATTGAAATTGATTGGAATATAGGCTAGTTTATATAGTCCTTAACCATTGACGAAGGCTCGAATTGTATCATATCAATTTGTAAATGGGTAATGTATTGCATCTTATCAATTCATTTCTCTATTCTCTATTTTGGATGTTAACTATAAACTGAGGCTATGCAATCACGTAGTTTAGCAGTTCTACGTATACGTGAGCGACACAGCGCCTTCTTGTGTGTATAACTCTGTATTCGTTCATTGGTGTGTGTGACTTGACTCGTGGCTCGACTTGACTCGAGTCAAAATGTGCAATGACTCGAAATGACTTGTGACTCGAAGGTAGTGACTTGATCCCAACACTGGCGAGAACTATTCACATGGAGCTATGGTGCACTAAGAGATGCTATCATGGCAGAAAAGGGATTCGCAATTGAGCCTGAAATCAAGAAATTAAATCTAGATTTTATATTCCTGCACATGATTTGGCACATCGTCAAATGTCGGGGCCAAACTGTTCCGCAACAAGAAAGATGACAAGACATCATATTCATATTAAACAACTGATCGGAAGAATCAAGGAGTGTGAAATTTTGTCCGGTGTCATAATATGCAGCATTGTCTATCAACTAACCGAATATGGACTAATTGCTTACTCTAATTCAAGATTAGAAATGAATGACGCAACATATTCAGCATTTGTGCAAATTCAGTTCCATTGTGAATATCGTAATGACTAATAGCATGCTACAGATCCTAATTGCATGGTGCCATGGTCAGTGTGTGCCAACAGTGCATGTCTATACCAGTGTTGGGATCAAGTCACTACCTTCGAGTCATTTCGAGTCATTGCACATTTTGACTCGAGTCAAGTCAAGTCAATCGATTTTCAAAGGTGACTCGAGTCAGGTCAAGTCACTCGATTTTTGGAGGTGACTCGAGTCAAGTCGAGTCAAGTCAAGTCAAGTCACGAGTCAAGTCACATTTCAAGTCAAGTTGCCTTTTCGATGTATGTATGAGGAATGATTACGTCACTGCAATTTGCTAGCTGTCTGAAATACAGTTTGAGTGGTCATTGGTCATTGATTTCGAACCGATGAACGAATATAGAGTTAAATATACATGCAAGAAGGCACTTTATCGCTCACATATACGTAGAACTGTGAAACTACGTAATTGCATAGCCTCAGTTTATAGTTACCAGCCAAAATAGAGAATAGGGAAACGAATTGATAAGATGCAATACGTTACCCATTTACAAATAGATATGATACCATTCGAGCCTGTGCCTATGGTTGAGGACTATATAAACTATATTCGATTTCAATAAAACAATCGGTTTGGTTAAGGTAAGATGAGAACAGAAACAGACATTTTGCTATTCTATTACTTTACCACTAGAGTTACGACAACGTAAGCTTTAAGCTTCGATCACTTCGTTTGCAGTCAATCTATTTGTGAAAGAACAATCGAGGCTCGGTGAAATGCACGCTTATTGAATGATTGGTCGCTCTCAGTCACAGGGGTTACACAAGCGTTTCGCGAACAATCCGAACATATCCAAGATAAAGTGATTTTTATCGACACCGATTAGGCTACTTGATGACTTGAAATTGACTCGTGAATTTTGCTCCGAGTCACGAGTCAATCCACATTTCTGATACGCCAAGTCAAGTCAAGTCATTTTGGCAAAGTGACTCGAGTCAAGTCAAGTCATGCAAAAAAGGTGACTCGAGTCTGACTCGAGTCAAGTCATGACTCGAGTCATCCCAACACTGGTCTATACATACTATATTCCAGTGGTGTGGTGTGCATTGAATCTCATTTAGATGCCCAATTTGTTGAATAAACAGTTCTCCAGGTACAGATGTTGTAGGATTATTTGTGTTTGGTGTAATGTTATAAAATCGAAGACACCAGACACACCAAAATCTACCTAGAGGCAGGAGTTGATGGGTTGCGAGTACGGTCAAGAGATGGCTTGGCAATCACGATCGAGCTCACTGATGCTGACGCAAATCACAATGTATGTCTTTCAGCCCTTGTAGCTTCAGGTGTTGGATTGTCTTGATCCTTGCATAACTGCGTATGCATGAGAGCATATCAGAACCTAATCTGAAAATAAAACCATGGTTACAATATCTATTGCATGAGTCTCTGAAGAAATGCCTTTTTCCTTACTTACCCTGTCTTACAAGTGCAAGACGAATCAATATTAGATTTTCCGAGATATTTCCATCAGGTGTGGTATCTCACTTTTCTGCAAGTTTTTTCTGCGATAACATTGGCTGTTCACTAGAATATTGCTTCCACAATAAGAGTGGATTGTCTCCTAAATCTTTATCCCTAAGTCGTGTACGTAGCTTCGTAGCTTTCTCCGCGGTGTTAGAAGAAAATACTGTCCCACTCAAATCCGATAGAATATCCATAGCTTTCAATCAATATATACCAAAATTGTACTGTGTGGCAGCGGCTATATTTTTCTAACATATATTTCTGAACAGGAGATATTATGCTTGGAGATTTTACTCGTGCCCTGAGCCTATGAAATCGTCAAGTATGCATTACCACAATCCGATAGTATAGTATACATCAATCGTTGCTTAATCCTAAAAGTTGTCAAAACTCCATGCATTTGGACACACCATGCTGATGCGTACTTGCCACCATTCATGTTCAAATTGTTCATTCTAGATTAAAACGCTGCATCTACATACTAGCTCTGCGCTATTACTATTCATCAGGTCCAGCCATCCCCAATTCAATGTAATTTTGGTAAAAACCTTCATTTTTCAACCCTTTTCCATAAGAGCTCATAGTAAGCTTGCCCGGGCTTGATGTTTGTTTACATCCTGCAGCAACCTGATTGGTTCGTGTCAAAGGTCACGTAAGTGTCTATTGATGGCCTTGTTTCGGCGCCAGTAAATGCACACCACACCCCCTAGGAATTTTGACTCGCAAAAGTAGAGCAGCCCATCTAATTTCAACCTGATTAATTTTTAACTTTTGTTACTCTCAGGTACATCCATTTGCAATGCTTCGAAATTTCATGTCTTCATCGAGAGTCAACTGCATTATTCAACGACTACTCTTGCTGAAGCACTGACCTATCAATTCTGTTCATTCTACGTACTGAACATTATGTATCCATCGAAATGTCTGGCCACATATGAATTCATTCAAAGGTGAGATTTCCTACCCATTATTAACATTGTCATGAGACTTTATAGGTGTTTACAAAGAAAAGTCTGAGAATTCAAAAAATTGCAGCTTTCCCAAATTAGATTAGAATTAGAATCACTGAATTTGTGAAAACTTGAAATTTATTCAAGTTCGGTTCGTACCAAATTTGAGTCTATTCCCGTAAGCAGGAGAATGGCAAATGTATGTACGACAGGCTTGGACAACTAGAAATTTTTTTGCTTTACCAAATTAGATTAAAATTAGAATTGGAGCTACGCAGTTGCTTTCAAATTAGATTAGAATTAGGATTAAAGCTACACAAGTTTTTCCAAATAACATTAGAATTATAATTGAATTCGATTAGAATTAAAATTACTGAATTCACAACAACTTCAATATTGAATGAAATTTTTAATAGGAAATAAATAGAATTAGAATTAAAATTAGAGCATAGGAGCAATTCACAAATTAGATTAGAATTAGAGCATAGAAACATTTCACAAATTATGTTAAAATTAAATTACTGGCATTTCGCTCTAATTTAGTGAAACTAGACAACCAGAATTATCTATCCATTTCCAATGTGTAAGAAATCTCTTGTCTCTGTAACAGTCTTGGACAACTAGAATTATCTAGTAGTCCAAATCTATTACAGAGACAAGAGACTGCTTACACATTGGAAATACCTGCACTAGTCCAGTAGCCTACACTGTAAATCCGCAAGGTCGTATTGAACACTTCATAACACTTTTTTCTGCGTACAGACACACTTTCTCGCCATATAAACACATTGGGCAAGTACGATCGCAACACTTCTCCATATTTTTCCGTTTATGTGAAACACTTCGAGAACAGGTAACATAACAACTTTGCAAGGGAAATGGAAAACGCCGTGCCAGGTGGTATGACCAAGGTCGAATGGTACCCTACCCCAATTTTCGATAGCTTCAATCGTTGTCACTTCATTGTCAAAGGTTCTTTGCCCTCTTGCACCAAATTCGATCGTAAAAGCACACATACACGTGTAAATTGTATAATAAGGATGTAAAAGGTTACAAAGACAGAAATTCGAGTATATATTATGTAATGTGGTCAGCGTAATGTCATTCATAAAGTCTTGATGTCATGTTGACCGTTCCCTTCGACCATACTCTCCAGAAACCTCGTTGTTGCAAAATTATAAATTGTCTTATGTGCGAGTAAGTTGAATGAGCTGGACTCTGCGCAATCCGTTCGAGCTTTCAACCTTACGCCGACCAGATAGCGTAATGGTTAAGCGTCCGGCTTCTTTGTCGGCAGGTCGTTAGTTCGATTATAGATAACTAACCTACGGATGGATACGCAACACCCGTCGTCATGCTTGCTTGCTCGGAGGAAAATACCGCTCAGCAATCTAAACGCAACGTAATTGCCAATCCCATAGCTGACGACCCGAGCGCTCAAATTGAATAAAGTTGATCTTATTTGAACGCTACTGTCGCACTGATTCCGAAAATATACATTAAAATCCGATCGGGGAAATGGAACCACCTCGAAATACACCTCAATGTCTGAAAATTGGCATTGTTCTGAACAATCGAATACATCCAGGGTCATTGTTATGGTCATTGTGGTGCATCGATGCGATTGTCTGGAACAATGCCGTTTTTCAGACTTTGGACGCTATTTCGGGCTGGTTATTTAGCCTTGATGAGAGTTTATTGTATATTTTCGGAATCAGTGCGACAGTAGCTTTCTAATACGATCAACTTTTTTTAATTTGAGCGCTCGGTTCGTCAATCGTCAGCTGTGGGATTGGCAATTACGTTGAGTTCAGATTGCTGAGCAGTATTTTCCTCCGAGCAAGCAAGCGTGACGACGGTTGTTGGGTATCTATCCGTAGGTTAGTTATATATCGTTCGATCCCCGGCCTGCTTGGCGCTCATGCATTACTGGGATAGCATGGGGTGGTGGTGGATGACTTAGAAAGCCGTAAGGCCTATATCTGCACTCCCTTGTTGAGCAGCATATGCGCATCATGCACTCATGGTATGCATATGCACAGATCGTGTGTGTGTGCCGCAAAAATGAACTACGTCCTTTCCTTTTCCAAACTACTGCTGCTAACTTTTAACATAATACTACACTATATTTCACAAACACTTTTAGTATCAGTAGGTTCGTGAAATGCATAAGATTGTAGCACGTGTATCTAAGTTTATTTGGAAAGTTCTAATCACTACGCATATTTGCAGTATTTGAGGTGAATTGATTAGACTTCCCAATGGTAATCACTAATCACTAATCAGTCGCCCCTAATTTTAATCAGCCACTCCCGTTACGGTACAGCGCGTTCGTAGTCCTTTTCTAAGCATTCGCGTATGGCGATCGTCGGTGCACGTGGTAATTAAGCAGGCTTGGCGTAATGGACGGTCCTTTGAAGCAGTTTCTGTTATTAAAAAGCGTGAAGGAACATCATATCCATATACTGGAAGGTATGGAAACACTTTGAATGTTACTGAATGTATTTAGCGTGAGAATACTCGTAAACTGAGCTGGTTTTGACATTGCAGCATCATGAATATATGCATGTATGTTATACTATATTGCTATCTGCTATTCAGTAGCGGTCAATTTCACCGAATGTACTTAGTGTGAGAATACTTATAAACTGAGCTGGTTTTTACACTTTGACATTGCAACAGCGTGATACCGTATGTTATTTTATAAACGTGTAGTCAGGCTATTGCTTATGTTACCCCTTATTGATGTCTCCTATTCAGTAACGGTAAATACTGCTAGATCTATCTAGCGTTAGAACACTGTTAGCTGGTTTTGATATTGTGACAGCATGGCTATGCTATCCATATTTCGGTATGCTTCAAATGTTTCGGTAATCTACTGCTTGTATGTTATCTGATGCTATTCAGTAGCTGTAAATGTATATAGTGTAAGAATACTAAATAATCTGAGCTGGTTATGACGTATTGGCATCGTAACAGTCAGCGTCAATATAATATGTTTCGATAGGCCGTGCCTCTGTGTTATCCTTTTTGATAGCATTTATTCATTAGTATAGGCCTACTACTAGGAAACTTTTAGGCTCGAGCATCCGTCAATGAGATAGAATATTCCTTCCATCCTTCCTAGTGGTATAGGAAAAAACACATGCCTATGTATTAGTATTATCTGATGCTATACGTTGCACCTCCGGTACTGCTATAAGAAGGATGGCAGGAATGAGCAATCATTTTGGTGAATGCTCGAGCCCCAAAGTTTGGGAAACCAGTACCGTACGATATTATTCTAGCACTAGTAGTGACCTGCATTTGAACAACGCTGAAAATGCACTCGTTTATAAAATATAAATGAGCATTGTTGTGGTCCATTGTAGACAATGACAACAACGTAAACAAAAGACTACCGGTATTGCTTCGCGTAGCTAGTTTAGCGGTGGTGTTGCAACAATTTGAAGATGTACAGTACTATGTTTCGGGCGAATCTCAAAATATTTTACATTGTAATATTTGTTCTAAGTAGGCCTATAAGGTACTAGAACCAAATAATTCTCAGTTCATCTTGGAATCATGATAGAGTACGTCAATTTATTGTAGGCTTTGTGTCATTCAGGTGGGTAACATTCATGAAAACTAGATACACTGTAATGCATAGCAGGGGTGGGTAAGCCTTTCAGCTCGCGGGCCGCATTCAACATCTTCATCCATTTGCGGGGCGCACTTTATCACATGCGCGAATCGCTTCTCCAAATACAGCACTAAAAGTGATTAACTTGCTCGGGTTTGCTGGGGTGGCCAATGTAAAATTACACTTGGGAACCAAAAGTCATTCTCATTTTGACTTTCTGCTAGATACTGCTCCACATGTAAGGCCCGGCATATTTGATGTAGCGATGATCTTCTTGGTCGATCATATGATAAGTGGATGACGTGGACGTGTATGTCGTACTTGTGCACTTTTGATTGCGCGGTAAATAAGTCATTGGAATATTCGGGGCAATGACAGCAGTGGAACTGATACATAAACTTGGTGATTTCTAGTTTCCACGTATCCTTTATGTTTAGGACACCGAATCTCTTCAGCACTGAGTTGTTGCATGGACAACCAGGCCACTTTGGTGTCCTAGCTATTATACTTAGTACTTCATGTTATAGATTTTGCAGTGGCTCAAGTGCAGTTTACGTCAGGCTATCGCGTCAGCAATGAAATAATAATACAGTATAGTTAGAATAATGTATAATTATCGTGGTGACGGTTTAATTATATAAGAAAAGGTTTTATCGAGTCACTGTAGTACATTTTAGTACGCACTTCATCAAGATTTGTGATACAATTCTTGAGCCTTTCGCGTGCCGCACAAAACGGTGTGGCGGGCCGTAGTTCCCCTCCCCTGCTGTATAGTGTCTATACCATTGGTTCCCAATCTTTCTCGACTCAGTAACAGTCAGACAACAGTCTGCTAGCCATTCGGGTGGAGGGATTTCTATATATGCTTCGGCTTGCCACATCGAGAAAAACTTTGATAACACTCCATTTGATTCTCTTTCAGTATTATGATTGAATTACAGCACTGTTTTAGCTGGTACTACAGTATCTATGTTGTCATATTACTTTAATGCAGTTCACAAGGATTCTTTATAGAAAATGTCTGGGTTGTCAGAAAGCTGTCAGCTTTGCTCATTTCAGTGTTCATCATCGGATCATCTCGGCAAACATTTGCTCAGACGTCATAAACATTCTCCCTATCTGATCATATCGTGCAAGATTTGCAGGACTATCTTTTCAAATTATGGACAATTCATCAATCACAAAAAGAGACGCCATCCGATGACCGATCGAACGATGTCAAGTAATACTGCTGCCGAAAACTCCTTTTCACTTCAGAACGATTCAATTTCTTATGATGAAGGCGCAATTATGACCTCTCCTAATGCACCCTATATGAAGCAGGCAACTGATGCTCAAGCAGCTTTAATCCTTCGTCTCCAGACGAAACATAAATTAAGTCAGGCTGGACTTGATGATATAATAACATCATCAGTGACACTTTTGGGAAATATGTATGAGGAAATGAAAAAATATATTGAATCTGGAGTTCACCATCATGAAACAACAGATTTGAGAATATTTCAACCTTCAGCGATATTTTGCAAACCAAAAATGCACGCAAGATGTTTTTTGAAAAGCATTTCAATCATGTGCAGCCTAGATGTGTTACCCTTGGGTCATGCAATGCAAACAGTGTAATCGGTGGGCAATATATGCTCGTGGATCAGGCTGCCAAAGGTTATTATATCCCATTTTTGAAGCAATTGGAATCGTTACTGAATGCAACTGATCTGCAACCCATTCCACCGTATGTCTTTGAGACAGATTTCGATATAATGAAAGATTACTTCCATGGCAAGTACATCAAGAACCACAATGGGATACTGCAACATCCAGACTGTCTACTGTTTTCAATTTACCTTGATGAATTTGAAATAGTAAATCCAATCGGGGCTCACCGTAAGAAGCACAAAATGACGGTTCTATACTGGCCATTGTTAAACCTTCCTCCTGAAAGTCGCAGCAAGCTAGGCAGTATTCAATTGCTCTGCATTGCCAAGTCAAATGATTTGAAAGATTACAACGGATACTCTCATATCTTGAAAGATTTCATGGATTCTATGCAATTGCTCTCTGCAGGTGTTGTGCTCAAAGTCAAAGGACAAGATAAACTCGTGTATGGGTATGTTTTGTATTGTGTCGGTGATACGCCCGCTGCACAACTACTTGGTGGATTCAAGGAAGGTGTAGGTGGTGCCGATAAGCCTTGTCGCACCTGTAATATAAATGCAAATAACCTCCCAAAATATTCCATCCATGAATATTGCCATCTTAGAACCAAAGCTCAACATGAAGAACAGCTGAACAGACTTAAACTCTGTCAGAGTGCCCGTGAACGATCTGCGTTATCGAAAGAATTTGGAATCAATTGCGAATCATTTTTGCACGCGATTCCATTCTTCGATGTCACCAAAGGCATTCTTCATGACCCCATGCACATTCTGCTTGAGGGGCTTGCAAAAATGGAGGTGAAGGCTTTTTTATTGCATGAGATCGATGCAGGTCAAATCTCTCTTGCCAGGCTAAATCACCAACTCCAAAACTTTGAGTACACTCGTGATGAACGCAAAGATAAACCCCAGATATTGGAGAGGAAACACTTGCAGCCAGGTGTCAATCTACCTCAGACAGCTACCAATATGCTTGTTCTCCTGCGAGTAATTCCATTCATTCTCGGACCCTTCATGTCTCAGAGTAACGAGTATTGGAACAACCTTATTCGCCTTGTTAAAATTGTTCAGCTATCTGTTTCTGCCATTGCTTCAATGAAGACAGTTAATGATCTAACAACCTTAATTTCCATACATAATGAGGAGTTCAAGCGTCTCTATCCGGATCTTTCATTCACTCCAAAGATGCATTTCCTTGTCCACTTTCCTCATCAATTGTTGATGTGGGGGCCATTACATCATCACTGGTGCATGCGTTTCGAAGCCAAAAATGGATTTTTCAAGCAGAAGAGATGGTTTAATTTCAAAAATCAAATACCATCAAAATTGGATTTGCATGGAAATGATCGATGAAAATGGTTGTAGAAAAAACAATTTTCTTCAGTGTAAGACTGAACTTTTCCAGCCATCCATTGTTAGAGTGGAAGATCACTCCGAAGTTCTTGCTGAGATAATGCTCACTTTGCCAGATAATCCTAAAGAAGTTGTAAGAGCCAAGCGAGCTTATCATCAGAACATTAACTACTCAATCGGGGATGTTATTGTTCGCCAAATCCCAGAATATGACTTTCCTGAGTTTCTTGAGATAACTGAACTTCTTCTCGTTGATAAAACTCTGTTCTGCAAGTGCCATGTATTGACTGTTGCATCTTTTGAATCAGCAATTAATGCATTTGCTGTTGTGAATACTGGTAACCTTGGCTGGTGCATTGTAAGTGAATTGGTGTATCCTTGGCCTCAGATCTCTCACCGGATCAATGATACGCGTTTTGTAATGCTGAATCACGTGGACCATATTTGGGACTTGTGATTTGTAATTCCTTGCAACTTGGATGACCAGTTAACTACCTAGGCTTGCTACATTATTGTGCAGTTTATATTTCGTGCTTTTGTTTAGCCAGACGTGGATACCTTGACCTTGGTTCGATGGATTTTACTGTGTACTGGAATTTATTTGAAACGTCCCAGAGTAGCTTCAGATCGAACTGATTGTATTGTGACTATACATTTCCCTTATATTGCTCAATTTCTTTCAGAAAATGAGGTTGATTCTGCTGCATTCAGTTTACTTCTTGAAAAGGATTTTTTTGATATGTTTGCTGGCAAAGTGGGTGTTGCACGAAAATTAATGGCCATTCAGGAAGTATAATGCCTGCACATGTAGATAATTTGCACCGCCAATATTTGAAATCAATAATCTTTCTTGACAGTCTTGGATTAGACTAAATATTGGCCCGTCTGATACTGAGTCGTTCGAAGTCTCTGGTTCTACTATGCCTGTGTCATCGAGCAATGTAGAGAGTGACATGACAAATGAAGAGGAGTCGTTGACAGAGGATTTTGTACCGGTGCGAACATCTTGATCGTAAAACAAGATTTTAAGAATTAATTATGTCTCGTCTGTTCTCAGGAGTTAAGAAGGGAGGATGCAATGTTTCCAAAATCCACCAGTATCTCTGAAGAGTTCGCTTCAGCTACAAATTTTGCTGGGGTATGTTGGTCCTTGATATAATAGACATGCTCGTCATGATAATTTCAACTTCAGATATCTAACCAGCCAAGGTCAATACCACCTAAAGGCATTGCTGTTGGCGACCAGATGGAACATGATTTGGAATCTCGTACCAGCCACGACGAAGACAATCAGGTTGTTATTAATAACAAAAGCTGCATGCATGAATTTATATTATTGCCATGTTTTTAGGAGACAGAGTCATCTGGTCCCCATGTACCTGGTAGAAAGAAAATCATGCCTTTACCGAGATTCAGCCCAAATATAGAATCGGCATTGCGCAATGGTGACATTACATATTGCTTGCATGCTGTTATTCAAGAATGTGCTCATCATATCCTACGCCACGGCGATATGAGTACTAATGATCAATATGCAGCCTTTTGCAGTAGATTATGCAAAACCTACTCCTGCCTCAAGTATCCGGGGAAACATGATTATGTAAGCCAAGCTACTTGATTTTATACATCGTCACAAATTGAGTAATGCATTATTTATACAGTCATACTTTTCGCATAAACTATCACAAAGAATTCGGACGATTCGCCATGGCCGGAAAAGAGGTTCATCCGTTAACACCGGTGTACTTGACGGTGATGAGCTTGATTAATTTGCACTTATTTATATTTATTGTATGTAAACACTGCAGCTTCCACAAGCACCTATACTGAGGAAGAGGCCGAAGAGATTCTTCAATCGGAATTGAAAAAAACGAACTGGAATTGGCCAAAGATCATTGTGCTATTCAATCGTACGCACTTCCGTCGTCGAAGAATGCTGTCGGAAATAACATCAACGAGTGTCAGCCTGATCTTGAAGACGATCCCAATACTGAGTGACATTAGGCTGGTGAGTATCTTTTATCACATTGAGTATGGATGAGTGATGAGTAGTTCTCAGGTGCTGGACGGTGGCAAGATTCTAGTCAGCTAGCGAAATGTATTAGGACAGTTCTTCCTAAAAATCTGAAGGGAGGCGCAAAGCTGCGGTCGCCTGAAAAATTTCCTCGTGCATTGAGCGAATTCTCACCAAGTCATGGTTATAGCTCTGTGTATAGTCCTTTTTTCATATCTGAGAATTTGCTCGTCAGCGCTCATCAGTCATAATCTTTCATGCCATCAGACTTTCGTGGGAATTGTTAGCTTCCTGTTTGGATTTTGTGATTTGACAATATGTAGTCTGCGAACTTTGTGTCTATCATAAAGGGGCGCATGGCTGAAAAAGCTTGAGAACCACTGTATTAGAATTTTATATCAATTCAAAAATGTTAGAAGTTAGACCCTTGTCCATTATTCAAGAAATTAAACATCGATTTTTGAATTGATTTTGAAGTCGGGAACAAACTGCTAACTCCACGATTAATTGCTTCAATTATCTTTATTCAGATAAGGGAGGAATTTAAAATGATGACAACAGTTACATTTACGTCAATGAAGGAAAATTACATTGAGATGCTCAGGACATTTGATAACATGACACAAAGTAATTCCAATGAAGAGGTGAGATCTGTCGTTCATCTGTTTATCCGTCCCAATTCAGGACAAGTGCAAAATTTTAAATTTTACAATCAAATTTCGACTTGTTATATGAAGATCCCTAGCGTAAGTCATTTGTCAAGATAAGGCATCACATTACGCCCATGTATAAATTTAATATTACTATGTTTGTTCCCTAACGCATTAAATCAAGTTGAAGAAGAATGTTATTTTTAGGGAGATGAGGTTGATGAAGTGAACTGTCTGCTTCTGCTCCAAGCGAAGTTGAAAGACAACAGAATAAAAGTCAATTCACAAGTCGATGCCCTCTCAGTGAGCCAGGTAATATTATCTTTAGCATTGTGCGCTATTTTAATGCAGTATTTTTGCAATAATCATAGATGGAGTGCTAAATCCTCAATTTCCACTTGGCCAGATACATATGCTTGTCAATCTCGATATCATATTATGGTTTGATTTTGGAGACTTTTACTACTTACTGCTCCCTCCCATATTATTACTAGTTGTAACATAGTTATGTCCAAATGGCCATAGTTTACAGATCTGGCAGGCAGTGGTAGGATTTTACATATTTTCCAGACAGCGCATCTAATGTGATTCTATAAACTATTTCAATTATGTTCAGTGTCAAATTTGTAATAGTTCTTCTCAATCTTCCAAGGCACACAATCTGAATTTGAGCAGCAAGAAGATGGAACCACCACACCTTATTTTTGCACGCCACGAATCGGGAAGTCACCAAGGCTGGGTAGTAGCTGATGGAAAGATTATAAAGTGCTTGGGAGAAGACGGTGTTTTCGGAATGGTCCTTGACCTTTTGGGCTGCTATTATGCCCTGGACTTGGCCTATCCGAAAGACTTCCAAATTTTGGGCTTTTTGCAGCAGATCGTTGTGAAGGATAGCAAAAATCCTTTTTACAAATCTGCCAAGTTTGTAGACTTTGAGAAACGCTTTCTTGATTTTTGTTTCAATTAAAAGTGATCAACATTACCCAGAAACAGACTTGGGCAACTAGATAATTCTTGTCTCATTGGTTGAAATTTCAGTAATTTAATTCTAATTTGAATGCTACAGTAGAACTATATAGTACTAAACGAGCCAGGCCGATGTTTATGTGAAATCAGTAATTCCAATTTAATTGGAAAACACTAGTCATAATTCTGATTTTGGTCCAATCTAGATATGACTGAAACTAATTTGAAGACTAATTGAAAAGAAGAACTGAAGACTAATTTGAAAAAATATTGGTAGTTGTTGTAGTTGTAATTTCAATATAATTCAGCGAAATGCCTGTAATACAATATGGCTGTGAAATCTTTTATTGCTCTTATTCAAATTCTAATCTAATTTAGGTTTCCTGAAAATGATACAGGAGAACTGTATTGTGCAAAACGAGTCAGGCGTGGTGATCAGACATTTGCTGTACTCCGTACTAGAATGAACTCTGATTTGATATTATAGAGTGATTTACTGTCCGAGCTTTCGTGTAATTGGTAATTTTATATCTAATGCAATTTGGAAAAAAACTAGCTATACTTCTAATTTTAATATAGGTTGGATAAAAACTGTGAAGCGATTCTTTCATTTCAACTCTAATTAGGAAAAATTTTTGTTGCTTTTTTAACTCTAATCTAACTTGATAAAGATGAGTATTTTCTAGTTGTTCAAGTCTGACCTGATGTATATACTTGGAATGTAACCACGAAAATTTCTTTCAGGCCTGATTACCGGGCGGGATTTCTTTATATGGTCAGGAAAAAACCTGAATTTGTTTAAGTGTATGTGATACAATTGTTAATAAGCTTACTTGTGGATCGCAAACTGATAGTGCCTTGCTTTTAACTGATTCAATAAAATCTGAATTTATTTCGAGCCCTGTGTTTACGTGCTAGGTCAAGCGGCGTTACAGTGAACACTTTTAGGATGAACACTTTTTAGGTCAACACTCTGAAATTAAACACTTTGCAACACTTATGGGCGTTCAATTTTTGGATCACGTTTCGTGTTCAATTTTCCGGGTTGAGCAACGCTTCAGAATTTACAGTGTAATATGGCTTATCAACTAATCATATATATGACATTCTCACAAGTTCTAATGATAGTCAACCATGTAATTTGAAAGTATTGACTGAATTCTAATGTATCAGATTATTTCAGTAATTTTTATCTAGTACGTCTCCGAATAAATTTGTACGCTCCAAATAAATTTGGTGGGACATGTCTTGCTCCAGCCAACCTGTATCCGTGACTGATATCGAACCATTGTCACTCAAATGGGCCATATAGGATTGTATGTGAATTTCACTCTTGATTTTTTTTCTGTCTAGGTACTTTGCTGGCATAAATCCGGAGGGAACAAGATCAAGCATGTCACGAAAGAGAGCAGCAGTCCATCCGAAGGTGCTTGGTCTAGTGAGACTGCTTTCTGGATGATGATGATGACAATCATGACTTTCACATATGATTGGCATTAAGCAGAACCATTGTGATTGGCATTTGGCAGTGACCAATAAAATTGCCAAAAGATTACAAGAGTGTGGTCATTGGGAGCCGTATATTTACGACAGGAAAGTAAGCATGTGGTTAGTCAGTGGAAACAGTAATATGAAGAAAATACGGGCAAAGCGTTCTCAAATTCACTAGTCTCAGGATTGTAAAACTGCTGCACTGGACCAGACCAGTATAAAAATATTACAGCTGTTTTCTGTTACCTTGGGTGACGGGAATTTTCCGTAAAATTATTTTACTGGGCTCAGGAACGTAAAACTGCTGCACTGGACCAAACCAGTAATTTGATATTACAGCTGTTTCCTGTTAACTTTATTCACAGGAAATGCCCGTGAAAAAATTTACGGTCAGTATTTTTGAAATTAAAACACGGGAAAACATATTTCAAATTTACTGGTCTCAGGAACGTAAAACTGCTGCACTGGACCAGACCAGTAATTTGGTAATACAGCCGTTTTCTGGTGCATCAGGTGACGGGAATTTTCCGTAAAAAATTTAACAGTCAGTCTTTGAAAAATTAAATTACGGTCAGTAATATTTACTGGATTTTTTTTTTCAAATTTACTGGTCTCAGAGCCATAAAACTGCTGCCAGGACCAGACCAGTAATTTGGTATCGAATATTTTTAACAGTGTAGCTCAATGAACACAGCTATCGGGCCAAATATGGCGCACTACTAGTGATATTATTCAGCATTACTTTCTTCGAATTGTCTTTATGCGTAAGGTTACAGATTTATAATTATAATAATCAATACAAACAAGACAGGGTGATTACATATCTGTCGCTTCAGCGATGGCTTATTCCGTATTAGCAGCTTCATATGGGTAGCTAGGTGATTCATATAGACCACCGCTATTCTTTTCAGTTACTATAGCCTTCTCCATACTCTAGTAGCTATAATGGTGCTATTTTCTTAGCTTTTAGGGGGATGTAGACCTTATCGGAATCCTAACGAGACCATGTCGATGTAATTAATGTATACATAACTACATAATTGACTCATATCATCATTATTTCACTGTTGTTAGTACACTGATATATCACAAAACAAGCGAATTCCAAACATTCCGTGTACAGTACATATATTACACCATTGCTATGCATTAAGTAGTACATTTGCAGTACTAAGGGTATATGCATTATAATTCTCAATTAATAATATACAAGTAGTTATTTTTAGGGTTAGCTAGCTTCAGGTTTGCACTTAAAACTAGCATCATTTTTTTCAATTACAATACATGATGCAAAATTATGTAAATAAACATATATAACTATAATAATCTACAAAATGAATTTCAACTTAATCACGGCAATCTACCAAGCATTCACCTTCAAGGTGATATATCCACGTCTAGGCCAGGTTTATTCCCCGAGTTGACGCGTATGCAAAACTCTGCACTACGAGATTCAAAAAGGGGTTATAAATGATTCTCTTGCCTTAATAATTGTCTGCAAACAAATCCTTTTTTTGTTGGCCTAACAGGCTCAATTTTTTTAGGAATATATATATAATTATTTTTTTTGTTAAAATTTTATCTTTTTCTAACCGCTAAAATGTTAATGTTCTACATACATGCATCAATTTTTATTTTTTCATTTCTATATCATTCTTTTTCTCTGACGGATACCATAAAATTTGTTCAACGAAGTTACCTTCCCCCTTCTTTTAATTAGCGGAGGATGCCACGAAGCCATGCATCCCTAGTGTCGTGGCAGTAGAGAATGCGAGCATGGTTTTTCCTCAAACAGAATAATTTATTTTTTAGATGGCGACTAGGCGCAGCGTCTGTTAATCAAAGTGCGCTGCCTCCCTTTATGAGTGTGGGTAATAAAGGGCATTGTGATTACACTCAATCCAGTATAATGATAGGATCTCTACAAACAAATAGGTTAGTGTGCAGTCGGACTAAACATAGGCTGATCACTACAAGTATCATGATGACAAAATGCTCGATATCAACTGTAAACAATTAGAGTAGCACATAACTTATTATTAGGCAATCAATAATATCATATGTGCGCCGTAAATCACAGTTATAGATATGAAAGGTTAATTCATACGGGTGCTGATAGCAAATATTCCGTCTCAAATAGAGGAAGTGTCACATAAATTCAAGCATTTAGGCAGGGCAGTTCGGCGTTGTTTCCGGTAACTAACGCCATATCGCGTTGCTACAAATAGGGATCATTAACAGAATTTAAACACGAAAAGTAAGGCATATACCAACATAAAGGTGTATCGTCCACGCTGGCTACGGGGCGTATTTAGTATTATGGGGTGTTTTTGTATAGGATCTCCAATTTGCTAGATCAATCAAGAATAACATTAGCACATTTACTGACCAATTATTTTCTTCTAACCTGCGCTAATACAGCATCGCTTACGCAAAGTGAAGGAACACCATGATAGTGTTACAAGCTGGCGGGTATTTCTAATAATAGGGAATCACATTGGTTTCAAAAATATATCACCATCTTTGTGCGACAATAGATCTTGAGTCATGACAAATCTTGTGCTTATCCAAATTAGTAGGTGGTTCTGAGCATGCCGAGTCGGGTTTACAAAAGCGTTATCAACCACAATTATTCGTTGCACTATGTTAGCTGATCAGTGATCAGTATACAGACTGAGTACCTGGTTATCCTCAACAGGGAACGAGCACAGATTTAAATGTTGGGAAATCGGTAGTGTCAATAATCACGCATGCGCAAAACTGCTAAATTGAGTGAAGCCCTAACATATATAGAGTAGAGCCTGAAGCATTAGAAATTGTAAAGACAAGTCGATGTGACGCAGCACCAGAATCACATGCACAATTGCACATTCATGAGATACCGTTCTACAAACACACGTTACGCTTACGAGTGCGTAAACGCTTAAGCATTATTGACTCGATTCCAGCCATGCACGAAACTTGCTACAAGCGAGCACAAAACACTGTGGAGTGTGGATAATAGACATTCCATGAAAAAGAGTTACACATCGCAAGCCAGATCACTCAAACATCATTGTAATAAGCATGAGCAGAATTTAGCAATTCTGAATAACGGGTTGTCTTTGAACCGCGTATTTTAACCAATTTCAGATCACTTATCACTGTTTTAAGCGCCTTGCACATATGTCACGGACTATAGCGCTTTTCAAACGTATCGTATCCGCTCACTATTTTAGGCAATATATTGATCGGAACAGAGGTTACTAGCTCGTGGGTAATGAAGACGTATGTTTTGGTTTGATCGTGCGCCACCAATACTTTGCTTTTATGGAGGGTCGACATCTATTTGGTAGCGAACTTATTGAAATTGTGCAAAGGCTGGATAATTACCTCTAGCTGACGCCGTAAATCTAGTGTCGAGCTTGTTGTTCATAAAAGTTTATGCAGCTGATACAGAAACCACTTTGGCGAGATCTAGCGCAATTCCACTTGCGTTACGCACGATTTAATGCGAATTGATTTTGCGATTCAAATACCGCAGTGCCGTGTAATCTGATCCCCACAGCACAAATGCGAGCCGCAGAAGAAAATCAGGTGATCCATAAAAAATACCAACTTGGAATTGGGTACGTCTCTCGAAAGAGCGTCGTTTATGACATGCCTAGGCGAGTCCAACATTTCGACAATCCCGATGTGAGGCCAAGAAATCGAAGCATGCAACGAAATGACCAATATTAGGGCGACCATTCCTTGATATACATAAAAAATTTAAAGATTTTGTCATAATTATATCGTTATGTTCATAATTTGTCAAACTTATATACTTAATTCAAATTTGCTTTGTAAACAGCATTTCGTATGTCACGCACGGATTGCAACGACGGTGACTTCACCCTTGGGCGTTTTAGACCATCCCCTGTAGACTACTTCAAGGCCTTAGATTTTCCAAACTTACGCTCATAACGTAATGCTGAATCTGAAATTTGACGGGTTGGGGACATAGTTTCTCGGGTTGCCCGACATATGAGCATGCGACACAATGGAAAACGACAGTTCAGCATGGAACACATCAGCATGCGTCACTTCAGGATGTGACTGTATAACCCAAAAACTTACCCTAACCCGAAACATAGCCTAACCTAACCTAACCTAGCCTAACCTAACCTAAACCCTAACCCTAACCCAACCATAAACCTAACCTAACCTACCCCTAACCCGTAATTTAACCCACATGCTCATGTGTCGCATGCCAAATTGTCGCATGCCGAAGTGTCGCATGCTGTAATGTCGCATGCTCATATGTCCACGGACCAGTTTCTCGTAATACAGTGATTCTCAACGGATGTGTGATTCTTGAGATCACCATAAAATTTATGTTCGGTTGCGGTCAAAAAATTACGATGTAGTCAATACTGTTGGTGTGAAACAGCGTGTGTGTTATTACCAACCCATGCGCAGCAAGGCCTTACTCAAATACTTAAATGCAGAATTTTGTCAAAATTAGGTTTTGTTTATGTCAATTAAATACCAAAATGTTCACTTTAAGTGTAAAATCTCTCATTTTTTCTTTAATAATCGCCACACCGCAATAACAATTGGTCCACGCAAGGATACATCATCATTAATATCCGCCACCAATTTTCGAAGACTTACGCTCATTGATAACAATGATGAATCACACCATAGGGGTCGGGAAAGGACAAATACTATATAGCAATATCTGCAACTACAAATATCAATGACGAAATTCATATATGGATTCGATAAATTGCAGTATTTACTCATGACATGACTTCTCTCGGCGCGCCCAAGCCGATACGAACAAACACATTAGTCCTTACTTCATCGGGCACGGATCTTTTAACATGGGATATCTGGCGTCCAGTTACTTCACAACCGAACACTCGAATACGGCAGTAGGCTATATTAATAAACAGAATATGGCCATACATAGAGAAAAGTTGGTCACCCCTGGTTTAGGGAGTATGGGGATGCTCTCAATATGCGTCAAATCAAATTCAAACCTAGGCCGTAAATTAGCTGCAAATCAAAACATGCGTATGCACCATTATTTATTATACCGTTATTACATTTGGATTTCTAAGTACACGACACATGATGCCACCTTCCTTAATTATACGATCTAGTTTTAATAGCCACATCGTTACTTGGATAGAAATCGGATTAAAGACCTTGATATACAGATATTTCCCAATTCTGAAATTTAGGCTTGTTGAAGCGACTTGCTTGCAACCGAGAACCTTGATTTCGCCAAAATATTTCAAAGTCTTGATCTAAACCCGGCCATGACGCCATTCTGAGCGTCCCAAGAAAAATTGAAAGTAATGCCCATGTATGAATTTATGACGTAACAATTGAAGTTACAATTTAGTCACTGTTTCCACAGTTAAGTTTAAATCTTGCTCGTTGCCCGTGTTACGACATTCAATCTATACCCTTGTTTCAAGCCAAATCAGTTTACTCCTCTTTAGAGAGGTGACTCAAGTCAATTTCTTAGTCAAATCAACATAAATTTCCAAAATAGAAGCCATGACTCAAGGTCAATAGATTTTGCAGTTAAATTAACCCAATACGATGAACTGCCGACCCATTGGCGAGTTAGTTTACCAATTTAAAGCTTATTCCAATGATAATGCACAATGAAATGCTCAAATTGTATATTTGTTAAATTCAAATACTATAGTGGGACGGTTCCAAATCCTATAACAGGCTCACATAGAAACTCTGGTCAAGGTGAATGGCGATCCACACTATGATAAAGTCCTAAATTACAGAACAATTAGGCCACCCAACACTATTATACTCGCAAGACCGCTTCCCCAATTATGAAGGAAACATAGCACTTACTGTTATCAACATTAATTAAGACGTATACAAAATACTTCATCGCGTGTACGACTCTAATGCACAGTTGCACACGCACCTTGTTGATTCCGAAAGCTGAAAGCGTAGATGTAAGAATAAATAGCCTTGCAAGTTCAATCGACAATTTCACAATAGTGCAGACTGCCTAGTGCCCATACATCTGATACAGGATTTCTTGCTCGAGTTACGATACTCACTTAGATATTGAAGCGATTCTGATCACTCTATGTTTTTATTTGATGTAGCTGACCTCAAATCTTTGCTCATATATATACGCAAAACAAAATAATTTTCCAACAGGTAAGTAGTTTTCAACCCATAGTTATCTCGGTCGCGTAGCTATGTAGGCTATATGTAGACCAGACTGATCCATTCCAAGTCCTTATTCTACGTCTACTTGTAATGATAGGACAATACGCATAATACCAATGGTATACATTCGTACATAAAGACGAGTACAGGAACATACAGTCATACACATATGTGAATGTGAATAAGTCAACCTCAGTTTCTCGAAGCTTTCATCTGAGTATAACTACAAAGATAGACGATTAGGTTGTTATCTAACTCCAACCTGAGTACATACTGATGAAGAAGTTAACGTACAAATGCTTATATGCCTTCAGAGTAAGGAATTGCGTCATCGTTAAAAGGGTTTGGTGGATGACAAGATGATCGTTCCGCTATTTTGCGAAGTCAATTACCGTACCCAGCGCCCCAGGAAACTGTCACGAAAACTCCTACATTCCTACATAAGGGATTAGTATCCGGATGGCCAGTGGTGTTTCCTTTCCAGAAATTGCACGTTGCAGTAGTACCGGAATGTTTCTACTCTCACGGCATGCCGTGAGCGCCTGCCTTCCACTTATGACCCTCCCAAAAACACGCACACACAAAAAGAATATTACAACGTGGGTTTCCCATATTTGGTGATGGAGCGTTTTCGCCGCGCACGCGATAAGAATGACATAAGGCAGAACATTAGGTGCAAACTCGATTTTGCAGTACTTTGTCAAGACACGATTGCCGTCACAGATTTATTGCCCGTACTACACAGACTTGGCGCATAGCAGTATAAATATTACTCCGGTCTACTGCACGAAACCTGCGAACTATATCAGTTTTTGCCCCGTTTTCTAGAATACGATGGTGGCGTTACAAACTTACCAACAACGACAATCCGAGCAAAATCGCAGTATCACGTTCAACGAATACAGTATGACGTATTAAATTAATATGTTTTACACACTCCGCGTGGTGATTTCCATGGAGGAAATCATTATTTAAAAATTTACATTTTGATCGAAATATGTTGGGCAGAACAAGTACTGCCTCGACCATGCAGGATCGTTACCCAGGCCGGATGGCTGGCACCATATGCCTTGTTCGATTTAAACTTTAACCGAGGTGATATTGAGTTTCGCCATGCGTCCAAAAAGAACTAGTGGACCAAGGGAATTATCCTCACGACCAATTTATAGCAAGCAAGCAAGCATTCATGTATCAATTTAGCCCATGACCGCAGAAACGAGTGCAACACTTTTACAAATAGTTTAACCAGGCCGATGAACGAAAATGCCGAGGTAAAGTGGACTCGCGTCACAATGGTCAATTCAAGTTAAGAGCCTTTATTAATTGGTAAACGGGCGTCCGGAAGTTAAAACCGAATTTAGAGAAATTACAGATCTTACGCGTAGAGGCAATTTACTGACTGAATACCCAGTATGTGCTTGTGCGCCATTGCGCGATGTTTGTATCACTTTTGTCATTACGGAGTGCTTTATACCGCACCCAAATGACGATAGTAACTATCGCCTTTAATTCTGATCTATCGTATACGGTCAACCATAGACGGGAATGTCAAAGTCGATTTAGAGTCGCGGGCCGGACCAAAACCTTGATCGTTTGAGCCGGGCCAGTCTAATCAAGCCTGATGTCTACCTATAAAACTAGACATATGGTCATAAGTTCAATTTAAAGTCCATGCACACAGACGGATTACAGAAACACGGACTCTATTCTAGCAATACGTTCCCGAGAACACATTTTCGAAGCAATCATACTATCGGGTTGTTGTTCTTTTCATGCTAGTCGTTTTCCGAGTAATGACCTAAGATGTCCAATGTCTATATACGTCACTAGTAACCGCCATTATGCCTTTCAATCATTCCGCGCTAATGCGTTTATTGCGTTTACGAGACACCATCCACATTATCATTATTAATACAACAATTATGGCAGCTTAGGTAACATTTTGAAACTACTCCCAATTGCTCACCACCGATGAAAGGTTTCTTACGATGTATGTGTTCCCCTTTATTTGTGATACTTTCGAGATGCTCGTCATGTAGCTGGTTTTCTTTTGCGATAACGGTAAAGCTGAGGTCAATTGACGTATATTTCGTGGTGCAAAATTCGCGTGATTGAGGGTTTGTCGTAGTCAGCTCCTGCATCGAGTCGTCCTACTCCGTTCGTCGCCATTCGACTGATAAATACACCAGTGTGGTAGCATGATGGAAATTATCTTGCTTACCCGTTACCGATGTTGCATTCGGAGATTTAATGATAAATTCACTTGAAATGATATTGACTCGGTCGGGGAGAAAACCGGAGTGCCGGTTGGTATTACTTTTGCCGAAGTCCGCCGTTGCGTCACTAACAATTTCCACGGGTGTAGATTTCCTGAAACGAACTACTTAAACCTATTAAAACATGTCGCCATTTTAAATTTACATTGCTATATGTGAAAACCACATTCTCGTAAGGGCTATATCTGACCGTCAGTTCCAGACGTGTCACTTTAGTTCAGTTCTGTTGTGATTGGCACCTATTGCATGAATAACCTCCCACATTGTTTAATCGTCGTCTTGGTCTGTCCCATTTTAAAATCTAATTCATGGCGCGCTATATATATCTCCCGCCGCCAAACCTTACCCAAAACAACGCCAGTAAAATTCAAGATTGGGCTAGACGTAGAACGTTGCGAGGTACTCCCAATGTTTCTGTAATATTAAGACGGCAAAGATACACGTATTTGTATGATATTTCCCTTTTAACCGAGCGCATAATGTTGCCGGCATGCCTCTGCACAAAATGTTACATTTTTAGGTTTGAAAGTTTGCTCGCAAGCGCCCACTCCAGTCGTAATTTCTGGATACGGCAAATCCACGTTTTAACATCCTAGGGCTTTTTTTTCACCTGTTCCATATGGGTCGTACTACTCAATCCACCCGCTAATTTCCCATTTATGTGCAACATTTTCAAGTATATAGTGCAACACTTCAATATCTACACTTAGCGTTCCCATTATAGCCCGTTCTTGCTTACGGCCCTTACTTCACCTGTACCGAAAAATCAATCTACTGGAGTTTTTTTTTCAATGTTCATGTCTTATAGGTCATTGGATGTATTGATGGGTCACATATTCCTATAGCTGCGCCTTCTGAAGGAAAGAAGGATAACACAAATCGTAGGCTAAAGGTTGGGACTCCATTATACTTCAGGCAGTTGTCGACGATAAGTTCATTTTAGTATATTTTGTATTTTACCTAGGTCTAGTGATATTTCAATGACCTAATCATTACAGGTTTCGTGATATAAATGTTAAATGGCCTGGCAGCACCCATGATGCAGCGGTCTTTGCGGAGTCTGGCTTATTCAAGCATTTTGACAAGTTACCAAAGGTTTGAAATTTCTGTTCTCTCACATGATTCACTCTCGGCATCACCCTCTTTATCCAGGCACCAATCATCTTGAATGGACAGCAACTTCCATTGCTGCTCTTAGGGGACCCAGCTTATCCACTTCTACCGTGCTTAGTCAACCTTTCATCGGACAGGGAATTGCGCCGGAAAAAGAGTCGTTCAACGTGTATCACAGTAGTGTGCGTAGGCCTATATGTGTAGAAGGTCCGAGTTCACTGGTAATCGTGTAGAAAACGCGTTTGGACGACTAATGGACGGCTGGGCGTCGTGGTGAGCGGACGCGTTTTCAGCGCTCCCGTAAATGTAGCTATGATAAATGTCGAAAATCCAGGATTCTAGAAGACAAGAAGTCGATTTATCGAGTTAGATAGACAGAATTTTCACCAACCAAATTGATACATACCAACGATACAGCAAGAAATCGGTTGAAGACGCAAAAAGTTTGATGAACTGGATATATCATTTGGAAATAGGATATCAAGACTGAACAGAACTGTGGTTGCTACATCGGGAAATTTGCCATTGGCTGCAATACTTCACCAACCGTCAGACAATCAATACCGATTTGGACCCAGCTTCGCCAACCGTTGGACAAAATACATAGCAATTTCGAACCGAAACTCTACTTGATATTATTCATCCAAAGGTTTGGTGCTAATATATTTCGATATATGCTACTGTAAAATCGCTATTTGTAGCGCTATTGTAGCGCTCTTCGCCCGCATAATTGGATTAAGCCACTGTTGCGTGACGCGAATCGAACTGCGCGAACGCATAAGTATCTCCATTCACTGACAAGCTAACATCGAAATTTGGGTCAACTCGGAATCATGACGAATAAGAATAGTTTCCCACTGATCAGAAAGTGTAACTCAATATCGATCAACGAGACGGCATCAATTCTGCAAGCCCCGAAGGGTAAACAAATTAGTTTGATTCATACAAATATCAGAGGATTGCAATCTAATTCCCACCATGATGAGTTAAAAGACCTTATCGTTGACCTGAAGTCACCTACCTTCGTAGCAATTTCAGAAATAAACTTTTCAACCAAACCCACGCAAAACGTTGATATATCGGGCTACAACTTCGAGTATACTCCGGCACCGAAGTCAAAGAAATCTTACGGAGGTGTTGGTCTTTACATTGAAGAAAAAATTCCTTACGAAATTTGCAAGGACTACGATCTGAAGGTCAAAGATTGCGAAGAGCTATGGCTGGAAGTTGATCACCCAATTGGAATTCACAAATCTTTTCTTGTGGCCGTATTATACCGTCATCCCACAAAAAACATGAACCAATTCGCAAAAGCGTTGGAGCGCTCACTGGACAAAGTCAACAGCGACAAAAAGATGTGTTTCATTGCGGGAGATATTAACATAAACCTTCTAAAACACAAAGGCAACGCATACTCCAACGCCGTCAAATCCGCCGGTCTCTACCAAATGATCACCGAGCCTACACGCATAACCGAAAAGTCAAGGACTCTGATCGACCACATATATACCAACTCGCGCGACATGGAAATCATTCCATTTGTCATTTCGGCAAAAATCAGTGACCACAACCATATTGGTTTTCTATCACAAGAACAACAAAGGACACCCCCCGAAACATATCACCTCTGCAGACGACGAGAGTTAGTGGACGAAGAAGCGCTCGATGATGCCGCATTCAATCAATTTAAAACATCAGCCATCCCCCACATCTCGGTAAACAACTTTGACGAAAAATTTGTTGAGTTTATGTCTGCTATCAAATCACTGCTGGAACAATTTGCACCTCTACAGCGCCTTTCGAGAAGTCAAAGAAAATTGAAGCGAAATCCGTGGATGACCACAAAGCTGATTCAACTTATCCGTAAACGTAACCGGTGGCATAACCGAATAGACACCAAGAACTGCCCAGAACATGAACGAGAAAGATTTCGACGTTTCAGGAATCGCACCGTGCATCTTATTTCCAAGGCAAAAGCAAAGTACAATGAGAGATTTTTCAACAGACACATAAAGGACACTCGAAAAACATGGTCAGGACTTAACTCTCTCCTACATCGAAAAAAAGGCCATAAGTCTGTTTCGGAAATTGTGAATTCGGATACCGGAAACAAACTTTCAGACCCAGCGGCCATCGCGAATCACTTCAATGAATATTTTTGTAACGTAGGCCCAAATATTGCTTCTTCTATTACAAAACCTGTGTCGGCCAGGTCAGAGGTGAGATCGATATCCCAGTCAATTGTGCTTGAACCTACGACCAAATACGAAGTAGAAGTAGCCATCCACAAACTGAAATCGCACAAGGCCGACGGCTATGACCAAATCCCATCATGGTTTCTAAAAATGATAAGCCTGCATATCGGTCAATATATGGCCCATTTTTTCAACTTCATGATAGAAAATGGAGTCTACCCAAGCTATCTAAAAAAAGCCAGAGTAGTCCCTGTACACAAAGCTGGGGACAGAACTAATGTCACCAACTACCGTCCGATATCCGTTCTCCCATGCATCGGGATTGTATTCGAAAAGTTGCTCCTCTCCCGCCTGTCCTCATTCCTCGCCAAAATGTCTGTCATTTCCCCTCAACAATTTGGCTTCCGAAACAAACACCAAACCGCTCATGCCCTCCTAACAGTGGCCGAACAGTACTATGATATCTCAGAGAAGCGAAATGTGGGATGTAGCATTTTTCTCGACCTGAAAAAAGCGTTTGACTGCGTAGATCATAAAATTCTCATCTCGAAATTGGCGCGTTACGGACTTCGGGGCCCACAACTTGAGCTCATGAAAAGTTACCTCACTGGACGCCAACAAATGGTTGCGATCTCAGACACCTTGTCCTCTCCTCACCCAGTGACCTGTGGTGTGCCCCAGGGCTCAGTACTTGGACCGGTCCTCTTCACCTTATATGTCAACGACATTTTTGAAACCTCCTCATTGAACACCACACTGTTCGCTGATGATACTCACCTCCTCTCTTCCGCATCTTCGACGGCAGAGCTAGATGCCCTGACTGGTGACCAAATGCCCAAAGTCCATGAGTGGACGGCCCAGAACAACCTTTGCATAAACGCCTCGAAATCGCAATTGCTGACAGTAAATTCAAAAAATAACCTAACCGTTAATATCGCTGGTCAGCCCGTTTCCAACACAGATAATGCCAAATATCTCGGAGTTTTACTGGACTCGAACATGTCCTGGAAGAGTCATATTCAGTCCCTAGAAACTAAATTATCACCGAAGTGCGGCCTGTTCTACAGCCTTAGGCGCTTCATGCCAGCATGGGTTCTTCTGATACTCTTTAAATCCTTAATCCAATCGAAGTTACATTATGGCATCCTCTGTTGGGGGGCTGCCAGTAAAACTGCACTCAAGCCACTGCAGAAACTACAGCATAAAGTACTCCGAATCATAGCTAGGGCCCCGAAGGGGCCTGGCTGCCCATCCAATAAGTCGCTGCTGAAGAGATTCGGCGTCCTAAACATAGAAGATATGCGGAAACTAGAAATCGCCAAGTTTATGTATCAGTTTCACTGCGGTCGTTGCCCCGAATATTTCAATGACTTCTTTACCTCTGAATCAAAAGCGCACAAGTACAACACGCGCGCGTCCACGTCGTCCAAATACCATATGATCGACCGAAAAGATCATCGCTCCATCAAATATGCCGGACCTGATGTGTGGAACAGTATCCCGCCGGCCATCCGACAGTCGACGAGCATGTCCACATTCAAGTCGAAATACAAGCAATTACTACTAAATAAATACAGTCCATCCTCAAGATTACCGGACCACGACTGACCTATCGATCTCGCTTCCCATGACATGCCGCCCTATTTCTTGTCGCATTCTTTTTCTATACTATCTTCTTTACTTTCATTCAGTGTGCATGCCTCCTCTTTACATCGCCTAGGCCAAGGTGGGTGTCAGATTCCATAGACTGCTCCTTGTCGCTTCGACATCTTCCTGTCTTTTCATTGTATCGCATTTTTGTGGTGTATTGAACTGATAAAATTGCTAATAAACCAATGATGATGATGAAAAGCCAGATGGCGCATTCTCGGCCGCAAGATCGGGACTTCTGTCGACACGATACCGGAATTGGTTTCGACTTGCTGTGCATTACATAACCTTTGTGAAAGGAATACCATCGCCATTCCTCATCACACTGGACCTGTGAGCGCTTACCAGCAGCCGCCGACCAACGCAATACCACAAACCGATCTGCACCACGAAGGCCACAATGTGCGACAAGCTTTAGTTGAACAGTACGCAGTCACTAAGGCGGTCTTTTCGCATATAGGATAGGCGATGTTGGTTGTCCCCTTGGATTGACAAGAGCAAATTCTTGACTATGTATGATTTTGCTTGGACATTTTCTCCATGTACATTAGTTGGTGTGTTCATTTAGTCATATAAATTAGTCTATAATTACTGTTAGCATCTGAACTAGTGTCCCTCTAAATCAATGGTTCTCTACCTGTAGGCCAGTGACAAACAGCAGCTCATCTCGGAGTTGTTTTGGAATAGCGGTTATGGATACAACAGGTAAATTGATTTTGCAAAACAATTGAATCACGCTCATTGACCTTACTATTGTTTCTTTTTTATCAAAAAAAAATCTCTAAACAGCAATATGTTTGTTTCATTAGGCTATTTCATCTCATATGGTCATTCGGTTGATGCAGTAATGAAGCGAAACTGCCTCGTAATTTCTCTATTTTGAAAATAAAATATGGTTAACAATCATTTTGTATATTTAGACGCTTCGCAGACCCGCGGTTGAGAACTACTGCTTCAATTGTTTCACACAATGTGTTTCTCCAGTGCATGCTGTCCCATTTTCTCTATCCGCCCCACTCAACATGAGTCTATCTACCATAGTAGCCCGTTTTAGTAGCGAACCGCAGCTTCCCTGCATATGGATTAACTGAATAAACAGCCGGATTTCTTTTGTGTTTTTAATTCAAATAAAACGTAAATGAAGTAGTCAAACGCACTCATCATTGCTCCGTCTGTTGTCTCACTAACCACTGAGTCCAATGTTCTCATCACTCCTCAATGCCTTCCTCTGCCTCGCTAGCTGTTGGTACCTGCAGAACTACAGCAGGTCGCTGGTTTGTTACCAAGTACTCTATTGAGTCTCGCAAGGTCTGGTTCAGGGACATAACCAATATCTCGCGTGACTCTCTGTCCTTTTGGCACTGCTCCTTGTAAGCAGCTATATACTTGTCCCATCCAACTTCATCTAAACAAAATATGCGCCCCATCAAGCAAAACTTAGGTAGGCTAGCAACAAAGACTACTTTGACAACATCTTATCTTGTCATCAATCATCATACCTTTTCTCCTTTTATGCTGACGTTGACTGATACGATCTGAGAAGGACCAAGCAAGATCTTGATTAGTAATAATCAAGAGAGGATTGTGCCGCATGCTGCTAACATAAACAGCACGACCTACCTCGTTTCCTTTTCGAACTTTGACTTTGTTCTGGCTCTTGTGGCTCGTCAAGATCTTCCAGATCCTGGTTTGAGCTGGAGGGAGGATTTGATTCTTCACTACTGACTGAAATTTACTCGCATCTCAATATGAATGACTCAAATTACAAAGATCAAGAACTAACTGATGGTGTCTTGTGTTGACGAATTATTGCTATCATCAGTCGCATCTATACATAATCAAGAAGTTTCATGATAGGCCATTTTTACCTTGTCTAATCATCAAACCTTACCAAATCGCTGCGACAAGGTGTCAACAGCTGTAAGCTAGCCTTGAAATGCCTGTGCAAACAAAGTAGGAATCACAGTAGAAACAAACGAATCCATCATTCTCTACGTAATGTATCAAAGATTACTTTTGTCCTTGGCCTTTCGCACATCAGACTGTGCATTTTTGCAAAATACGGCCAAGTTACTCCTCCAGCGCCCGACTTGGAGGAAGTCTTTGAGACAGAATAGTAAACTGTTTTTAAGTTTTTCCACTTAATGGATATCTGTTTCCTGAAGAAAGCATAAACATATTATACTGCTCACAAACAATAAAATTCTGCACATATTCCTATTAGAGATGTACAGGATCAGGATTTTGGATTCTAACAGGTCAGGAATCCTGGTGATTTTTTGGCAACAGGATTGGATCCGGATTCCAAATTTTACTGTTTTGCCGGATCAGGACAGGATTCTTATTTTGACGAAAACCTGATCAGAATCATGTCCAACATGTTTAGATTCAGGCAACGTAAAACTTATCTTCTCGGAATTCATAAACCATATTTTTTACATGTAAAAGTCGGATAATATGTATTTTCCGCTTAGGAAAGTTCAACGGCAGAATCGTCTTGAGTTGCTCATTCGTCGGATCCTGACAGAGATGAGCATGGATTAGGATTAGGTTTTGAAAAAACAGGATTTATGAAATTTTGTCGGATTTGGATTGGATTTGGATTAGACATTTTTTTCGGAACGGATTAGGATTTGGATTGACCGATTTTCTGGGAGATTGAAATGTCGTGTGGCGAATGGCGACAAACTTTATTCAGATCAGTTATTAATGTACTTATGGTTACTAAGTTATCTTGAATCAAGTGAATCGTCGGTTGTGAAAGAAAATTTTCGAATCCCTCCATTGCATAAATTAGTATTTTTTCTGAATTTCCGGTTGGAATCGGATTAGGATTGGACATGGACTTGAATATGAAAAAGTTATGGATTAGGATTTGGATTTGAAGGTTCGGATTTGGATTGGATTAGGACATTGAAATTTCAAATCCGCTCATCTCTGGATCCTGATATCATTTGGGTTTTTTTTTTTTTTTTTTTTTTAGGGGTAACCGGGAGGAACCGCAGTACACCTCCCCCCCCCCCGTGACGCTTGTGACAGCGGTATTGGCACTACACCAGTCGCTATCGCCACAAGCGCCCGTAATAGGGCACTTAAGAGTCGTAGGACTCAGAAGCACCCATAAGGGTTTGCTTCCGTTTACTTTTTCCCTTCAAGTTTCTCTTCACTTTTAGGTGCAAACGGTTGGCACAAGTAGGCTTTGGCTGGGGGCGTCTGCGGCCACTTGTCCCGCCGCCACCGTACTTGTTCCTGGGATACTGCCCCGTCAAGCGGTTTCAGATCCCGGTTCAGGAATATGAAGGCAAAGGCCATACTCTTCCTGGGTGTGAGAGTGATTGGAAGTATCGGTTGTACCACGAGGGTTTCGCATCGGCCAGCGTCCAGTAAGCCGATGCTTACCTTAATACAACCTAATTCATATTGTCAGAGATTTCAGAATTGATTGCTCGGAATGACGTTGTAACCGCTGACTAAAATACCGTCACAAAGACGAAACGTGATGTTTGGAGACAGTTCCGACACTTGGTACACAAGCAAGATGAGAAATATGCTGAGTATATGTTTTGTCCTCCCAATATCATGTCAAAGTTAAACTGATTAGGAGATTTAGCCCGAATCCTATATTAAGAGTCTTTTGTGTGACTCATATTTTGGAGATGGCATCGGCTTACTGAAGTATTGGACAAATATCAGTATAATTGCCATGTATACAAATCTCAGTATATAGACTTGCTGTTGGAATAATCTGAATCAGTATTAGAACCTGCATCAAGTGTGCATCCAGTGAAAGGGTGTTCAGTTTGTGTGGGAATACTATTGACAAAAAACGATCCTTCCTCTCAGCTGACGGTTTAGATGCTTTATTTGTGTTGTAAAGTGCTGGTGAGGATGTTTTCAAGTGAGGTCAGGCTGATTGTGCCATCATTTCTTTGTTTTCAGTCTGCATCTTAACGATTACCATGTTGCCTGTGTGGAATCGGTGTCCTACTGTCCTGTGCTCACACTATATTTTATTTTTTAATTATTTTTTATTAAATTACTTTAACTTGGAAAATCATCGCTGCTCGCCTGATATATCAGGCAAAAGGCCAGCGATTCCAATCAGGCCATGTTGCAGCTCTTGAATACAATTTAAGTTATAGATTGTCTATTTGCAGTATGTAAACTAACATTATTTTGTAAGTTCATCCAGCCTTCAGCTTCTGGTGATATTTTCTTTTTCAGAAATCACATATGGTAATATAATATTTACCGCTACTCATAGTAACATGGATCGTGAAGCAATTTTTGAAAACAGGATTATTTTTGGACTCGGCTACTGAAATATGCGATTGCAACAGGATCAGGATTATGATATCATGAAACAGGATTGGATCAGGATCCTAAAAAACCATGATCCGTACATCTCTAATTCCTATACCAATTTTTGCTGTAGCCCCTGTTGGAGAGTTCCTGGGCAATACTACTGCAGTACTGCTGGTTCCTGCCTTTGCAGCCATTGATTTTCTGAATAATCTTCATCTTCTCGATTAAACACAAAAGAAGGTCGGTTTCTTCTTGGCTCCATGCCCCAAAACGTATTTTCTTAACCTCCGCCATGTCGCTAGATCGCACAAACGCAATACCGGTAGTAAGAATTACGGAGACGGTCGTCTTATTTTTGAGTCATGTAAACATAACGGTTGAACGAGTCGGATTGAAGCTTGCTGTGACGTCACTCGGAGACGGATTACAATGGGGCTGTTCCACTTCATTTTGAACACGCGGTGGCGACAAAGGTAACTCGACCCAAATCTGTTTTGTTGCTATATGCTTTACTATGGGAATGGACTAAACATGGACCGAATTTCGTCTCTTGGCGTACAACGAGGATGGTGAAAGTATCCATATCAATATAAATCATCCATATGGATATCAAATAACTGTTAGCCGACGAAAATGAGGCTATTTCTTGGCGTCTTGTCCTCGTGCTGGACATTGGCACCTGGCAGGTTGCAGCTTACCGGTACATTGCTGTAAATTTTCCGAGAGTCGTTGATATGGCAAGTGTTATATGCCTCATTGTGTAAGGATGACGGTCATTTGATCGCAGAAGATGCATCAATTAGAAACAAAAAGTTATCAGGAGGATGGGTTCCGTTTACGAAGAAGAGGTATGGATGCCTGGTCGTCTCCTGGAAAAGTAGTCTGCAGAATATCATTTCACCAGCATGATTTATCCTGCTTCCGCTGCTGTAAATCAGTACCCCCGTGAGTGTTGTGTGTTGTGGAAAATTATGCTATCTACATTGTACAGTTGCTGCTGTGAGGTCCTACAACATATACAAATCAATCGTTTGAATTACAATGAAGCTGATGAAACTTCAGTCAAGGCAGCCTCATCTATTCTGTTTTCAATGAAAGAGGTTGCAGAAAAGACGTCAGTGTCAAAAGCTGTTGCAAAAGAATAGACCGTACAAGTCATCAGTCACGGCATCTTGTTCTGACAATTCAACAATTCGGAAAAGGGGATAGCTGAATATAAAGAGATTCACCCGTTATTGAAAGAAGCATACTCTATAGTTGATAGTGTAAAGCAACCATCATTCCAATTATAAATCCTGAACACTCAGCACTGTCGGATATTGAAAGCATGGCGTCATTTGTGTACTTCCAACTGAAAGATTTGGCAATCAGGCTTAGTTGTAAGACAACTATCTCATATTACCGGTACTTCAACAAAACAGGACTATTCGCGGTTGCTCACTACATGGACTCTTATTATACGTATCTGATTATCTGATACCTATTATGTTGGTAGCACAACGAACTTTGCTACAACCTTCAAGATTTTCAAGTACAAACTCGATGATCAAAAATGACCAAGGCTCACAAGCTCATATTTGTGTTTTACAATTCTTGGATATGGTAATGCTATTTGTATCAATTTGGTTTACACCATATTTTTCTTTTTGTCTCAGTCCCATACATGGGTTTCTCAAATAGCAGGTTGACATTTCTTCTTCCTAAGAATTATGTTAATGTGTAATAATGAGCATGCATAAATCCGTTGCTTAGAATGTTATAATCCAATGTTTATGTGCTTACCATACTATTTCTTTTCGGGTCGGGCAAAAAAATATTCGAGAACCTTTGCTTTATAGACTATATACGCTTTGCAACTACAGTTTATAACCGTTCCATTTTATTCAACAAAATAACGGTAACAATACAACTGGTACATCCTTTAATTGTCAATGATCAGAGAGGATGAGATCTATAGTTGGTATTATTAGTATTATAACTGCTACAATACTACTGGTACACTGTTTAATTGCCAATCATCAGAAAGGATGAGATCTAGTTGGTATTATTAGTATTTTATCATTTAAAAAACCAACAGATAGTGATGAGATTGAAGAATAGGAAGGTATTGGAAGGACATTAAGTCTTTCAACCAGACAGCTATTTGGTTAAGGTAATAATATATCTAGAAAGGGTTTGTGTTGAACCCAGTTCAACCTGGTGTAGTATTGGACGCTAAATGGCGAAAATGATAATGATAGAACCATTGCAGTTGGTGATAAGGATAGAATCATAATTTCAGCACTTCCATCACGAGGACAAGACGCCAAGAAATTGCCTCATTTCGTCATTTAACAGCTATTTGATATCCATGTGGATGATTTAAGTTGATATGGATACTTTCACCATCCTCGTTGTACGTCAAGAGACGAAATTAGGTCGATGTTTAGTCCAGTCCCATAGTAAAGTACATAGCAACAAAACAGATTTGGGTCGAGTTACCTTTGTCGCCACCGCGTGTTCAAAATGAAGTGGAACAGCCCCATTCAAGACGGATCGACCATGTAAATGGTCTTATAATATCGAACTGATAATATCGAATGTGACTATGGAACGGAAACTTCATAACACATTTGAATAAAACATTCATATTTATTCCCGAAGCTTTTCGGCTGACGCTCGTCAGGGTATAGATAACTAACCTACGGATAGATGGGCAACACGTGACTCACGGTCGAGTGATGCGACAACGGCAGATTTGTTGTCGCTTCATAGCATGAAACGGGAGCGTAATTGCTAATCCCATAGATGGCGACCCGAGCGCTCAAATTAAATAAAGTTGATCTTATTAGAAAGCTACAGTCGCACTGATTCTGATAATATACATTAAGCCAAGGGTCGGCAACCTACGGCCCGCGGGCCGGATCCGGCCCGCCAAGCGAAATCGTCCGGCCCGCGACATGATAATTAGTTATCACAAGAATACGGCCCGCCGCTTCATAAAGAGTTTCAATCTGCAGTGCAGCGCTGCATGAAAGAAATGCGGCATTGCTACGATATAATAGTAGCCTACATCCAATGATATATATATCATTGCAACAATGATAGTGCGATCTTCCTGTCACAGTCCACGATCCCGCATCTCCATTCATGTCTGTTATCTCACAGGCAATATAATAGGTTGTTTACTGTAAAATTTCTTTGCAAGAAACCAAAATGTCCATACGGGGGAGATAGTGTAGTGGTTACGATAAGCGCCCACCAAGCAGACGGACCGGATTCGACCGGAGGTTTATCTGGGCTCCTCTTCCCCCGCCGTTGCCGCTCTTACGGCGACACAAAAGCCCAGTAAAAGACCCGACGAAAGAAAGCTCTCACAAGGAATGGAAAGAACTAGTTGAAAGGGTCCCGGCTTCAAAGAAGATCAACATCGAAAAGAACTGTGACATCGGGCACTCTAGGCCGAGGTGGATGTTAGAGTAAAGGATCGCTACTGATGCGTGTCGTTCGACATCCTCCTACCTGTTCATGACATCGCATAGTGTCTTATCGCATTGTACATCGTGTGTGACTTGTTCAGATAAAAATAATAACCCAACAATGTTAATGTTAATGTTAACGGTATGAAACATAAACTGTATTACACGAATAAATTCACTAATTTATATTACGTAAATATATCTGGTACGACCACTGAGCTATATAAACACTGGAGTGCGTTACTCGCGATATTTCCGTGATCGATTGACCGCCATCTTTGAGTTAAGTAGATAGTTGCGCGTTAAGCTGGTAGTCAAGGCAGACGTGGTTGGTTGATGTGACTGTTTTGATTACTCTTTGGCCTGGACATATCGATTTCAATGGTTCGGACAAGATAAGGTTATATATGTGTCACCGTATGTATTCATTTGCAAATATCTTCCTGATGTAGATTGCTTAACTTGTTGTATCCAGGTAAATAAACATATGCTTCTACTCAAAAATTCCTGCTGGCCTTGAGTGCTGTTTTCACAATTGCTGGGATAAGTCAAATGTCATGGCATTGATAATTCGATTTGGATATGATACCGTTAATCCTAAGGGAGCTTGGTAATGTTGTCTTCTCTATCCCTACAGCTTCAGTTTCAGGTACTGTGTATGGCAATTTGATTTGGATAAGATGCCATTAATCCTAAGGGAGCTTGGTAATGCAGTCTTCTCTATACCTACAGCTTCAGTTTCAGGTACTGTGTATCAGAGTTGGATCAATTGTAATTTGTAATTGTAATTGAATGTAATTAAATACATTTTTCAATGTAATTGTAATGTAATTGTAATTAAAGCATTTTTATTTTGTGTAATTGTAATTGTAATTGTAATTTGACAAAAATTTTGCTCAATTACAATTTCAATTACATTAAATTGCTATTGAGACCTGACAAGCACAACATAAAACAATTGACTTATAATGCATTCTCTTACGAACGACAAGGAATTTGGTGGATCCATTCGCGAAGGCCATTGACCGCGCCCTTGCGGGCGAAGTTTATTTTTATTTTCACCGCTATGCTGGCCTCGGCTGCCATTCCATACAATTTTTAAATTACTAACCAACCGATGGATTCGCAACACGTGGCTCACGATTGAATACGCCGAGAAGCGAACTGCTGAGCCGGCTAAAAGCGGCAGAATTGATAGTCCCATAGCTGGCGATCCAAGAGTCGAAATTTGATATGTATGGTCCTAATCGAAAGCTAGTGTCGCACTGATTCCGCAATAAAAGTATATTTCCAGGCAATGGTACCATCCCAAAATAGTTGTGAAAGTCTGGGAATCGGCATTGTTCTGAACAATCGCTATGGGCGTAACTGGTAATTGTTGTAGTCATGCTGCTGCAGCGCTCTCACTTTTCAGAACAGTCGGCCTTAAACGGCTATTTTGGAGCAGTTACATTGCCCTGACGAGATTTTATTTTGTATTTTCGGAATTAGTACATCAATAGCTTACGATGAAGACCAGATGCATCAAATTTGGACGCATGGATCGCCAGCTCTAGGACTATAAAGTTTGCTGGTTTTAGCCGACTTTTCAGTACGTTTGTCGGTGCATTCATCCGTGACTCACATATTGCGCATCTATCCGTGGGTTGGCAATCTACAATACGATTTCAGATCACGATGATGCATCGTTATTTCGTCTGGCTAACTAACCAGACCACTGGATATTATATAACGTCTTATCTGACAAAGCACGGTTTTGTTTTTACTCCTCATCCTAATTCCTACGTCCCTCGATAAAAATAATATTGTTTCTTTAATTATATACTATATACGCAAATCCAACACATGCATATATTATAATACTTTTTCAACGACATACTGCACCCTATCCTCAATCCTAACCCATAGGAAACTAGGTAAATAACATTTTACATTTCCAATTACGTGAGCCATAATTACCTAGCACACAAAACACGCTTACATTACGTCACAGTGACATCTTACATAGCATACTATGTACGCACATCAACGTAATTATGACTACACAATCTGAACTAGACTTGAATTGTTGTTAAATACGACGCTACGGTTGTCAAGGACCACGGTTGAATTTATGACTATTCAATTACATGTTCAACAGCAGCAATTGTAATTGTAATTGTAATGTAATTGATGCATGCAAGGAGTAATTGTAATTGTAATTGTAATGTAATTGATGCATGCAAGGAGTAATTGTAATTGTAATTGTAATTTGATATTTTTAGCATGGTGTAATTGTAATTGTAATGTAATTGAAACATTCATGAAAGTAATTGTAATTGTAATTGTAATTGAACTGAAATAATGTAATTGATCCAACTCTGCTGTGTATGGCAATTTGATTTGGATATGATGCCATTAATCCGGAGGGAGCTTGCTGATGTTGTCTTTTTACTCATTATAGCTTCAGTTTCATGTACTGCGTCCTCGAATTATTGTTGTTGCAAGCACACACTGTAATTTACTATTCTTTCAAATTTTGAAAACCAGCAAACAGGCACATCTCAAGTATAAATAATTACCAAGCTATATCAAATGATTGCAATGGATAATGTCAGTTTTGTTGTTATTTCCCAGGTACTGTATCTATAGGTAGTAAAAGCATCTATGGCTATGACCACCAGCTTCAAGTTATTACCGGAGACTGCCTCAGAATCACCCTGGCCTCGATTCGAAATCTTCTCACTACAATGGCGCTGATGTCAATGCTGTCGCTGCCAGCTACGTGGGGGCTATGAATACCACTGGCGGAGGAAGATTCAGCATCATGTGACATGACAAAGGCACAGCTACAATCAAATTTATACCATCTAATTGTTATTCTACTTATTCATTGTGTCAAAGTAGTCAAAATAAATCGTAGAAAGTGAAAGTGAGGATATGTGAGTTATGTGTAGCAATATGGGTTAGCGATTTCTGCAGAGGTTATCTAATGAGAGAAATAATATATTTATATCATTAAATGAGAGAAACAAAATGAATGCATGAGTCCTTGTTTAGATCGGGGTAGAATTGCCTAGTGCTCACTGAAATTGACGCTATGTTGGTTACACCAATCTGCGCTCGGAGTTTATTATCATTATTGATTTGATCAGATCAATCATCGATGAAAAGATAGCAAGGTAACGCAACGACCTGAGGTAATCTACACCCACCCACCTTTCCTTGCCTGCTAGATGAAGCATTCCTACCTGGTGCGTTTTCGGATCAACCATTTTTTCTGGGATCACGCAATTGCTGCCTACCTTTCTTCCCTACAAGACGATGCATTACAACCTGGCTTTCAATCAACTATTTCTGGGATCACATGAAATACCACGCTGTACTGTCTCGTACCCAAACTTTCGTTTTCAGAAACACTAGCTTCAGTCACGAGAAACGCAAGGTTTTGAATGATTTTTCTATTAAAATAAGTAACATAAAAAAATAAAAACAGAAATTAATCAATTGTTATTGACTTGACGTCACCCTCGACGTAATTGAGGGTGATCTGAAAGTAAAATGTGGGATAAGGGCTTAATATCTGCAAACGAGGTACAATAAACGAACCAATTCTGATCGTAATTGCAATTTAGTAGACCAAATTTGCTGACCACGCCCATCCAGCAAAGTACCCATTCTGCTAGGCAGTTTCTGATGAGTTGGAGCATTTGACAAGTATCTAAAATTACTTGGATTTGATGATTGGGTAAATATGGACCGGGAAAACTAGACTCAATGTTCCTGGACGATATGTTTGCCCGCAATGAGGAAAGCATAGCGGAGTGGCAGGAAAGCCCGTCGCATGTCAATGAAGCAACAGTTGCACCGGTTTCGCTAAGCTTGTTCATGCAAATTTTAATCATATTTACTCGTTCCGATCCTGTCAAACCATTAATGAAAAAGTATCCAAGTGGAATCTTCCAGGATGAATTGACGCAAACAGCCATAAAAACTAATACATCTTTTGCCAGTGGCAAAAAATCATCGTCCTCGCAGTCAGTACCCATGTCTACATATCCTCGATATCTTCTTCCATCCCAAAAAACCTGTTTGCGGATCGACATTTCATCCATCATTATGGAACATATTACAGGAGTTGTTGATGCCTCTACTTATCAACTGATAGCATAAAACGCAATACCAGTAAAGCCAGGCTCAGCGGGAAGTTTTCCATACCCGCACCTTATCACAGTCGGATGGGGAAGAGCGAGTTGAAAATTTTGACGCACAAAATTGTATGCCTTAGCAGAATAATACTGCAGCGTCATTGCAAAAATATTGCAGTTCTTTAGAGTATTTGACTCCTCTTCCACCAACTTGTAGCTTCATGGCTGTAACAGCTCACTTGGTAGACGTCTGAATTTGTGTGACATCACTTTTCCACACAAATCGCTGATCAAATTATTTTTTGTTTCAGAGATGCAATGACCTCATCCAGAGTTTTCACTTTTTTCCTCAGGCGGCATATGTCCTCATTTTGGCAGCATGCAACCCCTTTTTAATTTGTACCACTCTACGGCGTTGCTGTTGAATGAGCTTTTGAGGAGAGGTACGTGAGTAGTGATATGATCTGGGTTATACGCCGGCCAATCCCAGAAGGCCACGTCGCCTTAATTGCCACGCCTACATTGCCACATCATCCGCCCATTGCCGCACCTATTGCACACCCATTGCCACGTCTATAGTGCCACATCATCCATTGCCACATCATCACCGCATTGATTGCCGCATCTATACGCTGCACAGCATCAACCCGCGCGATGTCGATTGCTGCACCTATGTCACTCATTGCCACGTCAAAACTTACCTTAGCTAGAATCGAACCTGGTTTGGATGGGTATAATTTCACATCGCTCACCACCAGGCTATTGAGCAAACTAGCCGTATTGAGCTGTTTTGAGAATATAACCGCCGATTCTCTCTTAAATTCCGAGACAACACCTTTTTCGAGTTATTACGCATAAATGTAAGACTATAACACCTGTGTCATCATTAATTAGTCAATGATTTTGAGGAATTCTGCGAATGCAACTTGATAATGCAGATATCGCCACCATAAATGTCTACAATGACGCGAAAGCTCACGCACATATTGCCGAATACTATTCCAAGAAATTGACGCGTGTAAATGTGCCACGAATACAGTTGCTTACGATTCCAAAAAGTTGCGCCACATCGACAAAGTGAATTAGAACATTATAAATAAAGTTGCGTTTCCAAGAAAATGCCGCGTTGGCGATCCGAATTAGAATGTTTAGTTCCGACGTAAAGCAATTCGCATTCTGAAAACTTCGCATTTCTGTATTGTCATGTGCGCAGCGAGGCAGCCATCGCAGACAAGGTAAGATCAATGTATTTTCGTGTCGATTTAAACTAAATGTAGCTATAATTTCTCGATGCAGCATTAGCTTACTTGTGCACGCAGATTGAATTACGTTGAGATTTCTCCAATAGCTAACGTAATAATGAGTTCTGTGCGCGGCTATAATGTTAACCGGCAATATAGCCGAAGTCGCATAAATTTGAATGTATATGCAAGTTCTCTGTTAAGGGTAGACTATCTAGCCTCGCTTAATACTCGAATCTCGCTGTGGTTATAAATTAGGCATGCTAATGCGTTGAGTTTTACTAAAGTCGCAAAACGTGGGCTGAAAAATATAATTTATGAGCTATTCTAAAATTCGCTACGCCACAGCGTCTTGAAGCTAAATCTTTAGCTAGCTTTACTCATGCCATAAAGGCGGTAAATTGCGAGTTGTAGCAAGCATCTAACTACTGATATTATGTCGATTTTACAAGTCCATAAGCTGCTGCTTTTAGATCTGTGATTTTAATAGCTAGTGTACTGATGCGTTATCATAACATTTCCGATAGTGAATAAAATCTATAGCTAAACCTATGTCTATGCTATAATTTATCTCTTATTTTAAAACGCTATGCCACTGCGGGTTGAAGCTATATCTTAACATTTCAGATCACCTACATCGCAGCTGTTCCAGACGCCGGCGTTCAAGTCTAGATCGTTGTGCAGCTATAAGCAAGCCCGGAACAAGCATATAGTGACAAGGCAGATTACGCAACACTAAGGTTGGCTAATTCATTTCTTGACTATATTGAAAAATCGACAGCGTACCGCGTATAGCTATAATTTTTTCAATGCAGCAACGCACTTCAGATTAAGATATATATATATAGCAACGTACATGTTTTATAGAATATATTAGATCCAATACCTATACTAAAGCCACAAAACGTGGGCTAAAAAATATAATTTATGAGCTATTCTAAAATTCGCTACGCCACAGCGTCTTGAAGCTAAATCTTTAGCTAGCTTTACTCATGCCATAAAGGCGGTAAATTGCGAGTTGTAGCAAGCATCTAACTACTGATATTATATCGATTTTACAAGTCCATAAGCTGCTGCTTTTAGATATGTGATTTTAATAGCTAGTGTACTGATGCGTTATCATAACATTTCCGATAGTGAATAAAATCTATAGCTAAACCTATGTCTATGCTATAATTTATCTCTTATTTTAAAACGCTATGCCACTGCGGGTTGAAGCTATATCTTAACATTTCAGATCACCTACATCGCAGCTGTTCCAGACGCCGGCGTTCAAGTCTAGATCGTTGTGCAGCTATAAGCAAGCCCGGAACAAGCATATAGTGACAAGGCAGATTACGCAACACTAAGGTTGGCTAATTCATTTCTTGACTATATTGAAAAATCGACAGCGTACCGCGTATAGCTATAATTTTTTCAATGCAGCAACGCACTTCAGATTAAGATATATATATAGCAACGTACATGTTTTATAGAATATATTAGATCCAATACCTATACTAAAGTCGCAAAACGTGGGCTGAAAAATATAATTTATGAGCTATTCTAAAGCAACGTACATGTTTTATAGAATATATTAGATCCAATACCTATACTAAAGTCGCAAAATGTGGGCTGAAAAATATAATTTATGAGCTATTCTAAAATTCGCTACGCCATAGCGTCTTGAAGCTAAATCTTTAGCTAGCTTTACTCATGCCATAAAGGCGGTAAATTGCGAGTTGTAGCAAGCATCTAACTACTGATATTATGTTGATTTTACAAGTCCATAAGCTGCTGCTTTAGATATGTGATTTTAATAGCTAGTGTACTGATGCGTTATCATAACATTTCCGATAGTGAATAAAATCTATAGCTAAACCTATGTCTATATGCTATAATTTATCTCTTATTTTAAAACGCTATGCCACTGCGGGTTGAAGCTATATCTTAAGATTTCAGATCACCGACATCGCGGCTGTTCCAGACGTCGGCGTTCAAGCCTACATCGTTGCGCAGCTACATCTATATCGAAGAAGTATGCCAAGGTCTTATCATTTCAAGTCGCTCAACTATAGCATAGATTGTACCCGCAAAATGCAAATTCATATTAAGTGTAGCCTGGCTAGTCCCGCTTATTACTCGATGTTCAGTAACGGCGTATTAACGTAAGCTGCGTTTGCTGGGGCTATAGGAACGAAGTCACTCAATACAAATTCCTGGGTCCTGCTAGATGATGATAATATGAAGCCACTAGTCCATAAGCTGCTTTTAGATGCGTGATTTTAATAGTTAGTGCACTGATGCTTTTCCGATAGTGAATAAAATCTATAACCTATCTCTATGCTATAATTTATCTCCTAAAACGCTATGAGTTGAAGCTATAACATCACATCTGTGCCAGACGCCAGCGTTCAAGCCTACATCGGTGCGCAGCTATATCAAAGAAGTGTGCCGAGGTCGTATCAAAGTCGCTCAACTATAGCATAGATTGTACCAGCAAAATGCAAATTCGTATTAAGGGTAGCCTGCCTACTCCCGCTTATTACTCGATGTACAGTACCGCCGTAATGTAAGCTGCGTTTACTGTAGGAGTGAAGTCACTCAATACAAATTCCTGGTTCTTGCTAGATAATGGTAATATGTAGCCACTATCACCTAACCGAAAGCAAGTCGCTACTGCTGATTGAGATGATTGCTATAATGAACGTAGCGAATATCACCCTTAAACGTACTAAGCAAACTTTGAAACTATTGATTTTATTCGCATATACATTTACACAATTTCATTTTCTTGCTTCAGCTCCTTGACGAAGCGACGCACGATCGAATCATTCTTGCGGTGATCTTCACCAAAGGAATTTAAATAACGTTCCGTACTCCATCCGCGCGCCTTATGGACGATAAAGCTTAGACAATGATGACCGCACGCTCTGGAACGTTTGTGCTGCAGACGCTTTATAGAGCAGGTATAATTTTCTGGTTCTATAAAGCAGGCAATCTCGTATTTCAGTGGCATTAAGCCAAAACTATCGTGAAAATGTGTCTCATCCTCATCCGCGTAAATGCATATCCAGTGACTTCCGATTTTTCGAGCTTCGTCATAATTGATGTACCAAGGAAAATATGTTTTGTTGACTCGCAGCACCACAATATTTGGTCTATTTCATCCCCGTTCATAGCACGGTCACTTTACGACTGCTACTGATTTGCAATAGCTTCTGGAATTCCATGAAACAGAGCAAAGTAGTTTCCGCTGTTAGCCCGCCAGCAGGAAATGTGATCCGTAAACTTAAGGTACCACTCTTTTGTAAGTCAAAGCAATCATCCAAATCATCAGGGCGCAAATTATAAACCAGTAGACAGAAACCACTAGCGAACTCTTCAGGTGTTAGGAGTCCTGTGTTTCTCTCCATTGCACCCGTACCCTCAATCAGGTTATGGTAAAGCTCCGTGTAATGACCCTTATCGAAATCTAGCTCATAACCTCCCTCCGGAATCAGAAATCCGTTCAGTTTCAGTTCGAGTCGTTGCATATTATTGTGTATGAAATTATAAGGATTTTTCGTAACATCTCCTTGAAAGGCTTTCGTAGCTACCATGCCGATGATTAGGCGAGAAGGTAGAGTCCCGCTATATAGATTCCCGATATCTATCTGCGTCGTAGCAGCCGCAAATGTTCGGGTGATCAATTTCATGTCGATATACGGATATTTCGCCTGGGCATTCACCATCATCGCTGTCTTCACATCGTCGCTGACTCGTACGCTACATAACTGTAATTCCTTTTTCGTTAAGGTGAATTGACCGGTAGCATCTCCCATCATGAAAAAGCTTTTCGGATTCAAGGTAAGCTCAAACTCGAGAGGCACGTCATGTAGGATGTAGCGGTCTTGCAGACATAGTCCGTGATGGATTTTTGCACGTATTTCCACCACGTTATCATCCTTATAGGCTTTACTCCTGTTGTAATATCCTTTGTTAACCGAGGCGTTAGTTCCACCGATCGTATCCATTTCTCCTAAAGTATCTTTTCTCCATCCTGAGGCCCTCAGTGTGGTACTTTGCACGTCAAGCGGAGCGAATAAATTGTGCAGATAGGACGAATAACACTGTACTTTTATATCTTGTTTCAAAGTTTCGTTAGCGACTTTAATTTGTAGTTGAGAAATCAAGGAATCCAAGATATTATTTACAACTCCAACATCATCGTCGGCGCCAATTGCTTCGCCACCTTTCTTTAATTGTGAATGAAATAAGAAATAGCTCTCGCTCAAATCGATAAAGTCTTCTGAGCCCTCAAAGCGGAATGTTATCACACTAGAGTTGTTCGAAATCGGTGCTATCTTGATGATTCTTTTCTTTTCAACGCTAGTCTGTGTCGCGGGAATGTGAAATAAATCCAATGAGGGATGTACCCCCTCTGGGGACTGTACATGAATTAACTCCGCCATCTATCAAGTCTCAAGTAACAAATGATGCTTATCGCCGTGTAATATATATTTAATCGAAAATATCTTTGCGACGTCTCTTTTTCGTGATCTTACGGCCCCGTCTTGGTATTTTTCTTTTTCTCAGTAAAGAATCGAGAGCGTTCCCAGCGGCTTCTTTGCCGCGTATTTTAAGACTATCACCGACATTCTCTCCATTAAGAACATCAGAGGCTACTTGCGCACCGGTATGTAGTAGACGCTTCCCGAGTGATTTTGCACCTTTCGAAATTAAGGGCATAACGCTTCTTCCGAACGAACGAAATAAGTTTCCAAGTCCATGACCTCTCTGCACTTTACCCCGAAAAAAATTGATATCACCACCGCTCTGTTGGTGATAATAGTTTCTGAACGCCTCCCGATCACAGCAATAATGACTCCTCATGATGTCTCAAAGCAAGTGTGAGATGAAGAGGCGCGTTCCCAAACTTTATAGCTTCGCCTTTATCATCACGAAGCATAACGCGAATCTGGCTTACTCGCTCCGTATTCAGAGGAAAGAAATATATTTTTTTGAATAGCATATGCTGATATTCATCTATTCCTGTCGTAACGCGGATATTGCGAAGTAGAGGCGCACTCGTATCACCTACAATTTGAGGTGTGATGACATCCGTATAAACTAAAACGTTGGTCACGGACACAGGTTCCCCTTGAAAGTGAATCGTTCTTCGTCTATGTAATCCGCCATCTAGCTCTACCTCCGAACGAGCGCCTCCTCTGAGAACGGGGTTTCTATTATCCATGAAAAGTGTCGGACCGCTGGAACTCTTGTAGGGTCCCGCTATCAAGACCGGACCAGAACCATCTACCCAAATAAATCGTGCTTTTTTCTGATCGTGATTGATACGCTTCATCAAACTAATTTTATCATGATAATCACCAGCCGGGAAATAATAAAAATTATTATCGCCTTCCGCATCATTCACGTACCATAATAAGCCGTCGTAAGGCTCGAACGTGGGCTGAAAATTATTTTTAAAAGACAACTCGGCAAGCCCTATCTCCCATTCACCAGAATCTATCGGTTTCGCGAGATCGATAGTAAAATCAGACTCGTGTGACGTAATATGAATATATTTCATAATGCAACTCCCCGTCTACGAAAATGCAATACAACACTCGAAGGAGAACTTCGAAAGGGTATTTTCTGTCCCTTCTCATCAAGTAGCGATATTTCGACGCGTTCTAGCCTATTTATATTAACAGGGAAATAAAAAGGCTTCGTGTAATATTTCGAAAATGATTTACGATCGTTTACCTGTACGACGCGTAACAACGGTAAGAGCCTACCGCTATCTTCTTGTGGCTCAATGATATTACAATGAACATAAACGAAATCGATAGTCGGATCATGTCGCATGCGAAAGTTCAAATGAATGATACCCTCGGTGAAAAAATAATTCCACAATGTACAATTAGTATTCGGGAAATGAAACACCAATAACTCCTCCTTCGTTTCCTTATACATAAGAGCACCGTACAATTCTCCGAGGCGTAGCAAGCTACTATGCCCTATGTCCGTCTCTGGTCGCAATTTGTCGGTTACCTCGTTATGAGGTATAGAGATAGACATACTATGATTTTCAGGGAAACATGTTACTTTTGCATCAGGATTGTCTCTTTCCAACGATCTATACATGTCATATAACGAGTCGTATTCTCCCAATTTAAAATGAAATTTTCTTGTTCTCTTTTGCGATCTGATCCCATACCTATTCTTCGTGATCCTATACTGTTTTTGATAATCCGTAGGGAAGGAGATCTCAGCCAGAGAAACTTCTGCATCTTCCACGTTTTTCGGGACGTCCAATTCAACGCAATAACTCGCTGTTGTATTATCAGGAAATTTATCCATGGAAGCGTTCGAAAATAGCGTGACGTAGCTCATATTTTGAGCTTGGGATTCGGAAGCATATAACCAACGCAAGAGGAGAGCAGTGATATCCAAAGCTCTTTGTTCCCATTCGAAATGGTAAGATTATAGAGAGAGAACGATACGATGACCAGTATGATTACTAGTTGCGCCAAAAACTGATAAAGGTTCCGACTAGACGATATCCTTCTTATCGACCCAGCTGTCGAATCCACTTCCATATCCCAACCAGCGCACTAAATACTGTTCTCGTCCCGCGCGTTTACGCCTTCTTATAATCTTCTCGACACGCCAAGTTTGCGGTTCTTTTACGCGTTGGAGCTCCTCTCTATAAAATCTACCCTGTATGACTTCACCACCGTAATCACGTAAGCGATACATTGGGGGATCTCCCTTTTGGGCGTCTGCGATATAGAAAATTTCCCGTTGCCAGTTGGGTAGGCTTCTTTTCTCAAAAAGATTTCGAATTTTCGATATACGGATGGGTACTCCTACAGCGAGGTCGGGTTGTTTAGCTTCTTGAAACCCGTAAAGTCTTCTCCAAACCGATTCCTGATTAGACGAATTCACTTGGTTTGGGGCCATGGCAATGCTACGATGGTACGTCCTGTTGTAGGAGTAAGTAAAGTCATCGAGAGCGCTCACGTAATTCCTCGTGTTATTTTTTGTGAAAAATCGATACATAACGCCTTCATAGTACGAATCACTCTTTCGACGACAGAGGATTTTAATTCGCTCCTCGTATAGAAATATCTAACTTTGTTCTCCTTTAGATAGTTCTGGAAAGCGCGATTGGTATATTCGCTACCTTGATCGGTTTGTAACACTAACGGTACGCGTTCACGAAACACACGTTTGAAAGCAGAAATCATACTTGAAGCAGTTTTATTTTTAATCGCTATCATCCAAAGGTATTTGCTAAAAATATCAATCACGACCACCACATAACGAAAACCGCTATTGTACTTTGAAATAGATTGCAGATCCATCAAATCGCTCTGAAACTGAGCATTGATACCAGAGACCACTACACGTTCACGCCTAAATTTCTTACGTAACGGAAAATGAAAAGTATAAGTATCTTGTCCTTTAAGCCATTCTTTTTCCTTTTGCAAATAGGCGCCCCTATACGATTTGGGCTGTTTCGGATCAAAATAGTCTACGTCTCCCATTCTTTCCCGTATATACGGGGATTAGGCTTACGCTGTCTCTTATAAAGCCAGGGAAACGAAGGTTGTGGAATCCGGCGCGGGCGTTTCTTTTGCGGGCGCTTTTCTTTCGCTACGGGGCTCGCGAGCCCCGTGTGTGCGGCGGGAGGGCGGGCGGTCGCTGCGTCTACGTCTTTTCTCAAGTTTGTCAGTTGAGCAATACCATGCCTATACAGAGCTAGTTTCTCGGAAGCATTCAATGGAGAACTTTTAATTTTCGATATATGTTTATCAAATTTCTTTTCCCATTCGTCCTTGCTTCGAAATGCGGGGAATTGTAGTTCACGCATTCTTCCCGAAAAGTTTACCCAACAGACTCCCGATGACGGGGATTGCAGCGCCTAATATAGCTAAAAGAGACTGATTAGAAAAAAGTTGCTATTTTATCATAATTTTTATACCTGAGAGGAATCCACCCTTTTGTAGCACCCTCCGTTGACCTCTGCGAGTTTTTTGCGCCAGCAATTGTCTGATATCGGATTTGTGTTTTCCAAGCCTCAACTTTCTAGACGGGGAGATACGTACTGTCCCCGAAGCCAAGTTATGAACGCACTGGCAAACGCAACTTAAAAATTGATTGTTCGATAAAAGTTCTTTTCGCTGTTTCCCTTTAGCGTTTTTCAAAAGTTTTAATTTAACGTGATAGTCGCTCAATCGTTTTCGAGATATGTTACTTCCCCTCTTCGACATGTTGAATGCCCTAAAATCTGCAGCGCGAGCTTTATTTATTCTTGATATACCGTCAACTTTTGATGTGGGAATATTTTGCTGCGAAGACGATAATTTTCGTCTGTCTCTTGCGTCACGTCGACCAGTATGTACGAGAACGGTTTTCGAGTTGCCTTTTTATAAGCCTCCGTAAGGAATCCGGCTTTATCCGGGAACATTTGACGCGAAAGAAAACTGATTTGACTCGCATCACGGGGATTTTTAAATATCACGATATAGCTCGCGCTCAGGGTCATATCCCGAAAGCCTTGGCCCCTATAGAATAAATTTTGACAAATGAACACGACACTAATCTTTGCGTGATGGCTGTATCGAGTGAATAGATCTCTGGCCTCTTTCGCTTCCGTCATCATGTCGTCGATCACCAAGAGAACGTGCCTATTTCCTTTCTGTAACTTTTTGAGCTCGGAGAGCCCTTGCGAAAATTCTACCCCTTTCATTTTATCGTACAACGCCTGATAATTATTATACAGCCATACAATTTTTTCAGGAGCCGGTCTAATCATCTTCTCTGCGTTCTTCACCAACTCATAAGTAAAATAACTCTTCCCGCTACTGCTCGGACCAGCTACGATCATCCGAAACGGAGCATGCAATGTACGTATTCGATCCATTTATTACAGAGATAAAGGCAATGTATGAATTCCATCATTAAGCACAATCCTTTTATAATAACCATAACTCAAAGCACTTCGATATTGCTTATACGTAAATATATCGCTGCCATAGCAACGAAAACCACTATTGACGCCACCCGTGATCGATCTATTTTGAAGAATGCCTTTGAAATCTTTGAAGGTTTTGTTGGCCGTTTTTTGAAGCCCTTTCGAGCTGTACTTATCGGTGTCGCCTTTGCAATAATAGGTCTTGGAATTTAAGCCTATAAACCCGTCACCGACCCATTCTTCTTTGAATAAACCAGGTATACGTTTCGAGTAATTGCGAACCTCAATGCAGCAAGCTTTATCAGTTTTAAAACCAACGGGATCTCGTTCAAAATCAAATTTATGCTCTGCACATGCGCGAGACACGAACCATTTGTCGTGATTTTCAAAAAATTGTTTTTTCATGGAAGGCTTGATGAGAGAATAGATCGTATCGGAGCTTAAGCTTATATACGCCGAATCAGTATCTGTTTCGAGGAAAGCCCAATCGCTATCGTCCAAATACACATGCAGACAGTCATATAGGAACTGGAGCATTCTCAGCTTGGCACAGCAGAATATAAAGAAGCCCACAATGATTGGGTTTTCGTGACAAATGTTTAGCGGTCGCGTAGACACTTCGAGCAAGCCTTCATCGCTCTTATCAATTTCAACAGCATCAACAAAAAATTTTTTTTCAACGCGCGACGGTAATTCTTCCAACGTAACGTATTCGTGTTCCCTATATTTATTAGGGTTTTGAATAGTGCGCCCAAAAGCACTATTTCCAATCGTCTTCCAGGTCAACGCTTCCATTTCACGGGCCGGATCTTTGGGGAGGACATCGCCTTTGCGACGCTCAGAGGATACCCGCTCAACGAAGGGTGTGAAAACTTGTTTTGGTTCATATTCGACAGCTTGGAATACGCGAGTCACGATCATGCCGCTTTTCAAGTACCATTGAAGCAAATCCGTATTAAACAACTGTTTTTTCGTGAAATAACTAGAGCCCAGAAATTTTTTTGGAAACTTAATATTGTTTTCCTTGGCGTATTCACGCATATGTTCACCGATATCGCACTCGTTTACTTCCATATGTTTGAAAAAAGGAGGTAACTCTTCGAATTTCGATTTTAAATGGTCGGGACAATGAATGTCACACTCGATTGCACCGAAAAACGACCCGTCTAGCGTGCGCTTGAGCAACTGCGCCTCGGTGAGATAATAAGCTTTCGTGACTTTACGCTCGAACTTTGAGACAAATTGCGCAATTTCAGGGTCTCGTTTCATATTCATCCAAACGCACTCCTTCATTCGGATAACGGTATATCCCAATTTTTCCAAATATTCCGTGTTTTGTTTGGTGAGTTCACGCCTCTCGGTGTTCTCTTTATCAGGGAAGCAGCTCCTACAAGCGTGGTAATAGCACCCATCGTACTGAAAGATGAGTTTACCAGCGTTCCCGTCGACAAATAGGCGTTTATTTCCGATTCTCACTTGACTACCGTTCCACGCGTGCTGAATTTTGATGTCACGCACGTGACTTTCGTATTCCAACCATTCGCGCTCCGCATGAGTAGGCCAAACGCGCTGTTTATGGAATTTTTGCTTTTCCTCATCATAAATCCACCTTATAGGGTTATCCGTTGGCATATTTTGATTTATGCATTGCAAATAGAGGGCATTTGCGTCATATCCTACTACTTTCTTGACGGTTTTAGCACTGTCACCGTAGCGAAGACTGCGTATTTTCGTTTCATCTGCCATAGCGTACCGTGACGTAATCTGTGACAAACCTCCTACCAAGTTGTTCAGAATCGTTTCGTGAAGGTCAGCATTGGCCTTATTCAGAAGAGTGATATCATAGCAATCACGAAACATCAGTCTACTCGCTATATTCGGAAGGCTCACGTTACCCTTGAACATATCGATGCCAAGCGTTTTGTAAAATTCGGAATTGTTATTCAGCGCGGTCAGGAAGCCAATGACGTCACCTTCGTTGTAATATCGGAGAAAATCACGGAATGTGGTCAAACCCTCGCGTTCCCATACAGCGACGCATTCTGCGTATTTCTCTTCCGTTATATTCGAATTGCGATGCGCGTTGTAAAACGATTCATGGCTCGGTAGCGACGTTTCATCGAGGCGTTCGATGCTATCAAGATATTCGTAGGGGAAATAAAATTTTGCGTTCATCCCATCCCCGTATAGCTTCATGTAGGCGTCCAAACTATAACCCGGACTCAGGAATAGCGAAATATCCAGAAATTTTAATCCGTGCGTTGCGATTGTCAAATAGGCGCTGTTGATTTTCAAAACGAAGAATCCGCTTTCCTTGTGCAAGGATTTGATTAGATATTTCTTGCATAAATTCAGATCGTAGCGCGAAGAATTGAAACCGATTATGGGTATCTGATCGAGCCACGTATGGAGTCGAAGCGAGATATAATCCAAATAGGATCTTCTATTAGTAGGATCGATCAATTTCCGTTCTTCAATCAAATTCTCAAGTTCGATTATTTCATTAGCGAAAGATTCTCGCATTTCGACTGAGGCGAGTTCCTGTACGCGATAAATTTCCCCGATCATTTCATCGATCAACGTCTGCGGGCAACCATCGGATATGAAAGTTTTAGTTTCATTCGTGACGTTATTCGATAAGGAAACTGAGACGGGGACGTGCCTATTAACGTATTCTACTTTTGCAGAATTAGCTCTGAGCTCATCCTTCACGAGCATGGATTCAAAGTCAAAACACATACGGTAGGGGAAGAACCTCTTTTGGTTCTCAACGAAGATGCCTTCGGATTCCAATTGCTCGAATACGGTGGGTTTAGGTCGATATACGCCGCTAGCATATTTCCGTGTCTGGGACGTTTTGCATTCGCGTTTGACATGCTTCGTCAAATTATCCTTAGTCTTAAAGAAAGACTTGCACGATTCACAAAAGAATGTTTGGGAATAAAGTTCGATATTCGTGATCAGGCAAGAATGATCACGTTCCTTGTGTATATGAACCACTGGGCCATCCGCTTCGGACTGCCGCAATATAAATGCTTGATGATCACGTTTTTCATAAACAAGTATCTTTACGTGAAAACATTCCTCGACTTTGCTTAATTCATCGAGTGGTATACCATCATCAATAGGGATACGGAATCGTTCACGGAATTGAGACGCCAATTGTGCGACGTGCTTCTCGTCTCGTTTTTTCTTGATGAAATGGGATAAGCAACGGAAGAGGCATAGCGAATCGTTAATCGGTTCACCTTGTCTATTTCGAACAAACGTCATAATATGACGACATTTTGTTGCCTCGCTCGATATCGATGCACTAGGGCAGCCCAGTAAAACTCGGGGCATTTCATACAAGAAAAATTGAATATGTAATATAGCAACGCAATAAAACTTAGTGTCTGGTCTGGCTTGTCTCGCTTGTTCGTAAGCAGCTGATAGATCGATTTCATTGATGAAACGATCAAAGTCCTCCCGTGAAAGTATAACTCTCGGTATATTCAAAACCGCGTGGGTCGATTGCGGATGAAAATAGCTATGTCTTTCTGTCTCTCGATTAAACAGCAGGAATCCATATGCATAGTTAGCTTTGAATTGTCGCAATCTTCTCGGGTATATCGATGACATGCGCGCATGAATATCATTCATACCTCTTGCGACCAGACGTACATTGATCACCTCTCTCGCACCTCTTGCAACCCTTCTGCTGTTAACCCACTCGGAATCGATAATCGAGTTGGAGTGCGATTGCAAAACCTCTGTTGCGTCGATATTAAAACCGAGCGATTCATCGATGATGAAGCTAGCATCTTCCTCGTAGCGTCTTCGACGAGCCATATATTTTTAACTATATTCTGCAAAAATACACATTCATAAATTTATTCCGTATTTCAGTCGCAATTTACACTTGAAAGCTTCATAAAGGAACAGGAATTTGATATTTTCTAAGTTACGCAGTTCATCAGCGTTGGGAGCGAATTTATCGATATCTTTGAGCACATTTTTTGCTATAACGAGAAAATCTTTTTGCCATTCCGCATATCCTTCCAGTGAGACCATTTTTCGCCAAGTAGCAACTCTCTTGATATCGTCGTCAACAAAACCTTCAAAGGTAGCGGTCGTAGCATCTCGCGTACGTCTTGTATCTCCCGAACCATATTGTTGTAACAACATATTTAGATCTTTACCACAATTATAAGGTTCCATATTAATCTGAGAAAACAAATCAAATATACCAGTCATTGTACTGCCGTTTGAGCTCATCGAATTTCGCATAAAATTCACGTGCATGCACATCGTTTTCAACATAAGAGGGATCACTCTCAAATTCGGAATCTGACGGTATGAATGTACGACCAAATATATCATGTATGATTTTACGGCGAGCATGCTTATTCATCTCAGGCAAGTAGCAAGGATAACACTGATTACCAAAGCGAATAATGACTGTGCTAGACTGAAACATCCCTCCCAAATTGCGTAACATAACATCACTGCCATTCTGAATTTCAAGATACGAGCCAAAACGACGACGGCTTTACTTGTCCGTAAGCAGACTGCAAAGGACCGCGATGAACGTACATAATGGCTTCCTGCAACATCTTGTTATCGAAAAATAGAGACCCGCAATTGCGCATCACTGAAATAGATTTCTCGGTACTGTGAAATTTGAATGCCTCTAGATTCGAATGAAAAGGATCTAGGAAGTTGGCGATATCATCAGAGAGCAACAAATCGATCAACACTTCTTTCCCTGTTTGATTTTTGCCTTCTATAAAGAAGTGAGGCGCAAAATATTTCCTATGCATATGGCCCTCCATTAGAGTGATAATGAACACAGCACGGAGAAAATTAGGGCTCCGTTTTCGATCAACGAACAACACCTCCTCGATATTCTGCTCAAGAGAACGGAAAAATAATACACCATCATCAATCGTAAGTAGAGGGTAATCCAAATTATAAATCAGACCATCAAACTTTTCCTCGTCCAATACGTTATTAGCGATACGACGTCGCTTATTGCGAAAAGGGGACGAATAAACTCTCCATGGGGCGATGATCGGTGAGTGAGGCGGGCTTTGAGCACTGGTCACAGCTGTCGAGTTATCAGTACTCTGTGGAGGCATAAATTGAACACCAACTGGTAGTATGCTCTTATCGAAGTCGAGTCTGCGCTTAGATTTAGGTCCGACTGGCTCCGGTCGTGGTATACCGATATTGATTGGTGTCATCACGTCAGCTGAGGGAGCCTCATCAGATTGCGCCACTGCCTCATCAATAATTGTTACGTCATCATCACTAGCTTCCGCCTCTTTACTCTTCTCAGCTGCAATCGTAACTTCGATCAATTCTGCATCGACATCGGAATCGAAATCACCAATCGGTAATGTATCTGCTTGATTATCAGGAATCATAGTTGTTGATTCGCTAACTACGTCGCTTGCTTTCTCCATTGTCGACATCCTTTTTGCAGTATAGTTTAGTTCGTATTCGAGCCTCTCTTATATAGTGAACTACATGCGCTTTGCACGCGGAGAGCGCGTGATTGTACTCGTGGCATTCTTACTAGCATTCTAATTAATGATAATACGTACCAGGAACGGATATGAGGTACGTGTCTTTTTCTGTGGGCAGTCGACGTTCTAATTTCCATGATACGACCTCGGGGCCTATCATTCGATCGGTACCAAGCACATTTTTCGATGGTGCATAGCTCAATATCTATATAAAGCATACTGATCATGAGAGTATATCAATTCAGATAGCAATGTCGAACATTAATCAAAGCGATTCGCTACCTAAGCGTAGTGTGGATCCTACAAATTATGCTGCATTCAACTGCGCTTGCATCGGTACCACAAGTAGCATAGATATAAGCGAAGATGAAACTCGGATGGGTCCCATTGAACAGTACCAAGCTATGATAAATAACAGAGGAGAAAAGATTTATGAATGCTATGCGAAGCATAGAGATGTAACTGTCTCCCCGTTGAATGATCCCGTTTTCTATAACATGGTACGCTATGCTCGTAGACTAAGCACATTTATGCGGTGGCCGGATAATATCAATACCTCTGGAGCCGAGCTCGCAGACTGCGGATTGTTCTATTTGGGCTATAAGGATCATTTAAAGTGTTTCTCGTGTGGTGGGCTGTTTCAAAATTGGTTGCCGTGCGATGACCCCTGGCTCGAGCATGCAAAGTTTTATCCTACGTGTCCTTTTCTCATAAAGCGCAAGGGGTTGCAATATATTCGTAATGTCTGTTATGCGACACCTAATATAAGAAGAGGCTCGACTAAATTTGATGGCGAGGTGGAATTGCGTGATGACTGTTGTACTTATGTTTGATATTTCTTTTCAAAGAATGAGTCTAGCAATCCGTGGAGATACTATTCTGGCCCAGGGGCCCTATAGAAAAGACTTGTATCTTTTTAATGACATCACAAAATTACGTATCGAAGCTTCGAATGGAGCAGAATTGACCTCGGATCAACTCTTTGTACATTCCACTAACGGGACCATTCAGAAATATCGAGCCACTCTGAAGCATGAAGGAGGTCTGGTCGTTACGTATACTCGCGATGGGATCGAGCATTATCAACCTCTGAATCCAGCTGACGAATTCGTCATCTATTCGCCCAGCGTAGTTGTTCCTAATCCCGACCTTCCGCTCGTATCGTATATACTACAAGCCAGTGATCGCTACATCAAACAAAACGGTCAGATCGAACGCAAGAACTCGGATCGCAGCGTTGGGTGGCAGCAAAGCGGTGTACCTCGAAACACCAACCGATCTGGAGGATTTCAGCACGCGAATCGACGCAATAACGATCAACGATATCATTGATATGCTCTTTTTTCGAAATAAAATGAACTCGTACACTATACAATGCTATTTCAATGAGACTGACTAAAATGTTAGAAGATATGAAAAGGGTCGTATGAAATGCGGTGACTACAGGGATCGAGCCTACAACCTAGAGCAAGATAGTTGGCTGATTCCTCTGTGATGACGTTATGAAATCTAGTTCAACGATTAGTGTAGCGAGAATTCTTATTCTCAAAAAACAGCTTAGTACACATAATCATGATTATGTGGCAATGAGCGTTATATAGGCGAATGATGTGGCAATGGCCGCGGCTGATGACGTAGCAGATGATGTGGCAATGAGAGGATGATGTGGCAAGGGGCGTCCTATAGGTGCGGCAATGGGCGGATGATGTGGCAATGTAGGCGTGACAATTAAGGCGACGTGGCCTTCTGGGATTGGCCGGCGTATAACCCAGATCATATCACTACTTACGTGCACAGTAACTATGGTCGTGGAGAACTGCTTCACCGGTTTGTGCTTTACAATAACGTTTCTTATCTTGAAGTGTTGCTGGTCTCGCTTGCCGTTTGTTGGAAGCCTGAAATTCACGAATTTCACATCAACAGAGGCTAGGGTAAGGGCAGTGGCGGCTCGTGACAATATCGGGTGGTGGGGCAAGGGCTGCAAGCGACTTTTTATCAAGATGACGTCACAATGGAGTTTTCCAACGTAAACAAGTAACTTAGTGGTACGAACTACGGTAACACGAACTTCCCGACAACAGTGATTTAACGTATGTGCCGCGAGAGGTCTGCCGGTGAGCTGTGACTTGAAGTGTGGTAACTGCGTAAACGGCGTACGGAACAAAGATTTCACACGGCTCATGTTCGCACTATACCTGACTTGACTAATTATCTGCAGAAATGGAAATGACTATAACTCGAGAGATTGCGTAAGCCTAGCTGGAAAGGTCAACGAGTTCGGACACATACGCAATTGTTATCTCATAGATTGGACAATGTCATATTGAATCCAAAACATAATTCTGAAGAACTACGGATAGCAGCCTCGGAAATTCGGTCCCGATACAGCATAGGAGATGTTTTGGCCTTGGTGCTGGAGACTGTCACACGACACATACGGCTTACGGTCTATATGTCTGCTGCAAAATCGCCTTTGGAAAATATATTACCGAATAAATACATGGATGAAAGCCGAAAACTTGGTACACTGTTACATGAAATCAACGAGAAGTAGCCTCATGACCGTTTTCGGTATGGTACACTGTCAAAATTAATACAAACAGACCAACACCGAATTTTGCGTAAAATTTACTGAGGAATAGGCTGATCATTGATCAAGCGATCAGCTGTTAGCCGCCATCGAAAACGAAACAGCTATCGCGCTTGACAGGGGTTGTAATTGTAAGCAAATGGCCTGAAGGCCACAATTTCACGGTCAAAATTGACATTGGAGAATATAAAATAAAAGTAAATATTTGAATGCAAACCGAGGATGCTAGTAAACTGTTTCATGATATCATCATCTCATCACTTATATCAGTATGGAACACAGTTAGCGTTAACACAGATACGCCGACTTTTGCGTGAAATCCGCAATGCGTTAGGTAGGCTAAGTGTCAGATCAGCGCACATCTTTAACATCTCGACCTTGATAACGAAATTGCTGCCCTAATCATTGAGTGCCAACCGTAAGACTTGGCACAGCGTTCGATACTAAAATCAAGACATACCATGCAAAAGCTCATGACGGATCTAGGTAAGGAGCATCGTTAAAATCAATGGAGACCAATACCGGCTTTGCGTAAAATATGTTTGCGATAAATGACGAGTCAGCTCTCACTCGATTTAGGAAACGAAATTACCACTAACACAGTACAGCAGTGGTTCTTAACCTTTTTTCGTCCAGCGCCCCCTTTCAAAAATTATCGTGCTCCAGCGCCCCCCCTCAACTTCATATTGTAAGGAATGTAATAAAGACAATGAGTAAGAGGGAGGGCCGTAACAGCACTTCGTCAACCCCCCTAAAAACGATTGCCTTGCGCACCCATAGCGTGATAAACCGAACTTCTGAGGGCTTCGCCCCCACGAACCCCATATCGTGATTTTGATGGTCAGCAAAGTTTGTGTGGCCTGGTCGCCCTAGGTACCAAAATTTGCTATAATGCATGGTAATTACATTTATAAGTCGCTATAAACTTTTTATCCTCTCAGCCCACGTAATCAGATTTACCAGTAGCACTGAGTGAGCTGTTGTATAGGAAAATAAGGGGCACGTAATTAATAATTAAACATATTCGGGCGTTCCCGCAGGTACAATTATTCGTTACCAGGGCCGTAACAGCACTTTGTCAGCCCCCCTCCCCAAACATAAAACGTTGGTCCTGGGCCCCCATCGCGTGATAAACCAAACTTCCAGGGGACTTCGCTCCCAGACCCCTATTAGGCTGTCCGCTATTTGCTGATAGCCTATATTAGGTATCTACATTGGGTGTACATTTACTGAGGGAGCTATTCTCGCCTAGTCGCGCGAAGTGCGAAAAATTTCACTAATTAATGATTGAATTGGTCAATATCATCGGGAATTGCATGTAAATTGAGATCAATTTTTATCCTCTCTCTGCTCACGTAAACACATTTACCGGTAAAGCTGAGTTAGGTGCAAAGTTCCCTCTAAGCTGCGCACGTGCGCAGTGCTGACACGGTCTCTGCGCACAAAAAATCTACGTTGCGCACAACAAATCCGGAGTTTTTTTAGTCGTTACGCACTGTTGTCCAAGGGTCAGCGCAGTGAGTTGTTGAGTGTGCGCAGACTCATCAAAACTTAAAGCGAACATTGTGAGGTTTCTTGGAAACTGTAGGGCCCGTTACCAATAATTAAACATATTCGGGCAGGCGAACCCGTTGGTATGACCTCGTTGCATGATGTTATTTCGTGACCCCCTGTCTGCAATATCAAAAAATATAGAATCGCTCAACGGGGATATCGCCCAACAGGAATATAGCTTGTCGCCCAATCGTACTAAACTAAAAGACGCACACGATTTCAGATTGGTATTTTTTAACTGACATATAATTTTTCCCTGCCAGATGGAATTCGTCTTCTGGGGTTCAGATTTCCAAGACAGGAACATTCGGTGTCAGTCATTTAGGCGCCCATGGACAATTAAACCTATATGTATTTTGAAGGCTATATGTAACGAAGTTTTCGGTGTTAATTTGCTCTGAATACTCATTAAGGATATGTCCTATCACCACATCATCTACTGCGAAGCCATTTTTCTCCAGCGCCCCCCATACCGCCCCCCTGAGCCCAGCGCCCCCCATATCGCCCCCTGAGCGTTTCCGCCCCCCTTCAACATCGCCAGCGCCCCCTGGGGGGCGCTGGGGGCAAGGTTAAGAACCACTGCAGTACAGTGACAAACTTGAAACTTGGTACCGCGTTGAATACTAACATTAAGACTTACCGTACCAAATGTCATGACCGATCTCGGTATGGAACATCGTCAAAATCAATGGATACCAATACCGGCTTTTGAGTAAAATCTGTTTGCGATACATGACGAATCAGCACACACTCAACTTCGGAAACGGAATTACTACCCTAAACTTTAAGTAGAAACCCTGAAACTTGCGACAATGTTAAATACCACCATCACGACATGACATACCAAGTTTCAAGAATTATCATGGTGTGAAACACCATCAAAATCGACCTATACCAGCAAAGGTCGACTAAACGCATATGACGGTAACCGAGTTCAGATGTAGATACGATTGTTACATCACACCTTAAGGGCGAGTAGGCTATGTTGCCCCGGTTGCTCGGTCATTTTATGAATAGGAGAGAGTAAATCACTGTTTCTTTATTGTGCGCAGCTTTGAGAGAATAGACAGTGAAAGCTTGTTATGAGCGCTACCGGGGCATGCCCCGGCTAGGCATTTGCAAAGCGAAAACACGAAGAGAATTCGATTTTCGCAGAGACTTCGCTATATATATGGGCATTTACAAGCGAAAGGACAAGAAGAATACGATTTTTGCTGTGATTTCGGTATATATAGATTGCTGTGCGTCTATAAATGGTAAAGAACTGTTATTGAACAGAATTTTAGGTGGGGCAATGCCCCAGTTGCCCTATAGGACGAGCCGCCACTGGGTAAGGGTATACTAATATAAACTTAACTTTAGAAGTAAATTTATAAATGTCTACTGTACCTTTGACCTCATATATTTCGGAAAGTTCAGAAATCTCGTTGGCACCGCATTCTCTCTCAAACGTATCAACTGGCCCACATGGTAAATGTCACTTTCCGGAAAATGATCGGAGCAGATAACTGACGATCTTGATGGAACCCAGTTTTTTCTAACCATCTTCCTTTCAGCGATTCATTAGTAGGAAACCTGCATTATACGGAGCATTGTATGAAGCAAATCACACTAAATAGTCAATTCTTTGTTACGAGCTATGATAAAAGCAGAAGAGACATAAAATAACTTGTCTGATAAAAGTATACATCTGCCTCTTTTCACTCCATAGGCTATTGTATTCAAGATTGACGCAGCCTTCTAAAGCTAAAGCAGTTCAAAGGTAAACCTTAAAAAATATTTTTGAATGAATAAATTGACAGTTTTGCACAGAGCTATAAGGACTATATCGATGAACTCGACTATATATGGAATTTGCAAATTCCACAGTATTTGTTTAGCATCTGAAAAAGATATCCTGTTTTAACTATGCTGATGAAAACCCATAGGCCATTAATTGAATCTTTTCCTTGTATTCCTACTCTTGCCTACATAGCATAAGCAAGAATTGAATACTAAACTGATTATTGGCCGAACTGCTTGTACTCGATCATGGACAAAATACGAACAGTGAGATGGACATTATTACAGATATTGATGATGAACATTACATAGAAGATATGGTGACACGGATTTCTGCTTATAGTCTGGTCTGGTCATTTCATTCATATAGCTGCAACGAAATGTTCTGCTATCACTTTACCATGACCTGTTCATTACAACTGTGACTGATCTGGGCATGTCTGGCTGATATGCTTATTCTGTTATTCACTTACCGGTGAAAATTTCTGGGGTATCGACGCTTTACTATCGACTCTTCATCACTACTGCCGTTACTATTACTTCTTGCATACGACTCACTGGATATCTTCTTCCGCCTTTTACTACACCCATATAGGCACAGCAAAGGCTACCACTACCACCAGATAAACGTACTATCTTCGACATGTCGAATTACACAGAATATTTAACGCAGAGCGAATGTTTGTAGTTGTATAATTGTATATCTGACTCCAGAAAGGTTGCATTTACAATTCGCTGCGTGTTTCTTCTTTCGTTCGACGGACCGGCGTACACGCCGTACGACCTTGTTGGCTGAAGTACCACGAAGCCTGTCTATTGCACACGTATTCGATGGATCACACTGACGAATATATTTTGTTTCCGTCTCCCCGACTTGTAACTTTATTGAATGTCACGTACAGTTCAAAATGCAATATATCTTTCTCAATCAGCGAAATATTTATGAATGTCTATCGACTTCCGAACCAGCTAATAATCATGAATGTATGTATATCAACTTCCGAACCAGCTAATAATCATGAATGTATACATCAATGTCTCTACGTGGTATTACACACGTATATCTCGAAATGAACCCAACGTCGTACGATTTCATATTTCGTTATCTACGTTCACACGACAAATTATACGACTCACAAAGGTATTATCAGGTTTCAGTTCAGGGAATTAGGTAAGGTTCACAACACTCCCTATTGCTCAAATCTTAAAATGGCGTGAACAATAAATTTCGCAGTGGCGGCTCGTCCTATAGGGCAACTGGGGCATTGCCCCACCTAAAATTCTGTTCAATAACAATTTAACCATTTATAGACGCACAGCAATCAATATATACCGAGATCACAGCGAAACCCGCGTTCTTCTTGTGCTTTCGCTTGCAAACGCCCATACATAGCGAAGTCTCTGCGAAAATCGAATTCTCTTCTGTGTTTTCGCTGTGTGAATGCCTAGCCGGGGCTTGCCCCGGTAGCGCTCATAACAAGCTTTCACTCTCTATTCTCTCAAAGCCGCGCACAATAAAGAAACGGTGATTTACTCTCTCCTATTCGTAAAATGGCCGAGCAACCGGGGCAAATATGCCTACTCGCCCCTAAGGTGTGATGTAACAATCGTATCTATCTATATCTGAACTCGGTTACCGTAATATGCGTTGAGTCGACCTTTGCTGGTATAGGTCGATTTTGACGGTGTTTCGCACCATGATAATTCTTGAAACTTGGTATGATATGTCGTGAAGGTAGTATTTAACACTGCTCCAAGTTTTAGGCTTGCTACTTAAAGATAATGGTAGTAATTCCGTTTCCGAAGTTCAGTGTGTGCTGATCTATCATGTACATAGTACAGCAAACGGATTTTACTCAAAAGCCGGTATTGGTCTCCATTGATTTTGACGATGTTCTATACCGAGATCGGTCATGACATTTGGCACGGTAAGTGTTAGTATCGACCGATGTAACAAGTTTTAAGTTTGTCACTGAACTATGTGGGTGGTAATTTCGTTTCCAAAGTCGAGTAAGAGCTGACTCTTCATTTATCGCCAACAAATTTACGCAAAAGCCGTTATTGGTCTCTATTGATTTTAACGATGTTCCATACCTAGATCTGTCATGAGCTTTCACACGGTATGTCTTGATTTTAGTATCGAACGCGGTGCCAAGTCTTAAAGTTGACGCTCAATGATTGAGGCAGTTATTTCGTTTTCGAGGTCGAATATGGTAGAGATGCGCGCTGATCTGATACTTAGCCTACCTACGTCATTGCGGATCTCACGCAAAAGCCGGTGTCGGTCTGTGCTAATCTATAGTCTGCGTTCCATAACGAGATCGGTGATGATATTTCCAATGGTATATCTCGATGATCGCATGAAACAGCTAACCAAGATTCTCGGTTTGCATTCAAGTATTCGCATAATTTTATGTTCGCCAATGTCCATTTCACTGTGAAATTGTGGCCTTCAAACCATTTGCTTACAATCCCCTGTCAATTGCGATAGCTATTTCATTTTCGATGTCGGCTAACAGCTGATCATTCGATCAGCCTATTCCTCGATCTATTTTACTCAAAGTTCGGTGTTCGTCTGTTTGCATTGATTTTGACAGTGTACCATACCGGAATGGGTTATGAGATTACGTATGCTACTTCTCGATGATTTCTTGTAACAGTATACTAAGTTACGGCTTTTATTCATGTATTTATATATTAATATATTTTCCAACGGCGATTTCGCAGCAGACTTATAGACAGTGAGCCGTATGTGTTGTGTCACAGTCTCCAGTTTCAAGGCCAAAATGTCCTACGTTGTTCCGAGACCGAAGTTCCGAGGCTGCTGTCCTTAGTACTTCAAAGACCATTCAAATTGATGTTCTGGATTCAATATGACAGGCCCAATCTATGAGATAACAATTGCGTATGTGTCCGAACTCGTTGACCTTTCCAGTTAGGCTTACGCAATCTCTCGAGTTCTAGTCATTGGAATTAGTCAGGTCAAGTCAAGTGCGAACATGAATCGTATTGAATCTTTATTCCGTACGTAGTTTACGCAGTTGCCTTTAGAGCGAAAATGAGAGGTCTAGAAGTTGTCCAGTCTATTGATCCAATCGTACGCCGGGTGCCTCCGCTTTGGTTGCCTATTATCACCTGGTCGTAACCAGAGATGGCCACAGTCCGGTTCAGGAGCAGAAGCAGGATTTCAATGTTTTTTTATCTGGCCGGACTGGATCCGGATTTCGAATTTGGGGTGACGGTCGGATTTTAGGGTCTATCGATTTGCGTAATCTATAACTCTACCATGAAATCAAAACGCATGCTACTAAGGATGACCTGATACTTGATTCGTGGCATAGGGACGATTCTTAGTTCACGTACATTTTGTAAAATAATCCTTTGATTAAAAATAAATGAATAAAACATTTGTTACCACACTTCAAGTCACGGCTCACCGGCAAACCTCTCGCGGCACCTACGTTAAAATCACTGTTGTCGGGAAATTCATGTGACCATCATAAAGTTACTTTTTTACGTTGGAAAACGCCATTGTGACGTCATGTTGATAAAAGTCGCTCGCAGCCCTTGCCCCACCACCCGATATTGTCACGAGCCGCCACTGAAATTTCGTTAAAGAATATCAATATACTGAAACGAGATATTGGGCTGAAACAAATCCTGAATGTTTGAATAATTAGTCATTCAAAGCTCTATACGCATACAATACTACAGAACCAATACGAATCAAATATATTCAAACACCGACCGCTTTTCCATAAGCCCCTGTACTAAATCGATTAACCGAGTACCCACAATGCATCTGCGCATGGGGATCACGCAAATTTGTATAGCCGGAGATAGCAGTAGTTCGGGGCTTGGGTACGACCAACTATTTACAAATATATGTGCACTATAGGAGAGGTTAAGCTGATATGCCACGTTCTCGGATTCTCGTTCTCGTCAGTAACGAGTTGTCACAACACAAACCAGTACCGAAAGACTTCGTGAAACGACTGAAAATAGGCTGATTTTCGCTCAAAAAGATTCCATGCTAATAATGAACGTGTTATACATCTTAATTTAGCATCGAAACCCTGAACAGCGTCAAATCTACAACCCACGGAGATAAATAACGAAACCAACTCAAAAACTGCCATCTGCGCGCATGAAGCACGATTAACCGTCCGCCATCCATTGACCATAAAGGCGGCGCTCGTGAGCAAAAATGAAAATCGTGAGCAGCAGAGTGCCGCCTGCAATCTACAGTCTCTATAGTGCCGCCCTTGATTGCATATAAATTTATCGGTCGAGTGCTCACACTTGTGAGGTCACAAAAGTGGTAAGTCATTGTAATGGCTTCGCTCTGAGTATAGATAACTAACTATCTATACTCTGAGAGCATTTGATGAAAATCTTATTTGTGTAGTCGAATTTTCGTGATGGAGTCTCAAGTTGACATTGAAGATGCTACCGATCAAAATGCCGAAGGAATTTCCGTGGTTTCCGCGAGCTTGGGGCCCGAAGGTAATAGGAAATGCCAACTTTTGTTAGCGATTCTTTTTGTCCCTCGACCAACTAGGTATGGCTACCGGTGATCCCGGTGGTAGATTTGATATTGAAAGTGAGGACTGAGGTACCGGTAGTTAGAATCATGGACGCCGGCTGGACTTTACTGATTACCGGTCATGTATCGTAGGCTATTCGGTGATAAGCATGTGGAGGGGATTAGTGAATTCGTGAGCAGTGCGGTATTTACTGCGGTTAGCTGTTGGCCAACTGACTCAAAGTAGCAAATCTCAATATTGCCAAGCCGGGAGCAGAGTCCGGCGTAGTTTGTACTCTGGTTACAGAATTAGACCAGTAATGTCCAAAGGCAAAATTAGAATATAGTTTATACTCTGGGTACAGAAGTAGACCATTTATGTTGCCCGGTTAAATAGAGATATCGTCACCTGGTCGACGTATGTCCGTAGACCAGCGATGTTCGCCAGTTAAATTAGAACATAGTTTGTACTCTGGGTACAGAAGTAGACCAGTAATGTCCAAAGGCTAAATTAGAATATCGTTTATACTCTGGGTACAGAAGTGGACCATTTATGTTGGCCGGTTAAATAGAGATATCGTCACCTGGTCGATGCATGTCCGTCTGTCTGTCGCGGGCATCCCTAAAAGACGGAGAAGCGGAGGCAACGGAGAAAGCAGAGAACGGACCCAAAACGCGGAAACAACGGAGACAGCCAAAAATGCCGATTCCTAAAAGACGGAGATAGCAGATGAAGCGGAGAGCGGAGCTTTCGGTCATTGACCTTTATAGACACGCGCATACGCAGCTCTAAAACTTGTAGACGGCGGGACATATAAACTTTCGAGCTAAATAAGAATTAAAATGCAACATATGAAGCTGAAATCAGAATCTATGTATGCGAATAGAATAACGGAATAGTCAGCCATTCGAGTTCAAGAGATGACGTAGCGGACGGTTATAATATACTGAAAGCGGAGTTCGGGGCGTAGCGAAATATATTTCGAAACAGCGGAGAATAACGGAAAGTCAGCCATGCGAGTTTCAGGCCAATTTGTCGAATAATGATTGCCCATCGATGAGATGATATAGCGGACGGTTATAATATACTGAAAGAGAAGTTCGGGGAGTAGCAAAATATGTTTCGAAACAGCGGAGAATAACGGAAAAGTCAGCCATGCGAGTTTCAGGCCAATTTGGTGACTGATTGCACATCGATGAGATGACATATCGGACGGTAATCATATACTAAAAGCGGAGTTCGGGCCATAGCGAAATATATTTTGAAACAGCAACAAAAATGTGCGTATATATTGTTTTTTGGCTATAACTCATTTTGTGTTCACAATAGAGAAAACTTTCTTCTGAAGACAGATAGAAACATGATGCTTCCACAGATTTTGAGCTATATATCATGACTCTACGATCAGCGGTTGCCGAGATGGGCCATTTTACCCCCCACACGCAGAAATTGGGGGATTGCCGGCTGGAAGATGGGGGCAACACCCTGAAGTCACTTTTTATTGAAGTTTTAGGTCATTTGTCAGGATTGAGGAAGCCCTTTTTTTGATTTGAAAAATAAAGTCATTTTCACTCCACCCTAATACGCGTGTCTATAAAGGTCAATGACCGAAAGCTCCGGTCTCCGCTATCTCCGTCTTTTAGGAATCGGCATTTTTGGCTGTCTCCGTTGTTTCTGCGTTTTAGGGTCCGTTCTCCGCTTCCTCCTCTTCTCCGTCTTTTAGGGATGCCTGTCTGTCTCTCTACTGTTGGAATCGTTGGCTTTTTTGCTTGATATATCAGGTGATCCCGATGATTTTCCAAGTTAAAGTAATTTAATAAAAAAATAATTAAAAAATACAACATAGTGTGAGCACAGGACACCAATTCCATACAGGTTTCATACTCGTTTGCCATTGCTGAGCCTGGCGAGATCTCTGACGGCGGTGGAAAAGACCAACAGTTTATTCATTTTTTTTATTCAATAAACAACAGATTATACATCCACGGGCGTTCTCGTCCGTATGAGTATTACCAAAAAAGATACAATAATAGTAAGATATTTTGCTTGATACCGAAACGTTGGCGTTGACCTTGTGCAATATCCACTTTACATTGTCTGTAATTAAAAACGTGTAATACGTGACTATTTTCACCCTAGGTTGGTTACCTATATCTATATAATATCTCTATAATAATATTATTAAATATATAGGCTAATATCTAGTGTAGTGGGAGCACATGTGATGACATGGTGAAACACTTTAAATTTGTACATATTCATAGGGAACACTGATAAGTGGTTTTCATGGGGAACACTTTTCTTTGTGGGTAGGAAAGTAGACCAGACCCGCATTTTGAAATGAGCCGTGAGCCAAAGTCAGATTCACAATTTGAAATCATGCGAAAATTGCCTCATTGACATTTGTGCGACTCCCCAGTCGTCAGACTTGTACAAACTTTTCAGTTCAAAGTTGACGGTCAACTAACTAACGTTTTTTTGAGTAGTTCTAGATCTAGTTCTGGTTGCGTGCCATTTGCGCAACTGCGACTATACGGCGTAACCCTAGCCCGGCGTATACCAGGGCTATTGTAGCACATTGTGTCGTTAAACAAGTAATTCAGTATTGAATCAGAGTGAAAAATGTTTCCGTCACGCGGATGAAATTTTCCAATCGCACGAGAAATCCGCCTGTCACGCACAACATGTCGAGAACAACCACCGATTCCAGTCTGGCTCGCGGGCGGGTTTTTGGGGCCAAAATCTCTCCCATTTCAAACTCGAAACCCCTTCCTCTTGAAATGTCGATTTTATGTCAGGTATTTCCGATAAAATAAGGATTAATGTTTTGCCTAGGAGAATGAAATCCAGTTCAGAGTGGTTCTTAACATTTAAAGACTTGGGAACCCCTACGCCAGAGGTGGGCAATTATATTTCTGAGAATGAGAAGCAGGAAATACGTTGGTGGGCTAAGTCAAAAGTTTGCACTGTATTCTGCGGTGCATCAATTTTTAAATGTCGTTAGTTCTAGTTTTAGTTCTAGTTGCGAATTTTGACAAGTGAGTAGTTCTAGTTCTAGTTGCGCAAGTAGTTGTGCAAGTCTGCCAGCCCTGGCTAACGCTTGTGAGCTACCGGTATATCACCCAGGATAATGCCAGAGATGGAGAAAGTAATCACCGCTGGTAGAATATAGAAGTAATGGTCATTTTTTACTCAAGTAGACATGAAAGTAGCAATTTCCAAGTAAAAAACTAAGCATTCTTGGCCTAGTTGTGCCTGGAAATCTGAAAACTGTCCAGTAGAAGTAATCTAAAACATTACTACAAGAAGTAAAAGTACTTTGTTACTGACCATCTCTGTGTATTATTACTACAAAATTGTCGAAGCTAAGAAGCTAATTTTGTTTCGACTACTGGTACTGTTAGAATATTGGAAGCTATCTGCTCTATAAAACTGTTCATGATGTCAAAGTACTTAGTAAAACAACCGCAATACTTCATTGCAATTTGAATAGACTGGATGTTAAGGTACAAAAACTTTGTAATGACCGCCGATGCCTATAATACCGCGGTATATTTTGTTTTAAGATGACAATACAATCGAAAAAATTGCAGAAGAAAACGCTGTTGTGCTAAACCTACCGGCTAATGACCCGATAGAAACAACCAATATCGAAACACAGCCTACAAGTAAGCATGTTATTTGTCTGTTGAGAAATATTTTTGATTTCATGCATCTCATTTGATTGAGGTGAATTGTTCAGAAATACCAGATGTCTGCTTAAGGTATTTCATATGTGCTTACGCTCCCTTTAATTGTAAGGAAAATATTACCTCATATGGTAACCCCTATATATTAAAAAACACACTTGTAGAAGGGGTATAGACATACCATAAAGGTCAAGATATAAAGGTCAAGCTAACATTCATAGAATTCAATACCCGGGTATAATTGACTCAACTCAAGTTAGAAATTTTTTACTCTACTTGACTCGAGTCATTTTGTTAAACTATGAAAATGTCTCGACTCAAGTCCATTGTGTATTGACTCGACCTGTACTCGACACATTCTATGTGACTTGTTGTAAACGCATATATTAGGACCGATACTTGAAAAATTTATCCAGGCCTGGACTCGGACTTGACTCGTTTGTGAATGTAAAATGACTTGACTTGAGTCAAAACTATAGAAGTCGAATTGACTTGTGACTTGGAACTTTATGAATTTATGAATTGGGGGAGAGTGGTGAGAGTGGTGAGCGTCGGGGCCAGCCAAGTTGGCGGACCGGTTTTGATTCCCACCGTCGAAGGTTATTCTGGGCTCCTCGTCCCCCGTGTTGCTGTTCTTACGGCGACAAAAAAGCCCGGAGAAAATTACCCGATAAAGAAAGGAGAAGAGCAAGAAATGGCTTCTAAAATAAAGGTACCTACGAAGAAAGAGTAACATCGAAGAAGACTGACGGGCACTAAGTCGAGGTGGATGCCAGTTCAAGAGACTCCAACTGGTTGGTCGTTGGGCATCCTCCTATCTGTTCATTACATCGTATTGTCTTGTATATCCCATTGTACACTGTGTGTGTGTCTGAGGCAGATGAAAATATAATCTCAGATTGATTGATTGATTCTATATGGAACCTTGTTCAAAACTGTAGTCCTTTTACCGTGGGTTACCCATGGATATCTAGACTAGGGATTGATAACTCGTTTTTGCCTGTTACATGATGAGGGCAAAATTCATATTATCTGTCTGCACCTATGGACCCTTGTTACCCACTATTACTCCTTCAAGTTTGATAGCAAATCGTTGATGACATCACAGTGGCCATGACGTCATAGCGACTATGACGTCACAAACACTTTTTAATATAATATTCGTGAAATGGCATGCAATTAATTGATTAGAAACGCAACATAAACTAATGAATTGATTAGAAACGCAAGATAAACTGTTACAGGACATGCAATACCACCAATTTTGGTTGTGTCAATCCTTTGAAGCCTTTGATGTAAGCTTCCTAATTTTACGTCTTTTTTTTTGCTGGCGGCTCAACAAGAGACGGTTTGCTATTGAATCGCCTAAGTTCATTCTTCGCAAATCAATTGAAAGCTTTCTGGACGATGAAGTTGAAGTTTGCATGACCAGCTTGACAGCAGTTATTCAGAAGAGGGCGCATTGGGTTGGACAAATGAACCACCTCGTGAGTTGCCTCTGAAAACAAATCTTTGGTTTTGACAACAAAACAATTTTTGCTTCATGTCGACGGAATCACTTATGATGGTGAAATATTTGACAGCAAGCGCCGTTATTGCAAAGCATAGCTCGGTAGGCTCAGCAAGTCCACCTCGATCAGCCATTTTGAATATTCTTTTGTATTCTTCCGGGAAGCAGAAATCCAAATCCGAAACATCACGTTCGGTTATCAACAATTTTTTGCAACTTTCGTTGCACAGAAATTGATCGACCAATATATCCACTAACATCACCACAGTGGTGCGGAGATAGGCAAAAGAAAGCTCACCAACCATTTGTAATCTTCTGCAGGTTGTAACACAGTTGCGGTGAAAGGTGGGTCTTGTTCATTCAAATTAAGAATGCTTTTCAAACCATGCTGCTGAAGTAAGCTCAAGCAGCGAAACTTCTTCAGAGAATTTGCCGGAGGCTCCTTCATGCAGGGGCTGCCCATATGCCTTAAGCCCAATCACAGTGCTTTCACTGAAAACAGCAAGAGCATGTATAGGCGACGTTCGAGCAATACCGCTAGGATTCAAAGATACTTTAGTTAATTTGTGAGCAGCTTTGACTGAAAGGCCTTCTTCAAGTTCATACAATTTTCGTATGTGGCTGAACTTGGCATCGCACGACTCTCCTAAGATATCCTCGTGACCAGCAGTGGGAGGATTCATCCGATTTTTGTTTACAAAGTTATTGTATATATTTTTAAAATTATGGGTAAAATCAAAAATGAGAGAGAGCTCTTCTCCACTCCTCCCTGGGTGCTTGATACTCGGACGAAGCTGACCACTACAAAGCTCAATGAAGAGTTTCCTGTTACAAACATGGGTATCCGTGGACACCGCTATCACCAGGAAGAATTCATCCAAAGCCTGCATGACAAATTCAAACCACTTGCGAAGGCGGTTTGTGTCCAATTTTTCAACTGGAATCAGGCAAGCGATATCTTCGTACTTGCTGAACAGAGACTGGACCATAAATGCCAGTACAGTTTTTGCAGGTTTGCCTTCCTCAGACAGACCCGCGAATGGGCCATTGGTGTACGCAATACTTTGTGCTGTATACACCTCATCTATCATCACTCATCAGGCATACGATACGATCGCGAGGTGTTGAGTCTTTTGACCGCTCTTTTAAATAATGCAAGTCTACTTATCTTGGCTCCACAGTCATTTTTGATGATATTTGGCAAAGTCGACTCATCGAAGGACTAGTCAATCTCCACAGGAAAGCCAACATAAGGGTATAAGCTGAATACCGGCGACCTTTTGGGTGGATTTGAATCAACTTCAACCGTTCCACAATAAATCCCAACAAAGGTGTCATACAGTCATCCTGTAGAGCTGTGGACTCTGCCTTAGCGACGTGATAATCTTCCAAGATAGACACAGCAAGACTAATGCTGCTCGAGTCATCACTGCCACCATAAAGTTTCCTGCATACAGCAAGCATGTTGGCTACCTGGCTGGTGCTTTGTATAAATCCGGTTGGAAGCACGTTCTCATACATCAATCTGGGAAGTGGTTTGGAATTAACAAAAGCAAATACTTCCAAATTCTGCTATATGACAACAGATATGGCAAGTTTCAGTGGATTGATCATATTTTCTGATGTCTCTATCCAGTGAAATTGCAGCGAATCATTGGTGCACACAGAACTATATCTGGATGGTAGTATCTCACTCTTAATCTTCTCTTTCAGAGAAGCTAATGTTTCGATATTTTCAAGCATAAATATTTGCTTGTCACGGCCCTCAATTAGAGAATTTTGCATTTCACGTCTTGCAGAAGCACTTGATTTGGCACTCTGAGATTTGGGGCTCGATACACTCAAATACTCCGACAGATTCGGGAAAACACCCGGTTTCAATCGCGATCTTGATAATTTCTGAAATTCATGCTTGTTTCGACGGGTGCTGTTTGTATCACGGGTGTCTTCCAGAGTTGGATCAATTGTAATTTGTAATTGTAATTGAATGTAATTAATTACATTTTTCAATGTAATTGTAATGTAATTGTAATTGAAGCATTTTTATTTTGTGTAATTGTAATTGTAATTGTAATTTGACAAAAATTTTGCTCAATTACAATTTCAATTACATTAAATTGCTACTGAGACCTGACAAGCACAACATAAAATAATTGACTTATAATATATTCTCTTTAAATGTCGACAGGGAATTTGGTGGATCCATTCGCGGAAACCCTTGACTGCGCCCTTGCGGACGAAGTTTTTTTTTAAATTTTTACCGCTATGCTGGCCTCGGCTGCCATTGTATACAATTTTTAGATTAATAACCAACGGATGGATTCGCAACACGTGACTCACGATTGAATACGCCGAGAAGCGAACTGCTGAGCCAGCTAAAAGCAGCAGAATTGATATTCCCATAGCTGGCAATACAAGCGTCTAAATTTCATATATGTATGGTCCTAATCGAAAGCTAGTGTCGCACTGATTCCACAATAAAAGTATATTTCCAGGCAATGGTACCATCCCAAAATAGTCGTGAAAGTCTGGGAATCGGCATTGTTCTGAACAATCGCTGGGCGTAATTGGTAATTGTTGTGGTCATGCTGCTGCAGCGCTCTCCCTTTTCAGAACAGTCGGCCTTAAACGGCTATTTTGAAGCAGTTACATTGCCCTGACGAGATTTAATTTTGTATTTTCGGAATTAGTACATCAATAGCTTACGATAAAGACCAGATGCATCAAATTTGGACGCATGGATCGCCAGCTCTAGGACTACAAAGTTTGCTGCTTTTAGCCGGCGCTGCAGTACGTTTGTCGGTGCATTCATCCGTGACTCACATCTTGCGCATCTATCCGTGGGTTGGCAATCTACAATACGATTTCAGATCACGATGCTGCATCGTTATTTCGTCTGGCTAACTAACCAGACCACTGGATATTATATAACGTCTTATCTGACAAAGCACGGTTTTGTTTTTACTCCTCATCCTAATTCCTACGTCCCTCGATAAAAATAATATTATTTCTTTAATTAAATACTATATACGCAAATCCAACACGTGCATATATTATAATACTTTTTCAACGACATACTGCACCCTATCCTTAATCCTAACCCATAGGAAATTAGGTAAATAACATTTTACATTTCCAATTACGTGAGCCATAATTACCGAGCATACAAAACACGCTTATATTACGTCACATCTTACATAGCATACTATGTACGCATATAAACGCATTTATTACTATACAATCTGAACTAGACTTGAATTGTTGTTAAATACGACGCTACGGTTGTCAAGGAGCACGGTTGAATTTATGATTATTCAATTACATGTTCAACAGCAGCAATTGTAATTGTAATTGTAATGTAATTGAAGCATGCAAGGAGTAATTGTAATTGTAATTTGATATTTTTAGTATGGAGTAATTGTAATTGTAATGTATCATCATCATCATCATTGGTTTATTAGCAATTTTATCAGTTCAATACACCACAAAAAATGCGATACAATGAATAGACAGGAAGATGTCGAAGCGACTTGGATTTGTCAATGGAATCGGACACCCACCTTGGCCTAGGCGTAGTAAAGAGGAGGCATGCACACTGAATGAAAGTAAAAAATACAGTATAGAAAAAGAAAGCGACAAGAAATAGGGCGGCATGTCATGGGAAGCGAGATCGATAGGTCAGTCGTGGTCCGGTAATCTTGAGGATGGACTGTATTTATTTAGTAGTAATTGCTTGTATTTCGACTTGAATGTGGACATGCTCGTCGACTGTCGGATGGCCGGCGGGATACTGTTCCACACATCAGGTCCGGCATATTTGATGGAGCGATGATCTTTTCGGTCGATCATATGATATTTGGACGACGTGGACGCGCGTGTGTTGTACTTGTGCGCTTTTGATTCAGAGGTAAAGAAGTCATTGAAATATTCGGGGCAACGACCGCAGTGAAACTGATACATGAACTTGGCGATTTCTAGTTTCCGCATATCTTCTATGTTTAGGACGCCGAATCTCTTCAGCAGCGACTTATTGGATGGGCAGCCAGGTCCCTTTGGGGCCCTAGCTATGATTCGGAGTACTTTGTGCTGTAGTTTCTGCAGTGGCTTGAGTGCAGTTTTACTGGCAGCCCCCCAACAGAGGATGCCATAATGTAACTTCGATTGGATTAAGGATTTAAAGAGTATCAGAAGAACCCATGCTGGCATGAAGCGCTTAAGGCTGTAGAACAGGCCGCACTTCGGTGATAATTTAGTTTCTAGGGACTGAATATGACTCTTCCAGGACATGTTCGAGTCCAGTAAAACTCCGAGATATTTGGCATTATCTGTGTTGGAAACGGGCTGACCAGCGATATTAACGGTTAGGTTATTTTTTGAATTTACTGTCAGCAATTGCGATTTCGAGGCGTTTATGCAAAGGTTGTTCTGGGCCGTCCACTCATGGACTTTGGGCATTTGGTCACCAGTCAGGGCATCCAGCTCTGCCGTCGAAGATGCGGAAGAGAGGAGGTGAGTATCATCATTGAAACATTCATGAAAGTAATTGTAATTGTAATTGTAATTGAACTGAAATAATGTAATTGATCCAACTCTGGTGTCTTCCATGAAGCCATCAGAAGAGAAGTGCTTCGCACACACCCTGGTGTATATTGTTACTATCCAATTTTTGCGTGGAATCGCTGATATCCATTTCTGGCGTAAATGTTGCTCTTGTGGAAAAACAAACTGGCGTCCATGTAAACCTGAGCTTTCCTCTACTGTAGTACTTTTTCTGGGTTTGTATCCGGTACGGCAATTTGGCGCACAGCAGGTATATCACATCCGTCAATTGTAGTGTCAGCGTCAGATAAATTCAAGTCTAAGATAGAAATGATAGAAAAGAAGGAAATTAAATTATATTGGCGTGTAGCCCTATGAGCCTGTAATCCTAAAGGCAGGATTGCAATCGACATGGACCTAGAAATAAGTACAGTCGAAAAATTAGATTAGCATGCAACTAGTCTTTTTCAACTTACAAGCTGGGAATATCACATTCCATACTTTACGCCAGAAACAATCTGCTCCAGCAATTCCTTGTTAGTAATGGTAGGGGAGATAGTGTAGTGGTTACGATAAGCGCCCACCAATCTGACGGACCGGGTTCGATTCCCGTCGGAGGTTTATCTGGGCTCCTCTTATTACGGCAACAAAAAAGCCCAGTAAAAGACCCGACGAAAGAAGCATCTCACAATGAATGGAAAGAACTAGTAGAAAGAGCCGCGGCTTCAAATCAGATCAACATCGGAAAGAACTGTGACATCGGGCACTCTAGGCCGAGGTGGATGTTAGAGAATAAGGAATGCTACTGATGCGTGTCGTTCGACATCCTCCTATCTGTTCATAACATCGCATTGTGTCTTATCGCATTGTACATTATGCGTGACTTGTTCAGATAAAAAATAACCCAACGATGTTATGTTAGTAAAAAGTGCTTCATGGATCTCACGAAAGCTCAGGCCCGTTACTCAGGCCCGAAACAGCACATCGTCAGCCCCCCGTAAAAAAATTCGGTCTTGGGCCCCCATACCATAGGATTACCATACGTCCTCTTTTAGGAGGATTCGTCCTCTTTTTTGACTTTTTTTACTCTTTTGAAAGCGTCCTCGGAGGACGCCCAAATGTCCTCTTTGTTGGTATTTTGTCCTCTTTTTTGAGAATTTTGGTTAAATATAGGGCAAAATCCGACTCAGATACAGTAAATAAGCATTGAAGTAACGCTCCGGAGTCTATTTCGGGAGCTGACCGGAAAGCTGACCTTTTTTTATTCAACCAACAGATAATGTGGAAGAAAAACTATATTTTGGGAGTTGAGCCGGAAAGTAACCCTACCGTAGGATAATATACCAAACTTCTTCACCTCGTTGTAATTAGAGGCGTCAACCAAGATGGAAAAAGGCTGTACACCATGTTCAGAAAAAATCATTTTTTGAGCGTATGGAGCAAGAACTCCAGTAACAATGCTTGTAGTCTTGGACCTGGCCGAAGTATACTTTTTATTTGCGATGTTGGAATCGGGAGATATTGCTTTGAACAATTGCGATGTGCAATCGTTGTTGAGGAATGATTCCTTGTGTTTGACAGCATGGAATGCCCAGGTACCCTCAGCAGCAGCTGCCTTGTAGTCTGTGGTCATTAGTGCTGATCGACTTTGAAAAAATTATTCATCGACTGGCTCGAACTAATCATTATGACACACTTCTTGTGTTTTGGGGTGTCAATGTGAGTTGAAATAGCGGTCTTTCCTATGGCCTCTAGATTAATGTCACAATTGCATATATTGAAATGTGCGAAACACTAGCCCTTCGGGCTTCATTTGATACCTTTGAATTCTCTCTCACAATCGTCACGAAAAACGTTTTTACGCTTGCCTATTTTAACTAATCAGATTTAGCCTTATTAGCAGCTAAAACTATATGTGCAATATAATTTAGATGACTTAATCAATGATATATAGCTTTACTACTTTTTAACCCAAGTTTCGACTGCACTGCGCTCTTTTTCACTACGCAATAAAATGCTGCGTTTCCCATAGCTTATTCTGCTGCAGACTAAACAGCAGAAACCCAGTACTGTTGTTTACTGTTAGAATGACGTCCGCCGCGATAGCTTGGTACAGTCAAAACTGCTTTGCCACTCACTGCCCTAACTACTTGGGTGTCAAATCCTGTGGCGTGTACGCCATGGGAGTTCCTTTCATTTATGATGTCATAAAATCTCGACGCAAAAGCATAATTTTAGAATATTATGCAACGCAGATACCAGAGGAAAACGACCGACGTTCTGTAGTAGTTGAAAATAAGACAAAATAAGGTCGAAAGTCGAAAACAAGGACATTTCTTATAAATAAGGACAGTTGAGTTTTCTAAGACCTGGCCCTTCAAAATAAGAACAAATCTTAGTAATAAGGATGGTATGGCAACCCTGCCTATAGGCATGTAAGCCTAAGCCTATAGGCATATAAGCCTATAGGCATATAAGCCTATAGGCATATAAGCCTATAGGGCTAAAGCCCCGCACACCTAGGTTATAGTTCTGTCTATATACGGTGTAGCATCAGTGGCTATACGTCTAGACAAAGAAAACGAGTACAAATCCGCCAGTCACTACCAGTACTGCATTAGCATGGTAAAACATAATGACAGCGGTAGCCACTAGCCATTACCGGTACCTCTCCAGCATGGAAAAACTTAACGACTCGAGTAGTTCTCACCGGTACGGTACTTCTCGCGCGTGAAAAGCTGAAAAACCTGAGCAGCCAATACCGGTACCGCTCCGGCATGGAAACTATCAAAACTTATCCTTGGTTCACCTCAGTAAGATCTACGGTCAGTCTATCTCGTATATCGACAGTAATGACGCAATTAACGATGAACGCAAACCCCCAATTACAATCAGAATTAGTACCGGTATTGCTCAAAGGCGACCGTCATCGTCGCTTCGCACGGGCTTTATGAGACAGTTTGCCAGCTAACTTACGCTGTACATTCGTCTTTAACTTATCTAGTAGATATCTGGAGAAGAGTACATAGCCCCGAAGTAACAAATAACAATGAACACAATTTGAACTCTGAGCGCAACGACACTCCTCCGCCTCTATTCCTGTTTGACAAGAATTCCCTCATTCCGTCAATAGAGAACTCGGTCACGTGACTAGTTATCAATCCCGTAGTCTAGATATCCCTGGGATTACCAGACCTTTAGGAAGATCTAACTTCTTTCTCGGGTTTTTGAAAATGTTCTCCGAGGACGCCTTAATGTCCTCCTTTTAGGCAATTCGTCTCCCTTTACAGCTTTTACAACCAAGATAATGGACAGATTCGAGTGGCAATCGGCATAAATGATGCAATAGCAAAGATGGACGTTCGAACAGGAAATTCGGGGCTCGATCGAAAGTGACGACCTTTTTTTTCAAGTCAACTCACCAAATTTTACAGCAATAGTTGCGAAATCGGCTGTTTTCAGTTTTGATCAACTAACTTTTCTGATTTGGTAAAAGTGTCCTCTTTTCCCAGGGATTTCTAAAACTTCCAGAAATCCCTGTCTTTTCCCGATTCCCAAATATGGTAACCCTATACTACCTAATATGGGGTGAGTTTTTTTTTTGTACAAATGTACATCTATGAAATCACGTGTGGAATCTTAAAGTACTATTTTTTAACTTTAACAGCTGCTCAATGCGACACTATTCCTGTACGTACGTTTCAAGTTGCCCAGCCTAATGGCAAAAAAGCGGCGCCAAGAAATCTGGAGTCTTTTCATCGCGATAAGCGGGGTCTGTTCATGTTCTTCAGTACTAATACATATTCTCACAAGAGTGTGATTGTGATGCATTTCTATGCATGGAGTGAACACCATTCTGTCTGGTGTGGTAACTGTGCCATGGCAAATAGTGTTGTTACATTGAGGTGATGATTTGACTTGAAATATTATTTCTATTGGAAGGTTTCATGAAACGCTACGGAGTCAGAATGGGAACAATAGCTGTCGCTACGACTCTATGCATCGCTGGGTTTGTGGTTTTTGCTATATCATTAACAGGTAAGTCAGCACTGTGCAGTATAGTGTGGTTGATTGCATTTTTACCAAATGTGTACCTAGATTTGTTCATTGACCGACATTGAAACAGTCGAGGATTTCACTAGGTTTCCGATGCCTTATATTTCAATGTATAAACCTTTTCTAGTAAATTTTTTCCGTAACTCATCCCTTGCATTTGTGCGTGTGCGTTTTGAGCTGAAAAAGATTTGAGTGCAGCGATTTTACGTAGCCCAGGAAGTGTATTAAATACAGGTGTTGCTACGGTATGGGTTGCTGGAAAACAGCATTTTCATATTGCACCTGCTTTAGAAATCCTCGAAGCTACCTAAGACAGGGCATCATTTTGCAGGATTCACCATGTAAATCAGTGGTCGGGAACCTTTTTTGGCCGAAGAGCCATATTGGCCCTATTTTTTCCATCTCAACTCCCAAAGAGCCATACATTCCAATCAACTGTTACGTCACAATTGAAAATTCGTGACGTCATCGTAGCACAAATTCGAACTCACTACATGGGATTCCTCGTGTCATGTGCGCCATATTTTCTCTGTAAGGACAGGTATTTATTGTTCGAAATATAGCTCGAAACGAGAGGTAAAGCGCAGACGGGTCAAGCCTCACCATTGATAACGCAATTCGAAAGTAGCTTGATATTTATAATAACTGATATTTATGGAACGTGACTATCACACCGATTCCGAAAATCTAAATACTTCTCAATTATAAACGAAGTATTCGGCGGTAACATAACGTTGCGCGACACGCCTACATTTTATCGCCGGCACTACACAGAGCTGTACTTACCAATCAACGTGGATTATAGCTATGGCGTTGTCTGTAATTCGAGTTTGTAATTGTGAATGTCACATCCACAACAGTTCATTTCGCGATCAGGAAGACAGTGTGTATTTGAAAACTGCGTTGCCATGTCTGCTATGCTCTTTGATTTATCAACGTATCGCCCAATTCAAGATTTCGAGTCGGGTACATATAATTCGCGATTGATATTGGTCGCCGGCGTGACAGTAACTTAAATTTGATGATTTTGAAAAGAGGTGGGTCCGACCCTATAAACCTGAAGACGTCATTGTATTTACCTCTCAAAGACATGTGTATATAATGCCACGAGAATAATTATTCTGGCCGTGATGAAAATTTACCAACAAGTCGCTGCAGTATTGATCAATTCAGTACAAAAATAAATATTTGGCAAAGAGCCATATATGACTCGCGAGCCATAGGTTCCCGACCACTGATGTAAATCGATGTAACTGCAAATGTACCATTCACCAACGCAACCATGTTATTGGTTGTCGTCGTCGTCCTGTTCTCTATGATCTGGTGTAATTGCTGAAGTAGAATTCAAAGAAATCTACTAACAATTTGTGATTTTCACTTTGTAGAGTAGGGCCTACCTTGTGCAAGAAGGGTGGGTGTCTCATTAAAAGACTTCTTCGATTTTCTCGCAATATTTATGGTCTTTTGAAATGATGAAATTAATAATTAACTTAACTGAGCAGGGGCGATCTACTCGGTTTAAATGGGTAGCAATAAATATTGTTTCATGAGCACACTGAATCAGCATTATCAGTAGGAATAGGTATTTCATTTTTCGATTTATTGATTACCGTTACTACTAAGAAAATCTAATTTTAAAGTAGTTCACATCAGCCAGTGTTGGGATCAAGTCACTACCTTCGAGTCACGTGTCATTTCGAGTCATTGCAAATTTTGACTCAAGTCAAGTCACGAGTCAAGTCAAGTTGCCTTTTCGAAGTATGAGGCATGCTTACATCATTGCATTTTGCTAGCTGTCTGAAATACGGATTGAGTAGTCATTGATTCGGAACCGATGAACGAATATAGAGTTAATATACACACAAGAAGATGATGTATCGCTTACATATACGTAGAAATGCTGAACTACGTAAGTAATTACATAGCCTCAGCTTATAGTTACCAGCCAAAATAATAGAGAATAGAGAAACAAATCGTTAAGATGTAATACTTTACCCATTTACAAATTGATATGATACAATTCGAGCCTGCGCCGACGGTCGAGGACTATATAAACTACCGTAATTTTCGGAATATAGTGCGCCCCCATGTACCATTAAAATGCGTATAAATTCTGGGGAAAAGCCTGTACCCATGTATAGTACGCACCCTGCATTCGCAGTACATGAATAGTTATGTTTTAGTATTCAATGTCATTCTGTTTTGCGATGTCACTGTTGAACAATCATGACAACGATCGCTAATCATTATACACTTGACGGCATTCTCTCTAAACGACAGTAGATAGCAGCCAAAGCCTGCGAGGCCCATGTCGCGATAGTACAGGCCAGCGACATCTTGCGCACGAGGCCTATTACAGATGCGATTGCTCAGGCCAATGATTATGTCGTGCGCACCAGGCCTGTTCGAGAGACGACTGACAGCGATTACATCTTGCGAACATGGCGTGTTGTAGATACGGTTGTTCAGGCCTGTCGTTGACGCGATGAATTAGCGAGGATTGCCGCGTGCGCCAATGGCAAACCAACTCAGCAGGAGATCACTTGCTGTTGTGCAGCTCAGACGCTAATTGGCAGCATGCTCCTTACTAATTGGCAGCGCATAACAGTGATAATACTAAAAACGGGGCATGATGGAGGAATGTGATGCACGATTAAAACAAACATGAAGAAAGGTGTGATTTCAAGTTCTATTTCGAAGGAGATTTTTTCATGGCTTGTTGTACCCATGCATGATACGCACCCCCGATTTTAGGACAAAAAATCGGGAAAATTTTGCGCATTATACATGGAAAATTACGGTATATTCGATTTCAATAAAACAAGAGGTTTGGTTAAGGTAAGAATAAAGAACAGAAATATACATTTGGCTATTAAACTCCTTTCCTGTACTAGTTTACGACAGCGTAAGCTGTAAGCTCCGATCACTTCGTGTTCGCTCAATTTATTTGTGAGAGAACAATGGAAACTCAATAAAACGCACGATCATTGAATGATTGGTCGCTCTCACGGGTTACACCAGCGTTTCGCGAACAATCCAACCATATGCAAGCTACAGTGATTTTTATCGACATCGACTGATTAATGACTTGAAATTGACTTGTGAATTTTGCTCCAAGTCAAGTCGAGTCATTTTAGCAAAGTGACTCGAGTCAAGTCATACGAAAAAGTTGACTCAAGTCTAACTCGAGTCAAGTCATGACTCGAGTCATCCCAACACTGACATCAGCTGACATCTCACAGGTCTCCATATTTATTCTCTTTTAAAAGGGGGTCCGCGTATGGATCATTGCAAGCGTATGCTTAGAGATTTCTCGGAGAACAGGAGACGACAGAGTAAAAATTTCGACCCAGTCGAAGTGAGCGATTGTTTGGGTGAGGACACGTTGCACTACGGAGAAAACCATTTGTGAATTTTCACCAAACATTCTCATATTGCAGCCGCCGAGTGTAAATTTGATCACCTCCAATGTCAAAATCAATGTCCGTTTGGCTACGTGACTGATGATGCAAGGAGTTGTGCTACAAGTTGCGAGTGCGCGTTACAAGGACGTTTTCAGGGCGATATATCGTTCAAACCAAAGCAAATTGACAACATGCTCATGGTAACTCACTCAAAATAACTCATACCTCATGTTACTGTTTGCCTGTTTTCTGTCGCCAGGAGTTCGGACACAAGGACAGCGAAGAGTTTTCTGTTAGATTGGCTCACTATGATAAGTTATGGAGAAATATGAAAGCAAACAGGAGATACAAAATACCGTACTTGATGGATCAGACACTCGGTATGAAATATTTCAAGGTTGAATCATCATAGAGGTCATAATCGCTCTAAAGCAGGCTTTGAGGGGCAAGTTTGAAATCTCGTAGAGGATGTGGTCCGCAGAGATATAATATCGACGCAAAATAGACCGTACTTTTGGCTACCACGTTTTTAAATCATTACTTCTGCACAACGCTGTGCTCTCTTACATGGGCGACGGGCATAGTTACCGCAAAAGAAGTAATACTTTATTAAAGAAATACAAAAACAACAAAAATTATCATGATCATCAATTTTATTTTATGTTCAACTATGAGCTGTGCACGATACCTGACAATGCTTTTTAGAGACTAATGAATTGATATTGGGGCCAGCGAGACACGTTACTAGCTGAATAACTATCTAGTCATAAAGCTATCTTGTGGGGAAACTCTAAGCCGTTTTCTAAGCGTGTCGATCTTGACAGTGTCTGGGCCAGTGTAGGTCATCACAATATGCCCATTCATATCAGCCGATTCTCCCTCGATGGAAGGCTGTTGCCATCGCCAAAGCCGTTTCAGCTGGTGAGGAATAGTGATGTTGGGCACAGGAGAATAGCTTATTTTGAACAGCAGCAACAACATTTTGAAACGGAAAAAATTTCAGCATTTCAACAATCTTAAATTAGCTGAATCTGAAGTCAGATCACGGACCGCAAAATATGACTTCGTGGGCCGCGTGTTGGTGATCTCTGTGCTAAAGGCATATGCATGTATTTTCTGCTCATTGTTTTTTTTCTAGATCTCTACTCAGACTGTAATCACCCTTTTTTGTGAATAGCTTTGTTGTAATTTTAAATACACGACACTAGTTCTTTTCAAAGATATACAAAATATTATGACACTCTATCGCCGATGCTTTTTATTAACAACTTTGCTACCTGCAATACCGGCGCTTATCGGTTCGATTGTGGTTAATATTTCGATTATAATTCGGGTTCTAGATGTGCAGCAATATCATGCGGTGGATGATATGATCAAAAATATTTCCCAAAGAACTTGCATTGATATGATACCCCGCACCTCTGAAGACGACTTTGTTTATATTACAAAAGCTGGAACCGTGTGCCGGTATGTTTTCAGTCATACTTCCACCTAATTTACATTGCAAGTTTGGCTTCGGGTATCTCTTGTAATGATTCGACTAGTTTAGTGAGAGTTGATTTGTTTTGAGTAAGTTATCACCGAAAAATATAGTTTCGATACTTTTTTCCACTAATAGTTTCGAAACCTCGATTGGTTTGACAACTCAGCATTCAACTTATGCAGCAAATGGCTACGAATATTCAAACAATACTTCTATGCAGTAGTGATCAACTTACAGCATGCTCACAAAGCGTCATATGAAATCATTGTGATTAAAAGTAGCATTTTCTTTGTATTAGCAACAAAGATCAGATTTGAACGTTTCCAGTTCAGTTTATTTACAATTTTTATCATTTCAATACACCATAAGAATGCGATACACCGCAGATTTCGTCATACGTAATCTCGTGTCAGACAGACAGACATTTATTGTTTCGTGGAACATAAAATCTGACTGCAGGTGGTGGAAGAGATCTAGGAAGATGTCAAAACAACTTGGAGTAGTCTTTGAAATCAGACACCCACCTGGGCCTATCCCTAGACGAAGTAGAGAGAAGGCATGTACACTGGATGAAAAGTTTAAGCAGATAATATAAAAGTAAGCGACAAAATGTGGCATGTGACGGAAGGCGAGATCTGTATGTCAGGTTAAGGTCCGGTAATCTTGAGGGCTAGCCTAGAAAAGTCGGCTTTTATCAAAATACGCCAGGCCTGTGCCTACAGAAGGAGTTTGTGTAACATCTAAAATAGTACATTGAGCTTAAGCACACTTTCCGCCCCAATTATTTGAAATTTCATGCGTCGTCATATTTGGTGATACGATTGTTGGTATACAATATTCTACCCAATTATCTACTAGTTGCTGACGATTACCCCTGACGACTGTCAACTTAAAATATTCGGGTTCATTTCAATTTTTTGTGGTAAATTGTTGTGAGAAATGTGTAAATATGAACTGCTTAGCCCAGGGGTGTCAAACTCAAATTGCATCGCGGGCCGGATTCAAGCCTTCAAATCGCTCGCGGGCCAGACCAGTCAATTGATTCTATAATGTTACTTCACGCTCAAAATTGTTTAAAAGTAGCAACAATTCGTCTCGAACAAGGACAAGGACACAAGGACAAGGATGAAACTTCTGATAATTTTAAATAATCTTCGTTAAATTCAGACAGTGCAATCGCGCGACACTTGGCAGTCAACTGATTCCAAAATGTTACTTCGTGCTTTCTTTTCACATGAATACATTGAAGGCATATATAGATGATATGCGGATCATTTTTTTTTGAAGGAGCAAATCGTTAACAATGTAATTGACAACAATGCGATGATTGTCTACTTAGTAAGTTGTTGAACCGCTAAAACGGTGGCTTTAACCACGATGTAAGTTGGCATATAGGCCTATTGTTGTATACTCCCTTGTATACTCCGTCAGTGGTAATCGTCAGCAACTAGCAGAGAATTGGAAAGAATATTGTACGCCTATATCAACAATCGTATCACAAAATATCCCAATTTTTCGAGAAGACAGATTTTGTGTCGCTGGGAGGGGCCGTTCACACTTCCATTTGTGTACCTTTGAGTCAACTTTCATCAAAATTAGGGCTGGACACAATGATTCGAGTACTGGAATCTGAATCGAGTAGTAATTTTAATGATTTGAGTTGAGTAGTAAAATACGATTTTTTCGAGTACTGAAATTATACGCTCCTCGCCACTAAAAGTTAATTTATCAACCAGTATTATGGTTTCGATACTAATTTTCACTGTTGAAGCTTTCAAACTTTGATTGGCCGTATCGCACCATACGAGGCATATAGTACAAGCTACGAGCCCTACTTGAAATAGAACATTTCTGAAGTCATGATCATCCCACAACATTGTCACCAAGTGCAATGAAATCGGTACATGGCCGAAAGTATCTTTAATGTGATGGATAACAGGCATTATATTATTTTAGGTCGCATTAAAGGTACAAATTTGAACTTTGACATATTACATTATGTTATGACGTCATAATGATTGATACTCGATTGTTCGACTCGTAGCATATTCCGTGATTCAGAATCGAATCAATCAGGTACTCGATTTTGCCCAGCCCTAATCAAAATACACCAGCCAAGGCTGTGACAACAAAAGGAGTTCGTGTACCATCAAAAAATAGTACATTGAACGGTCTCGTATTCGAAATTTCATGCTGGTGACGTCATGTTTTGTGATACGATTGTTGATATACTATGTTCTTATCGATTCTCTACTAGTTGCTGACGATTACCCCTGACGAGTGTCAGCCGAAAATATTTCGGTTCATTTCAATATGAATATACTATACAAATGCATTCTATTGTTATCAAAACAAGCTTCCAGTCGTAATTCGCGATAAGGCTCAAGTACTGCAACAATTTGTTGATGAAACATTGATATCGTTGTCACTGGTGATAGGGTTGGGACTTCGGGATCAAATTTGAAATCCCGGGATCGGGATTTCCTTGGATTTTCGCTCCTCAATCCCGGGATTCCCCGGGATTAGAAAAGTAGTAAAATAGACATACAAGTTACATAAATAACATTATTGTTATAAATAACATTACACTATTGTAATCAGGGGCGTAGCCAGGGGGGTGTTTCGGGTGTCCAAACACCCCCCTTGCCAAACTAAAATATCCCCCTTTTTTAAATCCCAAATCTAGAGGTAATATTTCATGGCATAATCACGCATTCGTAATCGATGCACGGCGAGTGTTTTCACTGAACGATCAATGCCAATGTGCCCTTTTTCTCCGATTGTTCTCTCGTCTGTGATAACGAGAGTGCTTCAGGTGTCATGTTACAATTACAGCACAGCGGGAGATCTCGCTATTTCGCGTTACAAATAAATTGGCGACTCGGCTTGATATCTTGCCATGTTTTAATCAAATGCCGAATGTGGAATCTGTTCGATACATGAATGAATTTGATACAACTCGGTTATGTGAGTAACGACTGCCCGCCTTTTAGTGCTATGGTATCTCTTATCCTGCTTTCACACATTCAGCCAAGAATAAAAATAATCATAATCATAGAGGCATCGGAGGCGCGAAAAACTAGATATTAGCGATTAGCTATGTATTACTATAAGTGTTCGATGTAATGTGGTAATAACGAGACGATATGTACTCCTGGATTAGCCGCATTTGTCTCTTATGCACTGTAATCCAATTAAGGAATGGTTTTTCGATTACGAGCCTCAGCGTAAGCCTGGGCCTGAGACGGACTACTGATATTAACGATTGCATCGCACTTCCACACACATTGGTTTTTACTCTTTACAATACTAACATAGAAAAAATGCTACATCAATTTAGCGAACGATATTATGTTGAATCTAAACTCGTGGTGCATAATTTGAATCAATGAGGATCCGCAGAAACGATCTGTGAACAATTCATAGCTAAGGTGAAGGTGTGATTGCGCGGATATTAAACCATGACAATCAGGAGATGTGTTAAAGGCTGAGTAACGATTAGCAAGACGGGCAGTCGTTTTTCCCACAACCGAACTAATTCATCGCCAATTTCATCAATAAATAAGAGATTCCGCATTCGACATGATCATTTTTGAAATATGTTATGATATCCGACTTGAGGTCGCGTTCTTATGTGAGCGCGAAACAGCAATATCTCTGGCTGTACTGCAACTTGATCACACTGCTCACTTTTAGTAATTGAGGGCAAGTTATGTCTGTTTTGGCTGCTATGTCGGCTTACCAGTTGTGATGCTATATCGTAGTAATACAACTGCTTTATGCGGATGAGTTACGGGCCGATACAAAAAAGAACGGAACGTCGGACAGGCGTTACATCAAACTGAACTGAATCATGTCACAAGTCATCACGATGTAACAGATTCCGACAGCATTGCATATATTAACATTCGTGAATCTGGTTATGGTACCATGTCAAGTCGAGGCCGCTACTTATCTGAATGCGAAATTATAAGAACTCCCACTGCTGCGTTGATTGAAATATGATCTGCGCGCGCTGCTGATTTCGTAACTCGCTCTCAGTAATTAGAGGCGCGCCTACGAAGAGGCGTACTCTGGCTGCTATCGATCGTAGCGTACGACATTTGCGTTATATTTTAATATAACAGGGCTATGTATAAGCGTATGGAGTTGTTAACACGGGCGAGATTATCCGATTCTTGTAGTAGAAGCATCTGTTCATACAATTAACCCGATAAATCGGATAGAATTCAGAACATCCTTTGGTGATGCAACACCCCCCTCTACTTTAGAACACCCCCCTTTATCCTCGGCTGGCTACGCCCCTGATTGTAATATTCACGGTTGCCACGAAAAAGTCATATTTTTCAATATTTTGTAAAAATATTGTTGTGCTTGGCATAATTTGGCGACAGAAGGAGTTATATAGACAGTTAGAAACCATGCAAGACGACAAATTCATCGTGTCATCGTAAAAGATGTCGCATTATAATTTAGTAGCTAGTGGACGTTTGATGTGTGATAGCGATTCAGGTTTTTGGAGTGGTTTCAGAATGAATTTCAAGTTCTCAAATCCAAAATCCAGGGTTGTAATGACTCGAGTCATGACTCGACTCGAGTCAGACTCGTGTCACGATTTTCTGATGACTCGACTTGACTCGAGTCATTCTCTCAAAATACGGAAATGACTCGACTCGAGTCAATCTGTGTATTGACTCGACTTGGACTCGAGTCATTGCGGATGACTCGAACCAAGTCATATGACTCGAAACTCAGACGGCCAAGACCTACATTTATTTGTAATTTCGAAGAATAGTAAAGCTACCACACTGGGATTTCGTCTATCAGTACCGGTAATTGAAAATGCGACCACAAACTACTAAAAGGGAGGAAAAGTAGTAAATTATAAATGCAAACAATTCGATATCACCAAACAGAGTTTTAAAAAGTGAGCTTAACGAGACTTTAACTGGAAATTGAGCAGTCAACACAATGACTTGAACTCGGACTCGAGTCATAATACCATGACTCGGACTCGACCCTCTGCTCGGTGACTTGGACTCGGACTTGACTCGGAGGTCAATTCAAAATAACTCGACTTGACTCGAGTCAAAACTATAAAATTGAGATTGACTTGGGACTCGGAGCCTTGTGACTTGGTTACAACCCTGCCAAAATCTGAAATTTTCTAGTTTAATATTGTCGAATGCTTGAAAAGTCAAAACGCCGACGTGGGCCGCAAAAACAGTTCTGGCGGGCCACTGTTCTGGACAATCAGCCGAGTTTGAGACACTGCTTTATTATCAAAATAAGAGATATGGCGCTACATAAGCCTTGGTAGATGCTGTTCACAAATCCCGGGATTTCATCGGGATTGCTTCAAATCCCGGGATCGGGATTTCCCGGGGTCCCAACGCTAACTGGTGATGATCAGGGAAATGGATAATATTCTAGATCGTATGTTGGTCGTGTCGGCGGCAAGCAGGAAATGCATCTTCCTCTTGGTTGCTACTCGAAAGCCGCATTACAAAAAGAGATGATGCACGTGCTTGGATTTTATCACGAACATAACAGGGAAGACCGTGACGCTTATGTTGATATTCGGATGGACAATATCCGCGCAGGTGGGATTTCACTGCTTACTCAAATTTTCAGTGCGCTGTAGCTAATTGTGCTTGCCCTTGACTCATCCCCTGAAGCTTGATTTGGAACAGGCAACGACCATGAATTCTGTCGATGGTAAATATTTGTTGGATAATTCTGTATCTGCGATAAATTATCGAGACGACAGATTTCACATCGTCAGGAGAGGACGTTCACACTTTCATTTGTATGCCGTGAAGTCTAGTTCTATCGAAATACGCCAACCAAGTTGTGCCAACAGAATCAGTTCGTGTGCCATCAAAAAATAGTACATAGAGCTTAAGCAATGACTCCGTCCTGAATATGCAAAATTTTGTGCTGGTAACTTCATATTTGGTGATACGATTGTTGATATACAACGTTCTTTCCAATTCTCTACTACTGTAATTTAACATGTATAATGCGCAAAATTTTACCGATTTTTTGCCCTAAAAAGGGGGGTGCGTATTATACATGGGTACAGCAAGCCTTGAAAAAAAATCTCCGGATCAAAAACTTGAAATCACACCTTTCTTCGTGTTTGTTTAAATCGCGCATAACCTCTAGCCATTGGGCCCTGTAATTCGTATTATAGAATGTAACGCGCTGCCAAATAAAGAAACGTGTTGCCAATTAACGAAAAGCGTGTTTCTAATTAACGAGAGTCGTCTGCAAAGTACGCGATCTCTTGCTGAGTTGGTTTGCAGTTTGTACGCGAGCGAAATCAGGTCGCTGATTGCTACAAGCGTGCGCAGCAATCCTAGTTGATTCATCGCGTCAACAACAGGCCTTAACAATCGCATACACAAGAGGCCTTGTGCGCAAGATATAATCGCTTGCGTAATCAGTCGCATCTCCAGCAGGACTGGTGCGCCCGACATAACCGTTGGCCTGAGCAATCGCATCTGTAATTGTAATAGACCTCGTGCGCAGGGTGTCGTGTGTCGCCGACCTCACAGGCTTTTGCTGCTATCTACTCTCGTTTAGAGACAATGCCGTGAATTGTATTATGATTAGCGATGGTTATATCATGATTGTTCGACAGTGACATCGCAAAACAGAACAATGTCGAATGCTAAACCACAACTATTCATGTAGCCTACTCATGCACTGCCAATGTAGGGTGCGTACTATACATGGGTACAGGCTTTTCCCCCAGAATATACACGTCATGGGGGCGCACCATATTTGGAAAATTACGGTAGTTGCTGACGATTACCCCTGACGAGTGTCAACCGAAAATCTTCCAGTTTATTTGAATATGGATGTATACCATTCAATTATTCGTGTGTGTTTTAATCTTACGATTATAAGTGTTAAATTCAACATTGCAATGAATGTTTAGTATTCCGATAATTTTCAGTTGATAAGACTCTGTTTTTGTCATCAGATGGAAGTCAAAATTTCGGCAAGCTAGTCCGTGGATACACATATTTAGCAACGGAATACGATCTGAAATCGGTGACCCAATTTGCAAGCCACGTGTACGCTGTCGACTACACGAAACCTACAATCACCGGGTAATAGAAGTGGGATATGACGACGCGAGAGCCGTGTGCACTATGCATGTTCTCGTGAATTATAGACTCAACGGTGTCATCATTGATCATGAAAAAGCAGGATTTCATCTATCCGACACGGATTGGCGGAAAATTAACATCAATTACGAATGCGGCACTCTGGACGATCCAGACAAAACAGGTTTCGTTTTATTTGGATTTTAATTATGAAGTGATATCTTCATTTAATTTATTGACATGCTTGATGGGGTCATGTGTAGATGTTATTAAAGCAATAGCGATTCGCCTTTATTCGCCTCCGCCTTGATCGTGTCGACAAAGCGTAACAGTGAATAACAAAGAGCAGGGTTGTAATGACTGGAGTCATTTTACGCATTTAAAAAAAATGACTCGACTCGAGTCAATCTTTATATTCACTTGAATTGTACTCAAGTCATTTTGCATGACTCAAACCAAGTCATAGGACTCGAGAATAAGACGGCCAGACAGACATTTCATTGTAACTACAAAGAATAGTAAAGTCACCAAATTATTGGCATTTCGTCTATCGGTCCTGATGCTTGGAAAATAGGACCAGAAACTGTTAGGACTGAGGAAAATTACGAATACGAGCCATTCTATATCACTCGAGCAGAGCTGAAAAAAGTGGGTTGTACCGGATTGAACTCAAAGCTGAACAATGAACACAATGACTTGAACTCAGACTCGACCCTGTACTCAGTGACTTGGACTTGACTCATTGGTGAATTGAAAATGGCTCGACTTGACTTGAGTCAAAACTGCAAAAGTGGGATTGACTTGTGACTCGGAGCCTTGTGACTTGGTTACAACCCTGCCAAAGAAATAGATTGACTGGAATGGTCCCTTTCGTGAAAATCTTTTAGCGACAGCTTAAAAACAGAAAGGGTTTTTGATACCTTCATCTTTAATTTGAGACTACATCTTATTTAGAGCGCAGTGCCCCTTTATTAATTCAAAATAAAAATACAACTCCTTGTACAGGCGAGTTATGAATTGGTGGCACCTTGAGCAATCATGAATTTCCACTCTACGTCTGTTTAGGTGAATGGAGTTCATGGCGAAAATGGAGTGTTTGTAGCGAGACGTGTGGGGCTGGACGGCAGATACGCTATCGTGATTGCGTTCATCCGTCAACAAACGAAAAGTTGACTCGGGGGTAATTGAATCCCTAGTTAGTCAGTAGCAAAGTAGCACCATTTTCAGCTCTAGCCGTTAAAGTCATTATACTTCAATTATGACTTGTGCTTCGATTTTGGATTTGGTTGTAGCTTCATTGCATCTTTGGGATAGTTCTAGAAGCTAAATCATTGTAATCAGCATATATTTCAATATTTGTAACAGTATTAGCCAGTGTTGGGATGAGTCGTATCATGACTTGACTCGGGTCATGTTTTTGAATGACTTGACCAGACATGGGGTAATCGCGATTAGTAATCGTAATTGATTACGACGATTACAGCGTTTTCAAGTAATCGTAATCGCAATCGATTACATTCGAAAAAAATCCAAAGTAATCGTAATCGACTACTTCACATATCTAATTGATTTCTTTGTGAAAGAACGATTACTTTTTATTCGTACAATGAATATGACATAACCGAACATTCGTGAACAAGGAAGAGATATTATACCAGGTTATTGATAGCGCAAACAATTGATTTTCAAACGCCACTGCTCATGATTACGTCAGAAGTATTAGCTTTGCTATTTCTTGCGTAAGAAGTATCCACACGTAGTAAATATAAATTCGATGTACATTGTTGTGTGATTGTTAGAACAGTGTAAGCCATGCTGTATATCAGGTTATCAATACACTCCAGACGCTACTACCTCGCAGTAAGATAGTAATCACCACTCTGCCTATAGTTTCAAATAGTAATTTATGTATTGATGTTTGGTCATGCTTAGTTAAACACAGTTTGACCGTTGCTGCTTGGCAAGCAGTAGGCCTATCTCTGTAGTATATGTATGTATTGTACGGACACCGGACAAAGATTTGAAATTTTGTACTCGTCAAATAAAACATTACGATGGTTAAAATCAACAGCTGGTGATATGTATCATAACCGAGCCGTTCTATGCCGTTTCTCGTAACGGCAGCTTTCAGTATCTGTATTAAGTGAAAGGTAGAATTTTAAGTTCACTTTATCTAATTCTCATATGACTCTACTTGGAACGGGCGCCAATCGTTATTTCACAATTCTTCACTCGACATTTATACCAGTCGCCATATCCATCCACTTGTACACCATGTTTGCGTGGGTTGTAGGTAGGGCTGGGCACAATGATTCGTGTACTCGAATCTGAATCGAGCATTAATTTTAATGATTCGAGTCGAGTAGCAAAAGAGGATTTTTTCGAGTACTGAAATTATACGCTCCTCGCAACTGAAAGGTAATTTACTAGCGAGAATTATAGTTTTGGTACTATTTTCCACTAAGGAAGGCTTGAAACCTGGATTGGCCGTGTCGCAGCATACGAGACATAGTACAAAGCTACGAACGTTACTGGAAATAACACATTTTCGAAGTCATGATCATCCCATAACATTGCCAAGAAGTACAATGACATCGGTATGGTCGAAAAAATACAAAAGTGTCTTTAATGTGACGGATAACAAGCATTATATTGGTTGTAGTGGCATAAAAGGTACATATTTGAACGTTGACACAGTGCATTCTGTTGTGACGTCATAATGAGTGATACTCGAATACTCGACTCGACTCGAAGCGTAATACGTGATTCAGAATCGAATCACTCAGGTACTCGATTTTGCCCAGCCCTAGTTATAGGTAGGCTACAATCAGGACCAAAAGAGCAATTCGTCCCCCACTCCAAACATTGGTATTGGTAGGGTTGTAACCAAAGTCCCAATGTTCCGAATTACAAGTCAATCTCACTTTTATAGTTTTGACTCGAGTCAAGTCGAGTCATTTTCAATTCACTCCCGAGTCAAGTCCGAGTCCAAGTCAGCTAGTATAGGGTCGAGTCCGACTCATAGTGTTTGACTCGAGTACGAGTCCAAGTCGTTATGTTCTCAGATCAGTTTTCAGATCATTCCGGTACAAACCACTTTTTCAACTTTGCTCGAGTGATATAGAATGGCTCGTGTTCATAATATAGTAATTTTCATCAGTTTTTACAGTTTACGGCCCCATTTCCAAGTATCAGGACTGATAGACAAAACGCAAATAATGTGGTAAATTTACTATTCTTCGAAGTTACATGGAATGTCTGTCTTGGCCGCTCTAGTCTTGAGTCATATGACTTGCATGACTCGAGTACAAGTCGAGTCAATACAAAAATTGACTCGAGTCGAGTCAATTTACGCATTTGAAAAAATGACTCGAGTCAGATCTAGTCACCAAAAAATCGCGACTCGAGTCGGACCCATAGGGTGGTCAGTTTTCAAGTTGATGACTGAATTTCGTCAATAATATTGGTAATTGCATTATATTTCTATCCATTCAGATTTACCGGTAGAGCTGGGGGCACGTAATTCATAATTATAGCATCTGGTATGTTGTTATAATTACTTTATTGTATGTTGTTAATTCGTGACCTCCCGTCTTTTATATAATCAAAAGATACTGTAGTCGCCCAAACGTAGCAGACTAAAAGAAAAACTTTCGTGAGACGCACATACAAATTGTCATGTCTTCATTCCTCTGTGAGGGCCCCGGTTGGCACCCAAAGTTTTGGCCAAGGTCATTCTCTGGTAGCACACTTTGTGGAGTTGCATGTTGGCCGAAATTGCATACGTCTTTTGGTGTGTCATGGCGGGGTAATGACCGCCACCGAAATGCCTATTCCTATAAATTATGCATGTTTTTTTTTTGAGGGGGAGCGGTATGCATTTCAAAATCAAGCTATTTAGAGACAATAAATCCCGACGCTCGAAGAAAATTTTCAAGTTAATTAACTCTCTTGAAAATACCTTTGAGTCCGCTTAGAGCTCGCTCCCGGTCCTATTGGGGAATTTGGGGTGTGGCAGTTATGGACTTGGCAAGAATGCAAATCGTTGGGTGCGACGAATAGTCCTGCATAGAGTTGGGCAATGGGTACATTATGACGTAACAAGCAAATGGTGTATGATTTATGAATAAAGTTATTATCTCATTAGACCTTTTCATCGCAAGTCTTATATTGTCTTCCAATATCTCTTCTGAAATTAGTTCTAGGAAGCAAATCAAATGTAATCGTGAGTAATCGTGATTACTTTTGAAATGTAATCGTAATCGTAATCGCAGGATTCACAAGCAATCGTAATCGCAATCGATTACATTCGTGAAGTAATCACCCCATGTCTGGACTTGACTTGACTTGAACTCGACATGATATGAAATGATATGATATGAAATTACTTTTGACCTCATCAAGTATTCTACTTCACAAAGGCACTTGTTGAATGCTAATCCATTTATTTACTGGATTTCATTTCCGGTTATAGTTTTATATGGTTAGTTCACCAGCAACGAGGAACAACTTTGGCATGAAATTGACTCAAAATCGGAAATTTGGGATGACTTGAGTTGACTTGAAAATTTTCGAAATTACCTGATCCCAACACTAGTATTAGCCCTTTCTAATTTCGCCCAATATTCTTGTGACTACTGCAATAGCGGTCATGACTATCAGTGTGAAATTCTTTTTAGTAGTAATCAGAATATATAGTGTCTAGTTCAGTGGTTCCCAACGTGGGCTATATCGCCCCCCAGGGGGCGATTTGTCGGTCCAGGGGGGGCGAAAATAGCCAAGGAGGCGATAGGGGGGCGAAAACGGACGAAGGGGGTGATGATGCGTTGAAATGGCTATATTGGCGTCAATGACCATAACTGCCGCACCCAAACCCCCAATTGGGATGGCAGGCCCGAGCTCAAAGGTGCCCACAATTTTTTTGTGAAATAACATTAATTATAGAGTATTATTTTGGAAATTTAGGCAACTTTTTCAAAAAAATTTCGCGCTGCTCGCTATTTCGTGGTCACATATTTATTGCTTATTGGATAACCTTCCTCCAAGGAATAATACGCATGAGTTATAGAAATGGGCATCTCGGCGTCAGCCTTTATCACTACATGACGCACCAAGACATATGAAGTTCCAGGCCATGCAACATGCGACTCCGAGAAGTGTGCCATAAGGAGAAATCCTTGGCGGAAAAGGACTGCCTTCATGCTGACCGACTTAGATATATATACATATATATTTAATTGTCCATAGGCGCCTAAATCGCTGGCGCCAAATGTTCCTGTCCTGGCAATCAGAACCTCACAAAAAACTGCCATCTCGCAGAGAAAATTAATTACCAGTGCAGAAATACCAATTTGAAATTGTGTACGAGTCTTTTAGTTTAGTACGTATGGGCGATTTGAATATCTTTTGACATAGCAGACAGGCCACGAAATGCCATTACGTAACAAAGTCATTATACCCATGGGTTCGCCCGTGTTCAATTATTGTTTACGGGCCCTACATTTTCCAAGACACCTCACTCAGCTTTACCGGTAAATCTGAATACATGAGCAGAGAGAGGATAAAAAATTGACAGCAATATATATGCAATTCCCGATCGTATTGACCGATTCAATCATGAATGATGGAATTTTTTCGCGCTTTGCACGAATTAAGCCGACGAACTACAGTGTTCAATAATTTGTGCTGAGAAGTAGCGGTAAAGAGGTATTAGGGGAGCTGGGTCTGGGGGGTGCAGAAGTTTGCTTTATTGCCCTATGGAGGAGGGTTCAAGACCAACGTATTGGGGGGGGGGCTGACAAAGTGCTTTTACGGTCCTTTTGGAATCAAGTTGGAGAAATCACCTTCTTTGTTAGTCAACTCACCAAAATTTAGCTGGAAAAGTGTAATTTCGAGGTCAAGCCGAAAATTTGACCTTTTTTCTTAGTCAACTCGTTGATGATTTCAGCCTGTATGCCCATTTTTCGGTTCCCAATATTTTTGGGGCGATGACCGGTGTGGAGTTTGAAAAGGGGCGGTGAGTCGAAAAAGGTTGGGAACCACTGGTCTAGTTGAATGTTCATATTGAAATAACCCGAATATTTTCGGCTGACACTCGTCAGGTTCAATGTTCTTTTTAATTCTCTTCCAATTGCTGATGATGGACCCTGTTGAGTGTAAAGGCTGTATCAGACGAGGCGATGTCGGCGCAGCGTTAGTGTTTGTTTTATCATCGCTGCCATCGGCCTAATCGCCGCCGATTTTAATTGACAGTGTCAATTAACTCGGCGACATCGCCGGCGATGAGAGAAGTGGGAGATGCGCTCATGCGTATCCATATATAAACCAGTGTCGAGACTTGAATAGCGTCACTTTTGCTCAAGCTGTTTGGCGGACGGACCTTCTGGCGAGGCATTGCAAAACGAATTACTACGATGTAGTACTAAATTATTGAGCTGCTCCATTTATCCAGTATAGGCCGGCGTTGCAAAATCGGATGCACCCACCACCTTCGAGTAGCACCAGCACGCGCACATTCTTCTACAGCTATCATGGCAGTCGAAACTCGTGCTACTTTCAACTTTTTTGACCTACCCTTACAAATACCATACTACCATGGTTCCGAGAAGGTTTCATTCGACAAGACATTGCAGCATGAACACATTGGACAGACATCATAACCATATTGCAGAATTAGTTACGAATATTTTCGGCTAGTTTGTTACTTTGTTTCTGAATAATTTTGACCAGACGTGACTTTCGACTTCAAGTTGAACGAAAAAATCGTCAGCTCGACAACCAAAACGGACAGTGTACCCCTTGTTATAGGACTGGTAGCACTCTAAAGTTGTTCTGTCAAAGGTCCAAACAAATATAAACCAGCCAACTCTAGGCCCTAAATGCATCTAGCTCCGCTGCACAATTGGGATTCTTCGGAATATTTATTCTGTTCGGATTTCCTGGATTATGGACAAGATTTTTCGGATTTGCATGGGTATTTGGATGAGATTGTTCGTATTCGGAAGGATTGCTCCTCAGAGCTTTGAGCTGTCGGATGGATTCGGATTCTCAGAAATCACTATCCGCCCATCACTGATCATAATACGGTAGTATGTACTTGTACACTGTACAGTGTACCTGACCTGTACAACAACAAAAAACCGATTCGCAGATGTCAATCATCCCCGAGCAGGTTTAAATGCAACGGGTCAACGCCTTCTGAAACTAATCAAGTGCAACGATCTCTCACATGATAGTAGAGAAATTATCGGCCGACATCGCCGGCATCGCCTCGTCTGATACGGCCTTAAGGCGAAAATATTCTGATTAATTTCAATAGGGTTATATTATTTAACTGTACATTGGAGTTTTGTACCTCCGAAAGTTCTTCAAATATTTAGTAGCAATGAATTTCGTCATACGTATAGGAACTAGTCTATCCCCATATTTTCCTGGTCCATGTAACCCTGTGCTACGATATCTATTCACAGATGTGAAGGTCGTGCGGTGGAGTATAATTCCTGTCAAATCAAAGAATGTCCTTCGCTTGACGGGATATGGTCTCCGTGGAGTATGTGGTCGAATTGTTCCAGCACATGCGGAACTGCCATGAAACAAAAGTAAACCGTTTTGGAATTATATATATCTGAGTTTATTTCATATTGTACAAATGATAGTGGCATTGATGGCATAGGCAAGACGATTTCAAGGGAACAAAATAGATTGACCTGTTGCATTCATCATTCAGCGTGTTTACGATTTTTCTATAACATTGATATACCGTACAAGATCTAGCGGTTTTTAGCAGGAATGATAATTCGGTTATTCACATTTTGTAGGTGTGGATTAGGTCGTAATGAAATTTCCTGGAGCTTCATGTGATTTGTGACAATAGGGCGTAGTGACGTAACGCTCCTAGGGTGTTGTTGGCATCAAACTAGATTTACCCGAGAGCCACATCGGCATAATGATGAGTGATGACCAACGCAAGAGCCAGATCTGATCGGAATTCAATGTAACACCTTCGTAATATTAAAGAGGTCTGAATATATTACGGTACTCATTCAAGTTATTAAGGCAGCAACTATGTTGGCTCCTTGTTCAGTTTGAACGTAAATGCTTTGAGCGTTTATGAAATCCATATCCACCAATAAAATCAAACTAAACCAACTAATACGGCCAATATAACGGGTGGTATATACCGGATATAGCATATGTTATGCCATCAGCATATTCAAGATGTTTTTACAGTAGTTAAAGAGTGACTCAATCCTTGTAAAACTAATAATTATATGCTCCCGAGTGCTGATAATGTGTACAGTAGGTGTTGGGAAGTTGTAGACCAGGGGTCGCCAACTAAAAACGGGCTGCGACCCGCAATAATGCAATATCGAGACAATACAGGCCACACAGCTGAGCAACCACGTTTTTAAAAATTGACATCATTACAGCGCTGCGCTCTCTAGCATGGACGATGGGTGTAGCTATCACAAAAGAAGTAACATTTTATTTTGAACTATGAGCTCGCACGATACCTGACAACGCTTTTCAGCGACTAAGGAATTGATATTGGGCTTAGCGAGACATGTTACTTGTTAAACGACTATCTCCTCTTAAGTCCTGATCTTATGAGGAAGCTATAAGACGTTCTCCAAGCATCTCTGGGCCATTGTACGTCAAGGCAATATGCCAACAGCGAGTCCCCGTTTCAGCTAGGGATGAATAGTGATTTTGGGCACAGGCAAATAGCTTATTTTGAAAGAACAACAATATTTTAAAACCATTTCAATTTCAGCATTTCAAAATGCTTTACCTAGCGTTCTTCCGAAATCTCAAATCGGATCGAGGGGCGCACAATATGACTTCGCGGGCCGCGTATTGCTGACCCCCTTAACTTATTCGCGGGGTGGGACGTATTCATGGCGTTTGTCGACTAATATGGTCAATGGTCATTGACACAGGGCCAATTTCTTCATTTTTATTGTGTAGCTGCCGACTTGTAGCACGGCCACTTCTAGGCTTTTTATAAGACACTGCTTACGCGGATGATATGTTGGAAGAGGAGCCTAGATAAACCTCCCACACTTAGGTAGGAATTCTGGAGTCGACCTATGTCCGATTCGAACCCACAAGTCCACAACCCATTGGTGTTGCAGCTGTGGATTATACCACTACGCTATCTAGCCACACTGATGTATCAAAATAATGTTGGCATTTGTTTCTCAGACAATACCTTCAACAATCTCAGAGAGAGAGAGGGGGATGATATATTTTAAGATAGCATAGAAATACATAACTGAAATAATGTGATGTTTAAATAATAAAATTCAGGTACCGAATCTGCACCCCTGAAAATAGCTGCACTGGATACCCGTATGAATACGCCTCTTGCGATTTGCCTGCCTGCAATTCAAGTAGAGGTAGGTGCGGTAGCCATGTCTATGCCTGTGTTTAATTAAAGTTGGATCCTTTTAGATGGGACGACGGGAAGTTTAGGAACTTGGACTCTGTGGGGCAACTGGTCGCGGTGCGCAGGCGATTGCCAACAAGCAACACAGTTTCGTGTTCGCTCGTGTGAACTGGCAAGTGTATTTATTATTTTCTTCATAAAATGCTGGGTTCGGTGTTGGGATCGGGTCACAAGTCTTTTCGGGTAACTGCATACGTCCACTCTAGAATAATATCACATCATTTAAAATATTTCACGCAAATTTCCAAAGTGAATTGAGTCAGCCGAGTCATTTTAAAAATTTTCGGCTTCCAATCAATTTCTCGTCACCAAATATCTTCAGTTTGTGGCGTTTGGTCTAATATGCATAAATACACATATACACGTATTTTAACTAAGCTATAAGCAATGTTTCCTCAAATTTTATGCGAGTCTGCGTGCACTCACCAACTCACTGTGTGATCCCTTGGCCAACAGTGCGTAACAACTAAAAAAAGGTCATCTCTTCGGATTTTTTGTGCGCAGCTTAAATTTTCAGTGCGCAGAGACCAGGATTGTAACGACTCGAGTCACGATTTTCTGATGACTCGACTTGACTCGAGTCAATTTCTCAAAATACAGAAATGACTCGACTCAGCTCGAGTTAGTCTGTGTATTGACTCGACTTGGACTCGAGTCATTGCGCTAGACTCGAACCAAGTCATCTGACTCTAGACACAGACGGCCAAGACCCATATTTGGTTGTAATTTCGAAGAATAGTAAAGTAACCACCTTATTGGGATTTCGTGTATTGGTACTAGTACTTGAAAATGCGACCAGAAACTGCTATAAGTGAGGAAAATTAGTACATTATAAATGTGAATCATTCAATATCACCAAACAGAGTTATAAAAAGCGAGTTTAACAAGATTTTAACTGGAAACTGAGCAGCCGACACATTGTTTTGGACTCGGACTCGAGTCATAATACCATGACTCGGACTCGACCCTCTGCTCGATGACTTGGACTCGGACTTGACTTGGTGGTGAGTTGAAAATGACTCGACTTGACTCGAGTCAAAACTATAAAACTGAGATTGACTTGTGATTTGGAGCCTTGTGACCAATGTTCCCTCTAAGCTACGCACGTGCGCAAATGCGCAGTGCTGAAACGGTCTCTGCGCACAGAAAATCTAGGCTGCGCACAAAAAATCCGAAGTGATGATTTTTTTTTAATCGTTGCGCACTCTTGTCCAAGGCACCGCGCAGGCGCTCAGACTCGAGAACAATGAGAGGGAACATTGCTAGGGGTAAATAGTGCTATCGCTGAAGTCTGAAACCGAGGTAGGCCTACAAGTGCGGCCCGAAAAGGCAAATGAGAATATGCAATCGTGTGCGACTCACGAAAGATATTTTTCTTTTACTATGGTATCGTACGCGTGAGCGATACCGATATCATATAAATAGCGCAATCCTTTGTGGGAATTGCAAAATAACATGGTTTAACAAAGTTATAAATCACAATGGGCTAGCTCGAAGTTAACTGCGAGAAAGTAACAAATAGTCTTCTCCGCGTGGCATGAATATCGTGTAAGATTTACTGTAAAATTACATGCCGCGCATTTTCGAAGTCATCACGTCCATCAGGCGAATCTGATCAGTGATCACTAGGGCTGTTCAAAAATAACTTTTTTTCCTGAATCTTGCGGGTTACGTGATGAAATCGTTAGGTTGCCTTAAAAAACGACGCACACCAAATTTGAATTCATTCCAACCAATATTCGCGGATTTCGTAGAGTTTGAAAATTTCGAATTTGCCTATGAATGCAAAAAAAAAATTGTTTCAAATTTTTCTTCCAACCCCATAAAATTGTTGCGCTGTCTTCAAAAACGATGCAAAACAAATTTGACTCAACTCCAAGCCGTAGAAGCGGAGTTATTTGAGTTTTTCGATGACAATTCTGGGATTATCCCCCAATCAAGGATAATCCAAGAATTATCATCGAAAAAGTCAAATAACTCCGCTTCTACGGCTTGGAATTGAGTCAAATTTGTTTTGCATCATCTTTGAAGACAGCGCAACAATTTTATGGGGTTGGAAAAAAAATTTGAAAAAATTTTTTTTTTTGCATTCATAGGCAAATTCGAAATTTTCAAACTCTACGAAATCCGCGAATATTGGTTGGAATGAATTCAAATTTGGTGTGCGTCGTTTTTCATGGCAACCTAACGATTTAATCACGTAACCCGCAAGATTCAGGAAAAAAAGTTATTTTTAAACAGCCCTAGTGATCACGTATGGTGATATAGGATAATATGCAGAATATGCAAGTACAAGCACCAATATTGTTGAAAAAATCCATCCCTTTGCAAACGTTGATCGGGAAATGCAGCAACTATATGCACTGTAGGGCGTTGCATTAGATCAGCTTCTCAGCAGCACAAATTTGTGATTTTATTCGATTCGTTTGAACGGGTATCTTCTGTCGATAAGGTCATACGCTGATCTTGTTCTTGCTTCAATCAGACTTGAATATTCGTATCATTATATCAGACTGTATGTCTTGATAGTAATGAGTGCATTGCCGTTATTAAGACGTAACATCAGTGTTTTAACGCGGTAGGCCTACATCGATCGCATGTATTGATTTCAAGTGCGTTCTCGTGCGTGTACGTCTGTCTTCTAGTAATCCATAGAATGTCACCATATCGTTGCAGTGGAATCAAAGTGACTTATGTCCAGATTTCAATGCCTTTTGGCATAGCAGATAGGAGGTCACGAAATAGCATGATGTATGAAAGTCATTGCACCAACGGGTACGCCCGAAGATGTTTAATTATATTTAGGGGTCTTACCTTTTCCAACACATCTCACTCGATCAGCGTTACCTGTAAATGTGATTACGTGAGCAGAGACAGGATTAAAATTGATAGCAATATATGCAATTCCCGATGATATTGACCGATTTGATCATGAATTATAGAAATTAGCCGGAACGCCCACTAAACGAAGACCAGACATAGATGATTAGTAGCGGTGAAAAGCGTGTAGCCTGAGGGGGGTCTGGGGGGCTTGGCCCCCCAGAAGTTCGGTTTATCACCCTATGGAGGCCTGGTTGCGCACTGTTGTCAAAGGGCCTGCGCAGTGAGTTGGCGTATTTGCGCAGACTCGTGACAAATTAGAGGGAACATTGCTTGTGACTTGGTTACAGCACTGGCAGAGACCAAGTCAGCACTGCACAATTGCGCACATGCCCAGCTTGGGGGAACATTGGCTCTAAGTAGGTAAAGTTCTTGATACGTCTAAATTTGTCAAAAAAAAGAAAAACTATTCAGTTTTTAGGTCAACATTTTTGATTTTTCAGTTGACAAAAGTAACCACCCAAATTATTACAGAACCATGCACGGGTCAAGCCAACAAGTTGCGTTTTAATTGCCGGCCTTCCGCTGGTGGACACGACGGGCCGGTTGCAGTTGAAATATTGCGTGCCCGACGATTGCTCAGAAAGCCAAGCCCTACAACCCGTGACAGCCGCGTCCCCCATACTTGCACGGTTTGGTGGTGCAAAGCCGTATGACCCGTGGGAACAATGGAGCCGGTGCACCAGAACGTGTGGAGGGGGTGTTAGGGCAAGGTGATGAATCTCGTAGTAAAGAAGGCCGTGTTTTGCCGTCGTTGCCAGTCAGTCGTTTATTGAAATTTGTTTCAGTTTAAAACGCCGCGAGATTGCGATGTAATGAAAAGATAGGAGCCTGTCAATTCGCATTTTGGGTGAGAGTATTCCTGTGGACCTGGATAAATTTTTGCCAGTTCTGTGTGTTCAACGGAACGACAGTCAATTTGCTCGAGTCTTCCAGTGATATCTAGTGCAATTTTTTGTACCTTAAAAAGGGAAGATTTTGACCTAAAAAATCAACTTAATTTTCACAAAATTTTGACCTCATGTATACAAATTATATGTTTTAGCGTGTCGCTGGCCGGCAACGTGCAATTTCAATTCACAAATCACCTCTCAAATTTTTGAGTGATTGTAATTCAATCTGGGTACCATATCCTCCGACAAAATAATAGTAGGCTAAAAATAGAACATAAGTTTCAGAAATGAGTCGAGCCTTCATTGCAATGATGAGAGAGGCCATTGATGTGCTTCAGTCCAGGGATTTTAAACCTGCTCTTGCGGGACTATCAGACACCGGCATTTTGGTGCCGGCCGTCAATTCCGCCCCAGAACACAATTATGTGTGTTTTGTTCAGATATCGCCTCTGCCCTGGTGGTTTTTGCTACGGAATTGGCCAGCAACTCGAAAAATGTAACGAGGTCGTGTGTACGAGGAGCTCCAATCTGTTTAAGAATAACCGGGCCCGCTCGCCACACTTCTGCATATACGGGACTGCGTATATGGGGCGGTTGAATAACGATAACATTCCCGACATGCTGTGCATGTACCCGGATGGCTACATGTGAGTAAACGGGGTCTCAAATTAAAGTTGAAGGCGTAAACAAATATTTTGCCAGCAGCCATTTTACTCAGAAAGCCATCATATTCGAAAAGCTAAAATATTTCTACAAAAGGCTCCATTTTAATCTAGCTGACACCGTGGTATTGGGGTCATGCGTTACCGCTTCTTAAGCCTTTGCAAAATTCTTGTCGGGCATTCTTTCAGGGTTGTTATGGCTCGAGTCGCGATTTTTTGGTGACTCGACTTACCTACATTATTGATATTTCGGATATCAGTCCTCATACTTGGAAAATCGGGCCAGAAACTGTTGAGACTGAGAAAATTACTGTATTATGAATGCGAGCAATTCTATATCACTGGAGCAGAGTTGGAAAAGTGGGATGAACTGTAAACTGAACAGTGAACAATGACTTGCACTCGGATTCGACCCTCTGCTTGCTGTCTTGGACTCGGACTTGACTTGAGTCAAAACTATAAAAATGACACTGACTGTGGATACCATGCAGGAAGTGTGTTTTACAAACCACAACAGTTTAGTTTACGCGGCGTGGTCAAGCAGGGAATATGAGATTGCTGTCAGCCGACATTTAATAGTGATGCCGAAAGTGCCGAGTGCCAGAAATTTTACCAAGGGTCATGAAGCGATAACGCATTACCTCGGCACCACAGAGATAAGCTGGAGTCGAAAGTAAATCAATCTTTTATATACAGTTTCAATACGGTGGCTTTCTGAGGAAAATAGTTGCAGCCAAAATTATTTTCACACTTCTATCATTAATCTGATTTGGTTTAATTGGAAAGATACATCTTGCGATACAACTTGCCACCTTCAACTAACCGCTAGTATGCGATCCCTCGATCAAATCTATTTTTTTAAACTAATCGGGTACTTTTCAAAACTTACACTTGAAGTAAGTATTGGCATGTCATGGAAATTGCTACTACTAGTAATGAAGTTTGAATTTATGGTATTGCTCCTTTTACTAGGGTAGCAACCAAGGCTTTGGGGCAGACAAATGTTTAATTGCTCCAGCTCCGGAGCTCTCTCTGGTCATGAATTAGCTCCGGCTCCAGTGAATTCATCCAACAGCATCATTTGAAATACATCACAGCCGGAGATATTCTTCAAAGAACTGGCCCCAGATCTGCTCCATTTGAAAATGAAATAGAGCTCAGGCTCTTGCGTCGGTGAAAATTCATGGCAAAGCTGACTACTTTAATACCGGGTTGTATCCAATTCACAAGGTTCCGAGTCGCAAGTCAATCTCACTTTTATAATTTTGATTCGAGTCCAAGTCGGAAAATTATGTTCTCTGTTCAGTTTCCAGTACAACCCTTCCTCATTCCTAACAGTTTCTGACCCTATTGTCCACGAAATACCAAGAATGTGGGGATTTTACTATTTTTCGAAGTTACAATGAAATGTCTCTCTTGGCCATCATAGACTCGAGTACAAGTCGAGTCAATAAACAAATTTACTTGAGCCGACTCATACGCGTTTGAAAAAATGACTCGAGTAAAGTCGAGTCATTATGCTCACTGTATAGTTTTCTGTTCAATCCGGTTCAACCCAATTTTTCAACACTGCTCGAGTGATTTTGTAAGCTCGCATTGATAATATAGTAATTTTCCTTCCAATTACAACCCTGCTTCAACCACCTCTAACTTTACCCCCACCCTCAATAAAAAAAAACTTAGCAACGCGGACGTCGTGGTGTGACCTGTTTTAGCTATGACGTCACATTTTCCGAAATATTGGTTTTCATCGAGACCACACCACGACGATGCTGACAGTAGCTTTCATTCGATGGATCCCACACAGTTTTTATTGTAATTTAAGATAAATGTGTTACTCGATTCTGAGAAAATCTCGGCGGATTTCACGCCTTATTCAATTCGACTCACAAGTTAGTAATCAAAGTTTATTGAATTATATACATTATTATTAGTAGTACTGATTTGTAATTGGATGTTAAATAAGGTGTGAACGCTACCAAAATCCTAATTTTACGTACGTCTGATCAACGAAGCAATAAATTTTAATTTAGAGAAGTATTTTTGGTGCGGGAGGATAGCAATAACATCGGGATAAATAACTACCCGGATTACGAAGGACAAACCGGAAACTGTAACTTTGTGAGAGGTTCTGGAGTCTCTCAGATCTTTGTGAGGGACGTCACGATGGACGGACTTGACGACCTGATATGCCGCAATCCGTTCACAAAGTATGTGTGAATTCTACCGTGAAATTTGTAATTTGCTATCGCGCAAATCTGAGAACTGCTCCTGAGATATTTGATTTAGCCCAAGCCTGATTGAAATTTTGTGTTGTCGAAGGAACGTGGAGATCAATGTTAACAGAGGCGACGGTACCTTTGGTAGGGATATCACTTGGAAGAGCCCGAAGGAGTCTTGTAACTTGGTAGCTGTGGAAGACGTTAACGGAGACAACAAGCCGGACCTCGTGTGCAGAGAGAGCAGCGCAAAGGGGGAAGGGATGTACGCTTATTTAAATGTCCGTTGAAATTGTGGGCCCTATGATTTGTTTACCTGATTGTAAGTTATAGGTAGACTTTATTACACTGCGTTGCGAAAACTTCAATTCTGGTCACATTGCGTCACATGCTGGAAAGATATTACTGATAATAGTGACCCTACTCAGTCGATGAGCATAGGCAATATTTGTTAATGTTCATTGATTACATAGTTTCGTTTTCGGAAAGATCTGGTCCGTATTTTTTGCTAAATGCTGTCAAGGAAAATTTTAGCTAGAACTAATCTTATAAAAAATGGTGTGTAGTAAGTCACTCTACGATTAAATTTTCATTTTATTAAGTATAAGTATTTTTCCTGTTCGCTGAGATTTTATTCAATGTTCTTGTGTAAACACGGTCTGTCGGTTATTTGCAATCGCGATTGGTCGTTAAAATGTCTTGACGTGTGAGAGGCGTTGAAAGAATATTGCGGCGGTGCTGCCTACATAAGCATACAGCAATACAGTGTCTTGGCTAGTACGTCACAGTCGCTATGCGGTACGATAGAATACGTGGTACTTGTTCATTTGGAGCAACTCGTAAAGATAATAAGAAGATTGTGTATGGTGAACAAAGTAATGATGTCATCCAACTGCTGTGGGGAGCGGGGGGGTGGGGGGAGCTCGAAGGGGGCCCAAAATTAATTTCGTGAATTAGCATAAATTATGGAGTCGTTTTTGGAAATTTATTGGCGATTTACAGTTGCCATATCTATTTATTATTCGGTACTCTTCCCCCAAGAAAAAATATGCAGGATTTATAGAAATGGACATTTCGCGTCGGCCATTACCTCGCCACGACGAACCAAGACAAAGTTTTAGGCCATGTAACATGCGTCTCAAACAAGTGTGCCAGAACTATCGGCAGCGAGAGAACCTTGGCCGAACATGACTGCCCTTATGCTGACCGAACACATCGATATACATACATATATGTTTAATTGTCCAGAGGCGCCTAAATGGCTGGCGCCGAATGTTCCTGTCCTGGCAATCTGAACTCCAGTGAGATAGTGTAATGGTTATGCGTCCGGCTTCTCGATCGGTAGGTCGTGGGTTCGATCCCCGGCCGGGTCATACCTAAGACTCGAAAATTGGTATCCGCAGCTATCCTGCTAGGCGCTCAGCAATCACGGATAGCATGGAGGAGAAAAAAAGACGGGGGCGCACACTAGATCAGTGGTTCTCAACCTTTTTCACCTCGCGGACCGGTAAAATTTCCAAAAATGTCTGGCGGACCGGCGAACTTTCAAAATTGAAATGAAACCAAAATGTAAAGTATGTAATGGTTTTTTGCAATTATATAGTGCTAGAGTGTGACATTTAGAGGGTTTTGATCGTAATTAATTATCTTCATGATGGCATCCATGTGATTTTATGGTAGTGAGTCTGCTGAGTCGAAATAAAATTGCCGCCGAGAGTCGTTTACAGTCTTTCGCGCCGAAGGCCGTGGGTTTAACCGACCACGCCAACACAAATAATATTCTTCTCTTTGACAATATCGAGAGAAGAAGCGCTTCGGAGTAGAACCAAGCACCTTGTCGTGCTACCTTGCTCATTGCACACTGCCACCAGACGCAGGCTACTCTGGCAAGTACGAATACAATGCGTGCCGCAAGACAACACCTTACAGCAGCTGTACCAGCCATGCGCAAACCCGGGGCGAAAAATTACTTCGTCAGCTCACCCCAAAAACGCTTGTCTTGGGCCCACACAGGGCGATAAGCCAAACTTCCGGGGGCTTCGCCCCCAGACGCTACAGTTGGGTGGATGTTTTCACCTGTACTTGTGAGCACATTCATTCTACTCAGTGTAAGCAGAAAGTCTATGCAGCTTAATCGCGCCAATAGCGAAAATTTCCGATCATTCATGACTTAATCGGTATTCTCGCAGCTGAATTTTTGGCACAACCTTCGTAGTCCTTCGCAGTCCCGCGATGCGACACTGTCTAGACCAGTGGTTCCCAACCTTTTTCGACTCATCGCCCCCTTTTCCAACTCCACACCGAGAATCGCCCCCCAAATATTGGGAACCGAAAAATGGGCATACAGACTGAGCGAGTTGACTAAGAAAAAAGGTCAGCTTTTCGGCTCGACCTCGAAATTACACTTTTCCAGCTAAATTTTGGTGAGTAACAAAAACGGTGATTTCTCCGACTTGATTCCAAAAGGACCGTAACAGCACTTCGTCAGTTCTCCTCCATAGGGCGATGAAGCAAACTTCTGCACCCCTCAGACCAAACTCCCCTGATACCTCTTTACCGCTACTTCTCAGCACAAATTAATGGACTCTTTAGTTAGTCGGCTTAATTCGCGCCACGCGCGACAATTTTTTATCATTCATGATTGAATCGGTCAATATGATCGGGAATTGCATATATATTGCTGTCAATTTTTATCCTCTCTCTGCTCATGTATTCAGATTTACCGGTAAAGCTGAGTGAGGTGTCTTGGAAAATGAAGGGCCCGTAAATAATAATTTAACATATTCGGGCGGACCCGTGGGTATAATGAATTCGTTACGTAATGACATTTCGGGGCCTGTCTGATATGTCAAAAGATATTCAAATCGCCCATAATACGTACTAAACTAAAAAACGCACACGATTTCGTATTGGTATTTCTGCTCTGGCAATTAATTTTTCTTTGCGAGATGGCATTATTTTGTGGGGTTCTGATTGCCAGGACAGGAACATTTGGCGCCAGCCATTTAGGCGCCTATGGACAATTAAATATATGTGTATGTCGTATATATAAAGAAGTCGGTCAGCATAAAGACAGTCCTTTTCCGCCTAGGTTTTCTCGGTCTGGCACACTTCTCGGAGTCGCATGTTACATGGCCTGAAACTTCATATGTCTTGGTACGTCATGGTGTAATAATGGCTGACGCCGAGATGCCCATTTCTATAACTCATGCGTATTATTTCTTGGAGGAAGGGTATCTAATAAGCAAGAAATATGTGACCACGAAATGGCGCGCAGCGCAAAATTGTTTTGAAAAAGTTGCCTAAATTTCCAAAATAATACTCTATAATTAATGTTAAATCACGAAAAAATTGTGGGCTCCCTTCGAGCTCGGGCCCCCCATCCCAATTGGGGGTTTGGGTGTGGCAGTTACGGTAATTAACGCCAATATAGCCATTTCAACGCGCCATCGCCCCCCTATCGCCCCCTTGGCTATTTTCGCCCCCCTGGACCGACAAATCGCCCCCTGGGGGGCGATATCGCCCACGTTGGGAACCACTGGTCTAGACGGTGATCGTACGATCTACAGCGTAAACCGAAACTGCAGTATCGGTAATACAAAGCGCTTAGAAACGCCTTTGAAAACGCTCCAGAGCGCTTCAAATAGCACTGCAAATAACGCAGTTTATAACAGCGTAGCGGTAGACAGTAGACAGCAGTAGAAGACAGAGAGAAACAGCAAGCCTTCACCTACATAGCATCCTTCAAGCCCATACACTGGGCCAAGCGAGGAAACCTTCAAATACACACGCGCATACAGCTAGATGGCATACGCAAATGCGCTGCGACATGAAGAACAGACAAGACGAATTACATATGGCGAAAGACCACGCTCACTAGACATATTAGCGCCGCCTGATACAGAAACAACAGACATCATCACGGCAGTAACTGAACACCCGCTACTAAAAACGCAAACAGGCAGCATAACATCCATCTTTCAGATAGGAAGGAACACCTTCAATTTAACATTCGACAAAGACGCCCAGGTAGAGAGACTGAAAGAAAGCTTCTTATTCCAGGCGAGTGACGGGCTTGAAACTCCACATGGGAAGGCCTTCTTCCAGCCTCCCCGCTACCCAACAGCAAAAATTAACATCCGCGCAGTACCCACAGAAGTGGAAAAAAATGAAATTAGACGCAAATTCGAAAAGTTCAACTGTGGTACAATAATAGAAATAAGAACCATCTACCACAGAGGAACAAACTTCCAGAATGGTTATAGACAGCTATTCGTAGAAAATTACGTACAAGGCAAGGTTCCGCCGTTCGTATACCTGGGCAAAGCCCCCTGCAAGGTATACCTGCCGACGGACACTGAAAACGAAAAATGTTTCAAATGCCTCAATGCAGGCCACAACGCAAAAGACTGCCCTAATGAGACGGTCTGCTTTGTTTGCAAGCAAACAGGCCATAGAAAGGAAAACTGTACAGTGCAGCAGCCGCCACCGATACCACCCAGACCAAGTTCGTCCTTGGCTGAAGAAGCAACACATCAGGAAGCCGAAGAAAAAGAAGATAGCGAACTAGCTTTCCCACTAGCACAAAAACCGAGAGATGACACAAACACACAAAAACAAATGACGAAGACAAAGAATAAGAACAAGAACAAATAGATCTCTTCGGCATCATTAGCGACACAGGGTCGGAGAGCCAGTCTCCAAACGACACCATTGTGGAAAAATCACCGACAAGCGATCTCCTGAACGAAGGGTCGTTAGAGCTAGTCACTACAGATGAGGAAGAGAACCACATATCAAACAACCCAAACGTGGACCGACCAGAGAACTCCCCTAAACCTAGGAGAGAAAATAAGAATAGAGCGAGCAACAGGAACCAAAACATAAGCAACTTCACAGCAGCCGAGTTTTTCAGCGCTCCGTCGCCAAACAAGCGATCAATGCAAGACCGTAGCCCCGACGAACAAGATACACATCAACAGAGGGCCAGGAGGAAACTCCTGGACCCAAAAAAACATTAGTGTAACAAAGCGAACAAGTCTCCCCCCACCACAAGGAAAATGGATTCTGATCTAGACATAATATCTTTGAACGTAAACGGAATGTCTACCCACTGGCATAAAATTAAAAGTCTAATAAGAACAGAAAAACGCACAAACATCGTATGCTTCACGGAAACGCACTGGGTAGATACCCAAAGAGTCCAGAAATGGGCAAACCAAAACAACTATCTATAGGCTACTATGCGAACCATATAGACCTGAAACAAAACTGGGTAGACACAACAGAAGGGAAGAAGTTATACTACAGAGGAACTGCGATTCTAGTCAAAAAAGACCTAGAAAAGCACTACGACCTGGCACACAAGATAATTAGAGAAGACAGAATGCAACTACTAACCTTTGTAGAGAAAGAGACCGGAGAGGAAACAAACCTCTATAACATCTACGGCCCACCCGACGTAGGAAAGTATCAAACAGAGCTGTATCAAGAACTTATAAACGAAATTGAAAAGAAACCGAATGACGCCATCATATGTGGAGACTACAACATCGTCACCGACAGAATAGATGTGAAAAATGACACAAACTTTACTATGACCCCGGCCGCTAAGATCTGGAAATTCTTCACCGATATCTATAAAATCAGAGACATCTGGAGGTGGAGGAATCCGAAAACAAGGCTGTACACAGTAATAAAACACAAACAATCTAGACGAGTAGACAATATCTACATATCGGAAAGATTCTTGAGTCGAGTAAAGTCATGCGAACAAAAAATAAACTTCGTCTCTGACCATATCTTCTTGCAAAAGATCCATGTAAGAATGAAAGTAAGGTATAACAGTTGGGGCAAAGGAACTTGGAAAAATGACACTAGAAAATACGCGAACGATAGTATACGTAAAGAAATAGAAAAATTACACGAAAGATGTATCCAAGATAAACCAATCTTTGGTGACGTCTATGAATGGTGGGACCACTATAAAAAAAGAAATGGGGAGACTGATAAGCACAAACGAGAGGCACCAAAGAAATGCGGCAAATAAAGAAAAACGGGCATTACAAGAAAACATCGCAAAAACCCTACAAAACACCAGCGGGGACCAAAACGCCTATGAAGAAGCAAAAAAACTTAAAAAAATAGAGGAAGAAAACACAAGATATCAATGCATACTACACAAGATGCAGGATATCGAAGAAAACGAAAAACCCACCAAGTACTTCTACGACAAACTAAAGCAACGTAAAGAAAGTAAAATCTTTACAACTATAGCTAATGAAACGGGAGTAGAAACGCAAAATAACATCGAAACCATGCGTGCAGTGGAAGAATTCTACAAAAACTTATGGGGAAAATCAGCGCAAGAAGATCCTAGACTCCAAGATGAGTACCTAGAAAATATAAATGGCCTTAACATAAACGAAGAAGAACGAGCGCAACTAGAGAGCCAGATAGAAGAGTCCGAGGTTCGATGCGCAATCCAAAACATGGAGAACAGAAAGACGCCCGGCTCCGACGGGCTTTCAAAAGAATATTATGCGACCTACTGGGATATTCTTAAAAAAGAATTGACTGAAGTTATAAATAACGCATATATGTTTGGAGGATTATGCAAATCCTGGACAATAGGCATAACAACACTATTGTATAAAAAAGGAGAACCGAAGAATCTAAAAAACTGGCGACCGATAACGCTCTTAAATACAGACTACAAAATATTAACCGGAATTATCTCGAACAGGCTAAAACCCATATTACCAAATCTAATCCTCCACACCCAAAAATGTGCCATAAAAGATCGGCAAATAACTGACGTCTTGCGAAACACCCAAGCGGTGATTGACTATGCCCAAGAAAAACAGAAAGAACTACTAGTTATGAATTTAGACCAGGAAAAGGCATTCGACAGGCTACATCACGAATACCTTTTCAAAATCCTGGAAAAATACGAACTACCCACAAATATAATACGCATAATACGGAGGATCTACAAAAATGCCTCCAGCAAGATCCAGATCAACGGCGCACTCACACACAACATCAAAATAGAGCGCGGAATCAGACAGGGGTGCCCACTGAGTATGGCACTCTACGCCATCAGCAGTGACCCCCTGTCAAGAAAAATTGAAAACGATAATAAAATAAAGCCCTTTACCATCGGCAAAGCGAAAATAAAAATACAACAATACGCTGACGATGTAACCTGTTACTTGACCAGCGAAAAAGACGTGAAGCACATATTAAATGAATTCGGCAAATTCGAACGCGCAACGGGGCAAAAACTAAACACTGGAAAAACTGAGATTTTACACATTAACCCCAAAAAACACCGAACACGAACCCCGGAGATAGAAAACAAAAAAAAAAGACACGATAAAGATACTTGGACAATACTACGGAAAAAACCAAAACACGGAAACCTGGAAGGAAAGAATAGCTAAGCTAAAACGCATATTTCACGCATACAAGAACAGAAACTTAACATGGACGGGAAAACTCACGATCTTAAATTCCCTCGCATCAAGTCAGATATTATTTAACGCAAGAGTAAAACCACCACTCAAAGAAGACATCAAAAAGATCGAAAAACTGTACTTCGATTTTCTGTGGTACTCACAGAAAATGGAGTGCATTGCAAGGAAAATGCTTATTACAAACAAAGACCACGGTGGCCTCATTGACCACGTGGCCTCATTGTTTTACATATCTTGATGTAAATTCGCATCGCCTCAAATATTTATGTTGTATGTTGTGGCGTTCTTTTTGCACAATTATAGGTTTTACCATAATGTTCATACGGACTTACCTTCGCGTTCACGATATTCCATCTGACGGGAGAAAACTATATGCCAGTGAAGAAATACCAATTTGAAATCGTGTGAGTCTTTTTGCTTAGTACGACTGGGCGACAGGGATATATAGAACTAGATATCCCTGTTGGGCGATTCTATATTTTTTGATATAGCAGACAGGAGGTCACAAAATAACATCATGCAACGAAGTCATACCAACGGGTCCGCCCGTCCGACTATGTTTAATTATTAGTTACGGGCCCTACAGTTTCCAAGACACCTCACAATGTTCCCTCTACGTTTTGACTCACAAACTCACTGCGCAGACCCGTGGACAACAGTGCGTAACGACTAAAAAGGGTCATAGTGCGTAACGACTACAAAAAAACTCGTAACTTCGGATTTGTTGTGCGCAACGTAGATTTTCTGTGCGTAGAGACCGTGTGAGCACTGCGCACGTGCGCAGCTTAGGGGGAACATTGCAGCTCACTCAGCTGTACCGGTAAATCTGGTAACGTGAGCAGAGAGGACGAGAAATTGATAGCAATATTTATGCAATTCCCAATCTTATTGACCGATTTTATCATGAATTATCGAAAATGTTCGCGCTTCGCACTGGCTCGCTGAACAGTACAGCTGATTTCGTGGCAAAAGCGAACAACGTGATGGGGGGCGGTCGGTTTATCATCCTATGGGAGCCCAAGACCCAAGTTTTTTCGGCGGGCCTGACGAAGTGTCGTTTCGTTCCTGCCAACGGGTATACGCCCAACGATGTATAATTATTATTGAGGGGTCCTACCTTGCAGGGCTTTGGAGCAGCCGTAAATTTTAACTGCTCCAGCTCCGGAGCTCTCTTCTATCATACATTAGCTCCGGCTCCAGCTCCGGAGCCGCATTATTACCGCTGCTCCGGCTCTGAAATTATCGAATGGGCCTGTCTATATCAAGGGGGCTACCCGCGGGCCACATTTGGCCCGCAAGAGGGTTTTGCGTAGGCTTACCATACGTCCTCTTTTTTGACTTTTTTAAAAGTGTCCTCAGAGGACGGCCTTTTGTCCTCTTTTTTGAGATTTTGTCCTCTTTTTTGAAAATTTAGGCCAGATTTAGAGCAAATTGGGAGTGATATGCCGTAAATTAGTACAGAAGTGACGCCCCGGAGGGTATTTCGGAGCGAAAAACGCTATATTGAGCTCCTAGCGGAAAGATGACCTTTTTCTTGTCTAGTCATCCACCTAGCAATGCGGAGAAAAAAACGGTATTTTGAGCTCTGAGCGCGGAGTGATGACCTTTTTTTTTAGTCAGCCGGTCACAAAGTGGAAAAAATTCACCGGTTTTTGAGAATTCTACTCCAGTTTTGCAAGTCGCAAATTTCTGAAAAAGTGTCCTCTTTTTAGATTTCCAAAATATGGTAAGCCTATAGTTTTGCGTGGCCCGCGAGGTAATTTCATATTATATTATCGAAAATGAATTGCTCAGATTGTGAGCTTGCAATGCCAACCAAAAATTACAATTCTGGCTGCGGCACTTGGGATGTTGATGAGTAAAATATCAGTTTCGACGAATTGACGGATCCACAGTCCAGTCACATTTTCAGTAAATCGTCGTACATTACAATAAACTAAAATAGTAGCGAAATTTTTCTTCACTCCACGCGTGTTTAATTGTCACACGATTTCTTGCTTGGTAGCCTACCCCCTACTGAAAATGACAAAACGCCTAATTTACCCGATTGAGTGTAACTGTATTCGCAATTACGGCAGAAAGTCTTTTCGCGTTTGCGCTCGCATAAAGATCGCCGACGGTGAAATGTAGGCACAACATGATTGTCGCATATTATCGGAGACCTTCGAAATCGATGTGGCCAGACGCCGAATAGTCGGGTCCTTGCAAACTGAGCCTAGCGGGCGCTATACAATAGACCCGCAATACTCAAGTAATAATGTTATTGACCTAGTTTATTTATAAAATTTTACCCGCTTGGCGCGGCTAGTAAACCGCGCACTCGTTCGTCAATTGCATGTGCCTCTTTAGCCGAAAAGGTTGGCCATTCCTGGTCTATATAGATTACTAATCTACCCATAGGTTAGTTATCTATAGTAGTCTAGAGACGGTCAGGCGTCAGTAACATCCGATGTAGCAACGAAGACATATAGGTGCCGCCGTGCCGGCTTGTGACGTCATACTGAATACTTGTCAATTGTCGACAACATAGTTGCACCCGTTGCACTAGAGCACACTTTACTCTATGCCATTGCTGTGCACAACATTAAAATTCAGGCCAGCTGGCCAATTATGATGACTTAGCAGATGTGGTTGTTGCATATATAATAGCATCTTATGATTCAGGTCGGAGCCGGAGCTACTCCTCAAATAACGGGCTCCAGCTCCGGCTCCGGCTGAATTTTATGTAGAGGTCCGGCTCCGGCTCCAGCTCCGGTGAAAATGCACGGCTCCGGGGCTCCGGCTCCGGGCTCCGGCTCCAAAGCCCTGCTACCTTGTCAATCACACATCACTCAGCTCTATCGGTAAATCTGTTTACGTGAGCAGAGAGAGGATTAAAATTTATATCAATATGCATTTCCCGATCATATTGACCAATTCAATCAATAACTATTGAAATTTTTCGCGCTTGGCGTGTCAAGGCGAAAATAGCTGGCTCTATAAATGGACACCCAATGTAAATGACCAGTATCAGCAAATAGTGGATAGCCGAAGGAGGATCTGGAGGCGAACCCCCCCCCCGGAAGTTTGGTTTATCACCCTACGGAGGGCCCGAGACCAACGTTTTTCGGGGGAGCTGACGAAGTGCTGCTACGGCCCTGGTAACGAATTGATTGTACCTATGGGCACGTCCGAATATGTCCAATTATTACTTACGTGCCCTTTATTTTCCAATACAACAGCTCGCTCAGCGCTACTGGTAAATCTGATTACGTGGGCTGAGAGGATAAAAAGTTTATAGCGACATATACATGTAATTACCACCTATTCATTCATGCATTATAGAAAAGTTTGGCACCTAGGACGACCAGGCCACACAAACTTTACTGACCATCGCAATCACGCTACGGGATCCTTGGGGGCGAAGCCCTCAGAAGTTTGGTTTATCACGCTATGGGTGCGCAAGGCAATCGTTTTAAGGGGGTTGACGAAGTGCTGTTACAGCCCTCCCTCTTACTCATTGTCTTTGTTACATTCCTTACAATATGAGGTTGGGGGCGCTGGAGGAAAAAAGGTTAAGAACCACTGCTTTACATCATGCGTATTTTTATTTAGGCCTATTTTCCATGCTTATTTATCGGGAGGCACCAAGGTTGTAATGACTCGAGTCACGATTTTTCGGTGACTTTGACTTGACCAGAGTCATTTTTTTTCAAATCCGTAAAATGACTCGACTCAAGTCAATTTCTGTATTGACTCGACATTGTGCTCAAGTCATTGTGCATGACTCGAACCACATCATATTACTCGAGACCGGGACTACCAAGACAGGCATTTCATTGCATTCGAAGAATGAAGTTACCACATTATCGGTATTTCGTCTATCAGTCCTGATACTTTGAAAACAGAAGCAGAAACTGTTAGAACTGACAAAAATTACGATATTATGAATGTGAGCCATTCTATATCACTCGAGCAGAGTTGAAAAAAGTGAGTGGTCCCGGATTGATCTCAAAAATGAACAGTGAACGCAACGACTCGGACAAAAAGACCCTCTACTCACCGACTTGGACTCGACCTGACTCGGCGGTGAATTGAAAACGACTCGACTTGACTCGAGTCAAAACAAAAAAGTGAGATTGACTTGTGACTTGGTTACAATCCTGGGAGGCGCGTAATCAACAATGAAAAACCTACTGACACTATACATTGATCGAAGCGCATCGCGAACAATCCGAACATATGCAAGATACATTGATTTTTATCGACACCGATTACTTGAGATTAACTCGTAAAATATGCTCCGAGTCACGATAGTCAACCCACATTTCTGATACGTCAAATCAAGTCATTTTTGCAAAGTGACTCGAGTCAAGTCAGAAAAAGGTGGCTCGACTCTCCAGTCATCCCAACACTGGCATACATTATTATAAATTTCATCCTCTCCCAATCCTTGTGGACCGATTTACCCGTAGATCTGATGGCTTTGAGACTTCGAATATATATGGCACCTACTTGTACAAATCGTGCCATGCTCATGCCACACGATAGAGTGGCACCGAGAGTCGGTAGGTTCTAATTCACGGAATCCAAATTTTGCGACTTCTTGGCGCATCTACAACCTAATCGTCGGATTGATCCATGAACGGATTTGCCGTAAATTTTATCCGATTCCATACAATTTCGACTGGCCTTTCACGGACCCTATGTAAAATGATCCATGCTATATATAGAACTGTGGTCACTCTGGGTTCCATGCAAGATCCCGTCCTGTTTCCAGAAGTCTTATTCACACGCTGTTTTCCTGTCAATGGATAGGCTACCAACGCATATCATAGCTATTCAATTGTCGACAGGCAGGACTTCTCACACTCCGTTATCACATATTGATATTTGCTTTTGAGTATCTTCGAGCATATTCTTCAAATCGTTATACTGTAGAACTGTAATGAAGCATAGTACATGATGAGTAACGAGAGTAATGTTGTAATCGGGGTTTCTGTGGGCCACAGTGACTCTTAACGCGTTCTCCTAGGTGCCCCCTTAACTATCCGTACTTTTCGTCCCCCCATCATCTCTCCTCAAAATGGATGGAGACAACTGTACAGGTACAGTGTACAATGCCTCGCGTAAAACATTTATAGACCCTAACCAATTTATCTGATGGGAGACATTGCTTTCTTGTGACCGAATCCTTCATACGGGGTTCAAATCCAGCAAATGAACGTTATTCTCCCTCAACTCATTTCATTTTCCTGGGTTCCGATACTCTTACAACTAGGGTTGCCATATTTTCGTGACCCCGATTCCGGACACTCTTTAGCGCCTCCGAGCGGGGTTTGAAATGAGGTTAGAACACCCATGTCGTCACACTGACGATGTATGCAGGTCTGCAGGAGTGTTTTTTAACACAGGTCGTGAATTAACTATAGACGATTGGGCTATCTCATTGTTGAGTCGGTGCCGATATGTGTTTGTGTGTTGTAACCAGGACCGAAACAACACTCTTAAGCCAACCCCCGCCCAAACAAACACCGGCCCGGGGCCCATCATAGGGTGATCGATGCAACTTCTGGTGGGCTCATTATATGCATCAGTTTTCTACGTGCACCTGGTTTTAAATTTTGTGAATGAATGCTGTCAATAATATTGGTTCTTCCATATATCACTATAACAATTTTTATCTTCTCTCATGCCACGTGATCATAGTTAGCGGTAGAGCTGGTGGAGATCATGACTTTGAAAATGCAGGGTACGTAATTGTACAGTACATCGCAAAGTCATGTTCATCTTGATGTTGACTGATAGGACTATTTATTGAGTCGAAATGCCGGTGCGCACCAGCAGGTTGCACATCCTGTGGTTTCCAACCTTTTATATCGTCGCAACTCCAATTCCAATTTGAAATTTTCCGTGGCCCACCTCAAAATTTGGCAAGCTGATTACTAAAAAAAACTAAAAAGGACTGGTCAGCACCTTTGCCTAGACTTACTCACGGCCTATGTTGGAAGCTGATTAAGTTCAACATCTTAGCGATCCCCAGAAAAGGGCATACGACCCCTATATAGCTTTAGAACCACTATCTTTGACTAAAGCATCCAAACGATCTTATCGACACCAGGAAGATAAGGTTCTCTAAAAGTTCGATTGCAATTAGTCTTATTACAGTAAATGATAGTTGTGTTGATTAATTTTTTTATTGTAGTTTTTGCGAGGACAGGAGTACCCATATTAAAATCAATATACGTGACACGAAATCGCGCCGAGCGCGAAGAAAAATCACAAGAAGCATAAACTTTCTCAAAATAAGAAATTGGTTATGTTGATTGACCAAAGAATTTTCAGCTCCATTCAAGCCTTCAAAATTCCGGACATTCAGGCATATTTCAACTTTTCCTCCCGGGCGCGGTTTAAACAGTGAAATTCCGGACATGTCCGGGAAATTCCGGACTTATGGCAACCCTATTACAACACGATGCAAGAGCAGGCAACTTTAATATGATATGAATTCTGCATGTAATGTAAGTGTACGTGAGTCTGATGGACGTGATTTGAAACTTGATATTAAGTTGTAGAGCAAGGCTTGGCAAGAATCACTGATCTTGGTTAAACTGAACGATGTCAACGCACCTGCGTAGATACTCGAAGCCAAAACTCCAATCAGAAGAATGATATTCAAAGCCATGAGAATCTTCGCAGCTCTTTTGTAGCACTTTTGCGAGCGAATGATATCTTCGTCTTCGATAATATCTAGATAACAAATTACCTGAAAACGGGATGCGAAATATCCCACCCCACGACTTAATATACTGTCACGGAGCCATTACGCGCATACATTGTATATTCCAATAAACAGAGGCGAACGAAAAATCCAAATCCAAGTTTTCAAAATCCTGCAATGAAATTGTTTCGAAACTAGCATGAAAATTGTGATTGATTAGAATCCATCAATAAAATCGAAATCCAGCATTAAAAAAGCCTGAATTCAAATTCTATCGTAATCTTGTCAAAATATCCCAGCAATCAGCATTGCTCATGCCCATCCTTGCTGGCTTTACCCACATCGAAATAAGAATAGACATTTCGTTTATGGTAATGGAGTATATAGGCTTAACCATGGTGAAATTATGAGAGGAGCGAAATAATTTGGCAGTGGCCTGGCGTTGTAGGACGCCAAAATATGCATGCATTTGCATGGGTGTACCAGTCCGAAAGGGTATACAAACGTGCGTGACACTCTACTAAAGCAGCGGTTTATATCCTGCAGTGACGTTTTTTAGTAATCAGCATATGAAATAGGCCGCTGTCAAGCACTCGCAATTGACCTATTTTTTTTAAGTAGACATGGAAATTAAGTGGGAACTAGACCGATATGTCATCAGCTCACCTTGACAGTAACCTTTATTAGGGCCGCACTGAAAAGGGTACGAGGGCTCGTCACAGTATGTTAAGTGTGCACCCCACCAGAAAAGGTTTAGGAGCACTGGAGTGGACTGTAGAGGACCACAATTATATTCGAAATTGAAAATCTGAGTATAGGGAAAGAACGCTCTTTTCCGTTTCACTTTACATAAAAATACAACGGCAAGCGACTGTTACGTACGGATACGATATGGCCTCTTTTCGGAGGATTTGTCTTCTTTTATCTAGAAAACCGAAATGTCCGGCGCGAGGAAGCCCAAATGTTCTCTTTTTTCGCAATTCGTCCTTACGATGATTGTTAGGCGAGTGCACACAGTCATCCCAAAAAGGTCATATCGCACAAAAATACATGTGAAAAATGGGTTGTAATGTCATTGATGCGAAAGTTGACGACCAAAAAAGGTCAACCCAACGTAAATTGGAAAAAATATCTCGTTTTAATGTCTATTAATGTTCAACTGCTGTCCTATTTCTCGAATCACAAAATATGGTAACCCTACTGTTACATAAATACCCACGTTCGAGCCGTTCAGAAGAGAAATTGTCGGAAACATCATTTTCTCTTAAATCTGTTAAACTTCCTTCATCCAGCTGGGTTTCGGCTTCCTGAGTATGGATCCGTGGACGGTGCGCATACTGGCATTTGCCTTCCGTGGCCCCAGTGTTATACGGCAAAAGTGGAGAAACGCACTGAGCCGACACGTCTACGTGCAATCTCGGGTTTGGCAGTTTCTTCGAATCGCTGCCATCAGATTGCTTGACAGCGTTGTCCTCAACATTCGCATTGGCAAAGAAGAAGTTTGTAAATGGCAGATATTTCGCTGGTGCTTCAGACGGTTCCACCTTTTCCTCAACAGTTTCAGGATACATAGTTCCAGCGTCTACGTGAGGAGCTACTTGCAAAGTCAACAGCTCGTCCTCTTTCACCTGCTCCAAACATGTTGTATTTGCCGTTTTATCCGGTTCTTTCCCGTTGCTGGAATCGGAAATCGTAGCACTTGCCTCGCGAGCATATCGTTTCTGCATTATCTGAGTTTTCATGTTCCTTGGTGATTTGTATGCGAGGTTATCCGAACCATTTGTTGACTCCGATGAACAATGGGAGTATGTTGTGTCCGAAATGGTGCTTGATTCCTCGGCCCTACACCGATTTATCTCATCCTTCAATTTCGACGACACCGCTCTCCTCTGCGGTAAGTAAATCGATGAAATTGATGTAGTACCGGCTATAGATCCATACGAGGAAACCGAATTAAAATCAGTGACCGACGACGCAGTATCTTCAGAACGGCCAGCAGTACTGTATGCACGGCTGCGCATCGGCTGAATCGGAATTCGCCCTTGCAATGTTTTCTGGCTATCCGGTGAATCCCCTTGTTCCATATCCTTGAAGGCATTCGGCCGTTCACCGCGGCGGTGACGTTCATTTTCGGAAAGCTCGGATACTTTGTTATCTTGTTCGTCAACTTCTTCTTCCAACAACTCGGTCAAGTGTAAATACTTCTTGAAATCTGCGGTTGTCTTTCGAAGCACGGAAAGCAACCCCAAACCTTGTGTCTTCGCTGTCGCGTCGATGTTGGCAGCCATTTCGTGCTTATGCTCGCGAGGAAATAATGGTGAACGCAATTTTTCCTCTCTGATAGAAAGCAAATGCTGTGCCCGATAGATGCTGTATGACGCAACAATACTTCTATACGCCAAGTTGGTTGTATAGCTTTTTTTTTGCTATGGATAGGTGTATTGCTTGCCGAGGTCTGTTAGCAACTCTTCCAAATCGGATTTATAATTCATTGTTTTCAACACGCCTTCAAAAGTATAGAGGAGACTAGTAAAATATAACATTTATCAAACAACTTCAGAGCGAACGAATATTTTATTCGCGTTTTTATCTTAGCCATTTCTCTCGCACGCGTGTCAAGGTGAGATCAGCTTTTACTTATACTTTGAGATGACTTTCTACTGTAATTGTAACATCTGTCGCAGCAGGGTGCCAGTAATCTTCTCACGCACCCCTTCAACTAACCTCATATCCCGCGACCTTAATCTTATTGATGAAGTAGTCTGCGAAGCACATGCCACATGGTTTGAGAGATAGCGAGCGTGAGGTGCTCGCGCTTCAACCGCAGATTCGTATACAGACAATTAGATACATCTAACTTTGTTCTTTCTATATTCGTTAATATGTTGCAGTATGATTTGATCCTGGTAAATCTACAAGTTTCTGACCACTAATTACTACTATTTGGCTGTTCTGTGCTATTAAAGAAAGCTCCTTGGATGTGCGTGTGTGATCAGGAATTGCAAGAGTACTCAGAGCGGTCATTAGTCAGTCGACTAGCGCGTACAACGGGAACTGTAGCTGTAGCGTCGAGTCCAATCAAGCACTATAGCAGCGTGTCTTACAACAAGTCGTTGCAGCGACCGCTACAGTAATATTTTACATATAGCATAGGACCTATATATATGTATATAATTGCATGTATATCAAACTTGTTAGTAACGTAGAGCGATGAATTTCGAAGTTCCACCTACCCAATCTCCTGCCCAGAAGTTTTAATCCCGTTCAATATCAATCGGAGATCAAGATCCATACCGCAACGAAATCATCATTCACGGACATTTCATCTGCAGTCCGGTGCTGTATTACTTCTAACCAAACTGGAATCTCAGGGTCCTGTTATTCGCTGAATTATACAGCTCTGAGCGAGATGCGCACCCTGCGGTAAATTAGATTTATCTCGTCGTTTATGCCTTGCCGTTAACATGGACGACATAGGTTACTACGTTGCTAGAATTCTCACATGGTTATACCTCATATTACTATTATTGGTGGCATTATTCCTACATTTTATCCTCGAATAAACGGACTGTTGGTAGGGTAGAGTGGGGTAAAACGCCCCTGTGAGGTAAGACGCCCACCATCGCTATTGCCAAACAAAGTGATTGTTGAATGAGTCACAATAGCCTAACTAAAGTATGCCTAATGGTCAGACGGAGCTGTCACCTCAATTTCTGAAGTTGAAAGAGGACTTGGTGAGTTTTACGATAATTTATTACTTTTTGACTTGTTTCTTACAAAAATAACCGTAATATAACTGGATGAAACGTGACTATTGAGGTCGCCGAATGAATATTTCTTATTTTATGTAGGATCCTACTATGTTCGATGTGATTTTAGTGTAATTTCATCGTCAGATACACAAAATAACCACCTTGTTAGTGTTTCGAAAGTAATGGCGGCCTCATGGCTAAAACGCCCACCCCATACGCGGGGTAAAACGCCGCTAGTGGGCGTTTTACCCCTTGAAGTGATTCGCATTCGTATCATTACCCAGGAGATCAAAATCATGTTATTTGATAAGGAATTTCCAATAATATCCAATACAGTACCGGTAAGGTGTTTTTTTAAATGGTTATGGTCTGTAAATGAATCACTCTTTATTTAAATGGCATGCAAAGACGCGAGATGAGTGTGAAATACTGAAATCTCAAACAGGAACTCTGGCGAGTTTGATCAAGAATCAACTAAATGTGTTCACTGATCAGTCTAATCAAAACATACAATTATTATTTACCTGCAGAACAAAAACATGGTGAGGACTTATAAAAGGAAAACATCCAGGGCGTCATACTCTGAAGAAAATTTGCGCAAAGCTATGGACGCCGTGCAAGGCGGCGCGGCGTTGAAGACAACGGCAATATATTACGGGATACCTCCTAGAACGCTCCGTCGACATACGAATAAAGAAGTATCCAACCCGGGTTCTATTTCACTGGGGAGGTTTAGACCAGACATAAATCTTCAATATGAAATTGAAATAGTATCGAAGATTAAGGACATGGAAAAGGCCTTATTTGGCTTGACTACGAAGGACGTACGCCGTCTGGCTTATGACTTTGCCACAAAGATGGGAATGAAACATAGGTTCAATGACGACGTTAAAATGGCTGGCAAAGACTGGCTACGTGGTTTCTTATCACGTCATCAAGAATTATCAATTCGAAAGCCGGAAGCTACCAGTATAGCACGGGCAGTGGGATTTAATAAGCCTCAAGTGGAAAAGTTTTACACGGCTTATCGGGGCGTTTTAAACTCACACTGTTACGTGCCAACTCGTATTTGGAATATGGACGAAACCGGAATTACCAATGTCCAAAAGCCTGACAACATCATTGCGACGAAAGGTGCACGGGAAGTTGGGAAAATGACGAGCGGGGAAAGGGGGAAAACAGTCACGATAATTTGCGCAACGAATGCGGCGGGAGCATACATACCACCTATGATTATATTTCCAAGAAAACGAATGGCGGACGGGCTAATGAGAAATGCACCCATTGGATCAATTGGCCACTGCACAGCAAACGGCTGGACCGATGAAGGAAGTTTCTTAGTTTGGCTAAAACATTTCGTTTCAATTGCAAAACCCACAATTGATGAAAAACATTTAATCATCTTGGATGGTCATCATAGCCATAAAACCCTTTCTGCAATCGACTATGCCCGTTCGAACGGAATCGAACTTTTGACGTTACCACCTCACTGCACCCACAAAATGCAACCACTCGATAAAACGTTTTTTAAAGCTTTAAAATCTAGTTATAATTCATCGGTGGACAATTGGATGGTAACAAATCCAGGAAAGAGGGTCCAATTTTTCGATATGGCCGAGATTTTTGCTGTTGCTTACAACAGATGTGCCACGGTAGAGAAATCCGTCAATGGCTTCAGGGCCTGTGGACTTTGGCCATTCAATAAAGATATATTCTCGGACGAAGACTTCATCGCGTCCGAAATGACCGATGAGCCAGACCCCCATGCCGGAAATGCTGACAACTGCCAAGATAATTCCTCCACTACCGACCCAAGTATAGTTGAAGTGGGAGGAACCACCAATAACACGGATTGTGAGGTAGTTAAATCAACTACCATGGCTTCAACTTCAAAACATTCAGAGGCAAGGGAAGCTATAGACGAGTTATGTTCGCCTGTTAAATCTGCCACAAAACGAAAAAGATCCAGGAAAGCAGAAAACTCAGAAGTTCTTACGTCATCACCTTATAAAAACGCTCTGCAAAAAAAAAATTAAATCACCGAAGCCGGTTACAAAGAGATCGAAAAAGGAGAAGGTGCCTAAGGATAAATGTCCACCCAAAAACAAAAGAGATGACGAAGAATGGCCTTGCTTGATTTGCGTTGAGCCGTTCCGTAATAGTAGGCCCGGGGAAAAATGGATTCAGTGTCTGATTTGCCATTTATGGGCACATCAAGAGTGTACGCTTGGAGATCGCCATTTCATTTGTCAAAATTGTGATTCTGAGGACAACGACCTTTCTGACTGACTTCAGCACAATATTTGCCTTGGCACGTCTGATTTTAGATATTCGTTCATTAGCTTGTTTTGTGTTCAATACATGTTTGGGTTGCAACATTTGTACAGGATCCAATTTATAGTGGGCTAGTAAGCATGTATAAATGTATACGAATGAAAAAGAAATCCTTAACAGAGTATCAGTGAGTAAATTGTAAGACCTAGTAGGGCAAAACGCCTTCGTGTGCGTTTTGCCCCACCCATGGGGCAAAACGGCATTTTGACGAACATGGATGAATCATGATTTTACTGCTGATAAACGATACATAAGCTTTCCATACATTCATATTGGATAAGGTACAACATCTCGCGTTGATACTATGAAATTTAGGCCAACTCGAATAACACGGAGGATTTTAGGGCGTTTCTCCCTTACGATAGGCGTTTTGCCCCACTCTACCCTACATCCTAGCTCGCCAGTTCAACAAATACCCAATAAACCCTCAGGAAATCAGACTCCTAGGACGTATAGTACAAACTGAACTGTATAAACAGTATATAGATATCAGCTTTATAATATGATGCAACACAAATCTGAAAACGCGGCATTGGTTTGTTTCGCATATTTAGAGGCACACTCGGGACATCCTTTGTAGTCTCCGACTCTGTGAGAGTGCGCCCCGTTGCTAAGGAAGGAGGACGTCTCTTCGTGGAGTTTTGTTTCGGTTTCAACTTCCGAGTTGGGGTTGGTCGCCTGTGATGGAATAAACGGGGAATGTCAAACGAGAATAAATTGTAATGAAATGGTAAATTAGTAGCCTACTATGATGCTCATAAGCAATGGTCATACTAGTCAGCATTACTGCTAAAGTAGAAATAGACGTAAAGCTGTAAATTTTCACCTGATACAGCTAGAAGTAGTACCGTAATTTTCCAAGTATAGTACGCCCCCATGTATAATACGCACCCTTAAAATGGCATGCAAATTCTGGGAAAAAGCATGTACCCATCGTTAGGTGTAATACTAGGGCGTCTGTCTGTTATCCCCGGTGACGATCGGGTTAATAATTACGACAGACAACCTCTCGGTAAAGTACAGGTAAAGGATCTGGACTCACCGGAAGATTAAGATGTATCTAAACAGTTCACCTTGAAAAGTATTGAACATGGTGATTTGGTGTCAAAAACTGTTGAAGAGGAAGCAGTAGTAAATAATCCAACACTTAAGCAATCTCGGGAAGTACATTCTCTACAGCAAGGACGGGCCGGATCCGACCCGCGACGTGATTTTGAGCGGACTGCAGACAGTTTCTGGTCGTAAATGATAATGTGGCTCGCTACCCTTGCTTACTAAAGCACAAGAAGGCTTGCCTTACTGGCATTTACGCATGTACTCAACCCTAATGAACTGATATCTTGGTAAATTTGAAAAAAATCCAAACCCCTCGTTCGTATATAATACATTATACCAGGGGCGCGCAAGGGATTTTGAGTGGCCCGCAGACAGTTTTCAGTCTTACGTGATAATATGGCCACTAGCCAGCTGTCACAGTCTGCCGCAATTCTCCACTACTCGATTAAACGTCAACTGTAGGGATTGTTAGTTATTCTTAAGTTATTTGTTTTCTTCGTGTCCGGTATGCAGCCAGACTTCAAAGAACCTGTTCACAACTGTGATCGACCACACATGTCTCATTGACTTCAACCGTTATTGAAGTACATAACGTAAATAAATTCATTGGATACTGTTTTGGTCTCTATATTTCAAACTTAAAGTTGACACTAAACACGAACAATCCATGTATAGGTGGATAGATACACGTTTAATGTATCGATTCAGGATTCCGGCCCGCCAAGTACTTCATTTTCCCATATCCGGCCCGCCGACTGGAGAAGTTGCCCGCCCCTGCTCTACACGGATAACCCGCAATCGCGGGCCTACAATTAATAGACGCTGAAACATACGGCAATTGGTGAGCTGTTCACTGCTTTCAAGGCCAAATTAGCACACATGTTGACAGACGCATCGTTAAAACGTTGAACAGATTTTAACACCAACAAACAACTCAGTAATGGGTCAAAACACAAACACCTTAACGATTGCCCATAACATAGCCCGCTCAGTATACCACGGAATGATCTTACCTTCTCAGAATCGTCATTCTCGTTACAAACAGGACATTTTCGATCCTTGGTTACTTTATGCGAGTATATCCCGTTTGCGAGCCATTCGTTATTTTTCGTTTCTTCATTCCATTGTTCAGCACTTGGCCCGTCCGTCTTGGACGTAGGCTGAAAACCAATAAACTCAGACGTTTATGTTTCATTGCCGTCAAGAACATGCTCTTACTACGAAGAGATTTGAATTGATGTTCACTGAGTAATCGAGGAGGAGCCTAGATAAACCTCTAACTATTAGGAAGGAGCTCCAGACTTCCTACCAAAGCGCTGTAGTTTAGCTGGGCTTCTCATAGATACATGATCCGCATAATCGTTGTCTTATAAAAAGTCCAGAAGTGGGCCGTGCTACAAGTCGGTAAATACGGAATCAAAAACAAGGAATATCAGCCTGGTGTAAAATGACCAATTTAGTCGAAACATCCATGAATATCAAAACGGATACTGTACGATGCATCTTGGATGATGTGGGAAGATATTATGATGATTATGATTATGTCAAATATATGAGTTGCATCGGATTGTATGAATAGACCAGGGGCGGCCAACCCGTGTCCCGCGAGAAGGTTTTGAGTGGCCGCTGAGGTAATTTTCAAAACTAGTTATATTATCAAAGAAATAATTATACCCATGTAATTATTGTGAACTTACAAGGCCAACCAAAAATTTGATTAGCCAAACAGTGCAATTTGGAAGGTTGATGGCTAAAATATCAGTTTCGACACATTAGCGTAGCCAGGGGCCAGCCACATTTACGTAGATCTTCGTTTATGACAGGGGTGGGCAATTATTTTTCTCCGCGGGCCAAATGAGAAGTGGGAAATACGTTGGCGGGCCGAGTGAATTTATTTTAGCTAAATTCTGCAGCGTATTTTAATTTTATCTGCTGCTCGGTGAATGTGTAGATGTTAGGTAATGAGAAAGTGACGATTAATCAAAAAGCTATATATTTGCTGTTATGATTCGAAACAATGTTAAACATGATACATTTTCAACTCTCTTTAAACCCGTATCCACTTTCTACTATTAAGACACTAAAAAATGGTTCACAAACTTTTTTAGGCACGCCCCGTTCATTTATGATAGTGAAAATTTTCGCGCCCCCTTATCATGATATCAAAAAATATTAAAAAGAGCAACCAAAATGCAAGCAAGCCCAACGGATCTTTTGATGGCGTGGAAGGTGATGGCTGTTGATGAGGGAATTCTGACATATGAAAGTCGGACAATACTGAGCAATAACAATGAGCTGGGGTAAATCGCGCCGGGCGCGAAATTTTTTTTATTTGACCTCGGTTTCGCGCCACTTCAGATGCTTATACGCCCCCCCCCCCGGTTCGAGAACCACTACACTGAAATGTATTTGGAAGAGTAAAAAGCTTATTGTCTTGGTCGCTGCTATCCGAGCAGTGTGAAGCTTGAATAGTCATGTCTGTCTTCGTGTTTTTGTCATAAGACCGGCTTTAATTGAAATCCTTAAGCTCGGCAGCGTGCTCGGCTCAAACTAAAAGGTTTACCTTTGACCCTAGTAGACAAATATTTAGTGCTCTAAACCTTCTTTGAATTTCAGTTTACCGCTTCCTTTTTTGACATGCCTGTGTCACGTAACAATTGAAACACAGGCCGCGTAATGCATAATGTGACAATGGCCACAAAGAAGGTTTGAACTACATTATATGGAAAGAGTGATTTCATATGACTTTAATTGCTACTCATACTTTGCTACATTGACTTTATTTTGAATTCAGATTACGCGTACGAAGTACGCAGTGTTGTAACCCAGTCACAAGGCTCCGAGTCACAAGTCAATCTCACTTTTATCGTTTTGACTTGAGTCAAGTCGAGTCATTTTCAACTCACCACCAAGTCAAGTTTGAGTCCAAGTCAGTAAGCAGAGGGTCGAGTCCGAGTCATGGTATTATGTCTCAACTCCGAGTCCAAGTCATTGTGCCGACTGCTCAGTTTCCAGTTAAAGTCTTTAATACCCAATTTTTATAACTCTGTTTGGCGATATCGAATGGTTCGCATTTATAATATACTAATTTCCATCACTTTTAGCAGTTTCTGGTCGCATCTTCAAGTACCAGTACCAATAGATGAAATCCCAATAGTGTGGTTACTTTACTATTCCTCGAAATTACAATGAAATGTCGGTCTTGGCCGTCTGAGTCGCGAGTCATATGACTTGGTTCGAGTCATGCGCAATGACTCGAGTCCAATTCGAGTCAATACACAGATTGACTCGAGTCGAGTCGAGTCATCAGGAAATCGTGGCTCGAGTCTGACTCGAGTCGAGTCATGACTTGAGTCATTACAACCCTGGAGGTAAGTAGGCAGCGTAATCGTGGCGTATTAATGAACAGGGTTCAAAGTAAACGAATTTCCTGTCCAGTTGATACAGCCTATGGTTTTAGTGCACGCATCAACATTCAAAAAGCAGTTTTTATGTTTGAATTCCAAGCAACCTTTCGCGGGCCGCACGGAATAGCTTCGCGGGCCGCATTTGGCCAGGTCTGGTTTATGACCATGAAGTAGAATATTGCGCGGTATATTTATTTGACTTGAAAGTTTAACAATAACCACAGTATGACTTATCCCGCAAATTTCTCACCGCTATCATCATCAGAAGTGGTCAGTAACGAAGTACTTCTAGTTTTTCGGAGTTATACTCAAGTATGTTTCTTCTTACGTCCACTACTTACTCAAGTGCTTATGTTTTTAGACTACTTCTACTTCCGATTTTTAGGCCAAAGTAGGTTTGGTGGGCTCACCCCCAATGAGGTGCTGGAAGTATGCGAACCCTCTACAAATCTACTTTTTGAAGTTCTTTTCTTACGTATATTTTTATTTCTGCTTGAAGTAGTTTTGACATGTCTTGGAAATCTACTTGCGGTTGAGTAGGAATGTACGGGACTACTTACACCCGAGTATCTGAACTACTTTGACCATATTCAATTGATGTAATAAGTCTCTATAACAGATTAATGTAGTATCGTAGAGTAAACTACTTTGAATCTGCAGTCCAGGGTACAGTTCTATAGGTCTTTCCGGAATCGCTTTCGTAATATTACAATCAATATCCTAAATGCATCTCAATACAACTCAATTCACGAGGGACAGCTCGATCCGTATCGAGATGTTATGTAGACTATCAAGCATCCCGCATTTTTGTAATGTCGTCGTCGCCCCAGCACGACGTTCGCAATCCGTACAAGCTAACCTTATTCTTGCGACCATTCGAGGTGCACTCGGGGCAATGCTCTGTAACTTTATGGGAGCGCGTAGTGTCCGATTGGTTTTCGACGGCCGGCGTTAGTGTTGTTTTCTCGCAACTTTCCGACGCGTCGGGAGTGGGACTTTGAATAAAAATGTCTTCCGGACCGTCCGGGGCCGATTCCTCTGGTACCGCAACAGCGACCTAAATCCAGTGGAGTACATATAATGGACACCTTACATTCAAATCATTTAGAAGGCGGGCCCAAAATCCTTTGACTAAAACGAGCTTAAACGATAGCACAAAACATGGTCTGCACGGTATAAATATTCGATTTCAATTTTACCACCGAATGCTATATCTCCTGTCAGCTATCGCCAGCCGGGTCAGACCAAAAACCTGCTTAGCAACACTGATATCCATGGCTTCCCCGTTTGGCTCTCATCATTACCGGGATAGCATGGAGGGGTGGTGCAAGACTTAGAATGCGTTACAACGCTATTTCTGTACCTTCCTTGTCCGCAGCCCCATATTCGCATCATCCACTCAAGGTATGCATATACACAGATCGTGTGTATGTATGTGTATATCACGACTCGATATAGATGCCGTAAAAATATATCTTCATTAGGATTTTAGCAAAATTCGGCACCAGAAAGTGTCGGTCGCCTGTTAGCACCTACCTATGTATTCAGAGCGCATGCCCAGGTAATATATATAATGCGTAATGTGAATCTGAATAATTGGAATGGGCCAGATAGCAAAATTTGGTACCAGAAACTGTCGTTGGCCTGATTTCACCCTACGCTACGGGATAATCTGATGAATACACCTATTTTCCACAGTGTATAAGAGTGCAACGAGCGTATATTACAATCGAAAAAATGGCAAAACCGTACCTGGACATCATCCTCAGTCGTAGAAAGCCGTCGATTATCCGAGGTATCCAATTCCCCAACCTCCCCGCTGCCCGCACTGCCCGTATCTGAACGATCGCAACTCGCTTTAAAAGCGTAAAAGCGCCGGGCAACCACAAACCACTCACCAGATTCGGGCAAGGCCAACTCGGCAGGAACCCAATTCTCCTCTCGGCAGTGTTCGACAAATTTATCAACGTCTTCGCGTCGGGCCCGATCGTTTTCGTACAGTTCTCTCAAACTCGGTTTCTGTAACCCGCCCTCGACGGCGGACTGTTCGTTTCGGGCAGCCGACACCGTTAACGGCGGGAGATAGCTAATCCCAGACTCGATTTGAGACGCGGCCTGCCTGTATAAACCCGGTTGCGATTCAAGGCTTGGCTTATCGACGCCGTATTGTCTGCGCCATTCCTTCTTTCTTTTATTACTGCTATCAAGCGCTTTATATATTTTGTCTTGTTGTTCGGCGCCGTGTGCATTATCATCCTCTTCAGTTATCGGGTCGACCGCGTGCGCAGCCACTGTCGGAGAACTCATCGGAACCGTGACTGTGAAACTGCGAGTCCCGGAACGGAACACCGGTGACGGAGGTTCTTCAGACTCGATGTTATCGCTGATCGTCGTGTCTGACTGGAAAGAGAGGACGCGGTGTGTGTTTGCGGACTGAAATCTCGGTCTTACTCAATCGGCGTCGGGGTTTATCAATGCAATTGCCGAGAGAAGCTATTCGATTCAACATAGTGCCCTACAACGGCGTGGAAACAGTGAAGTCGAACAGCTCACTGCGTTTGGGGTTGGGTTACGTCATTAATATTTCACGTAATCTTGAAATCTATTCCTATATTTCGATGAATTGGAGCCAATACCAGACATGATTGGCATTACGCCAACTGATTGCAGGATTCAGACTTAAAATTAAATAAGAAACAGCTCCAAGGCGCATACGCCAGCGAACAATTCATCACCAACAGAGCAGTATAGTTTTTCGTTGTAGGCTGCCGAATTTCAATGAAATACCAGTATGCGAACGACTGGACTTGTTTCCACTAACGGGTCTAAACGTGAATTTCTCAAAAAAAGAGTATATTCGACAAAAAACGTCTCAAATGATATTATATGTAAAATCGAACCAAGGGCTCAACAGGTGATTGGCAGGGAAATGTTATTTTCACATAGCGCTATGATCCAAAATCTATTTCATATATTGCGTGATGCGATGAACATGAACAATAAAATTTGCCAAACCATTCCAGAAAATCGCAAAGTGTGCTAGAACAATGGACTCAGGGCCGAACCAGTACTTCGTCAGCCCCCCAAACATTAGTCTTGCGCCTCCATGTGATCATAAACCAAACTTCGCGACGGGGCTTTTGACCACTAACAGAAAAGCACATATTCCCATTATAAGATATATGTCTATATATGATGTGTGTAGTCGCGCCATGCGCGACAAAAGTTCATACTAAGAATTGAATTTTCTCTGTAATTTTGGTAATTGCATATATTGCTGATAATTTTTCATCGTCTCCCGGCCAACCTGATCCGATATAACTAGTAGGTCTCAGGGAGGTGGTAAATTCAGATAGCACAGATAGCAAGGCCAGGACTATTCCGCGCATATGGACACTGGACAGTGGACAATTGACAATGCGCTGTATTCCTGTATATGTTGATGGTGTCGGCTAACATACGGACGTCATTTTTGGCCAAGGTTTATTTGGTAATACACTTCGCGAATTCGCATGTTGGCCGAACCTTCGGAAGTCTTGGTGTGTCGTGGAGAGGTAATGGTGGGCGCTGAAATGCCAATTTTCTTTTGCAAATGATGCGTATTTTGTTCTTGGGGCGCTGCGCGTACCCATATTAAAAAGTTGACATCTCACTCCAATAAATTTGATGAAGTTGTACGAAATCCCTCACAAAGTACTCTATAATTTATGATGATTTGTGAAATAATTTTGAGCCCCCTCCGAGCTCGCCCCTCCCCACAAATTGGGGATTTGGGGTGCGGCAGTTCCGGCCATGAATAGACTATTACTATTAGTAGCAGAACATCACACAACATGATAGAAACTAGGCGCCACTTTCAGGTGGCCTATTGTATATTGAAGGATTAGCATGCCTATTGCCTATATAGTTCCGTGCTCATAATCATGGTAAGATGCAAACGATGTAGGTTGGATAAACGGTAAGCCAGCGACAGTATCTTTGCGATCGCACCTGTGGCTACTGTCTATCATTAACCAGTTAGGCGTTCACATACTTGACGAGTATCCAGCCCACAATCGATGCTGCGCAATTAAACTAGCGTGGCGATTAATTAGGAGCCTCTGAACGTATAGTTGGACTCGACACGAACATTTTTTCTGTGATGTCGAAATTTAACGAATTTAACGGATTTTGCTCAGAGAGTATTTTAGTTTCCGCATATACCTGGTCCAAACGAGTTTTAGCCTACCTCTGAGCAGTTTGGTACAACACTTTGTAATAGTAATGTATTTCTCCGACCGGCAGGAAAGACCATATACAGTCCGGCGCTTGCGAGCAACAGCTCTACATCAGTTTCTTACGTCAAGTTTTATGCAATCGATCAATACCATTACACGTGCCGACTCACTCTGGTGCTCGCTAGTTTGAGAAGCGATCGGCGACTTTTCGGGGCAGAAATCTCCCGCAAGAGTGACCCGTCGTTCAGACCCGCTTGCGTGTCTTCGCTCGATGCCGATCTAGAGAAAACGGATTGAACTAGTATAGAACGTCAGCACTTGTATCCCTAGGAGCGAGGAACTATAGTCGAGATAACAATTTAGGAGAGGCGTGAAGCGTCATCGCTGTTATATTATAATATTGAAAATATATTTTGAATTGATCATTAGAAGTCCCATACGGCATCATTAGCTGCGCTACAGCCTTTGGTGGCGTAAATGATCGGTAGCATCTTGTATGATAACCAGGGATGATGTGAACGTGAGGCTATTTTATTTGGTTTGTTTGAAAAAGCCTGCTCGAAATATCCAGCTTTCCGTTTGTGAATATTCAGTGACTCTCTGCTGTTAGGTTGGTCCGCAGTAACAATTATTATCAATGATTGATATCAACGAAAAGTGCATACAGTACTATATCAGGCTTACGGGATCTTTCTTAATTTGATATGTTTAACGGGATCTTTCTTAATTTGATATGTTTATGGTATCATAAAAACCAAATCCGCCCGATTGGGGTGTTGGCTGCTGTAGAACTTAATTTTGATCTAATATCTGTAGAAAGTATAGAACCGGTATTTCACTCTGATCAATATCAATGCAGCAATAGTCTGACGCCGCAGAACACATTGTCCGGTCGAGCCTAGACCGTTAAAGGCGTAAGCTTATATTCCCTTGCAAGTCATCGTCGAAATAGGTGACAAAGCGACGGAAAAGATTGATCTAAATAGCATTTGATTGCTCTGGTACGGTGGTTCTCAAACTTTTTGAGACACACCCCCTTTATGAAAGTGAAAAATTTCGCGCGTCCCTTATCGTCATATCGCAAAATGCAACCAGAATGCTAGTAGTCCCAACGGATAGTTTGATGGCATAGATTATAGAATGTTAGATTTTTGATGAGAGCATTCGCAAATAGACACAGAGCAATACTACGAATTGGAGGCAAATCGCGCGGAGCGTCGCCAGGTATATGGTGTACTGTACGTACATTAATATATTACTTTATGGAAACGTAGAGTTAGAATTAGCAATATGACTTCACGTGATGTCATAGGTTCGCGTTCACATAGAACTTTTCAAAAAGGTTCGCGTTTAAACGAACCCGAACCTTTCAGTTGTTCGCACCATCCCTAATGATAACATTATACAGTACGCAAGCGCGTATAAAAACCAAAGCAAGCATAAGCGCTCAAACAAATACATATCCTGTTCGCCATTTTTACAAAGTAGACAAGACGCAGCGTACAGTTCATATCGAATAATAATGTTCAAGTCACTTGAATAATCGGTGCTAAGATCCTACTGATCATTTTGTCTGGTGTAACTTTCAAGTTCACACGCACGGCGATCGCTGAAATTACACCAGGGAATACTTTGCTCCTCATCACGAAAACCTTCCTATAACATTCCAGTTGTAATTCGCGAGGGAAATTATCAGACATTAGTAAATGAAGCATATATACACTACATGCACACTAATTTATGACGCCGGAGTCAAGTTGGGCTATAAGATGAAATAATCCCAGCACGCAATACTACATGATTTCCATTTGTTGGATTAGTTTGCGACATCAAGTATACCAAGGTACTACCACTCTCCGCGATGGAGGGTCATTGCAATATGTGTATATCTGGAGAGACTTTTGCAGCTTGCAGGTAATGAGCTTCAGTATAGAATTGAGTAATATATTCATATTGAAATAAACCTGACTATATTTTCGGCTGTCACTCGACAGGGGTTATCGTCACGAATCTCACGATCACTCAAACTTTCATGTCGGTAAATTCATATTTTGGTAATGGGATCTCTAGTTGCTGACGATTACCTCTGACGAGTGTCAGCCGGAAATATTCGTATTCATTCCATGTGTAATCTGTATATCGTATATCAGTACCTTAGTAGGCCTCTACTTCAGGGATATGCAGAAGAGTTCTAGATAACCCTGTCCCTGGTACACTTATTACAACCAAATACTCCAATAAAGAGTTATCTCTCGTCTGTCTGACCTAAAGACATCATACAGCAGCGTGAAATTGAAGTTGTGATATGATTTTGAACTCTATCTATATATCTGAAACGGTATCTTAAGACATAGCCTGATAATGGACATCGTTTTGAAGATTCAAAATCGCCTACCTCGCGTTTTCGAGACTCTTCGACGCGAACGGGTAAGCCCGCCTCTGCAATGGATCTTTAGCCGCACCGCCCTTTACGGTATTCTTGGGCAAGACGCGGCCTGCGTAATCCGCGCTGGCAGAAGTGGCTCGCGCTAAAGATTTAGCCTGCGAACCCGCCTCGTCAGAGTCGCTGTCCGAAGTTGTCAACGGCGAAGACGAATAGTAAGGCTGCAGCAAACATTCTTCGGTTGTCGAGCGGTGCACGGAGCCTATCTCTTTACCGGCACTTCCTGCGCTGATACCGTCAGCAATCGCGTGCTCGTCTCCTGGGAATGGGACGAGATAATCTCACTTTCAAGTCCCGTTTAATGAAACGCGGAGTAGTATAACTCGTAGAACAACAAATTATGATAAAGCAGTGGTTCCTAACCTTTTTTGGTGTCGGGGCCGCATCTCAAACTTGAAAAGTACGTTTGGAGCCGTATAAAAATACTCAAGTGCTCATAACGAAAATTTAAAGAATGTATGTAACCTGCCTCAGGATACCACCATCCGGCAAATTCAAAAGCATGTAGATATAGGTTGCATGTAAAACAAATAACTGTTTTAAACACAGGTCTTTTTTTTTTAAATTGTGTTTTTTCAAGTTGTGTAAAATCATCCCATAATTGTGTAAATACGTTGTATGAGCCTACGGACAAGTACCACACGATATAGTCGCCGTATACGATATGAGATGGTTGGAACCCTCAAAATAGTCGGTTCAACAGTTATAGTACGTACACTGTACAGTCGTACATATTTCGTTAAAGGAGCTATATTTACCCTATATTTTCAATTGTCAATGTCAATCCATTATGACGTCAGTATTGAATATTCGTTTTTCGTGACGTCATGGCTTTGAAAAACACAAAAAAGGGCCTTGTTTTAAACATGTTTGTTTTAAATTGGTTTTTATTTAAAATGCAACCCTCTACGTATAATGTACAGTACATGTACAAGTACACAGATTGTTGTAGATTCTATATCGGTTAATTTAGCATTGATAGACGCAGATTGGCGAGTGCTATTCGTTGAAACACACTGCAAATGCACACCATTACGACAACGTAATTTATATGCTGTTATGTGATAGCTCATCATACATAAATAAGCACAATTACACATGTTGGCGGGGGCGAGGGGGGGGGGATATCCGCTGAGTAATATTGGACTTGATGCGATTTATACTTGACCATTAGCTTATTAGTAAAATTGTTTTGGCATGTGCTCTTCACAAAAACAATCTACAGAGTTCCATCGCGAGTAGCACTCAATATATCTTTATGTGACGTGTATTCACTATTCATCCATACGTTTAACGCTAATCAGCAGGATTGCGGCCATTTGTAAGGCTTAGACATAACTAATATCCGTTACGGTAGCATTGGTATACATAAATTGACGAGAACTAACAACAAACCAACAAACAACAAATGGCTATGACTGTCGACTGTCCATTATATTTTCGTGAGATATTGAAGTCAATTAGAGCCGAGAGAAGGCTATGACTTGGAGATGCGCTGTGGTTCAGTTGTTATTGCATTGGTACGGTTGACGATCGCCAGTACGGTTCGTGATTAAATCAACTGTTGATCGATGATTCCCGTGTGTTGCATTTGACAATGAACGAGATGCCAATTATGAATAATGGTGTCGTTGCTGAAAGAGGTAATGTTGAATATTGATTGTCAAAACGCTTTCGGATTGAACGTTTATCGCCCATGTTTGTCTGGTCACGGATTTACTGGCCGTCGTATGATGACTGTCCGAACCACACCGAGTTTGAGCATTCGTTTTGATTCATTGCCTCATTGATTAAAAGTTGGTCAATGCAGAAAGTGCTGTTCATTATCACTTCAACCCTTCTCTGCGGCACATATTCATCATTGCATAATTGTTGTTTGTACAGGGCTGGCTATCACGTCACAGTAAGAATAATGTGGTATTTTCCGACCATCCGTATAGGACTATAGGCCTATTTCATTTTCATTGCACATTGTGACAATGCTGCGGGTTGATCACGTATTTCCCTAACGTGCTTAGCTTTGTACTAATTTTTCCGTATGCTGCGTTACGACCCATCGAGGCTTCGAAACTTCCACAGTGAAAAATAAATATAATTTTTGTTGATAACTTAACTCTTAGCTGCATGGAGCGTATAATTTCCGCACTGAATAAAACCATCTCTCTCTACTTGACTTAACTCATAAGAATTAATACTCGATTAAGATCCGAATCATATCGCTCATTCCTAAATGTTTGTGGTTTTGTTCCAGAATAGGGAATCCACATGATTTTACGATCTATGCAGGATTGCAAGTTGTCGACTTGGGTTTGTGCGGCGGCTTGTCATATATTTACGAGCAGAAAACCTACGAGCAACGAATTTTTTCAAATTTTTTTTCATTCTCGAGTGATGACGGGCAACTAGGCATGTTAGGATTCCTTTTGGCGTGAGACGAGTTATCGAAATCCAACATATTTGCATACTTATGTTTTTATTTTCAAGAACACTCCTATAGTTACGAAGCTAACATGGCTCTTAAGCAATGTTTGCTTACTCAGCGCTCATGCTATAACCCTATCCAAAAGCCCAGATGCAAAAGTTCGAACGATTGTTCCTTGTCGTTTACGGATTCATTAACTGCAGTTCTACCGGTAGCCTTCTTGTGGATATGATACGGATATTTGTATGTTCGAGCTGTATGATGCATTTGCGATCACAAGATATTTATTGCATGCGTGACAGACAGTGCGACTACACTTAGCTTTTTAGGCCAAATTATTTCATCACCGAGAATTATAGTTTCCATACCTGCTTCTAGCACCGGAAGCATAAAAAAACATCTCCGCATCAGAAACATGTTACACGGTGGTTCTTAATCTGGTTCATGCTAACCCCAGGAGCGCGACGAGCAGGGTTCTATAACCAAGTCACATGGTCTCGAGTCACAAGTCAATCATACTTTTATAGTTTTGACTCGAGTCTATAGTCGGGTCAATTTCAATTCACCACCGAGTCAAGCCAGGATTCAAAGGTTCGAGTCCGAGTCCAAGTCATTGTGTCCACTGTTCATTTTCAAGTTCAATCCTATTCAACTCACTTTTATACGACTCTGTTTGGGTGATGTTGAATGCCTCGCATATATCATGTAATAATTTTCCTGAGTTTACAGTTTTTGACCCTATTTTCCAAACACCAGTACTAATAGTCGAAACACCTATGATGAAGTATAGCTTACTATTATTCGCAGTTACAATTAAATGCCTGCGTCGTGTTCTATGACGTGGTTGAGTCAACGACTAGAGTACAAGTCGTTTTACCATAATTTGGGAGTCTGAAAAGAGGACACTATTTCAAAATTTTCAGACTTACAATATCGGAAAAAAATTCGGGAAAATTGGTAGATTTACTCCTAGTTTATCGTTGGTTGACTAAAAAAAGGTCATCTTTCTGGCTAACTTCCGAAAGACCGCCGGACCGTTACTTGAGTGCTGATTTCCTATATCTCAGTCTAATTTTCAGATACATTTAACCAAAATTTGTGGTTTTCATGGTGTTTTTCCACTACTATGGTCATTTACACCAGGCCGATATTCTTTATATTGATTCCTGATCTGCCGACTTGTGGCACAGCCCACTTCTAGGCTTTTTCGAGACACCGCTTACGCGGATTGGATGGCGAAGGGGAGCCTAGATAAACCTCCAACACTTGGGAAGAAATTCTGGAAACAATTCCTCCTAAAAGAAGACATATGATAACCCTAAAGTCGAGGCAATACACAAATTGCCTCGAGTGAAATCGATTCAAATCGAGCCACCAAAAATTGGTTCGGCGGAGTCCAAGACACACACCCGACTCATAGAGTTCACGCTGATTTGCGGTGAATATTCATTACAATCTTTCTGTTTTGCGTGAAAATACTATTTAAATGGTTTTGGTATTTCAACATTGTTGTTGGTACACAGTGCAGTTTGAGAACCGGCACGCTTTCGTACAGAAGTAGTCAGTAACGAAGTGCTTCGACCCGAAGCATTGTCGTAAACTAGGGCCACCATATTTTAGAATCGGGAAGGAGGGCACTTTCACCAAATCATAAAAGTTAGTTGATCGAAAATGAAAACAGCCGATTTTGCAATATTTACTGGAAATTTTGTTGAGTTGACTAAAAAAAAGGTCATCACTTTCATTCGACTCCCGAATGACCCGCTCGAACGTCCGTTTTGGCTATAGGATGGTAACCCTATCATAAATGCGATATGAAATATGGCAAGACGTGGTCTGATTATCTGAATGAATATAGTGTAAGTGGACTTATATTTAGGTCGAATGAATGTTCTTTTCTGGCTTCATTATGAAAGGTGCTCGACTCGAGACTTGATACTCTTCAGAATCGAATTTTCCTGGTCCTAGTTAATTGACATGAACGGGTCAGATGTCTTAACCGCTAACTGTTGTCGCGTTGTCACGATGATTTAATTAAAGAGACGGGTCATTAGTTCACGGGACACGAATAACTTATCGATCGCTGGTAACTGCATTAGAACTCGTATGGCGACCAGCCCGAAGGTGACACACACTCTCACGCAGTCTTACATAACAATAATGAAAGCAGTCAACAGACGGGACATATCAGCAGTCAACACGCACGAATTTGATATCAATCAGTCACTTCGTTATCGGGCAATTAATAATATAAGATTCGTCGATAAAATACTTGTGGCGTTTATCATAGTGTATGGCAGGGGTGGGCAAACTACGGCCCGTGGGCCGCAACACCGTTTTGTACGGCCCCCGAAACCCTCAAGAAAAATGCGTACTAAAAACCGATTTGTTGCGGCGACTTGATTAAACTTTTTCTTAATCTATTTCACCATGACAATGATAAGTTATACTATTGCTATGATACTCACTTCTTATTTTTGTTGCTGCCGCAATAGTCTGACCTCAAGGTCCACGTATTTTTAAATGACTGACTTGCTAAGCATCACAGAAAGTCAAAACAGAAATGGCATTCTGTTCAAGAGAGCGATTTTGAATTAGAAACTTCAGCTAGTTTATTACTTTTAGTACTAAGCTTGGAAAACCCGATTCGCGCGCGTGTTAGGTAGATTCGTCCTCGAAATGTGTAGAAGTATATTACACTGTGCTGCCTTAATTTTGACGTTACTGAAGTATAGGCGGTTCTAAGTGTACCCTTTGATGCTGAATCCAAAACCGTTTTCTTCAATCAGGTCTAGATTTTTGAAATTGCATATGAATTTTCGAAAACTGCAGCTTTCAGCGTTATGCGATCAAGATTTGTGACGTCATAAAAAGAATTTAGCAATGACGTTTTGATGAAAAGTTTAGAAAATATTTCCATTATGACGAAGACCATTCCCTATAGCAGTGTTTCTCAAAGTGGGGGCGCGAAAGCATCTGAGGGGGACGAGAAGCCGCTGTTACCTGAAAAAATTTTCGCACTTGGCGCCATTTACCTCAAGCTCATGGCAGTGTTGGGATCAAGTCATTACCTTCGAGTCACGAGTCATCTCAAGTCATTGCACATTTTGACTCGAGTCAAGTCAATCACCCAATTTTTGGAGGTGACTCGAGTCAAGTCGAGTCAAGTCAAGTCAAGTCACGAGTCAAGTCACTAGTCGAGTCAAGTTGAATTTTGAAAGTACGAGATATTATTCAAAGTGATTGCTTTTGCCAGCTGTTTTGCATACAGATGGAGTCCCTATATATTCTGAATCGAGGAATGAAAAGATAGTTTAAAAAAGACACTGTATAGCTCACGAATAAGCAAAACATCCGAACTACGCAAGTATAACGACATTGCGTCTACAATTATCATCCAAAATATAGGATGCAATACGAAACCTCAGGAAGTTGAAAATGATATGGTGCAATACCCTACCCAGCTACATATCCATGATATGCAATTATATACGTATGGACGATATTCGTTCGATTTAAATCATACAAGAGGGTTGGTTGAGGTGAGCACTGGGCACCGTGAGCAGTCTATAGAGCACAGATGTATTGCTAGTATATTACTTTATCATACTAGCTTACGAGAAAGTAAGCTCCGATCACTGCGCTTGAGATCAATTTATTTGTGATTTAATTGTGTAAAACGCACAATCATCAAATAATTGATTGCTCTCACAGGTCACACCGGCGTATCGTTAACAATCCGAACTTATACAAAATACAGCGATTTAGTCGACATCGATTACTTGATGACTTGAAATTGACTCATAAATTATTTTTCGAGTCACGAGTCAATCTGCATTTTTGAAACGTCGAGTCAAGTCAAGTCATACAAAAAAGGTGACTCGAGTCATCCCAACACTGGCTCATGGTATATCTATTGTCTCTTGTCCGAATTTAATATTTTGGAATTCTCTTATAAATAGCCATAACCTTCAATGCCATCAAATTATCCGTTGGGATTGCTAGCAATCTGATTTCTCTCTCTCTCTTTAATATTTCGTAATATCACTAGGAGAAACACTCCTAGACCAGCAGTACATCACCACAGGCCGAGATCACTATTTCTTAGAGTGCCTGAGGATGCAAAATATGAAGAAATATGGGACGATCTCTGCGAAAACGAGATAGCCAAACGCTACATCGACAAAATCGAATCCCTCTGGGAAATGAGAAGGGGAATGTACATCATGTCCTTCTTCAAAGACAAAAACGGCTCAAAAACCAGAGACGCTCTATACGCACAAATAGAGAAACAAGGGCTAGAAGGCCATAGCTTCAGATATATACGGATGGAACTTCCAAGACCACCAGCCACCCATCTCATAGCAAGCGGAAAACCGACAGAAACGGAACCACCATCCGTAAGACGAGATATAAACAGCCAAGGCTTCGGCACAGTAGTCGCTCTAACCAGAGTATACAGAAAAAACACTCGAATCTACAATGGGCGAACCAACATATGGGTCGAATCCTTCGATAAGGATAAAATGCCATCGATTATCTAAATCGACGGTTACCCATGCCAAATCAGAACCGCTGAAGACGTCTATAAAAAGAGATGCTACCTCTGTAACGAGGAAGGCCACGTGGCAAGAGAATGTCAGAGAAAAAACGAGGAAAACAAAAACGAAGAAAACATCGAAACAGATGCAGGCAAAAACACAGAAGCCAAAAAATTACCAGAAGAAAACAGAATCAGACTCGGCACTACGAATGACGTCAGACTTGAGCAACCTAGTAACGATAGCCAAAACAACGGGGCGATATGCGACTGGTTCGTACAAGTCGGAAAAGCCAGAGCGAAGGAAAACAAGCGTGTTCATGCGCTCAAAAACAGCAAAAAAACGGAGATAACTTCGAAACCCGGGAACCAACTACCAAAACCGAAGGTAGACCAAACAAGAGCACCAACGGACATAGAAGATAGCCCTGCCTCGTCACACATACAGGAAAGGCAAGGAGACTCGAATCCACGAGTCAGCTCAGAAACCGAACCTTTTGATGACCATAACGAAACGATTATAGACCAAGACTCGCTGGTATCAGAATCTAACAAAAGAGCACGAGGGTCGTCCGGCAACACCAGTGCTGAAACAATATCAGAGAAGAAAACAAAACATGACAGCACAGACGGCTACGATACCGACCTATCGCTATCGCCAGACAACTCAAAGAAATAATGAAAATCAAAGTAGCCTCGATCAACGTAAACGGACTTTCAAATAGACTGAACGATTTAGAACAGTACATACTCAAATCGAGTCCGGATGTACTGCTCATACAAGAAACCCACAGAATCGACAAAACAGCCGCGATGGAATGGGCTGAAAAACTGGGATTCACTATACACCTCAACTCGAAAAGCAAAAGAAGGCAATTCGACGGCACAGCCACAATGATGAGGAAGGACTGCCAAGGTAAAATCCTTTCACATACTATTATCATAGAAAACAGGGCCCAATGCCTCCTAATCAGACTAGACCAATGTCCAATAGCTGTCCTGAACGTTCATGTCCCATCCGGACAATCAGGCCCAACCCGAAAAAATAGAACTGACTTCCTGACCGCGCTAAAAGAATATATCAATGAAATCGATGACTCCATAATTATGGGAGGTGACTTTAATACCATATTAGACAAAAAAGATACGAAAGAAAAAAGGAGCTTCGAAATTAGAAATGACACAAGAATACTCCAAGAAATAGTATCCCAATCCAATATGGTAGACATCTTTAGACTAAAATATCCCAAAGTCGAAATATTCACCCACGTGACTGCCAAAAGCGCCAGAAGAATTGACAGAATTTATGTAACAGAAGAAATAGCTGATGACGTCACACATTCGGGTCACGAAAATAACAACGTAGCAGATCACATAAGCCCCTCCATGACCCTCAGACTCCAACCAGCAACCAAATGGAACAAGAAAAAATGGAAATGTAATAAAGATCTGTTATCAGACAAGATATACAGAGAAATCATAGCCAATTTTATCAATACGGAGGAAGCCAATCTAGACAAGCGTGAATCACTCCAAGAGTGGTGGGACGAACTAAAAAGAAAGATCGCTAACCTAAGCAAAAGGTATGAAATAGATAAGAGAAAAAAGACCGACCCGAGCCTAAAATACCAAAAAGTAAGAGGAAAACTTACGATGCTAACCCGCTCTGATAATCTTGAAGGAGAAAGAAACTCGCATCGATCGCTGTGGGCGCAGTTCCGAAAAAGAACGAAACAAACCGACATGAAGGAGCTACAAATAGACGACGGGACAATAACAACAGACAAAGTCCAAGATCGCTAACCATGTCAAATCCTTTTACTCAGAGCTCTGGACGCGCCACCGGATAGACAACACCGAACAGCAGGCCGGATACATAGCAGAATACGAACCGAACCCGACCCAGCAACATGCGCCTGGAATACATCCTCAACAACATCCGAGCTACACTGCGTTACTATAAAGAAAAGCGAACAGAAGGATACCTGATGACAATACGACTGACTTACGGTATTTCAGTCGAATGTGGCCGTGTATTTGACCGAAATAGGAAATATTTTCATGGGATATCGAAAAAGTTGCAAAATGTTGCAAAAAGTTGCATGAAAAAAATGGACAAAAGTTGCAAAAAGTTGCACTATAAGATTCCTCCAAACAGCTTAAACAGCATTCTACATATGTTCCGAGTATTTAGGAAGCTGCCGGAAGCTGTAAAATAAAGTTGCAAAAACTTGCCCCAGTGATGATTATTACAGTGAATAACAAGGAGAGAGATTCCGCCAAGACTTTCGCCAGATGGAAGAAAGGTATCAAGGATACAGGAACTTTAACATGTTTGCAGATTACCGTTGGTGTTTAAAGAGAGATCCCAATAACTCCACATGGAAGGAAATCTTTGAAGCAACATTTATTGTCAGCATAAATCATTTACATCATATATTGTTATTGCATTTATCGTCGGAATATCAGTATCAGTATAATTTATCATCATGTTCCGCACAACGGTTTCTTCGTTTCTCCGCACAACGGTTATTTCGTTTTCATTTCACACTTCACACATTGATATAGGCAAGGATTTCGCATTTAAAACACATTTGTGTTAAGTGTTTACGTGTCTATAGTGTAACATATTAAGTTTTACCTTCTTCTGTTAGGCTGAGCGTCATTGAACAAAATTATGCTTTCTTGGTTGGTTGTAAGTGCTTTTATTTCAACTACAGGTGTTATTATATTTTAGTAGTATTTAAAACGGCCGTCATTGCAAAACCTTTAATTCAAATAAAAATACCATCTTGCAGATATATACAGGTATGACCAATGACCATGACCAATTTAAGCTACCACAGAACTTAAAATTTCTTTGTGTACAATAACGACCAAAGCTAGCATAATTGAATATGTGATGAAGAAAAACTTGACCTGATTGAAAAATACTGGTTTCATTTTTGACTTTTGACTTCAGCGCAAAAAAATGGATACGAAACCAGTTGAAACATGTTTGAACTTTGAACAATAATTTTCCAGCGCAGCACAGTGTTATCAATATAAACGTATTTAAAGGTAGCATGGTATGATGCTGTCAGCATTGTGTGTCGTGGAGGTAAGGCAACAGTAGAATCAGTACAGCTGAGCACTGAGCAGGTTGTTGTCCACAGACTAAAATTTCCATCCTGTTACACGAGCGATTTTCATCGCTAATTTTGACAAATTAGTTATTGTGGACGACCAGCTTATAAGATCTTGTCAATGTTTCTGACCCGCATATTTAATTCGTTTTAAATACACAATTATATTATCTCCATATGTCCGCGGTCACTATGTATAATTAGATAAAATATTGCGTTTTGGCTAATAATCTTTATTTACGAAAGTACGGCCCCGAGCCAAAAAGTTTGCCTAAATCTAAATTTCTATTGGATTTCCTGCTGTCACTAGAAATGAAAGAACAGCATGAACGGATAATGGCAAGCATTGGTCATGGTGTTGTAGAATTTATCCGCCCGACACCCACAATTTGGTATGGTATTCGAAAAAGTTAGGATACGGTGGTACACACAAGAATCGCATACAAATATTCACCTATATAGTTTGAGGCCAAGGCGTTAACATAATTCATCTGTATTTGGCCCGCCAGAAGAATTTTTAGCACCTCCCATTTTAGTGCGTATATCCGGGACATGTTTATATGCGGCATTATTAAAATTATATCGTTCTCACTCACGAGTCTTCGGAAAATTTCACGAAACACAGACATGCTAGTGAGTGGGTCACGCTATTCATGCAATTTCACTACATAACCCGTGAAAAATATGGCTTATCTCGTATTGATATACCAAATGCTGTTCTCGATATCGGCAAACATTTGTATGTTGAAAGTAAGACATCATTTTAAACGCAATTTAGAGGAATGAGTAACATCAGCATTGAGCATAAATACTGCGTTCAACTGATAAAAATAACATCAAACCTTGTTCTGTCATGCGGCTCTTCAACTCGTACCCGGAGACCTTCTTGTGACTCCTACAAATTAAATCAGCGTTGAGAATGATCAACCAGAAGTGTTTCACGGGGCTATGGTTACGAGGAGCAGTATTAATCAAATGGTTTCCATTCAAATCGGGTTTGGCCTAGCGCATAAAATCCAATTCACCACAGGTCATGTATGCGGAACCAGCAGTTCGTGTGGTGTTCAATATCTACTCGAATCAGATATCGCCTCAATGGGATTGTACTTCAAAACACGGCTACAAGAACGCCACCTCAGCATTGCATCCTGAATTTGCGCGGGCACGAAATAAGAGCATCTTCCCTATCGCGTTCGCTTTATGAATGTTATTAAAATTTGATCATTAATATAAGTCGTGGAATAAAGTCATTACCGTGGTAGTTACAATTTTAGACTAAAAGTACAAACTATCATGTAATTACTCCTCTTATTTTTCTGTAAGTTCGAATGAAACGGGGTGTGAACACATGATATAGGTTAGATCCGTGCTTCCCAACCTGTTAAGTTTTGGGACCGGTAGAATTCCAATACACATTTTTCGGACCGGTGAACCCTCAAAAACAAAAATTAACTGTCCATGTAATTACAACAAATATGCGTAACTTAAATGCAAATATTGGAAACAATTCAGTCAGAAAATATCTGCTGTCTTTTCAATATTACAAGTGTCCTAGAAATTGTGTTCTATAGAAATATAGCTTCTCTATAGCTTCATTTCGATTGTTCAGTTTCTTATGAAAGAACTGCGACTTTGTTGTTTATTAGCCTCTATTGTACTGATAAATGTAGCTAAATTGTACTGTCCGCATTTAACGAATTTTGCTTACGAAGTCTTCTTATCTTTCACATACAAGTGGTCTTGAAATATGGTTACCATATTTTGGAATCGGCATTTTTCAAAATCTTCAAACCCAGAATTCCGGAGAAAAATCTCGAGAAAATGGCAAATTTTTTTCACTTTGTGGTCGGTTGACTAAATAAAATGTCAACTTTCTCACTCAGCCCTCAAAATACAGTTTTTTCCTTCACCTGGGTGGTTGACTAAAAAAAGGTCATTTTTCCGGCTCAGCTCCCGAAATACCCGCCGGAGCTTTACTTAGGTGCTGATTTACGGTAGCTCCAATCTGACGGTACATTTGACCAAAATTCTCAAAAAGAGGACAAAATCTCAAAAAGGAGGACATTTTCAAAAACCTGAAAAAGGAGGACGTATGGTAACCCTAGTTAAATGAGTTGCAGTACTGCAACACTTACAGCACTGTGACGACACCATGCAGAAAAGTACGCATCACATTTCTAAATCAATTAAACATTTCATTTCTCTAATTAATGGACAAGCGCCAAACTTCTTGTATTTTGCAATTGATACATAAACTTGTAATCGATCTGGCGGACAGACAAGAAAGTTGACACGTAACGGAGTTTGAGAACCTCTGGGCTAGACAGCAACGCTCCTCAGGACTAATTAATTCATCAACAATTCCACTGTATCTCTACTAATTAGCAGCATCGGAACTTCTAACGGCCAGAGGAATGTAATCGTAACGTCTTTCTGCACTGCTTAGCAGATTATCGATAATAATGGCAATTCTACGATACCTCGAAGTTGCATTAAACCACGCAACGGAACCGTACCGTACTGTGATGGAAAGTTGATTTCCGATTTGAAATTAGCTCGCGAGTCCTTGACCTGTGGTTCAACTTCAACTTTATCAGGATCTGTTTACGATACTAGGTTAACTATCTAAAAGCGAAGGTGATTAAATCATATGCACGATGCGGGCAGTTCAACGCCAAACTGAATGAGTACAAGACGAAGCAGCGCATGCTATTGCTGCAATCTGGATTCTGGACGGCCGCGAAGTGAACACACGACTTCATGCATAGACTCTTTCAATGTTACGACATTCAGTGTCATCGTGATTGTGAATCGAGAAATCTTTTGATTAATTATCACCGCAAGTCTGCTTTTTTCTATCATGATCATGATCATTCCAAAGGAATTTAAACCGAACACGATATATATATCTATTACAAATTTATCACGAAGTCGCGAACGTTGACGATTGAAAAGCGTCGTGTGCCTCTGTTCCTATCATCCTTGAATGTGCCTGCCGAAGCAGACTTTCAATGACACAAACCTATGAACCAAGATAACCATGGATTTGGAAATCAACGCTGGCGATGTGCGGGATGTCACGAAACCAGATTTTGTATCGGAACCATTGTCATGAGCTTGCACTCTGTCGTTATATCAACTGTATGGATAAGCTTGATATTCAGTTTAGTTCCAATGAAATGTTGTCAAATACTCCGATTTTCGCCAACAATAGACGCGTCTATTGTACATTAAACGATTAGCATACTAACCGATGCTTCTGTTACAAACATGAATTACGGTGATTCGTTTTGTTACTGAAGATTGTTGAGCTACACTACATAAATGCCACAGTAGAGCATAGTGCGGCTTCCTTGGCAAGTAAGGATGCACAGAATATCGTATGGATATAGCAAACGGGAGACTACAGCAATTAAAAACATTCCCAGAAATTTAGTCGATCGACGCAATTAGTTGTCGAAACGTGACGGGAAGAAAGTTCTTTAACGAATAGCTAAAATGCGCTTAATGCGATCATGCCTATGATATTTACATAGTATTGGGAAAATTACAGACCTGTATGGAATTAACACCAGATATTTTCACAGAGTTTTGACCCTGTCCAGCGTTATGTGGATGATGTGGGTAATAGGTTAAAAATTGACAACTTCAATAACTATATCCTACTTTGATCGATTTACTCCGACGGCTGTGCTTGAGAATTCACAAAGACTCTCAGCCTTCTGTAATTTCCGTCTTTGTATTTGCGCTTTTTTCCAACTACGGAAACTTTTCGTGCTCCTCGTGCTTTTTGTGGAAATCGACGAGGCGTCTCCATCTTCTGACCCGTCCACACTCGCACCACAGGAGCTGATACTTCCGCGCATGTAGTATCCCGTATTGGACGACAACATTGCCTTTCTTCTGGCGAAGGAGCTGTTATTATACATTCTTCAAGTTTTGATATTGTTACACTGTTGAAAAAGGTGTGTGACACTATATAACCCGATGACTGGCCCACTCACTGCAGATAGAGAGGTCAGGAAGGAAATTTGTATAACCGTTAACAATAACCAATTAACCATGTTTGTGACGAAAACTCCAGACACACACATAAAAACAAAACAATTGCCAGTGGCCTCGCCTACCACAAATTCAACTACCGAGTCATTTTCGAGAGCAATCGACACCAAAATGTCACTTATGTCAGCTTATCTAAAGTCATGTAACCGACTGGAAACGAATAAAACCTGCTTTCCGCGGTGCGAATTGCCGATCAGCTGATACCAATATTAAGCATAACACCAAGCAACAAGAATATTCGTTTGTTGTTTCCAAACCGTGGTATGAACGACCTTTCCGATCCCGTTACTGCTACCGCTTCTACTAGCCGTATTGCGGAAATTCACATGTCACGACGTCTGATGCATATTGTGCACTGCTCGATTGAATTCTCGGGCTTGGCGGCAGGGAAGCGAAAGCGCATGTTTTGTCACGGTTGGCGCGTTATGAGTCAGATCAGATGCTGTTTTCTGAAGTTTATAACGATTACGTTAATACTATCCCAGCGAGCCCAGTTTAGATACGATCGACTCGAAGATATCCGTTCTGAAAAGTAAGTAATATGACACCACCAATAAGGCAAAGAAGAGATTTGCAAACATCAATCCACTGTTTCTGTCACGCTTGATCGAATTTTTACGGGCTCTAATGAAATAAATATACTATAGCTCAGTGTATACTACACAGAACAGAACACAGGGCTGGGATATAACATAAGATTATGTACTCCAGTACTAGCCAATGCCCAATGGCAGTGTATATTTCGCTGTTTGACGGCTGTGGCTGTGTAGAGGATGTAGATCTGCTGTAGTTTCTTTTCACACCTTTTGATGCCATGCAAGGCTTTGTGTTTTGTTTTGATGAGTGTATTCTGTCCTCGAATACAGGTTGTCAACGCAATACATTTAGTACCGCCGTACCGGTCATTTGCCGGTTACTGTATAGCTTGGGGTCTGTGGAGTGTACCGCAGTTGAACTTGCTCTTGCGCGTCTCGTGGATTGAGATTCATAAATACAACCTTTCGAGATTCATCAAAGCCCGTGGGTGCACTTTCTTGAACATAATGAGCAGCGAAGATGCAGATTGCGCAGTTGACAAGACATCTGATGATGAGGTATGATTCCACTGCATCCTTTGCAGTTAATGTATTTTTTATCACGAACCAAATTATTTTCTGAATCCGCGCCACAATCCAACACCGTCGCAGTAGTAATGTCATATGATACAACGCTCACAAATAGGATCCTGGTGCCTACTTTTTTGAGCAGTCATTGAGGTCACTGTCTATGTCCATTGTCCATGTCCAGTGTGCAGGAAATTACCAGGATAACAGGTACCGGTATTCAAACAAACAAGGTACGGGCTAGGATTGCTCTGTGTTAGTGTTGTCATGTTGTCACTGCTCGCTAGCTGTCAATACTTACAAATCAAAATCATGAGAACGTGGGTTTATGAGATAACGTCATTGGTATACAGTTCAAATGGAAGTCGATACTTTCAGATACAAAATGACACAGTTAATGGTGGCATGCTAATCATACTGATATGGCAAATCCAAATGGGAGTGGGCTTTAGCTTGACCTCAAACTATTTCTTTTCAGTTTGAGGATGCCTTGGTTGACCTGAAGATTCGTCATGCCGAAGGTGACACGGAGATTAAAAAAGGCATTGAACTTGCAAGAAAAGCTCTTCATCTATTCTTGAGCAATGAGTTTAGTCAAGCAAAAGAGCTACTTTCTAAGGAGTGAGCATAATGTTGAATACAAACTTCAGATATCCTGTATGAGGAATGAGCGTGGCTCATGTGAACTAAAATATATTGAGCCCTAATGGTTATTAGAACTATTGCCATAATTATATCATGTATATTTTTATCTTTAATAATACTACTATAATTATATGTAAATTTTGATTAAAATCCATTGGCCAAAAGTGTAGCAACACTGTGGAGGGCTGGTCGGATACACATACTTATCTAAAATTCATCTGTGCAGCACAAAACTTCAATATCGTAGCAATATAGATATATACATATATGGATAATGGATATGTTCATATTACCTTACCAAATATATTCCAAGCTATTCGACTGACTCTCTCACACTGAAATTACTTCGATTCGACTCAACTCAAGTTCAAGTAGAAACATTGAGTTTCTCTACTCTGCGAAACTAATTCAATACAAATGAAGAATGGGTGCCTTGAAATGTACGGAACTGGTTATGACAGACAGACATAACCAGCGGTTTAAGACTGCATGTTGCATATTTTACTCTTGAAATTGAGATTTCTTTATGTCATAATTTCTGCGGAAGACCGAACAGTGCTGCATAGATGTGTATTCTCGAAAGTATTGTGTGTGGGTGTGTGTGTGTATGATTACAGTACATATGGCACGGCGAATTTCAAACCTAGATTCTATAAGGGGGATGTAGACATGGTTTATTATGATAATTTCAGGGGCGATCAATTCATTGAAATAGGAATTCATACTTTACTTTGTCCCAAATAAGTTGTCGTAGCAAGGATGCTATCAATGTAAAATTACTTGAGCAATTAGTGGAAGTAGTAAAAGTATTATTGACAAGGTAACAGTACTTGAGTTTTGGCAGACTATGGTTGTTGAAATATTTTATATTTCTGTAACATTTTGTGTGATGTTGTGTCTTTTGTGATCATAAAAGATTTTTCATTGGAATCAGTTCAATTGGCTAATCAGTTTTTGTTAAACCGTGCAGCTAAACTTTTAACCTGGGATACTGCATTGGCTCTCAAATGCTGCTTGATGCAGTCCATTTACTAGATCACCATATGATTTCAAGCTGAACTGTCGCCACTTGAACAGTAAATTGTTTCCATCATCTTTTCTATATTTCAGATATGGGAAGAATTTATATAGCACCCATGGAACTGCTGTAATAAAGTTTTTGGAGGCGTTGATGACATTTGAGGCTGTGAGTGACCCAATTGTTGTGAAATATCATTAGCCTATATTCCCATTAGGCACAGCAGCCTACTTTTGGTATGGATTTATTTATGAGTTTATGGTACGGTAGTCAAATCACACTATGTATGCAGGAGAAATTATGATGACAGTATTTCAACAACTGGGCAGTCAATGTAGTGGGGATGATATTTTTTGCCTCGTGTTGGTACAAAGCAATCACTGTGTTGAGCTTGAAAACTCGTAGACAAAACAAACAAGGGTTCTCTCAAATTTCATCAGTGTGTTTAGCTGCAGCATGCAGCATATTTATAATTGCACCGAAATTGTGTAATACTGCGTGGCAGCATATACCTTCAAAACTTTTCGATTCTCCACCGTTTGATTGTTGGGATGATGAGCTTGCGTGATAGCCGGAGCTGGAGGCAGTATTTGTCTGATCCCCATAAATTTCATGACCAGATTGCAGCTGAACTAGTATTTTCTTAGTGTTGGTTATGGTAGACATACTGACAAAAGGTCAGCCAGATCAACTATTCTGATCTCCCACCCTCATCTCAGTTGAAATGAATTTTAAATATAATAATATAATCATATTCCGTGACTGAAGTATTCTGACTTCCCGCTCCACATCTTGACGTAAGCAATTGAGTGTTCTAAAATGAAAACTTAGCATTCAGTTTATATTTCAGGATGACATCGCAGCGGCCATGCAAAGCTTAAAGGAGACATCATCATTGCTTCAAAAGTACGACTTATCAGACTCGTTTCCCAATTATGCAACGGCCCGATGTCTATGATTTTCAAGTGCATTCTGATGCTGTCGTTGTTTTTGACGTAATGTCAAAATTTTTCTTCTAAACTACGGAATGCTTTTGTGAGCAGCATCGTCAATATTCATGGAATCGATGAATAATTTAGGAATTAATGCTGCTCCTAACAGTTCCGGTCTGACCTTAATCGTGAAATTCAGGAAAACGTCACTGGTACATTGATTTCCTTTTGTGCGATTGTGTGATGATGGCCGTGAAAATATTTTTTGAATTATCCTTTTGAGAATTAATTCATTTGATTTGCTCATGTATCGATTTGGTGAGTGAATCGGTGTAAACCAGTGGTTCTCTGGGGGCTTTACCAACCTGGAAGGGGTAACTCTGCTACAAATTAGGCTATGGGGCCGCCGTGATAATAAACCGGGCGTAATGATTCCTATGAACTACAGAAAACTATTTTGGAAATCGCCTTAATTAACAACTCCATGTATGGTATTGTGGTGGTGCCTGCAAGTCGCAAGTTTAAATGCTTCCATATATCTACTCTCCAATCATTCACAAAATATATTGTTCAATTGCTGTATCTGGTTCGTTTTTCATTTGTAAATATGTTGCAGGTACCGAAGAAAAGAAGCTATTACCACCAGCATTGGAAAGGCGCTTGGTTTGACAGAGTCTGCTGAACTGACCGAAGGTAGCAGGCTTTTGACTTTTCCAACGAGTGTCAACATTTCATGCGCGACTTGTTGTTCTAGAGGAGCTTCACTCAGAGCTTATATTTGCCGAATGTCTATTTTTCCGGTCTACGTTGACTGTCATCCAGGTAATCGATCCTTTAACGAATGAAGTTTTGTTGGCAATTTTTTCGTTGACCCTTGTTAGTCCACTGTTTCCGGTGCTTAGACTTTAGAGTTTGCTATTTGCCAAATTATCCTCAGACGCGGTACATCTTTTCACGTCAAATTTCTGATTCCAAACATTGCCGCCAAAATTATGAATTCCGTTGAAATTTCAACTTGTAATTTTGACTTATTTTTTCCTCTGTTTTGTGGACATTGATTCGTATGATAGTTTTCAATAATTGAAGATCCTTTCATTGTGTGTTTTAGAGTTGTTCTAATCTCTACTATGCCTCACCCGAATGACCAGCTCTATTTCCTCAGTGTGTTGTTTGTTGCTAGCAAATGCAAGTAACTCAATGACGAAATAATCAAAGACTGACATGGTTATGGCTGAATTATGAAGTGATTTCAACTCATCTTATGACTTAAAAGCATAGTTGAAAGCAATTTTCAATGTACTGTGCCGGTTAGACTGGCATCAATGGCACTGATGTTGGAATAATGCAGGCATGCATGAAAATAATGATAGCAAATACGGATTTTATGTGGATTCTGGTTTCATTGAAAGTAGGCTGTATCTTGCTTCATAAAAACTTATCCGCATGCGTAAAATTTCACATTGTCGAATCTTAAGAGTTGAATACCGAAACCAAGCTCACTTCATGACGAGAAATCATTTGATGATTACCAGGGATTACCATTTGACACTGTCTTACCATCACAGAGGACGTGAAACCACGATTGACTTTTATCACAGTATCAAAATCATGTAGTTTGGGTGGCACCCATGTTCCTAAAAATGGTCCTTCTTGTGTAGCGACATTGTACTGAAGCGCTAAAGTCATAGGTGTAGCGTACAAATATGATAATATTTATTTTGGTACATGTAACTGGCATTGTTTTCAATCTGATTGTGTGATAGGTACGAATTTGAACATCGTGATTTATTCCTACTATATATGATGTCGTAATGAATGGGCACTCGAATACTCTACTAGGCTTGACGCGTAATATTAAATTCGGAATCGAATTGGTCTGACACTCGATATTGTAAGTACACTGCACAGCCCTATGTGACAAATGCGTGTTTCCAGACACTTGAGCAACGTCCACATCTTTGAGATGCTCGATGGTGATTTTACACTATGGCTCTTTGTTGCTGACAGCAGATGTCTCTAATCATCCCGGGAAACACTGCAATGGATGCGATTGTCGCCAACTCCGCTGTCGCTTGCATTTCAGGACGAAAATCTCATCAATTTTATAAAAGGCGGCATGAAGATACGACAGTCTTACCAGACTTACAACTCTTGTCACAAGATACTGAAGAAAATCGATTGGGGCGCCGACGAAATGCTGACTCATTTCGCCGGCGGCATCTACCTCGGATGCGGGGCGTTCAACGTGGTACGTGTGCTCTGTGTTGCGTGCGCGCTGTAGAAGTTACCAATGTTCGCCCGCTCGTTACAGTATATGTCCGTCTTACCGCCGCGGGTGCTGTCGCTGTTGGAATGGGTGGGATTCGTGACTAACAAGAAAGAAGGTTTCGTGCAGCTGGACAAGGCTTATCAGTTGGACAACTTGCGGAGCGATTTGGGAGCGCTGTACCTGCTCGCTTATCATCTTTTTATTGCCCAGCAGACCGGTATGATATAGTACACTATTTGGCTGGGATAATGTGTTGTCGTGGTTAGAAATGAATTCGGTACTTGGCGGCCCTTAATCGTAACCCTAGCCGAACTGTAACGCTAACCTATGGCTATACCAACAAGGTAGCGTAATGGTGAAGCGTCCGGCTTCTTGATCGGTAGGTCGTGGGTTCGATTCCCGGCCGGATCAGACCAAAGATCTGATTAGTAACACTGGTATCAATGACTTCCCTGCTTGGCGCTCATGCATTACTGGGATAGCATGGAGGGGTGGTGCATGCCTTAGAAAGCCGTAAAGGCTATATCTGCACTTCCTTGTCCAGCGGCATATGCACATCATGCACTCATGGTATGCATATGCACAGATCGTGTGTATGTGTATCATGAGTCGGTGTATATGCCGCAAAAACATCAAGGACAAAAATAAACTACGTCCTTTCCTCCTATCCCCTAATAGGAATACATACATACGAATTACGGAATGCCGATGCACCAAGTGCCATACTGGTACATCACAATTCACGCTTACATTCAGTGAAGCATTCGTATTAGAATTAATTAATAAAATAGTGATGCAACGCTTTCATAATAACAATACTTACTACATTTTTAATGCCAAATTCATCAAGGGCCGAATTCACTGGCAGCCGTTGTTTCTATCGAAAAGGTCATTTACTGAACAGTCAAATAGGGTTGTCTCGACTTGTAATGCTTTGCGGAGTTGTTTCGGCAACTACTTTTATTACAGTGTTCATCTGTTGTATCCGGTAAATTGTCGCCCTGTACGCGAGGAATTCATTTTGTTTTGTTTCTCGATCCCGTCGGGCATCCCGGCGTCATTCCAGATACATAACTGTTTCTGTGGTCTATTTGCTTCGAGCTAAGCTGCAACTTCATACCTAGTTGTGCCTAAAGAGTGCTCTTTCTTCACCCTGTATCTAAGTTGAAAAACGGTTTGGCATGTCAAATTTTCTTCCCTTAACCTAGTTGTCGATTGATGGGACTGGATTTGATTGCTTATGTTAGAATTGTTGAACCTTGTGTCAAATTTTCTATGTATAACATTACGTTGGCAAGTAAACAGGATTGGATTAGGTTGCATGAATATGTTGGCATGGGGGCAGCCACTGCCTTGGAGTACTGCCTGTTTTAATAACCTGTATTTATGGTTTGAACATAGCGTGTGATGACGGTCACTGACAACAAAATGAATTTCTAATTGCCCGTTAAATTTCAGCATGCTATGAATGGCTGCAAATAACGAGTTTGTTTTAGATCCAATTTGTTAATGTTTCACCAAGTAAGGTCTCCGATTGTTAGCTAACGGCGCAAGGTTAATTTATACCGAGCTACATTCATTTAGGCTTGACTTTTCACTGCGGTATTGTTGCTGTACCTATATTATCTTCTTCCATGATATCCTTTGACAGTATTGTTATCACTCAGAATAGTAATTGAAAGAAGACACAATTTCCTTTTGTGTGGTTAGCATTTTGGCGTCACTTAACTATCATCCCTCCTTTGGTATTACGAATTTTTTCACGGTCTCTTCATAATCTGCTGCGTTGTCCTATTTGCTCTAGATATCAGGGTTTAATTATAGGATATTGGTTTCATGTTTGGACGTGATAACCGTGTTACAGTGTCACCGGCAATGTACAATCGTGTGGCAATCGTTGATACTGCCTTTTAGTTTCACATTATACCGTAATATGCATCTATCTTGGTTTGCTACATCCTGCAGACTAGATATTATGCAAGTCATGGCTAATGGGTGTGTTTGTCTGAGACTATTAAGCAGCTTCCCCACATGACTATGGAAATTTATATACTAAATCGCTGAGATAGCAATCTACCACTACAACACCAGGAGACTTGGCCATTAATAAGCTTAGTAATTTTAGAGGTCTGTCAATGGTAATTGTATGTACACTGGTCTTTTAATGATAAAATATTTTCTAAAATTTAACTTTTCGAATGTTATGTTGAAATGTGCAAGTGTCCCATCATTCCTATTTCCTACTATACTGTCACACCTTTTCTTCTGAATTATTGATCTGACCGCGCAGAGCTTTCTTCAGCAATACAGCATAAGTAATGTTCTGGCTTGGTGGCGCCTGTTGCTGTGTCGATGGCATTTTAATCTACGTTTGAGTCATTCAATTGGCATTGCTTTATCGGAATTCATGTAAAATTTATTTCTGGTTAAATCCATGCTGCTGATCGCGAATCTTATGATTAGATTAGATGTTTTCATTATCGTTCCCGGATTTTCAAATTAAATATTTTCATAACCGAATCTTGCATTTCATTTGCGTCACGCCACGTCTCAATCTCCGAGTCGGTACAATAATATTAAATATACATTGACACAATAAAATAATGCTCCTCATAACCTATCTCTGGAGGGAGACAGTCTATAACAGGGGTCACCAACCAGGGCTACTTTTGGGTAATGATTGAAGCGGCGGGCTACCATTTACTCCCGCCGTTCACCCACAACACACTGAATTTCCGCTTTGATATTCATAGCACTGGGCAGGACTGGACATCATGTTATCTGTTTCTATAGCAGTCAGTGGGAAGCCTGGCATTCTATGATATCAACTAGTGCGCTGTACTCTGGTATTTAACTTGACACTGGAATTCTGAGTGAGTGTACCAGATGTGCATTAATTAGGCCTAATGGTGTTTTGTGTTTGTTTTTGATGAAGTTCATGTCCGAAAAGGCTGATTCACAACGATAAGTTGAACCATAGACGCTTGCAGCCTTCATAGCTGCTGCGCATACACCACTCTACTTTTCCGTATCAACAATGCACCAAACGTTTGCTGCAGACTTAGGTGGGTCTCATTTTGCAGTGTTACAATTTCAATCTCCAACTGTTCAGCATCCAGAAATGAAAAGATATCATTATACCGGACAGCAGCAACGATTACAGAACGCTAGAAACATGGTATATTAAACTGCGTTGAGTGTAACAGAAACAAGCTGTGCCAAAAGATGCAATACGTATTGGGTATACAGATATTGAAAATCTGCTATTACTTCACGGTTATCTGACTTCGAATAGTAATATTGTTTACTAATTTGGCATTGTCCTGATCGTCGAGCTATCATAACGGAACCCCCCACCAATTCAAGAAGACTGTGGACGGCATTCCGTCATGTCACCTTTATAGGCAATGCGCCGTATCTTGAGTTTCTGGTGATTCTATCACATATATACATCTATATATTACTAATTCTAATTGAAAATATTTTCAAGTGTTTATATATGTAAGTTACATGTTAGTGTGTTTTAAACAAGAAGAGCTGAATAAATAAATCTATAGATTTAATAGCTCACGAGTAATAATCTGACGAATATTGGTAAATGCTGCTATTCCACCTATTTTTAGAATGGGCTCGCGGGCTACTCATCTAGTCCTCGCGGGCTACCTGGTGCCCGCGGGCACCGGGTTGGTGACCCCTGGTCTATAACAACCTTGCCTCAGCTTCAATTTGAGTCGATAGCCATTGACTTTCTCACAAAGTTTGTTATAAATTGGTGTCAAACATAATTAGAGCTAAGAAAAATCGAGTAGGTTCGCCCCAAGTCCCTAATGATTCGATTTTGAATCGAGTGTGAGGCATTGAGTATTCGAGTATCATTTATTATTGATTTGTAACAGTATGGATAATGTGGAAAGTTCAAATATATACCTTTTATGTGAGCACAAAGGAAATAATGCCAGTTCTCTTCTCTTCTTGGCGGTACAAAACTTCAATGTACAATTGAATGGTATATTCGTATTGAAATGAGCTCGAATATTTTCGGCTTACACTCGTCAGGGGTAATTGTCAGCAACTAGTAGAGAATTGGAAAGAACATAGCATATCAACAATCGTCTCACAAAATATGACGTCACCAGCATGAAATTTTGAATAAGAGAGTGTTCAATGTACTATTTTTAGATGGTGCACGAACTCCTTTTGTTGACACGGCCTTGGCTGGTGTATTTTGATAAAAGTCGACTTCATGACACACATATGAAAGCGTGAACGCCCCCTTCCGACGACGCGAAATCTGTCGTCTTGATAATTTTTCGCACAAGCCGGATTATCCACTTATGCTTGCCGATGGCGGAATATATGGCCTTAGTTTGCTTCACATCCAACTTGAGGGGATGAGTCAAAGATTTGGTTTTTTGACCATACCGGTACCTATTTCATTGCACTTTGCGTCGGTGCTGTTGATTAATCACGACTTCACCTGACTCGAATTACATTACATTACAATTTATAGTGGGATTTGGATTCATTGTGCTCGTCCAGAATGATGATATGCATGTCAGCCGTCATGCCGCTTTATTTTTCTTTCAGCTGCTCACGACGAAGACCTCGAGGTCGCGTCCGTTCTCGTCGATAGGATGCTCAAAATATATCCGAATGGCGTCTATTTTCTCATGTTCAAGGGAAAATTAGAGGAAATCAGAGGGAATTTCACAGAGGTATGACGGCGGGCCTCTTGGAAATTATTGGCAGGATTTTTTATGATTGCGTTTCGCAGGCCGTGACGTGGCTGGAAAAATCCAGCAAGACGCAAACCGAATGGAAAAACTTCTCTCATATCTGCTACTGGGAGCTGATGTGGTGTCATGCTTTCAAGCTGGATTGGGAAAAAGCGTATGAGTGTGCGCAATTACTACGGTATGAAATCAATGGCAATACCCCTGTGATAATATGTATTGATTCGTGTATTATGTTCGAACTACTGATTGGTTTGATTGGCTTGTGGTAGTTTGAGATTGTATCATGTATCATGCTATCATTATGCGGTTGATTTCTGTAATTTGCAAAGCTCTGCAGACTTTTCAGTGCAGCTGTAGGAGTACTCGCACTGGTGGTCATTAGTCACTTGTAGTACTCTAGTATAGGGATTCTCAACCTTTTTGATCTCACGGAATGGTAAACATCAAAATAAATGCTGCGGACTCGCACACCTTCAATAATGAAAAATAACTAAAAAGTAAATGTTGGAAACTTCATTTAATGCTGCCTTTCGATATTAGACACGTTATACTTGGTTCTGTTGAAGTTTCTGCTGGGAAAAGCGGTGTTAAAAAACACTAACTTGAGTTGGATTGCTCTGTTTATTTTGAAAGGAATACAAGTTTGCTGTTTTGTAGCCTATATTCTACTGCTAAATTGGAGCGTCGAAATTTAATGAACTTTGTTCAAACGTCTTCTAGCTTTCGCATATTAACTGTTCCTAAACGAGTTGCAGACTACTTTTAATCATTGTCGTACAGATATACAACACTTGCAGCAGCATTGTGGCGCACGTTTAGTCTAAAGCAGACTCTGAACTCTATATTATTACAAAATGCGGAAACATATGTCTAAAATTTCAAAATCTATTCAAAATTCTAAGTTTCATTTCTCAAATTGATGACAAGCAAGCGTCCAACTTCATGCATTTTGGAACTGGGACATAAATGTCGAATAGGCCTATATTTGGGGAACCAGCTGAAAACTCGTCACAGACCGGGGGTTGAGAACCACTGCTCTAGTTGATGTGAAAGTGAAGCCGAAAATCTCTACTCAATTACAAGTAGCAGCGACTTCAAAAACTTCTTCAATTGGGAGTAGAATATGATGATCAGAAAAGTATGCAAGTGAGCAGTCCGGACCGGTAGATTTGGTCGAGGGGTCACGGGGTTTAGCCATTCATCGGATGGGGTACATTCAAAATTGGGCGCTTCTTCGATATACCCTCGAGATCAAAATTTATAAACGGAAAAATAAATTCTTATTCGTGTTGGGATTGGGATGGAATTGGAGTTGTGGGTGCTGGATATTAGGGTTAGGGTTTCGGTTTGGGTATCCTAATATTAGGGTTGTGGGTGGGAGATATTAGGGTTGTTGGGGAGGGATATTAGAGTTGTGAGTGGGAGATATTAGGGTTGTTGGGGAGGGATATTAGAGTTGTGAGTGTGAGATATTAGGGTTGTTGGGGAGGGATATTAGGGTTTTGAGTGGGGGATATTAGGGTTGGATTATGGCGGATGTTAGGGTCGGGGGTTTTGGACGCTAGATCTGGGATTTTATCACCCCTAACCCTAATATACGTCATTCACACAACCCTTATATCTGTCATCCCCTAAGCCTAATATATCTCACCCACAAACCTAATATCTCTCACCCACAACCCTAATATCGGGATACCCCAACCATAACCCTAACCCACTTATAACCCTAATATTGCGTACCCAAAACGAAAAAAGAATTATTTTTCTGTTTATAAATTTTGATATGTTCAATCTCGGGGGTACATCGAAGAAGCGTCCAAAATTGCAGGACGGATCATGGCAGATAACGCAATGACCAATGACACCACGATTAGGTGCGAATACCATTCTATGCTGGTACTGTGGTATCTCTAGCCTTATGACTACGGTGCACTACAATCTGCCATTTTCCAAGGTGTACAGGTTGTACAAATCAATCTCTTTCCTAAGGTCTATACTGCGTGAGTTACCGCGTGACAAAATCGAAAAACATTTCTGCTGTTAACTCTGTGTTTTGCCTGCTGATTGCAGGGCGGAAAGCAACTGGTCGAAATGTATCTACGCGTATTTGTGTGCGGTTTTTCTAATCATGCAGGAAGACAAAAACGACGAAACGCTAGCCAAGATCGACGAGCTTCTGAAGTAGGTGCCTTTATCGTATTCGATGTAACGTATGGTAACAATTGGCATTTCCGAGTGTTTGCAAATTTTGTATGCATTCGAAACGCAGGATAGACATGGTGTGTTGCATCTGAATTTCAGGCGTCATGAAAATATCTGCGATGCGCAATATGAATTCTTTCTCTCTGTCATATAGCGCTTATAGTAACTGATGGTAATATGGAAAAACTTCCTAAATCCTGTTGGCACTTGCTAGACAGTGTACACTCTGTACAGTTTCTCGGAATGGCCTTAGGTTATATTTGTATGTTGGGAAAGACTTTGACGGTACATGCCAAATGATGAAAAGGTAATTGTAAGATACAATATTTGAGTTATTTCATGCCCTGTGTGGCCGTGTTCTCGCAATCCGATAGTGACAGCTGAATTTATTTCAAGTGTTGATAGTAAAGTAACCTCATGAATTTCTACCCAAGTAAAAGTAGTAATTTGCAAGTAAGTGCAAATGTAAGTATTCTAGGTCTAGTTTTTCCTAAAAACTGAAAATTATCAAGTAGATGTGGGAGTATTGCAAAACCGTAACCCCTTAAGAAACCAGATCGGACAGATCCTACGGGAGCTCTCTGAAAAGTAGAAGTACGTTATTACTGAATGCTGTATAAAAATAAAGCTCCTCGAATTGCATCTTAGACGCTCGCAGGATTGCATTTCCGTGTTCGCGAATGTTTAATTTTGGCTTCCTCGTAAATGTAACAGCCAAATGCTAGCCAACTCCACAAAATAAGATCCCCTTGCATCATAGGGAAGTGCCGAAAATGAAGCAGAGAATCGCGGGCAAGAGCATTCCCATGGAGAAATTCGTGTGCAGGAAAGCGCGGAAGTATTTCGAGCAGGGAAAGTTTCTTATGGTTCCGGCGCTGGTAAGTGTTGATACGAATTCTTTGATGATATTAGCAGGCCTGGGCAAAATCATGTACCTAACTAAGTGATTCGATTGTGAATTGAGTATCAGGCTTCTTTCAATTTGCTTTACATACATGTCACAAGGGTTTAATGTCCCTGTCTATATAATATATCGATATCGTTTACTTCGTAAAATACGCATGGCCAAAACGTGAATTTATGTTTAATCTCGGCTAAATTTCAAATGACGTATTGCGCACAACCACACAAAGTATTGTTTAATTAACCGATAGCAATAATTTTTTACGCAATCTAGCTGTAGTCCTGTATTGCTTTCTCGCGACTGTATAGACTACGGATCTCATAATCGTTTATCGTTTGCACATGTAATGTTAGCACACGCATTTAACATATGCGTGGCTGACGTCGATTTGCATGTGTGCATACACAGTTCGAGGTGTTGAAGCTGATGATTGTTTTCGCAGCTAGATGAAACATTGATACGTAGATAAGCTCGAGTTTTCCGGAGCTAAACTCTCGAGAAATACTGAAATATGTCAAATTCTTCAAAGTAAGCAGAAAATTCTGATTCTCCTGTCAAAATTTTCAATTCATCACAACATCCATTGCGAGAACACATTTTTTGTAAGTCCAAGATCTTTCAGGGCGCCTTTTATCAGGAGCTATCGGCACACTAAAGGCATTTAACTGATTCAAAAGGGAAACCATTGCGGCAGTAAGAATCAGAATTAGGGGCAATGAAATGGGGATTGTAACAATGGCAACAAAACGCTTCAAAGCATGTGGTGTAATATTAGCAGCCATGATAAAGGTAAAAGCCACAGATGACATATACGAAACAAACTAATGGGAGATTTGTAGGTTATGTAGGAATTCTTTTTGTTTACATAAACTGAGATCAGCCAACTAAATAATTGTTGATTCCAACACCCTTGAATTGAACAGGAAGTACCCCTTGCAATGATGGTGACCATGTCATCATTATAGTTAGGTGTTCGAGAAAGATTCTCACTCAAATTCTGACCTGTCTACTAAGTGTGTGCTGTGAAATTGTCATATAAACCTATTTTTGCAAAATGGTTTACGCATGTTTTGTTGCAATGAGAGCGACTACAAGTTCTGTACCACGGACGATAAGTCTGCGTTGTATCGAGTGAGCGAGTTTTGTGTAGATACTCATGCCAGCAAAATTACCGTCAACAGGAGATGCTGTACGTTTGGAACGGCATGGCCATGCTCGCCGGCGGGGCGGAATTTCGTAAAAAGCATCTTGAAATTATCGAGAGAGAGAAATCGAAGTTAGAGAAGAGGAACGAGCAAGAGAAAGGCAAAGGTAAGGGTCTTTCAAGATCGTTGCACGTATAATTTATGGCGCCTTAAGGTTGTTGCATTCCTCCGCTTGCTGTCTAGATACGAAAAAAGGTTCCTGCGATCCTGAATTCAATTATTTCGACGATTACGGCCTGCTGCAACTCTTGAAGGGCGTGTGTCTGAAGTACGGCGGCCAGCCCTTGCAGGCTGAGCTGTGTTTCGCCGACGTGAAGGAAAAGTAAGTTGTCTTGGTTTGGGGTGGAGGCCCGTTTACAATGGTACCAATTTGGAGTGAAGCAAATATCCTTGAAAAGAATTCAAAAACCTTCGAGTGGAATAAATTTGGCCACATGAACGTACTGTTTGCTGGAATATCAACAGTTGTATCATCAAATATGACGTCACCGGCATAAAGATTCGATGTAATCGAGGCGAATACATTGGTTACGCTCTATGTACTATTTTTAGATTATACAAAAACTCTCTCTGATGGAGAAGTGTGTATTATCTAAAAAGAACGCATGGATCTTACGCCATCTATTCGCCACGAATATACAAACTTTTGCAGGTGACATCATAATTGGTGATATCACTGACGCGTGTCAGCAGATAATATTTGGGTTTATTTCAAAATGAATATGTTCTTCGACTTGTACATTGAAGTTCTGTGTCTCTTCGATTACGTTGTTCAGTATCGATGGAAAATTATGTCACGTCGTTTAAAACGGAAAATTCCTGGAGGCAAGATGTCCCCGGTTACCGCGCTGCCTAACTTATTCAAATTGTGTCCAGATATTGTCTTGTCTATGGGAAGCGGAAGTTTGAAAATTCGATTCCCCGCATGTGACACATTGACTATTTTGTTTGGCAATTGTGACATATTCACTCGTATACTGATGCAGACTCTAACATAAGCTAAATTATACTTGTAAACTCCCAGTATGGTGGAAGTGTTTTACAATCGGTGAGTGCATTGAAATTTACAAACAGCAGAAAAACAACTTTTCGTGTTAATTGGGCCAGTGGTGTAGAATGTTATGTTCCAGAGAAACACCTCGTGTTATATCCGCTGAGACTGATACAAGGATTGCTAGAATTGAAGAGCGATTGATTTAAAGAAATGCTGACCGCTTCAACGCATCTTGTTTCAGTCATAAAGGCATCAAGAAGGACCATTATGTCACACCGTTTGCTTGTATCGAGTTGGTCTGGATGTTTATGGACCAAAAAAGGTTCGATGAAGCCAGAACAGCGTTGAAGAGTGCAAAGTAAGTACATTCGGTTAGGTTAGATGTGTTCGCGTTTGGGTTATTACTTTTCAGTATCACCATTAGTATTCCAATTCGATTGATGCTGTGTCTGACTCTTTGAGATACTCTGAACATGTAACAGTGCCAATCTGTGTTCTCCTCATAAGATTCTGACCTTGATTTAATGCGTGGCTTTTCAAATCTTTTTGAAAAAGGTTTTCGCATTGTTCACAACTGCATTGTTCATAACTCGCACCAAGTTTTATGACTCAAGACTAGGACGGCCAAGACTGGCATTTCATTGTAACTTTGAAGAATAGTAAAGTCGCGACATAATTGGTACTTCGTCTATCAGTCCTGATTCTTGGAAAATTGGGCCAGAAACGATTAAGACGGAGGAAAATAACGATATTATGAATGCAAGCCATTCTATATCACTAGAGCAGAGTTGAAAAAAGTGGGTTGAACTGGATTGAACTCAAAACTGAACAGTGAACACAATAACTTGGACTCGGATTCGAGTCAAAACACTATGACTCGGACTCGACCCTCTACTCACTGACTTGGACTCGGTCTTGACTCGGTGAATTGAAAGTGACTTGACTTGACTCCAGTCAAAACTATAAAAGTGAGATTGACTTGTAACTCGGAACCTTGTGACTTGGTTACAACCCTGCTGTTAGCAGTCAATGGGAGATTTCGACTTCCGAAATCGCAAAGTGGTTGTGCAATTGTGCATCTTAGCCACCAACGTAAATTGAATATTGGCACCACAAATAGGTGAAATTATCAAAATAAATTCGGTTACCGAAGAGAAGTGGAGAAGTGAAAGTAGTAAACAACCCCTAGATAAAGTAGTGCAAGTAGGTTTAGTGTACTCTAAATAAGTAGAATTACTTAGTTACTGGCCACCTCTAGTTAGCACTACAAATGTTCCGTTGAGGAATGCGCTGTAGCCTATTATCAGTAGGGCAACTTTTTTTACAGAATTTTTTAGAATGCTGTTTTAGGGTGTTTGAAGGAATCATATAGTGCAACTTTTTGCAACTTTTGTCCATTTATTTTCATGCAACTTTTTGCAACTTTTTCGATTTTTCATGAAAGTATTTTCGATTTTGGTGAAATACACGGCCAAATTCGACTGAAACACCGTCGATTAGCACCGAAGTAACGCTTTTACGGGTATTTCGGGAGCTCAGCCGGAAAATTGACGTTTTTTTAGTCAACCCAGCAAAATGTAGTCTTTTGCAACTTTTGTCAAAAATAAATGCAACTTTCCACGGATTTAACTGCAGCAAAAACCAGTGTTGGGATCAAGTCACTACCTTCGAGTCACGAGTCATTTCGAGTCATTGCACATTTTAACTCGAGTCAAGTCAAGTCAGTCGATTTTCAAAGGTGACTCGAGTCAAGTCAAGTCACTCGACTTTTGGAGGGGACTCGAGTCAAGTCAAGTCACGAGTCAAGTCACAATTCAAGTCAAGTTGCCTTTTCGAAGTATGAGGCATGATAAGGTCATTGCATTTTGCTAGCTGTCTGAAATACAGATGGAGTGGTCATTGATTTTGAACCGATCAGAACGAATATAGAGTTAAATATATACGCAAAAGGCGCTGTATCGCTCACATATAAGTAGAACCGAAAAACCTCAGTTTATAGTTACCAACCAAGATAGAGAATAGATACGAATTGATAAGATGCAATACATTACACATTTACAAATCGATATGATACAATGCAAGCCTGCGCCAATGGTTGAGGACTATATAAACTATATTCGAATTCAATTTCAATATAACAATAGGTTTGGTTAAGGTAAAAACAGAGAACAGAATTTACTTTACTATACCAGTTAACGACAACGTAAGCCGTAAGCTTCGATAACTTCGTTTGCGGTCAATTTATTTGTGAGAGAACAATGGAGTCTCAGTAAAACGCATGATCATTAAATGATTGGTCGCTCTCACGGGTTACACCAGTGTTTAGCGAACAATCCGAATATATGCAAGATACAGTGATTTTGATCGACACCGATTACTTGATGACTTGAAATTGACTCGTGAATTTTGCTCCTAGTCACGAGTCAATCCACATTTCTGATAGGCCGAGTCAAGTCAATTCATTTTAGCAAAGTGACTCGAGTCAAGTCAAGTCATACGGAAAAGTTGACTCGAGTCTGTCAAGTCATGACTCGAGTCATCCCAACACTGGCAAAAACTTGCCCTAGTTATCAGTTGTTAATTTGTTTTAGCTATCGTTGGTACTCGTGAAAGCATTCGCAGTGTAGGATTAGGACTTTGTTTATTTTTGTCCGCGATGTTTCGCGGCATAGACACCGACTCATGATATACATACACACTATCTGTGCATACGCATACCATCAGTGCATGTTGCGAATTTACTTCTGGATAAGGAAGGGGCAGAAATAACCTTGTAAGGACTTCTGAGACTCGTACCACCCTCCATGTTAACCCGATAATGCTGAGCGGCAAGCCGGGAAGTCTTGAATACCAGCGTTACTAATCCGGTCTTTGGTTTGACCCGGCCAGGAGAGCTGACCGAGTAGGGAGCTGTAATAGCACACCACCCATTATGATGAAATTCACCTCATCGTAAATTTTCATCTCGTCTTCCGCACGTTGCAGGCAAGACTACAAGCACTACTCGCACGAATCCAAACTCCACTTTCGAATGCACTCGGCCCAGACCCGTTTGAACATTGTCACCGGCGGCAAAAAGAAAGACGCCCAGCAGAGCAACGGTAACGGGGTGGCCAGGCAGAATTCTGAGGAAGGCGTCAAATTTTAATTTTTTTTTCCCAATCTCAAAATCTATGTCATATCCAGTGATTGACGTCTCTTCGCGAATCAGCTGTCTTTGTCGTCGCATTTAATCTTTTCGAGAGCATATATTTACTTTTCCTATTCGAGCGAATGATTTTATTTTGGTTATTTGGTACAGTGATTTAGTAGCGTATGAAATATTTGTTATAATTCCTTCCCACTATCCAGCACTTACTTCACGTATTAACGTTTCCGATCATCCGACGGCGGTATTTATTGAATGCGGGCGCCCAAATTTTTTTTATGTAAGCCAGTTGTTAATGTTACGAGCATTTCAGGGCTAATTCTTCACCCGTGTTTTTCATGTTTTCATCGCTAGGTAATAGCTGCTCTTTTGGAGTTGATTGGGCTGATTGTATTTTTTGTATCCTTGTCGATGCGGCGCAGTAAGCGTTTGCGCTGAAATTTTAGTCTGATAGCATAAGTTTTTGGTAGTGTCCATTTTAAAGTTGGGGTGTATTGGTGTCATTACTTTTTTCTGACTAACCTGGACCTGAATGCAGAGCTCAAATTGGGTGAATAATGGATGCTGGCAACGCTGGATTTTCTCTGTGAAAATATGGGATATGCTTATGATAATCAAGATGGTTCACCGACATTTAGCATGTGACACATGGAAAAACGACACTTGAGCATCTGAATTTATGAACCCAAAATGAACCCTTACCCTAACCCTAAATCTAACCTAAATGTATTCCAACTTCAACCCACAGGCTGATGCGTCGCATGCTCTTATGTCCAGTGCGCGTACCCACCGAGATAGGTGTATAATCCTCATTTGAATTCAATTATTTGTTACGGAGCATAATCTGAAAATTAGCGCATTTTTGATTGTCGAGCGTCAATACGTAACCGACTATGTGAATGATAACAGCTCTTTCCCGTTGGTAATTTATTTTCTTGAAGCGTAATTCCTTTTCAATCCAATTGCGATTTCAATAACCTTCATTTTTTGCCTTGTTTGTTTCTCAACCGTGCGGTAGTGATATATGCCCCGTTGTCTTCCGTTCGTGAATGAGTTCCCAAGCAAATCACAATGCACTGAACGGTACGCTGGAAATTTTCAGTATGTAATAGGCCGTTTTGATCTATATATGCTGCAGGGTAACCGATATAAGCGTGGTAGCTTTACATTGTGCGTGTTTGTTTGATTTTTTAAAAATTACCTCGTTTCCTTCAATTCTTCAACTGCACTGGAATGTATTGTTCAAAACACGTGCTCATCCAGCTATTTCCTGGTATCGTAGCAGGTTTATTTTTGCGCTAATTCTACAGATAAATTCAAGCAAGCTCCACTACTCAACACTTGATTTTGACGCGGTCGAGTTTGAAAACGTGGTCTAGACGCAAATAACTTACACAATGGCATCATGATATCAATATACAATCAAACACAGACACGTCATTAATCTATGACGTACTGCGTGCGTCGTTTCGTGCTATCTCTCTTTTTGTTTGATATGATACTGTGTCTTCTCCAATTATTGTGTGTCCCTAATTCATAAAACTATGTCTATGCAAGATTTTAAACGACTCGCTTGTATTCAGTTGGTCGTAACTTGTGCCATCTTCAATTGGTACGGAAATGAATGAGGCGTGATCTGATAGTTTTTAGGTTTCCCTTTGACCAGTTTGATGATCTTGGCGTCTGGCAGATGGAGTCGAAAATTTGGAATGAGAGCATTATTTGTTCCGCGTCTGGTCACGCTGGTGCTAATTACCCCTGTGCTGTTCTCAATTAATATTTTCTGGGTTGAGATATCTTGCTGTTGAATGTGTATGGGGCCAGTGATAGACCAGTGTGCGCTCTGCAGCCTGCTGAGGCTTAGCACACGAATAGCGTCATGAGCACTGGCACCTTCAGTATCATTCGCTGTCCAGATGCGGTATTAGCGGTCGTGATTTGTCGTTGGTGACATCCTGGTGTACAATTATTTTGTCTCTCTGCACGCATTGATCATACCGCGGTAGTGTGTATATGCAATCGACGTTGAATAAAATTTTTGTGAGCAAAATTCGTTTTCGATTTTGTTCTGATATGAGGAAGTGTTGGCGATGTTGGGGGTGGTCTACATTACATGGTGTAGACCGGGAATTCTCAAACGTTTTTAGACCTTCTCCTCCCCCCTTAAGATGATGAAAAATACGAGAACGAGCACCCGGAATGCTTGCAATCCCAACGGATACTTTTATGACATGGTATAGTTTATGACTGTTGAGAGCATTCTCAAATATGACATTCGGAGTCTACACATAGCAAAAGTAATGAGGTGGTGGTAAATCCCGCGAAATAATTTTCAGGTTAATATAATGTCAAATATAAGTCATGTGCGCAGCGGTGGTTGATGGCATATACGTACTCCAGCGATTTCGGTGCCCAATACTTTTTATTGCGCGACTTGAACTTGGGTTCAAACGTATCACCATCAGATAAATTAAAAACCAATGTCTCGAGCCGAGCCGCACGTTATTCAAACATAGGTACTTATCAAGGGACGAACAGCGCAGTAGCTTCCGATGGAAACCGTTGTAAAAGGAAATGGAGATATTGTTGAATAGGGTTACCATATTCTGAGATCCGAAAAATACACTTTTTACAAGTCACAGAAGATGAAGTAGCATTCAGTAATATGGTAAATTTGGAAATGTCATTGCTAATATTGATGGGTTGACTAAAAATAGGTCATTTTCGACTCGATTTTCGTAAGACCCGTACCAAGTATAACACTGGTCAACAAAATGAAAAAGAATTTGGGCAAACATTCAGTCATCTTGATATATTTCCTAACCATCTTGTCGATTAGCAAGGGGAGAGGTTCCACCAAGACATGAAAACAACAAAAGAAAAATATCAGGGCGGATGAGATGAACAGATTATGGCAGACTACTGCTGGAACCTTTCGAGAAACTGCAATACACTGCTTACAGGCGAAAATCGTACAAAAAACAATCATGCTTTAAAATAAATTAATAATACCACATTCCGACGGATTATTTAAAATTTGCAATAAATGGTTGACGTAAAACTGATTGAATCAATGCCACGTTATTTGAGCATCTAGGTAAATAGGCCTACTTATTTATGTACATGATATCCGTGAAAGTCTGTACCTATGATAAAACGAATACCCCTAAATATAGTGTTGTTGCTTTATTTTGATCTAAAAGGGTCTTCCGTGTGTAAAAATAACAAGTAGATAGAATTTATCAACTATGTAGCAGTGTTGGGATGACTCGAGTCACCCTATTCGTATGACTTGACTTGACTCATCGTCTTTGCAAATATGACTTTACTTGACTTGACTCGACGTTTCAGAAATACGGATTGACTCGTGACTCGAAGCAAAATTTACGAGTCAATTTCAAGTAATCGGTGTCGACTAAATCGCTGTATCTTGTATAAGTTCGGATTGTTAACGATACGCTGGTGTGACCTGTGAGAGCAACCAATCACTCAATGATTGTGCGTTTTACCGAGCCTCCATTGTTATATCAAAAATAAATTGATCACAAACGCAGTGATCGGAGCTTACAGCTTATACGCTGTTGTAAGCTAGTAATAAAGTAATATACTAACAATGCATCTCTGCTCTATACACTGCTCACAGTGTCTCGGGTTCACTTTCACCAACCCTCTTGTATTATTTAAATCTAACGAATATGGTCCATACGTTTATAATTGCATATCGTGGATATGTAGGTGGGCAGTGTATTTCAGCATATCATTTTTGAACTTTCTGAGGTTTCGTATGTCATCCTGTATTTTGGCTGATAATTGTAGACTGGGGCTATACCGCTATTTGCGTAGTTTAAAATGCGTATGGGTGAGTGATACATCGCCTTTTCGCGTGTATAATCAACTCTCTTTTCGTTCCTCGATTAAGAATTAATGGGGAATCCATCTGTATTTAAAACAGTTAGCAAAATGCAATGACTTTGAATCATGTCTCGTAGGCCTACTTTGAAAATTCAACTTGACTTGACTTGACTTGACTTGAATTGACTTGACTTGACTTGACTTGACTTGACTTGACTTGACTTGACTTGACTTGACTTGACTTGACTTGACTTGACTTGACTTGACTTGAATTGACTCGAGTCACATAAATAAATCGGGTGACTTGACTTGACTCGAGTCACCTTTGAAAATCGAGTGACTTGACTTGACTCGAGTCAAGATGTACGTACAATGACTCGAGATGACCGTGACTCGAAGGTAGTGACTTGATCCCAACACTGCTTTATAGTACGACTGAGCCGATTTTCTATCCAGCCATTACAGCGAAAATGGGAGATTTTGGTCAAAATAGCCCCATGGGTTATCTCCAGAACAAGAGCCAATTTGAAAAAAAAACTATGGTCATATAATAATAATGATATAATAATTTATAGAGTGCCGAATATAACAATATATCATTACTACACTAGGGCGCTGTACATAAAAGACAATAAAATATAAAAGTAAATGATATGTATAAAAGACGAAGTGCATAGTTGTAGGGCGGAATGAACACTACTCTAGTTCGAACGCTCGTGTGAATAAAACGGTCTTGATTTTGCGTTTGAAAACATATAACGAGTCACATAGTCTGATAGAAATTGGAAGATTGTTCCACATAATGGCGGCCGAGGAAGAAAAGGTTCTCTCGCCGTAGGTCGATGTTCTGACTCTTGGAACGGACAAGAGCTTGGGCGACTGAGAACGTAGCGCTCTTCCGGGATTATACATTGTCACTAGCTCACGAAGATACGCTGGTGCACTTCCCTCCATGCATTTTAAGACGTAGAGAAGAAGCTTGTATTCAGACCTAAATTTCACGGGTAACCAATGAAGGGATCTAAGAATCGGTGTTATGTGATCACGCTTCCTTGACCGAGTTACCAAACGAGCAGCGATGTTTTGGATCTTTTGTAGCTTGTCGATGCATATTCGGAATCAGTGCCTTTCAGAACCCCCAACACCACTCTTACTTTGTCTGCCTAAAAATATGTGTTGACCAGTGTACTCAGTTAGAGTTGACCATTTTTTCAGCAAACCCTGTTGTCGAAATCCAGATTTCACATCCATTATGGCATTTTTTAGTTGTCTCTGTACGATCGAATTGCGAAAAAGGAGAGCATTTGGGCGTCCTCGTAGGACATTTTAGATTTCTTGAAATCGGAGGACAAATCCTCCTAAAGGAGGACATAATTATAGTTACCCTATTGTTGAGTCCTAAGCACAATGAGCACACAACTGATCAGTGTAGGATGGCTAATCGTCTATAATATTTAATAGGCCACTATGATATCAGTTTTGTAGAAACTGATTTTCAAACTTGTTCCAGTTCAAGTTTTATGAATGAAAATTTTCACTCGCATAGTGGCGCTATTTAGCGAACGCTGCAGATTGTACTTCACAGCAATGGTTCTGAGCAACGCCGGACCTTGTCAACTTTCCGGTCGGTCCGCCAAATATGCAGCAATTTTATTCCAAATTGCAAAATGTAAGAGGTTGGAGGCTTGTCGATTATTTATAAAATCGTAATTTTGAACGATTTTCGACGTGATTTAGAACACATGGCCAACTTTCGACTTATCCCACCATATTTTGGAATCGGGAGCGGAGGACACTGTCAAAATTTTCAAACTTACAATACCGGTGGAAAATCCTGAAACAATTTTTCCCACATCGTAGTCGGTTGACTAAAAAAAGGTCAACTTTCGCTTAGCTCCCGACATACCCGCCAGTTCCGCCTGAGCGTCGTCAGTTCAGTGCTATTTTATGGTATCTCGGTCGAATTTTGCCCTGTGTTTAACCCAAAATTCTAACGGAGGGAAATAAAATCTCAAAATGGAGGACATTTAGGCGACCTCGGAGGACATTTTAAAAAACGCGATAATGGAGTACAAATCCTCCTAAAGGACGGATGGTAACCCTACAATATGTGAAAGCTGAAAAGATTTTCTAAACAAATTCGCGATGACAATTTGGCGAAATTTGACATTGAAATATAATCTAGCAAAGGAAAGTTGCAGACTTGCAGACAGAAAGTTGCTGTTCTTTCAAAACCGGGCAGTCAAAATAGAGTTGGTGGTTTCAAGAGTACGAAAGAGACAGCGGCAAAATCCTTTTTGTATTAAGTTTCCTATTCTCTGTTTTGAGTTGCATGCTTTTGTCGTAATTCTGTCCTGGGTTAATTTTGATTTTTGGAAATTTCACCGGTTCTCAAAATCAGTTTTCAAATTTTACCGGTCCAAAATCCGTAAAGGTTGGAAAACACAACTGTGCAGTCTTCATATGGAATCTTTGTGCCGTGCATTAAAGGGATACGCTTCGAGAGCTAAACCTTAATGGCGTATGTGGGTTTCAATCTATTAGAACAGTGGTTTTTAACCTTCACCAAGCCGCGGAACACTTGCCCTAATCTGCAAGCTTCGCGGAACCCCACATTTTCGCCGAGTCATAAGTACTAAAATCGACCGCACAACAAATCTGACAAATAATAATCCCATACATTACTGTAGATTAGTGGTGCAGAAAATGAATTGTGTATCAACTAGGTGTTATAAGAACATTACCAAAGTATAATTTTCATTCATAACGAAAACGTTAAAATGAATATTTATCGCTAATCAGAGTGGCTTCAGCTGTGCCCTTTTAGGTACCAGTTCAAAAATGCGAGGCTGCACCTTGAAACGGGTCATAGTATTGTTAGGTGGAAACGCAGCAGCGTGATGACAATTGCTTATTTAGAAATGAGCATAAAAGTATTGGAGGTGGATTTAGCATTTGAGGATGGGGTAACGGGGTTCCACTTACCGTGAACATGCGTCAGGCACGTTGCTATCAGCAATAAGTTTTATCCTCAAATCACATTTGCGTGCATTTGAAAATTTTACTGGGGAAACCTAGATACTGTGGCACGGGGAATTCTAGATATATGTGCATCGTTTCCTTAGCTATTCGTAATCAATAACAATCTCCCTGCTTTGTCGCATATGTATAAGATTTTGAGCGGATGGATGCTGTATCTTGTCATGAGATACCATAGAATTCAATTTGGTATACTATAACTGCTTTTGATATTTCTTATTATTAACTGTGACAATTAAAACAACAACTTGTACATGGCAACTCTAATTCACCCGATTTCGTAATCATTTAGACTTTCACTCACAACAGTTGGTAATGTTGTATGCGTTATATTATGACGAACGGATGAAACGACCCTTCAAAGGCTAGGTTTCATTCAAGCGAGGATCCTCAGCTAAGTATGTATTGATGGTGAATAAGGCGTGTCAACTTGCCTATCATGGCCCTTCCCTCATTAAAGAAAGTAGATTTGGCCTGTATCGTCGACGACTCATGCGTTTCCTATTGCTAAATATACTATCCACTATAGCAAAGAGGGAAAGCAGATTTTGATCGTGGGGTAGCTACCGCAGTTATTTCCTAGCATTTTATCTATGAATGCTAATTAGAGCGCATTGATTAGTAGTCCAGATCTATATACAGTAGGCCTATTATGATTTACTGATTTATCAACGGATTTTGAACTGTACAATGTACAATACAATACACGAAGCGAAGACGATGAAGAGACGACTCATACGGCAACAGTTTACGTAATGTCTCTTTGTTCATGAACACAAATGTTAGCACCGTGTTTTTGTGTCTCTAACGACAAATTATTTATACCAATATATCTTGTTTACAAGCGTTAAGGGTTTCATTGGAACCCGCAGTTGTTCTTACTTTGCTTTGCTCATAAGGACGGATGAGTCGTGTTCGGATGCGCCATCGAGGTGCTCCATTTAACGTCATCTCGTCTCTATCTAACCATATGAAAAGATAGAACACTAGAGTTGAATGTAACGCATCATATTGACTATATGGCCGGACCGATGAAAACGAATTAATGACCGCAATGAATGAGGCATTTGTTGTCAATAAACAATATGTAGCAATTACATATGAATGCAGATATCAACTTGAAAACGTATGAACTTTAGTTTCGGACGTGTGACGTACGTGGGCCCGGGAGTGTTGCGTCACGCTTTTATATGATTTGGCTAATATCAAGGTTGACTGTGTTTTATTGCAACTTTGCAAGATACGAATCAAACGGGTGCATTCATAAGCTAAGTAAACATTCCATAAAACACCGGGCTCATTATCGCACCGTACACGACACGCGCCCGTGTCTTAGAAACCCCTTTATGACGTATTAATGACGAAATTAATTGTTGTTCCATTGCGGAAGCAGCTCAATCACACGAATGTAACTATTAAGATAACTAGGAATATCTCTGTTTTAGAAGTGCTATTTTGTGTGAACAGCTTTATCTCTTGGAAAAAGGAATTTTATACACGTTATTAGTTACTTGGGAACATATTGCCCAGGAGCATTATTTATTTATAATAACTCTTCTGCGTGTTGCAGTGAGTTATTAAGCTCATAAATTCAGTTGAACATCGCAATGGTGGTGATAGTTGCGAAAACGCATCAGGTGGGCGCTAGATGCTCTATCGTTGTTACAGAGTGTATAGATGCACTATCGTCGTTACAAAGTGTAATATATCATGCTACGAAGGTATGCACTTGCACATCGAGCCTGATGTTGTCATACTGAACTTGAGGTTTGCTTTCAGTCTATGAGCAGGATTATTCAACTTAAGTCTTAAGTGGACAGGAGTCATTCAACGAGATACATAGAATACTATATGTAACTGCATTTTTACATTCAACGGGGGATAAAATCCTCGCATTGTGCTTCGTATAAGCAAGCAAGAAATGTCAACAGTCAGACTGTAAAGCGGCAATGATTTGTCGTTTAAAAATTCAAAATCGCTCCTTAGCTGAGTGATAAATGTTTATTACAGAGTTGCTCGCGGAATTTAAGACTTCTATTTTTATCGCAATGATCGTATGCTATATAGCGGCTGTACTTGACAAACAAATATAGCGTAACCGACTTCGTATGCCTTGCGGAGACAAATGGGAGTCACACAGAGTCATGAGTCATTGCTGTATCGCAGCAAAAGAAATGCGGACAATGAGCGACCAAATCAAGATGATTTATAGTATCTGCGAGGGAGTTCTGAATGTTACATAAATGCCAACCGAAATTAGATATTAGTATTCTCTCCAATATACGCAGACGTTTGCAAAGCCAGTTTTTGGACAGGGAATATTCTAGAATTTAGGATTATAGACCAATTGGGTCTATTTATCAAAAGATAGAGTTGCGACTTCGTGCTGCTCCAAATTCAGTATAGTAAACTTCAGCAGATATTTTAATTCAGGGCATCTCAAACTTCAACGCGACCTAAATTTCGATAAGGCATTTCTATATGACACCTCAATAATAGCCATAGATACATCAACGACATTTTACTATCTAGTTTATTACTATTACTACAGAGTAATTGTCATCTTATCAAGGGCGAATAACTAGCAACTTGAAAATTACGACACAGCGACAATGACGAATCAATTCATGTTTCGCGATACCGTAGTTACGTTTCGAGAACTCCAACGACGTTGCAAGCCACTGTTTGCGAAGTCGCAATTTTACACCGGCTGGGTAGTAGAAGATGCTTGAGATTGTTGCGGAAAAACTCTGCAAACTTCAGAGGCGGTTATCTTGTCGTGAGTGAGTACCGCTCCGTTGCGTCTCTTTATCCGAAGAAAAGTTTCACTCATGCGAAATAGGTGGCACCTAGTGACGCTTGGAAGCTTCTTTACAGGAATATGAACGTGAATAGTTATATTTATTCCCATTGTAGCTTTCGCATCGAACTGTGACTGTAGTTGACTATAATTGAGCAATTTTGTCAGCGGAAGTTGCGTAGTCCCTTGTAGGACTATGATTGCATATCTCAATCCTGTAACTCCAAATGTATGTATGGTGTATACGGACGTGACGGCTTTCATATGACAGTCGACAAGACATGCGATATATAATTTTCCTGCTGCCTTTTCCGCGATAATGAAGATTTTTCGAAACAAAGACCATTGTATTCACTTAATTTAGAAATAGGATACTATGATGACTACCTCTGCACAGTTGTATCATAACGCCATTTGAAATGGTGTTCTTACGCAATGAAGTGAAATAATATGGTCGTGGCGAAGTGACAAAACTTGCTAGTAACTTCGCTTTTATTGGCTGGAACTGAGCAAAATCAACAGTCTTACTATTCCAATTAAATTTGGAAAGAAAGTTTTTAAACAGCCCTAATGCATATGCATAAGTAGGCCTATACAAAATATCTTTTCTGTAATCGTATGTCGCAGAAAGAAACAAGCACTGAGCGTTGTCGAATTTAATTTCGCATTACTGCCAAGGTTCATAGCATGCCATGGTATTTGATACTCCAAACCGTCAAACTTGACAGTCTATTGTCACCAAGTTCAATCAGAAAATGTTGTTAACTTTTATATTAGAGATGTATCTCCGTTGTTTTTCACGATGGAGATTTCATCAACTTTTCGCGACAGATTGCACTCGATTTTTAGAAGCGAAATTTCTTTTTCTATGCTCCGCTTCTTGTCGAGGGATCAATAGTAAATTGCTTAACACCGCGCCTTGGTGGGAAAAGATCTAATTAGGAGTCTAGAGCAAACTTGCTTCGGCCGACATGGCCCGCAATCTGTTTGCAGTAAACGGCTTGATATATAATTTTTAACTGCTCCGAAAGTTCCAGTTCCTCTTCGCGGTACCATGAATAATTTACTATTTCTCGCCAATGCCGTAACGGTTTCGCTAATTCAAGAATCTTAGCCAGCCCCGTCAGGTTGTAATATAGGACCCATCTAATCCTTTACTGTCTTACTTACTGGTACCAAAATCTCTTAGCACCTCTTTATGATTACGTTGTGTGCCAGCGCACCTATTGACTGCATCGCAGATTTGTGTTGAAATATATCCACTTGAAACGCAGTGTAACTGGATAATACTATATAATTTGCTCGAAACATCACCAATTGAACTTATTTAACAAGCATAAGTCAACAGTTCATCTCGAGTAAGGATGCGCGATAAACGTGTAGATACGAGAGATTTAAAATTACCGCCGCTGAACACGTGAAGTACACTCGGAACATGATATCAGCCTATCGAAAACGATGAGGGCTTAACTTTTGCAATGGCAATTATGAACTAGGATTTTAATGTCACGTCAAAATGACATCATATTGCTTGTAATCGTTGATTTGTATCTCTGAAAGCAGCGCCTTTTATTTTGAACAAACCAGTGCCTCTTATGTCCACGTCCAGATATAATGTCATTCCTATCCCACTTTCAAATATACTTGATTGTAATCACCCGCAAATGTCACAAGTTGATTATATCCGAAAGGTTACGCGCAAAAACAAAGCTATGTAAGGTCTGTTGCGACTCTTATATCCCGCAAATGCATAAGTTGGATATTACGGAAGTGGTAGATATTGTTCGTAAGATATATATTTGGCGTATGATTACTATACCAAAGGATATTTTTGAACGGAATGCTGGCAAATACGAAATCCTAGTCGATTATCTCGTACAGTTGATGTTTATCAGACAGAACAACAATGTTAATAGTCTCTTAGAAATGCTTCGATACGCAAATGTCCCTATTGTTGTCTTTAAAACTCTCATCCGACTTTCATAGAAACATCTTTGCAAGCCCTTTACTAGTCGCCTTTCTTTCCGCTTCATTAGTCCGATCTTCATCGCCGAATCGATTTAATGTTAATTATTTGTTACGATTATCCGCGATGATTGCGTCATAATGCATAGCCCCGAAACCTTTCTAAACCGATCGCGATTCTGGAAATGATACCGATCGGTGATTCACTAATAAGCAATGGCATGTAAATTACATTGCCGTGTGAAGAGTTGCAGTGGAGATTAGAATTGCTCGTCTTAGCAATGGCTCTCATACACATATTCTCGCTCTGGGCCGACTATAAGCCGAATCGAGCGAATTATCCTCGAAATGTAAATATATTGTTAAAATATGTCAGCGATAGACACGCCGAAAGAAATAAACCTGTGGGTATATCGTGCAGCGCATCTGGATTGGTGTAACACATATCGTTGTGTGGAGTAAATGTATTGTGTGAAACCGTATTGGCGCTGAGAAGGTGTCAATCTATTGATTTACCATATAGGGGAGAAGTGTAACGAAAATTACGGGCCTTTTCAATGCGTAACTATGAAAGTCGCGGTTGCTCAGAGCGTATACCGTTCTGGATGAATGTATTACTGGAACGATAGTTCCAAACTCTCAATAAGGTAGAATTTACTATTTTGATTATTCCCGTTAATTCACGCAGCTTGATGGATATTACGAGTCATGAATAAAATTGCTAATTGTTATTTGATAATTCTTCGTTTGTAATGTTCATTTAATCGTTTCTTAATTGTTTTAAAACTCTGCGACTTGAAAAATTATGGATATTAGCATTTTCTCGTAAACCCTACTGATATATATCCTCTTGAGCTGCCACGATAAAACCAGATTAGCCCTTAGCCACCGTGATTTTAGGACACTTATAGCTGGCGATCATCCAAATAATTCATGGGCAGCATACTTTTCATCGCGATCACCCGCGTAGACCCGCGTAGTAATCTTTGAATCCAATTTAAACTGCTTCGAATTTCCAATTTTAAAAAGTTTTCATAACACAAATCATGGACAGGAGTAAATACCTTGAACTTGAGGAGGCATGAATAATTCAATGCGGAGAAAGTACGTGTATAAATTTAAATTGTGCGGACATCGCATCGTCGCGTCAAACAGTTGACGTATACGTTGTAAGGTTAGTGAGTTTGGGTTAGTTTTACATTCAGCCTGCTGTTGCAAATATATGCCAATAACCAATCACAAGACGCACATCTCTTTATATATTTTCTTCGAGAATTACTATTGGACCGCGATCGTGAAGTCTTTGATTTATATAATGATTGAGAAGTTAGAGAGCGTTCGTAATTATGGTTCTTCTTCCGCAGTCACCAGTTGATATCCAAACCAATATAATATTTGAGTTTAAGCCAGAGTCAGTTTGAGAATTCTGACCGGAAGAAGCGAAAACCTCGGATGTATATTGCATATCGGTATGGTGGTATTCCTTCATTCTGTCTAACTATATGTTCGCTTTTATCTGATGATATAGTTAGCTCAAGAATGCCGTGTCCTCGAAGAAGCCTCGTATTAGTCTTATACGGAGTCGAGCTATTCACTCCGGGAATACTCTCCGGGAAAAGCTAGTGCGTACCGCAGGATCCTAGGCGAGATTGTAATAAGATCCAATCATATTTTTAGCGCTCAGAGTTACTAGTCCGCCTCAATTCCGACTCGAACAAGGCGCGTATCTTGATGACACGCCTGGTAACTTCCAAATAGCGAAAATAGTAATTTCTGGAATACGTATTCACCAGTGTTGATGGCGCGGCACTCCGCACCAAGCACCAAGCGAGCCAGCCCGCAAGCCCGCCTTACTACTTTCAGCAACAGAACTACACGCTGAAATGTTCCAGCCTGGAAAAAGGCAAATTTGGCGACGGCGTACTGACGCCGCAATTCTAGCGGCGTGGCCTCGTAACCACTATCACATCTCGTAATTCAGAACGCCAGACTATTTTATTGGCAGAATAAATCGTTTTGCTGTCACCGCATCTGAGATTCCAGCGATCAGTCTTGTATAAACAAATCAGCAGCGGTTGACATATCTGTCTTCAATCTAGGCTGCTTACGTGTCTCGTGTGTTTGGTACAGTTGGCTCTCACCCTCACCCACAATCCAACATCTTTTGCCACATTCCTATTCCCGAGATTTCGAAGTAGATATAAGGAATTATTTGTGTTTCGATTTCAATTCTGATACCCATAGTCCAGCTCAAATCAATTCTCTTCTTTCGATTCGTTCCAATATACAGCATCTCACAATGACGTATATGTCGTTCATCATCCAACCAGTGTTAATGTTACGGCCGATTTATAAATAGTTTTACCTGTTGGTAAGCAGATACCTTAGATTTCAATTATAAGTTAGGTACAACGCAAAATCAATTTGCGTCCCTTGGGACGATGTAACGAAATACAGAGGTCTTTGTGCATCACGCCTTTTCGACACGGCGATATTGTGTCCCGTTGGTATTGATTTTGCTATCCTCGCGCGTCAATGTACGAAGGGTGGTTTAATTTATTTTATTAAAATAAATTAGGTTTTATTGCCAAAAAGAAGTCAAACTATATATGAATCTCTCTGCTGTAGACTTTTTAAGGGATTGTGCGAACGCCGCAGCATATAGTAAATGTAGCCTGGCATACAAATTTATATCTGTGATAAAGTCGACTTTCAGAGCGTTTCGCAACCTTGACTTCACTTCAGTTACATGCGATGAATACTTTGTATGACACAGTATTAGCCGAGCATGAGATTAAGCAAGCAGGCTAGTAAAAAAGTGTATCTTACTTGAATTACCATGATATATCTCTCTTGGTATAAAACCTAAACGTTGACAGAAGTCTATTTATTACTATAGTATCACGCCCCAATACTGACCAAGGCTCGCAAATTAACAGCGGCGTTAATTCAACCAAGGGGATTGGTTATTGGAAGGCACCGGATTGGGGTTTTGTGGCAAATGTGACAGACAGAGAGACAGGTGATTTATTGACCCCTAACTCATATCGCAGCGGAATGCCGATTTGACATTTAGGTCTTGTAGGAACAGCTACATCGATCTCAGAAGCGGGGTATAGTACTCGTAGTAGGACACTAGCACAGTGATTGTTATAATAGGCCTATGGTTACAGGTATGTATAACTTGGTGAGAAATACGAATGATTGTTGTATATTAGTATTATTAAATGGCTGTATGAATTTAAAGCTTCCTTATAGCGGGTATCAATATGAAAATGCTAACTATAAACCGCCGACTATAGTCGAGAGAAAGGGGCATATTTTTGATGTCGAATGCGCCTTATTCTCAATTACGCATCTAGCCTGAGACTAGTCATTCTCATATTTGGGTTGTAAATGGTTTGTATCAAGAATGCAAGATCATAGCATTTTGAAGTGTACCTGCCAAGACGCATGTAAGAGTGATTGCTATAATAATTCTAAAGTGTCTTTGTTATGACGACGTGTCCGTTAATGGCAGTTTCCCGATTAATTTTGAGATACATACAGGAACAATCCCTAATAAGCTGATATGTCTCACCGATGAAAGCTTACAATTTATACTTGATACTCCCTCGGTATAACTGTCAAAATCTGCCCTTAATGAACTGTTCTTGACCTTCCAAGAACGAGGGGTTTCAACTTTCAAGCAATGTAGTGTATAGAACGATGGTAAAAGTCAGTACACTGGCACAGGTACAGAAAGAGTTAATGATAACAAATTTCCGCGCAAGCTCTATTGATATAGTCGGTACATAATTCAGATTGGTCCAGTGATTCCCAACCGCGGCCCCGAGGGCCGCATGCGGCCCCCAGCTAGCCTTTCTGCGGCCCCCACAAAAATATTGAGAAATCGATTTATGAAAAAAAATTATATTTATAAAAATACTCTTGCTTGGCTTGGAGTCTGGAGTTTTCAATTAGGATTGCAGGAAAGTTGTGAGTAGACTGCTAAGATTACGTCACTGCTGTTTCAATGCAATGTGCCCGAACTTTCCAGTTGAACGAGCAGTACCTATAGATATAGGTATAGATATAGGTATTGACAAGACCGTAACTGCCACACCCCAAGTCCCCCAATTGCGGGAACGAGCTCGAAGGGGGCCCAAAATCATTTAGTGAATTAGCATGAATTATAGAGTATTTTATGCAACTATTTCAAAAATTTTTCACGCTGCGCGCGATTTCATGTCTCCGAGCACCTTCATTATTGGATACTCTTCCACCAAGATAAAATACGCAAGATTTATAGAACTGGGCATATCGGCGTTGGCCATTACCGCGTCACGACGCACGTAGGTATATAAAGTTTTAGGCCATATAACATGTGACTCCAAGAAGTGTGCCAGAACGATCGACAGCGAGAAAACCTTGGCCGAAAAGGACTGCCCTTACGCTGACCGGAAACTTCGTTATGTATATACAAAATACATATAGGCATAATCGACCATAGGCGCCTAAATGACTGGCGCCGAATATTCCTATCTTGGCAATCTGAACCTTACGAGACAAATAGGCTACCATCCCGCAGGGATGAATTATATGCCAGTGAAGAACTACCAATTTGAAATCGTGTGCATCTTTTAGTTTAGTACGTTTGGGGGATTCTATATTTTTTGATATAGCAGACTGGAGGTCACGGAATAACATCATGTAACGAAGTCGTACCAACGGGTCCGCCCGTCCGATTTGTTTGTTTATTATTTACGCGCCCTACAGTTTCCAAGACACCTCTCTCAGCTCTACCGGTAAATCTAATTACGTGAGCAGAGAGGACAAGTAATTGATAGTAATACATATGCAATTCCTGATCTTATTGACCTATTTTATTTTGAATTATCGAAAATTTTCGCGCTGCACGCTGGCTCACTAAACGGTGATCCTGATTTCGTGGCAGAAGCGAGCAACGGGACGGGGGGTCGGTTTACCACCCTATGGGAGCTCAAGACCTAAGTGTTTTGAGGGGCCTGACCCGGTGCTGTTTCGTTCCTGCCAGCGGGTATACGCCCGAAGAGGTGTAATTATTATTGATTGGTCCTACCTTTTCAAACACAACTCACTCGGCTCAACCGGTCAATCTTATTACGTGAGGAGAGAGAGAGGATAAAAATTGATACCAATATATTTTCAATTCCCGATTATATTGACCGATTCAGAAATTTGCCGCGCTTCGCGCGATTAGTTGGGAGAAGCTGCCTGAAACGGACACCCGAGTTATATGATAAATAGCGGTAAACAGCCATCTAGCCTGAGGGGGCCGAGAGCAACGTTGGGGGGGTGTGGGGGGGGCTGACGAAGTGCTGTTACGGCCCTGGGTATTGATAACTAATTTACGTATAGATGTGCAACAAGTGACTCACGATTGAATACGCCGAGATGCGAACTGCTTAGCCGGCAAAAAAAGAGCAGTCCTATAGCTCGCGAACCAAGCGTCCGAATAATTTGATGTGACGGTGTTTATCGAAAGGAGGTGTCGCACTGATTCCATAAATACGAATTGAAATCTCGCCAGGGCAATAAAACTACTCCGGAATAGCCAGCAAAGGTTGATTATTCTGAACAACGGGAGAGCGGCAACACAATTGCCAATGGCTTCAAGCGAATGATCGGAACAATGCGAATTTTCATATTTTGGTGACTATTTTGGGTTCATTTCATTGCCCTGGTATTCGTGCGGCCCCGACCGTACTCTGACATTCTAAATTTGGCCCTGCCACCGAAAAAGGTTGGGAACCACTGGATTGGTCTGTTACGCGCTGGCTATTCACGAACGAAGTTATTTTGATGCAACCGTCAACGGGGTAGAGATGGAATTTAGCAACGCCTCCATTTACAATTGTTGTCGACATCGATTTGTTTTGCAAATTGGAAAATCAAGTTACGGGAATATCATTTAAGGGTCACGGATTTGCATTGTTTAATTACACCTTTGATCGGGCATTCCATTTGTGAATCTACATAAGGGAACTTGACGATTGGATATAATTGCATGGTAAGTCCTTGGAGACTATATATCTATTTCTATAGATTTTCTCGCATTCCGCTGTATGTTACCCATACCCACGTTCAGTTCGCATACGGACATTTATTAGCATGAGCGGATTTTCGATTCCTCCGCACAGTTATAGAATAAAAGTTTCTGCGCATTTGTGTGAACTGCATTGATGCAGATTGTAACATACGTGTACGTGTGGTATATGCGAACTCGATCCTCCGTGGCGAGCAGTGGTGGCCCTACGAACGGGGGGGCCCTGGGCGAGACTTACCGGGGGGGCCCCCTATAAGTATCTATCCGTAACTTCTGGGGGGCTCCGCCCCCCAGACCCCCCTTCCGCATCGGTTACTATTATCTATCTTTCACCACCGCAAAGGGTTGCTCACGTGCTGGATTCGGCCATGTCTTTTTTTATATGTGTGCAAGGATAGACTACATCAAAACTAAGTAATTCTACCGCGTGCAGAGACGTGATCATTATCGGGATACGGGACTTTTCTAACAAATGCAGTGATTTGATGATGATTGACACATCTGTACGGAATCATATTCTTGCTTGGTGCATGGATTTCCATGTTTATTCGTCATTCTCCTTGAAAAAAGCGCAAAATCCAAATTGGGAGGGGGGGGCCTTCGACCAGGGGGGGCCCGGGCGACCGCCCACCTCGCCCACCCCAAAAGCCACCACTGGTGGCTAGTCATTTCGAGGAGTTACGTGGCCATATTCATTATTCAGTCTTGGACTACGCATCGCGGCTTCCATTCGTATTAAATGAATTTGTAGGGACATGTTGCTTGGCGGTGCCGCTAATAAACAGTGAGCGAGATGCGGTGTTTGAGCGAGGTTGGCAGATGTAAACCATCGGATAAATAATGGATGTGATCCAAAATGACTTATATCCCATTTGTGGACGATCAAGCATTATAAAGTGGCATTTACAAAACTAATGTGAAATACGTTTCCGGCGAGGTAGCTGGCATTTTTAACGCTACATGCATATGCTACGGGGTTGTGACAAATCAGTGTTAAGCACGTAGTAAGTATCAAGTAACTCTAACTATCTGAACCAGATCGCATTGGTATCGAGTCGAGCATTCGAGAGTCACTTATTATGACGTCATAACAGTATGAATGATGCGGAAAGTTCAAATGTACAACTCTTACGCGGCAACAAAAAATACAATGCCAGTTTTACATCACATTGAAGCTAACTTTTTTACCGCCTTACATATCTCATTGCACGTTGTGACAATGCTATGGGTTGATCCGCACTATACGTCACAGATATGTCATTCCACAAACGTGGATAACTTTGTACTGCATGTTTTGTATGATGCTACGATACAACCAATCGAGGTTCCATGGTTCGATCCATAACATCACCAATGCCACATCATATCAACGTGCGCAAATACAAGGCGTGGTGTGATTTCAGAGAAATCCTAAAAGTCACGCTAAATCGGAAAAATGTCCTGCATCAACACTAAAAGAAATCTATGAGGTTTAATGGAGAAGAGTCTGAATTGGACTTCCAACTCAGTCATGGTTCGCATCTGCATCAAGTCTGGTAATTTGGGAACAGCATCTATACGTAGGCAAATGCACGCATCCCGCGTGGGCTTTTCATCGAAACCTGTGATTGGACAGGCAGAGTGATTCTCTCTCGTCTATACATAATGCTCACGAATAAGAGGCTTCCGCAAGAATAATCCGCCCACGTTTCCGCGTTCCATGAGATTGCAACTCGCCACCTTTTCGATTAGAATGCCTATAGAAATGGTAAGGACTCTCAGCATTATGTGTCGTAGTCGGGTTGTCGTGTTGAGCATAGTGTCGAATGAGCTGACGCGCCAAAGTTTGGTAATATGTAGCATTATGTCTGTTACTTTATATTTAACACAGGAATTTTATTTCTTTAATTAAATAAACACTACTTAGCGTATCGGTACCAGGGAGGACCAATTGGGGATAAACTTGGGTAAGGAAATGAACAAATAAACGTACATACAGATATTGGCTGAATTTCGGACCAGGTTTTCACTTTGCATATGCGAGAGTTCGGACATCAGATTAGAAATTTAGATTCGGGATTTGAAATCAATTTTGTATCGACGTGGCACTTTTAAACCCATATATCCAGGTATAGTTGCATTTGAAGTTGAACTGGGATGTTATGCAATACATTCGGGATATGGATTCAGGCAGGAATTCGAAGTTTGACTCCACCTATGCTTGATATTCCCAGGCGCAGTTGTACGGGGACTCGAATTCAGATGTTACATAAAATACATTCGGACCTGATTACTATGCTTAAATCGACTAAAGCTTGATAGTCTGGTTATCCGAAATAGCTTGGCGACTCACGGTTGTGACGTCTCGTGATATGTCCTTTCTTGTCCACGAAAAACATGCATGGGTTAGTCTTTGATTGCACGTTGCCAAGTAGCGCTCATAATCCCGTAGCCTACACGTGTGAAGGGGTGCGCTATTCACGAATTCAAGCGGTTTCCATTTGGACTACGCCCGGCAATTTGAGAAGAATCTTTCCTTAACGCGGACGCGCGTATGTCATTATTGATGAGGGTCGGTGCCAGACACATGGTGAATTTCGTTTAAAATATTGATACGGACGCCTCTTCCAGGCAATGTCTATTGAAATTTTACTTCTAAAATCTAGTGTAACGCCGCAAGTGCGCGATACTGTGGGAATTGACGCGATCCTCGAATAATAACCCTCTATGATTGACTGTCAATAACCGTTCGGATGTGTCACAAATAATGCATGACCTCTGAATATGAACTGATTGATGTATAACTTTAATAGGGTATCACGCGGAATATTAATAAGGTAGGTCTTCGAAAAACTACGGAGAATTCCTCCCGCACATTCGTCACAATTGCATTGTGGTATCACAATCCTAACTCCGCGTCCATGCTGACAATAATTTCACTATACGGACAAAGAAAACATTTGAATATGCATATTGCATATTGTTGCGCGTATATATTGCAAGGTGTAGATTATTCACATACTCTTGCGTCATAACTTATGCAGAACTGATATTTCGATGAAGTCGTCGACCAAGATTATTGTGCAGAGCACAGTGAGTAATTACGTGATGATTGAGAAAATATATTCTTCGAGTCGAATTTAATTTCGGCAATACCTCTCAAGAAATGCCACTCGTATTTTCAAAACCTGACACGATTAAGTTGTCTGGTTCGAATATGCATGTGAATTGAATAGCATACTATACTTTCGACAAATGCAGTTAATGTTTCATTCTGAATCGAGAATTTCAGATCAAAATTGTCTTATGGCTACATGCTGCATGCCAGAAATGAGCATTATTCGGAATTTCAGTAAAAAAATAGTATTTGAAGATTCTGGCTGGATCAGTTTGAGATTTAAAATTTGACGTAATTTGATTAAGGATTCGTTTTGAACACGGCATATGAATCGTATTGTATTTACGCGCGGTTTATGAATGAATTCGAATATACCGGGTATGAATTCGGATTTGAAGTTCACATTTGAAATTTTTTCCGATTTGAAAGTGTACAAAATCCATTCTCTTATGCTCCACACTAACCGCCACTTCGAAAAAAGGACTATTGTGGCTCGTAATGGTGTACAATTTTTAGAACTGCCTGCCGATCGAATATTCAGCAAGCCATTGTTAACTATACTGGGATCACGAGTTGATTTGACATCATCACTAATCAACTAATTAATATTTTGGCGCGAAAGGTCGCGGCTGATCTCGTCGCCAAAATCGCTAAGAAAACACGCAAATCTCTAAGTACCGGTAAGCGTTGCAAAGGCGTTCGCAATCTGCTCGCGATTTGCTTAATAGCGCTTTACTATATGTCACCAGATGATATCATGCTCCAATTAGCAATTGATAGCATTGATCTAATTACGTCTCCAAATATGAATCGAATATAAGAGATATACCCCGCGGGCGAAAATTGGTTGTTTTGAGCGCACTTCGCACAATGCAGCATCTAAAAGGACGCGCGACGTGTACAGGTGTTTTATCGAGGATATTCCATCGTAAGATACACAAACTGGATTTATACTCACGTGGTCACTGGTCGAGGAATATCCATCCATCAGTCGCTGCACTGATATAAATAATCCATTTCGTATCGGAACACGTAATTGGTGGAACGAAAACAATACGCTAGGATTAAGCAGGAGACATGGCACAACATAAATGTATAGCTTGATTGTGGTCATAACATTCCTAGCCGGATTTTACAATGCGATAAACCTCACGCCGTTTTCTGTTCTAATGCGTGTCATTTATTACGTTTTTATGCGGCCGTATCATCCACCTCGAAATGCTAAGGAATTATTGTCCTACCTTCCTTGAGTCATAAGCTCGGTCACTTTGGTGGGAAAAGCCACGGAATTAACTCTCATATTCCGCTTATCGATTACGTCAGAGGTATTGTTTCAGAGTAGTCTCTAATATTAATGCATACTTCAGTATGAAATGCAAGCAAAAAAGCTGACGAGCAAATTTATTAGCCACGAAGTAGCGTTAAAAGTTTGATGTGGAGAGGGTCGGTATGTAAAATATAGGATGGGGTGCTCTTATCTAAATATCCATATGCCCTCGCGATTGCAGGATCTCGGCTGACCTACGACCACACCGCCACAGGCAGCACATATATATTTCTGTTTTTCTTGTCAACATGTTGCTTGGATTTTACTCGATAGATAGTCATAGGGGTCATAGGTGTACGCTACTAACGTGACAGATTAATCCAGATATACGCGCGAAGGCAGAAGGTATAGCGGCAAAATATGCCTATAGACTAAAACTATATTGCCAAGCTTCAGGATTACAGAGATAGTTGTTGACCTGAATGTCTTCAGTCTTTTTGACGCGTACACTGTGTACGAAGATCGTGTATTTCTCCGATTTTCACGATAGCGTAGAATGCAAATCAGGGAAACGGCACTTTTTGGTACAATAATTTTCGAATACGCCTATTCTTATAGAGATATATTCCAGGATACAGTATGGGTTCTGTTTTCATGTAACGCTCCAGGAAGGTGCAAAAGAATGTGGCACACCCACTGCTACCCCAGGATATAGCCCCATACGAGTAGTTGACTCGTTTTCACCCATTGGTATGGGCATGAAAGTAAGATTTGGTGCCAGAAAGATCCGATTACCTAGGTTGCACTCAACGCTACAGCGGAAATTTGATAAATACACCTATTTTCCACCCATGTATTTACAGTTTGGAATCATCAGAATCTATCAGGATCATGAACATCCAAATTCCTCGCACACGTATTCATCTGTTATTATTCCTTTGCGCGTTCACATCATCAACATACTTCCTCACCGCAACAACGGCCGCCTTGTGTCGTTTTCGTAACGTATACAGTATTCCAAGTAAAAGACAGCAACAAGTTTACACTCATCATGATATGTATTGTTACTGAATCCGCATTCCATGCGTTGTCGTTTCGTTTTTAGCAGAGTATGCGCTTCAGGCGAGCCGATCACGTGCCTTTATCTCATTCAGCCATCGGATTTGCCGACAGATCAGGTCGAGACGCGAACACGACAAATGAATTTATCAACACATTCCGAATGGCTTAAAATCTCACTATAGATAAAACAGTACCTGTAACGTTTTCGGTGTTGAACGACGCTGTGGGCTCTAGCGTCGGCGTTAATTTGCAGATGGCCGAGGCGGTGACTCAAGATCAGGAAATATAAAGTTACCGCAGTGACATCTTAAAATTGGTGAGATTTGATATGAGCATATGAGCGATTCAATCAAATGATACTGCGCACATAACAAAATCTCGGATCCTTCGCTTGTATCGACGAAATATTGCAGGTGTGTGGTGCGCCCGCCAAGAGCGCTGCTGCCGTATTAATTCTGGTTTACAATTGCGAGTTTGCCCGGCTCCGTATTACGGAGACAGTATCGGTAATGTGTCACGCACATACCTTGACTTTGGTTAGATAAGCGATATAGACAGTTGAATGACGGGAACGATTTTACGAGATGTCGGTACGAATTGGTTAGCACTCAATCGTACTATGGTTCGATTTTTCGTGACATGCGAATATGAGGTTATCTTCGTAATATAGGCGGCGTTGTCCATTAGTAGAACTATTTACGCTTCCGGACGTGCAGTCAGAGATGCATTTCTGAAGTATAAGACCACCTTCGGTAATAAAGGTACATCTTTTCTCTTGTGATTTCGTAGCTATGAAAAAGCATCTCGTCGTTTCAGTTAACGATTTTATCGATGAACGAATGTCTGCAGTCCAACATCTTTAATATAGTGCAGAGCTTGTACTATACTCTCCCACGTTACAGCTATAGTTAGTTTTGATAAAGATATTTCTTTTTCAAGGTTTTTTACGCCAAGCTTGGTCAATGATTTTATGAACTTCAGCGTAATAGCCAGCGATCTCATTTCAATTTCGAGACAGCGCTGCGCCGGGCCACAGCATGATAAAAGCGAAACGAAGATTTTGTCTTCCGTTTGCGTTATCTGGATCGTATCTCTACCGTATAGTGGTAATCCGATTTCACTGCAGGCAAGATCGTAGCGTACCAGCAGATTTTCAAACGAAGGCGTTAGCGACAAGTGTAGCAATAATAACAGATCGAGAAAGATTAGATAAATCCGTCAAACTTTTTCGGTAAGCCCTAAAACTTTCTCGTCAAAAAAAATAGAGACCAACTTTAGGTGGGCTATTAACTGGAGTGAAGGATATTTCAACTTTCAGCTCTCAGAATAACTGTGTAGTGTGATTGGTGATACTGCGCGAAAATACAATGCTGCTTAGTGCTCTCCCATTTCAGAGCACGGCGAACCGCCAAAAGTTGAATCTATCCGATCTTTCGACATCTTTTGTTAAGAATCTTAAATTTTAAAAATGCATATTATTTTCCACTGATGTTTCCTCACGCGACCTCGCGCCATCAGTAATTAATATATTTGTGAATTCACTATCTATATATCATACATAGAATACGTTGGAACGTAATTGAATCGTGCAAGCTTTACAGTACTGTGGAATTCTGAACAATTTCCACACTTATTTCCAGGGTAGTAATGACTCGAGTCGCGATTTTCTGATCACTCGACTTGACTCGAGTCATTTTCTTAAAATACAGAAATGACTCGACTCGACTCGAGTCAATTTGTGTATTGTCTCGGCGTGAACTCGAATCATTGCGCATGACTCGTGCCAAGTCATATGACTCGAGACACAGACGGTCAATGCCGGCATTTCATTGTAATTTCGAAGAATAGTGAAGTAACCACGGTATTGGTATTTGTCTATTGGTAGCGGTACTTGAAAATGTGACCAGAAACTGTTAAAAGTGACAAAATTAGTATATTATACATGCGAACCACTCGATATTACCGAACAGAGTTATAAAAAGTGGGTTAAACAATAATGTAACTGGAAACTGAGCAGTCAATGCAATGACTTGGAGTCGGACTCGAGTCATAATACCATGACTTGGACTCGACCCTCTGCTCTCTGACTTGAACTCGGACTTGACTCGGAGGTGAACTGAAAATAACTCGACTTGACTCGAGTCAAAACTATAAAAGTGAGATTGACTTGTGACTCGGAGCATTGTGATTTGGTTACAACCCTGCTTATTTCAGCAACTGTGACATAATTTGGATACTAATTGATCATTATTTCTCACTCTTCAATACCTTTTGTAAATATCTGATATCGTATGTCGCACTGATAAGTCGGATCAATATCCGCCGACAAGCCATAACCAAATTTTAATGTAGATATACGCCACATCTATAATCCGCGAGTTACCCATCCATTATATCGCATGCAGTCAGATCACACCGATAATATTCCATCATCCAGAGTGCGTATATTGAGCCTTTAAATAGTCCTTACGGCTGCGCCAGACGCTCTTAAACGCGCCCGCGGAAGTGGGCCGAGCTATAATGAGGATGTTTATGAAATTTGGCACACTTATTAATCAATGAAAATACAGCACTGCGCCCACCACTTTGCGTTTAACCACTTGAAAGATTCAGAAAAGTGCTACGCAGTCAAAACGACAACCGGGAATATTAGCAATATTCAGCCTAAGTCGTATTCACGACTTTGTTTTGTCAACAGCTAGAGATTCAGCTATTTTGTACGTACTTAATTTCACCTTGGCGATGGAATTGAAATATTTATTTACCGTTAACAGGATTACTTGAATCCATGCGAAAGTGTGGTTTCAAGCTCTTACCTTATCATACGTTAGAGGGGAGCATATCCTCAGAATATTTCGGATACTGCCTGCAACTGACTAAACAGCATGCACGCCGTCTCACCGCAGCTCATGGTATGGGAACCTTCAACGCTCGGAATACCAATCCACTCCCACGACATACAGCAACATATGTTACCGTCCGCGGGATATCCTGTGGTTGTCCCGCAACAGTCGTACCGTCCCGAAAACATCCAGCATGTGTACCCCGGCGGTGCTATGCCGAAAACGCAAGAAATGCAAAACATTGTGTGGATACAACAGCCGAATGTAATCGCCCAAGACGATACAGACGCTAACCAAGTGCTGTTGTCCCAAGTGTATTCGCCCGGCGCGATGCAATTTCACCAATCTCAGCCCAACATCGTACCGGTACTTATGACAGTAAATGGTCAAAGACTGGTGGTGAACCAGCCCGTACATCAGATCTCACCGCAACAACAGCCTGCGTTTTGTCAAGTCGCCACCGACAGGCAATCTCACGAAGCAGTGCACTTAGTAAACATCAACGGGGTCAACCATAGCGTGCCACACGCTCATCAAATACAATCGCTGCAACAGGACTATCGCCACGCAGTGTCTGTACAGGACAGCCAAGCTTACATGCGGCCGAGGCTGACCCCGAAGAGACGAAATGGGTGTGCTATCAGTCCTTGCGGTAAGAATAAGAAGGCCTGAAGAAGGCCTGAATAAGTCGGCAGAATCATAATATTAGGGCTTAGGCTTACCCTATTTTGAGATCTGTAAATAGGATACTTTCAAAAATTCTGAAAGATGTAGTACCGGAAAAGAAAACTGGTGATTTTGAAGAATTTTATACCAATAGCATTGTGTTGACTAAAAATAGGTCACCCTTCCGACTCGACTCCTGAAATACTCGATTTTACCCCATTCCAGCAGTGTTGACCTGGTATAAAATGACCCATGTCGTCGAAAAAGCCATGAATATCAAAGAAACAAAGAAACCCGTCAAAAGTATGCTATACCCATCAATTACGTCAGTACCTTAACACCTTCATTTCCTACTTGCACTTAATGTAGTTTTGAAACGTCTTTGGAACCGTTACTTCTACTTGTAGTGGAGTACAAATTTACGGCGTTATGTCTACTACTTGCGTAATAACGCAGATAATTTTCACCACCTCTGGCAAACGGTAACGTGTGTTTGAATTTTAGACACGGCAGTGAACTGGAGGAATAATACTTACGACGATAGGACGCTAAGCGGTATGAACACCGCGCAAAGGCGGAGAAGCCAATCTGCGGATGAGGACAGCAATGCCGCGACCAATCCAAAATCTTCGGGTGAGGGAATTGAGCACTGTGTTCGATGAAGGGTCTGTGGACACTGGACTGAGAACACTTAAACATGCGAAACTAGCATATGGGTTAAAGTTAGAAATGGGTTACGGATAGGCCTGGGATGTATAATTCTATAGTTCTATGTAGCTCTATATATCGCTGGGATAGGTTTCGGGTTTGGTTAGGGTCAGAGCTAATTTTGGCGTTGTGAAGTCACATGTTCAAACGTCGAATGATAAAGTGTCGCAAACTAAAATGTCGGACATCCGTTCTAAAGCACCATGCGAGGACTAAATAGTAGAGTTTACAATATCAACCTCCCGAAATATCGGACTTGTTAAAACACTGAACCATGGCCTACTAAACTAAGTTTAGCATGCCATGACTAACATTTTCACGTCACAGATGGTATAATTTCCTAGTGCATGTAGGCCTACGTACGTATACGACGTACGTCCCTGTTATTCTAATCGCTTTTCGTTGATTGTGTTCACCGGATATGCACAATGCAAATTGGAGAGAAGCGAATATAATGTTATCAATTCGGCTCAAAATCCGAAAGGAAATCCGTTGACTCAAATTTGTTCAAGAATCTCGTGGGAGATTAGTGTCATTCTGAATTAAGTGCTGAATAAATTAAATCCTAATTCGGAGAATTTGCAAAAAATCGCGGTCCTCAATCCGTGCTAAACTTATAGCAGCATAAAGAGGTATTTGCGTGATACAGCTGCAATCGTCATTTTGCACTTGATTCGTGTATACATTTTTCTGTTCCACACACAATATACTTTACTCTTGGCGTGTATGTATCAGCTATAATCCTACCGTGTAAACGTGTCGAATCGACAATTCGAATGAATTATTTTTTGTCAAATGATATCACCAACTGTGGATTCATCAAGACTTCTTTGCAGATGAATACCATTCGTAATGATATTACGCGCGTCGTAATTTTTCTATTTTGTTTATCGCCATGTCTCAAATCACACGCATTGTTGATGTTAGCCGTCTTACTGACTACTTGCTAACCACCGACAATTGTATATTTACACACGATTCTACAGTCTTTCAATCTTCCGTGCCCGTTACACTCCCATGTTGAGTCACGTTTGAATCGTTACAGACCGATTCCGTATATCCATTAAACCCAATCATATAATCACGCGAATTTAACGCTCACAGGAAGCCCGTTGCCGCACAAAAGAATTGCCTCGGCGTTGGCGACCGCGGAAAACTGCAAATCGCTTTTGAGGTCCTCCGATCCGAGGCAGTTACGGAAGCTAGTCGATATCATCGAGTATTACTTTTCGGACGAGTGTCTGTCGAAGAACGGCTACATGTTGAAACAGGTGAGGAGCTGAAATTTGTGCTCTCGCGGAAAAAAAGCCTACGTCCAAAGGCGTTTTCAAATTAATTAATGATACCAGAGCTTTAAAAAGTAGTAAGCGTTGCTACTCCAGTAGAAGCAGAAGTAGAGCAGTGACTTTCTAAATTACAAGTAGAAGTAGCGATTTAAAGGGCATGTCAACAGTACTTCAAGTAGATGCAGAAAATTTTAAGGTCGGAAAAGTTTTTTCAAGGATGTAGGTTCTAAAAGCATATTTGGTCGATAATGTTAGCAGTTAGTCGGAGGTGGGTATTTTCTAAATCGCAAAGATTTATGGTCGCGACCAACGTATATTCACAATACCATTACAGATTGGTAAAATCTTCGAAAATCTATTTACAGGGGCTATTTAACGCTGTTCTTATGGCAATTTCAGTCAGTACAGTTGCACAAACTTATCCTAGAGAAGCGTAAGTAATCCAGAAACACAACCACTTGATTAAATTTAGTGCAAATAGGTAAAAATTTATTGTGTACTCCGAAAAAGTAGAACTATTTGGGTAATGACCACCTCTGCCTAGTGGCTACTAGAGAATGTGTGTATGCCTGCTAAATACTGCGTTCACTCCAGTTGAACAACGGAGACAGCGACGGTTACATCTCGATACGACGCGTGGCTGCGCTGAAGCGAGTCAAAGCGCAGACGAGGGATTTGCGGATGGTGGCGTACGCGGTCGACCAGTCATCGAAGTTGGAGTTGGACAAAGAAGGGATGATGGTAAGATTCGGATTCGCAGACTTATAGCCTGGAATATAAAGAAGACCACTGCTAACTGGAAAGAAAACCAAGTAGGGCTTACCCGAATGAAGTATTAGGCTTCGTATTGTGTCGAATAGTCGCGTATCACTCACTATGGCGCCATTGGATGACATAGAAAGCTCAAGTATGTACCTTTTATGCCACCACAGAAATATTGCAAGCTATACACCACAATAAATATATTTCCTATTTTGTCGAACAAACCTAAATATGGCATAATAATCAATGCTGTGGGTTACCAATGACTCCACAGAAAATTATGTTCCACTTGGCATGCATATATATTTGTACTACACGTCTTGGACACTGTGATACGACCAATCGAGGTTTCAATGCTTCCAGAATTGGAAAAAAGTATCGAAACTACTATTCTTGTTGATGAAATAACTATGTGGACATATATGACTTCCCAGTGTCAGAGGAGAGGTATAGGCACTATTCGCTTACTTGTTATGTCCTGTGCTGAATACGTGACAGGCGACAAGAACGGATTGACAATTCCCTTATTATTATCTCACTTTGTCTAAGCATCTACTTCGGCGCTAGTTAAATTACATCTACGCGGTCACATCCCTGCTATTTTCGCATTGTGTCGGATCGAATTAACATAGGAATCGCTACTCCGTATCATCTTGCGCCAAACAGCATGATCGCCTTCGCTATATTACGACGCTAAAGTGGATGATATCATTTTCATCCTGGTCGTAGATCATCGGCTTCATTACCACCAGGCGTGCAAAACGGTAGCAGTCAGTGCCACGTCTTTCTGCTGGAGTAGAAGTAGAAGTAACGCCGTATATTGCTGGAAGTAGAAAATGGATGATCTGAATACCGAAATATAAATAGTCTCAAAAAATGAATTTGGTCGAGGGGGACGCATTCTTTTGGCGTTTAATCTGTGGTGGATACGTCGCGGGATACGAAACATTTAATTCAAAGCCACGCACGATAGTGGAGATGACATATCTGTAAAACCGTGAGCAACACAACAAATTACCCGAAAAATACAAAATTATCTTTATCGTTATGTAAAACATGTATTATATTCTTTGCGGTCGCATAAAACGTAGGATATATATTTGAATTGTCACATGAGTCATACAGTTATGACGTCAAAATGAGTGATACCAAATACTCGATTCAGAATGGAATCCCTCAAGAACTCGATTTGCCAAGCCCCACAAATTATCCGATGAACATCACTGTGTTCTTTGGCGCGCGACAACTACGACTAGTGCGAATGTCACTCTGATCAGACGCGTTGTTACGCCACAGATCCGCAGGAAGCGGCCTCTCCCCGAAAACATCGAAGCTCCGAGGTTCATCAGAAGCGTGGTAGCCATCAACCTGCCGATTGACGCGCCCACTGTCGAAAACGTGACGTCACTGTTTCAGAGATACGGCATGCTGACTCAAGTGCGGGTGCTGCGACCCGGCAAGGCCATACCTTCCTACTTGAAAGATTACACGGCCGTGAGTGTTTTGATGCTAAGCTTGAATTGAGAATGAAAGTTACCCATTGCAATGTCAAGTTTTGATGCTGTGTTAGTTCCAGGATCGGAGTGGTTTCGGCTGTATTTTAACTCTTTTCAGCTTCGCAGCGTGTATCCAGCGAACGTTTTAGTTTTGCGGCAGCAAATATGGTGTTTGGCAATTTTTGGATGCACCTAACGCTGTATTTGATACGCCATACTGGGCTGTTATTGTTGTTGTTATTTTCGATATATATACATTCACACCACGCTTATATTTCGTTCTATGATTGCTGATCTGCCGTAGCTGTTCGATGGCGTTGTATTTCTACATTTTAGTAAACATATAGCTTGTCGCCACGACTGACTCTTACTGTTCTAACCCATACTTTACTTTGACAACTAAATCAACAATTTTTAAAGCTGAAATTGCTATTTTTTACATTAAAAATTAAAAATTAAATTTAGTTCACGGACCAATTTTGTTCACTTCAATTATAACGAAATCTACACGATGTAGTCACTATAGAACTGTATCACGATCGCATTATTTAGTTTTGAAATCACACAAGTCTATAGGACGCGAGTCACTTAATTCGCTTGCTACGGATATTCATCTCTCGAACTACTGACAAGTATGATTATTCACGGAGTTGGTCACGCAGTAACGAAGTACTTCGACCTTTTCGGATTACTGAAGTATGTATTGACTAATTTCACTACATACTTAAGTGGTTATGTTTTTGGACAACTTCCAGTTACCAGTTTGTTATGGAAAATTACTTAAGAAACTTTTTGGATAAGTTAGCTCCGTTTACGAGTGAAATTCTCGTAAAAACCGCGTGATATAGCATGCCTTAGAATTTGCTATACTTGTGCTTGTAATTGAGTAGAAAATTACGATGTTACGGTGTTACGTTGAGTCAACGTCGTTGACTATATTGACAACGGCTGAATAATATCCTTGACCACGTTGATAGGCCACTAACTGTGAGATGATTTTCGAGCCCTGATTTCCACTTCTGCTCCAAGCAGTATACCTTCCTGGGAAGTAACTGTACTAGCTCCAGCTACCGATTTAAATTTGATATGTGCTTCCAATGATTCTTCATCTTCCTTCGTCGGATTACCGGCGTATTAATTTGAGCGTCCGATTTCCCTGTACAGTGGGTTGCCGATCTAGGCACGAAGGTGTGCGCTGTGATCGAGTTTGAAGATCAAGACGAGGCGCAAAAGGCTTGCAGGGAGATCAACATGCAGAACAGGGGCGAGAACAGCCTTCGCGTCGCGCTGCTCAAACCTGGTGCCAGGATACGGCGAACCCTATACAGGAAATATAAAGGTAACGCCACAAGTTATCAAAGTAACTATGTATGTATGTATGTATGTCTGCTTGTTCGTATGTATGAGTTGTATGTGGAGGATTTTGGTGCTTAGCAACTATGGCCTTGTGAACCAAATCCAAGTATTGTAACTATATAAATTCGATTATCCTATTGCAATATAGTTGTCCCGCGGTGAAGAATACATATTCAGTCACTGGTAACATGTAGTCGGTAGGGGTTGCCGAGTATCCATCGATGGTACTCAAGAAATTCAAATAACGACATTCAAATATCACAAAACTACCTCAAGTGGAAGTAGATTGGAAGTAATGTAAGTATGTATAACTACTTGATTACAGTACTTCTAAAAGTACAAGCCCGCCGTTACTGACCGCCTCTGACTTTTTCTTTGAGAGCTCAGGCGGACTGTAGGCGCACAGGTCTAACTATATAGGCTATTTAAGGAGCGGCTTACCTAAAGTGTTTTTACAACCACGCATTTTCCACTAGGACCAAGTTCGATATGAAAATCCCACTGCGTTAGCGCGTATGACATCCCGTCTGTACGATTTTCTTCGTTGTTAAAACTGATGGGTAATAGTAACCGTGTGCTCTATTCTCCACGCAGACGAACCAGCTGAAGGTAGCGACGAATCCAACGACACTGTCAGTACCACCGACCCCAAAGACTCCCACCTTACCCTCCCCGGACAACGGGCCCGCACCACAAGCGATTCCAGCACGGAAGGCCCCACCCTAGTCGCCGACACAGCTTCGGCGAATACCCCGGACAACAAAGCCGGAAAACCCGAAGACGCCTTCCACTACGACGCAAGCATATCCGGATCCGATACCGGATCCGACAACGAGTACTGCAGGCGCAGTATAGATAGCGCTCAAACACCGCATCAAACCGGGAATGTTAAGTCCACGGACAGCGGGTACAGCCAGTCCAGCAGTAGCGACGAGGTCGATTCCTCCTCGTCTCCGGCTAAATCGAAACCTGATTCGACGACTCCAGATGAAGTCTCGAAGTCCGCGCAGTTTTGTAATAGGTTGGAGAAGAATTTCGTAGACGGGGTGCCGGTCAGAGCGGCCAGGCGGCCGAAAGGGCCGGTTGATGATGATAAAGGCTTCCTGCGACACCGCCCCGGGCACAATTAATCACAACAATTTGCTAACGGGGTGATATTACCAGCTGGTAAAGCCAGTGCCAGAACCGTATTCTGAATACCGATACTTTCTTACGCCCAGCCTGACTTGTTCTCTACGCCGCAACCGAGAAACGCGTACTTCGCCGATCTCCAGCCTACCATACAGTGCAAATCAAGCCGTCGGCATTTTCTTGTACAAAATTTCGCTTTCACACCCATTGTATAATGGGTGAAAACGAGTCAAATGCGCCAAATAATATGGATATTTATCGTACGGATGGAGTGGTTGTTCTCGTTTACCACCACAAGAATTTGCAAAAGGTGGTCTACCAAACGTTTATCTCATGCCCATTCTAATAGGTTTAAGAAACAATTCCATAAATAAATCCCACGGGTGGCTGTAGTAGGTTGTGTTTTCGTGTCCGACCCCAAGAATACTCAAAAGGTTGATAGACGTAAACAGACTTACTCCATCCAAGGTTTATATCTACTGAAGTATTGCTGCATTTGACTAGTTTTCCCCCGTTATATCGCGCGTGAAAGAAAAGTTTGTACTAGAAAGTGCCAATGGCTTGATTTTCACCCTACGCTATGTCGGAAATCTCGTAAATACATTTATTTTCCGCACATATATTTGCAGCCTAGACCTTCCGCTTTTCATTAATTTGTACTGTTGCACGGACGATAAGAATTGCACTCCCTTAGTCTTATTGCGGTTTGACTAATATTAGCGTCGTCTTTATAGGACTTATTTTAGCTCCAAACAATCATATATCGAACGCATTCGACTTTTGTGACGTCACGTCGTATTCGTGACGTGTTCTTTTCGGAAAATGTTGCCCGTAGCTTGTATACTGGAGGAACGCGAGTCCGTTGCTACCCATACGAAGGCAATCGTGCTGGCTAGCAAAATACTTGCAAACAGACAAATTCGATGGTGGGAATCTTTTGGCTTGCGGACATCTATGGTTTTTCGCAACAATAGAATTCGTCGGTAGGTGGTGTGCTCGAGCAATACATTCTCGAATCGAATTTTCTTCGCGACTTCCACAATGAGTGTTGCTTTGGATAATGCACGACTTTATTCGCCCCTTTTCTGAAATATCACAAGTACATTAAAGCTGCTAGATGCGGAAGATATGTTTTGAACATTATTTGTTTAACCCTCTGTTATCCCCAGCACTGTTCAAAAGGGGTAGACGGCCTTGATAAGTTCCTCATTTTGAACTCCGTCCTGTCTGCGTTATTGTGAAAGAGTTGTTTTGTGCTTTATTTATTATATCCAAGTATGTGAGACGCAGCGCTGTCGCGAATTACAACCCGAAAGCGTACCAAGGTCGACATTTCGATTTAGACATGACACCTTTCTGCCTAATGTCACTGTCGAAAATCAAATGTAGACCTTGTCTGTATCTTGCTTGTAAAGTGCTGTCGGCGCACGTTTACGCATAACTCTTGAGTCTTACGGCGCTCGCATATGCCGCGGCCTTGAAAGATACCGCTGTCTTTTGGTAGAACGCGCGGTGAAGAACGTAACGTATACGAACGCATTTTCTAATGAAATCATATTATGCAATTTGCGAATTTTGTTGTTCTTCTTTCATGGATTAAATTTCTATATCATTGCAACTGGTGGCGTCGGAATGTTTGACAGAGCTTGGTTGGTAAGATCAGATATGCGTATCTAAAACTCTATATCCAGATATCACGTTTCCGGATTTTGATTTTATATTGTCCTGAAGTGGCCCACAGGTTGAGAACTCCTGAAGTAGAAGAATCTCAAAAGTACTCAAGTAATTTCAAAACGCAGGTTGGGTCAATCCTTTTAGTAGTTTAATACGGGGGTATGGCGACTTCCGAAATTTGTACGTGCATGCAAGTCCAGCAAGTTGGCAAAATCTGCTTCAGTACTCCAAAAAACAGAATTCAGTACTTCATAACTGACCATCTCTGATAAGACACTAATGAAAGTTGATTCGCCAGTAACAGTGTCATAGATGGATAACGCTATCGAGATTTTTACAGCTTTGTACATTGCAACACCGATATACATTTCCTTTCTTTGCATCCCAAAACGGTAATTTTAAATAAGACTATCTGCAAACGGAGCCGCGATAAAGTTGGAACATCCACGATCGTTAGTTAGCATCGATTTTAAAGTTAAAAGTGAATTTGTAGAATCATCGCAAAACTCTCTGTACCATATAAAATATTAATTAATCAAGATAAAACTTATATCAATCATTCGACGCTATCAAGTATATAGGCGGGCAAGGTCAAAAATAAAATGATTAGATTGGCAAGCGAGCGCCCACGTTAACTACGAACCAAAATTTTTGTTAGGCAATAACATTTCTTAAGAGGGCAATGCTATACAAGTATTCCCGTCTGCATTCCTTCAATTCTACCGATCCTTTGATTGGAAAATATACCATATTTAGTATAATCGTGGCGTAGAAAAACATAGTAAACGACTTCGTACAATATTGTTGGGCTGTTGAACGACTTCGGATTCCATTACCACCGCTTTCTGTCTCGGACATGACTCTGTTATACGTGGTGTCGAACGTATACTGCTGCCAGGATGAATTGCAATAGCTTGTCAGCTTCTCGAGCGCGCATTATGTAATATTTCTAGCCAGAATTGAATCTGGGAGATGGACATCAATTCGAGTTTTTGTTTGCGTAGATTTGCTTCCCGTTGTTTCCAGATTGTCGTATCGACTTTCAGCGACCTGAAATGGCGTGTAACGTAATGACACCGACAAATTAGCATATCCTATTGGATGAGTTAATTGCTGCTATATGCTGTAAATCAGTGCGCCACGAAGCTATTTCAGGTGGGCCGCGAAGAAGTTCTAAGTTTCGTATTCAATTGTCCAAATATTCCAAATACTTTAAATTTTCAAGATTGGAAGAGTTAATACACAGTCTCTTCCTCCAAATCAAATTGTTTTGCGCCCATAAGCGCCACAAGTCACGTTGCCGTGCTCACAATAGTTCGTGATCCAGATTTTCGTCACAGTCATATTGATTGGAGCGTGAAATCCTACAGTGCTTTATTGCGTGTGCGTGGTATTCAAATTCATACTTTCCCCCAAAGGCTTTGCGAACGTTGATCGGGAAATGCAGCAATCCAGCCCGATTAGTCGTTATAATCTGTAAACATTTGCCGCAACGCGAGCTACTCATAACCCCTTTGTGTTCAACGCAATAGATGAATTGGTGATTGGATACGCGCTTTCTCGTCTGTTGTTGTTTGTGGCATTCATGATGTCTTATACAATGGTCATTTACACCAGGCCGATATTTTCTTTATTGTGATTCCGCCTCTGACGACTTTGAGCACGGTCCAATTTCAGACTTAATAAAAAAAACCTTAAGCATATACGATGGCGAGGAGCTTATCTATATATAAGCCTTTCACGTCTTTAATTGTCTGTTACAGGCAGGACCCTAACTGCCGCACCCCGACCCCCAATTGGTGCATCGAGCTTGAAGAGGGGCTAAAATTATCTCATGAATCAACATCAATCAAGGGGTATTCTATCAAATTTTCTTCACGCAATGCGCGATTCGATATCGTTAGATGTCTTGGTGTTGATAGTGGTCTAATAATATAATACGCATAATTTATTGAAATAGGCCTTTCGGTGTCGGTCATTACCACGCCACGACATACCAACACTAGGGCTCTTCAAAAATGACTATTTTTCTCAAACCGTACTGGCTACTTGACAAAATTGTTAGGTTACCTTATTTAAGCTTACACACAAAATTTGGTCCAATTCCAGCCAGTAACCGCTTTGCTACAGGAGAAGAAAGTTTCTATTTATTATATAAAAATAAATAATGAAAAAATTGAAAATTTTCTGTTCACCCCATGAAAGTGTTAGGCTGTATATAGAAACGATGCTCATCAAATTTGGTTCAATTCCAATCAGTGGAAGCGGAGTTATTGTCGTCGAAAAAATTTTCATTTGAATAAAATAGTATTTACGGTGACCGATTCTTTGTTTATTTATTATAGTTGTGCTCACCGTAAATACTATTTTATTCAAATCAAAATTTTTCGACGGCAATAACTCCGCTTCCACTGGTTGGATGTGAACCAAATTTGGTGAGGATCGTTTCTATAGACAGCCTAACACTTTCATGGGGCGAACAGAAAATTTTCAAATTTTTCATTATTTATTTTTATATAATAAATAGACAATTTCTTCTCCTGTAGCAAAGCGGTTACTGGCTGAAATTGAACCAAATTTTGTGTGTAGGCTTGAATTAGGTAACCTAACAATTTTATCAAGTAGCCAGTACGATTTGAGAAAAAAAGTCATTTTTGAAGAGCCCGAACCAATACATATGAAGTTTCGGCCAACATGCGACTCTGCGAAATGTGCTGCCAAAAAGATCGACAGGCTCTGCCGAAAGGATCGAGACCTTCGGTATATATATACCGAATTGTCCATTGACTATAGGCGCCTAAATGGCTGTTTCCAAATATTGCTGTCGCCAAAAATTTATAGTAATTGCCGATATCATTGACCGAATGCCATCATGAATTCGGGAATATATTCACGCTATAGGCGCGACCAGATAACTGTAAAGCACTGACAACATAAAAACTGGCGCCTAGGAGCAGTGGTTTGAACGTTAGTCGCGAAAGGGCGTCTGGTGGGTCGCGAACTGAAAAAGGTTGAGAATCACTGCTGTAAATGACAGGTAGGCTTGATGCAAAACGTGTTGCTCCCTGAGATTATGACTGGACACAACGATTAAAGCATATTCGAATCCGAAACAAGTGCTGATTGCAATAATTCGAGTACAATAGAGACAGTCGTTTTTAGTACTGAAATTTCATCTCTCGCAAGTGAGAATTATTTCATCAGCGATAATATTCGATTTGAATCCGACATGAAAAATTGACTCGTCGTACTACTATCAAATCCAATTTATAACATATAGAAACAGTTAACGACACAATAACAAGCACATAAACAGAGATCCTAATGAAAACGAATCACTCAAAGTATGAAGTAAATTCCACAAAGCAAATGCGAATACTATTTGTTCGCCTAGGACACACTGTCCGAATAATTCATTTTGCTAACCGCATTCGTGGAGATGGTTTCGTTAAAAGTCTGACTATGATTGGCGGTGACTATGACCAACGTTGTTGAAACGTTTTATCCAGTGAACCTTTCGGAAGAAATATAATTCACTCTGAGTTATCACCATGCCGCATCATATTCTACATGCTATCATGCGGCAGCACTATTAACAGCCGGTCAATATTATATTGTATGTGAGCACTAGCTTTAATAACGGAACGCCAGGCAAGCGATGGATAGTGCGGAGCCGGGGCCTACGATACTTAAGTATTTAGCATCGTAGTAAGTATCGTAGCAAGTATCGTAGGCCCCGGCGGAGCGGATCGACAAATTCTCTGGTCCGACTCCGATCCGGTTTTTCAATTCTCCGGTCCGGCTCCGGCCGTATCAGGAAAAAGTACTGATCCGGCTCCGATCCGGCTCTGGCCAAAAATGAAAAAGTCCGGCCAAAAATCCGGCCCAACACGGTACGGTGGTTTCGTGAATTTATAAATATGGCTCGTTTATTTTCGCACTGGTTTGGCGTGTATTTGCGTGTGTTTGGTTGGTAGTTTTTTAGTAACAAACGGCATGCTTATCCATGAAGATTCTGGCCTTATCAAAAAAGTACTGATCCGGCTCCGATCCGGTCCGGCCAAAATTGAAAAAATCCAGCCGGATATCCAATCCGGCTCCGGTCCATGCTCCGCACTACGATGGCTGCATTGGCATTGACTCAGAAATCATGTCTGCAGTCCAGCTGTGGTATACACTATATGACCGCTGACACCTTCTTTTAATACCATAACGGCCTCCATTTACTTTTACCTGTGAATCTGTGTCGTAATGTAGCACGTTGTAGGGCTTTCCTTCTTGTTCTTCGCTACCCGACGACGATAGGGATGAAGTAAGCCTTTCGTCCGACCCTTCCTCGTCGCTAGAAGCTCTTCGTGCGCGAGCGTCGAGTCCTTCGTCTGATATCTGAACAGCGGAGCGTTCTTCTAATATGCTGGATAGCGGCGAGCGTGCCTCTGGCTTTCTCTGGGTTCTGTTGCCGTTCGCTGCGTTTTCTCCAGGCTGAAATTAGTTGTAAACGCGCTGTGAAGTAAGTAGAGACGGGCGCGAATTATGCGCATTGTGTCTCTATAGACGATTTTTTTCTTATCCAGATGTTTATTTGACAGAATGTCGTTAACTTCTGTTGTGGCACAAATTGCATTCCGTTGTGTACCACTAGAAGGTTGCAGGTTGGGGGTCGCACAGAACGGTGTTGCGGGCCGTAGTTTGCCCATCGCTGTCGTAATAATAATTGATGCATTTGATTCGTTTTCACTCATTGGAATGAGTGTAAAAGTATGGTTTAGCCCAGTGGTTCTTAACCTTGCCACCAGCGTCCCCCAAGGGGCGCTGGCGATTTTGAAGGGGGTGGAAACGCTCAGGGGGCGATATGGGGGCGCTGGGCTCAGGGGGGCGCTGAAGAAAAATGGCTTCGCCGTAGATTATGTGGTAGTAGGACATATCCTTAATGAGTATTCAGAACAAATTAACATCCAACAAAACATGTCCAATCCCGAAATTTTTGGTCGCGCTGCGTGACGGTGTTTGCTACATATGTTTTCATAAATGTAGCGGGTTATTATAATTCATATAAAACGAATTGCGCGTACTTTTAGATCGCCAATTAAATCGTCAAAATATTTCTTCATCGTATCATAAAGGATGATACTATCTCGTGTTGTGGTTCACAACCTCAGATGAACGTTAGATAATCTGAATTGCTTTGTCTGGAATACATTCATGTTAAAATTAATAACTGGGTAGAGTACAAAATTCAATGTGTGCAGATATATGCATTCAATTCTCCGTTGACTTACTTATAGTTACACAAAGCACTAAGACAAAATCCAATACCATTAATTTCCCCGTATTGCCAATCGCCGATGTGAATTCGGGAGGGTTCGAACCACAGGGTATGAGACTGCTCCTGATTGTTGATTTAACAACCAGGATTTGACCCTGAATATACCACACACAAATATTATATTGTTTACTATAGTCGAATGGTGCTCGAGCGCGATTGAAGCGCGAAATATTTCCTATACCAAAGTCCCAAAAAGGCCGACTGAACTCTGACCTCTTACCAAGACCGAAACTGCTGCAACCCAAACCCCCAATCGGTTAGCTCGAAGTGTACCCTAAATTATTTCGGTGAATGAACATAAATTGAACATCACGTTTTTACGACTCCCCCACGGAAGAAAACGCATAATTAGAGAAAATAGAAATAAACATTTCGGCTTTGGCCATTACCACGCCACGATGCACAAAGGCATATGACGTTCCGGTGAATATGGGACTCCGAGAAGTGTGTCAAAAGATCATCAGCGAGAAAACCTTGACTGAAGAGGATTGCCCTTATGTTGAGCGTAAACTTCGATGTATATAAGTCTAATTGTCCATAGGTGCTTAAATCGCTCGTGCCGAATTATCTTATCATGTCATCGCAAACTGCTCCCCACAGGACAAATAACATCCGTCAGAGAAAATTATTTGCCAGTGACGAAATACCAATTTTGAATCACGTGCTTACTTCAGTTTAAAACGTTTATGCGTTTCAATAACTTTCGACTATATAGCGGACAAGAGGAAACAAAATAACATGTAACGATTTAATTGTACCAACGGGCACGCCCAAATATGTTCAATTATTAATTACGTGGCCTTCATTTTCCAATGCAACAGCTCACTCAGCGCTACTGCTAAATCTGATTACGTCGGCTGAGAGAATAAAAAGTTTATAGTGACATATATATGCAATTACAACCTATTTCATTCATGCATTATAGAAAATTTTGGCTCCTAGGGCAACCAGGCCACATAAACTTTGCTGACCATCGAAATCACGCGACTGGGTTCTTGGTGGCCAAGCCCTCTCATGAGTTTGGTTTATCACGCTATGGGTGCTCAAGACAATCGTTTTTTAGGGGGGCTGACGAAGTGCTCCCTGTTACCCATTGTCTTTATTACAGTCCTTACAATATGAGGTGGGGGGCGCTGGAGCACGATAATTTTTGAAAGGGGCACTGGAGGAAAAAAGGTTAAAAACCACTGGTTTAGCCGATTCGCATGGTGAAAATTGGCGAAACACAAAAGTTTCGTTTACTACTCGACAATGAACATGTTTTTTTGAAACGGAAATCGTTGGCCTAGTTAGTCTGTTTGGAACGTAAGATTGATGGGGGAATCGGTATCAGTATCAGTTTATTATTATTTTCATAATTTCAAAACATCACAATACTGCGATACAATGAAAAGATAGGAAGGTGCCGAAACGGCTTGGAATAGTCTTTGAGACCAGACATCAACTTTGGCCTATAGGCGAAGTAGAGAAGAGGCATGCATACTGAATGAAAAGTAAAGCAGAGGATGATAAAAAGGCAAGCGACAAAATGATGTGGTATGTGGCGGAAGACGAGATCGATGTTAGGTCGTGGTCCGGTAATCCCGAAGGTTGACTAGTAGTGGTTGTGGCGTATATGTTAGGGTTACCATATTTTGGAATCGAGAAAGGAGGACACTTTTACCGAATCGTAAAACCCGAATTGCAATATTTACTGGAAATTTTGTTGAATTTACTAAAATAAAAAAAGGTCATCACTTTCATTCGACTTTCGGATGACCCGCTCGAACGTCCGTATTACCTATTTGGCTATTTCCCGTCACTTATGTCGATTTTCAGTTGAACCTGTCCATTATACTAGCTGTAAAAGCTGTAAAGGAGGACGAATTGCCAAAAAAAGAGGACATTTAGCTGTCCTCGGATGGAATTTTCAAAAACCTGAAGAAGGACGACAAATCCTCGCAAAGGAGGACGTATGGTAACCCTAGTATATGTCTATATACCAGATAGGTAATGTTTTCGAATTAATATCGTGGACCTTGGAATTAGTTGAGTACCCGAAGCGCTGTGTGCATGTTTTCACTTGTTGCAGGCCTTTAACTAAAAGGTGTAAACAGAAATTGCGCTGACTCTTACCTGTCTGGCATCTTCTCTACCAACCGGAGTCTTTTCATTTCGTGGTCCTGACGGTTTCGCTGGCACCATAACTGGGTAACTTTGTTTTCTAGAGAAACTGCACCTTGAAGCGCGAAGCACTGAGAATACTGTTTTCAACTTGTCTCACTTTGGTTTTCCCACTTTTCGCCAACACAAGCACCCGATAACCAGAATGACGGCGATCACAAGCAGGTAACAAAGCACAAATACGGCTACCATCCATACTTCGACTTTATACTCGCAATATTGTCCGATATACCAGACTGACATTGCGCCGACGCAGCTGAAAAAATGAAGACCGATTTCCTTTGATAGCCACCGGAAAAGCAATCCGTCGCACTTTTTGTGACGGTATGTTCGTCACAATGAATAAGTGTGACATTTATTTGTAAATAAGGGACAGGATACCCCTTATTACCCCAATTATATCACTAAAACCATTTTTCATGCGGACAACCTGCTAATTAAATGCAGCTATATCATTTATTAGTTGTCACATGCAAATACTAAACGCAATATGGTGCTGTCTGCATGCACGTAGAAATAGTAGTCGCCATGCGAAACTTATGATACCAACAACAGAGCACATGGTGATGATGCTCATGAATTCTATGCATAATTAAATTAATATAATATTGACAATGATTTATACTATGTCCTATGCATCTCAGTGGATCTCAAGATTTCATCGAGGAAAACTGATGTCAACCCATCAGAAAAATATTGCCAGCCTTATTCCAGTCGTGGTCGTATGACAAAATTATAATCATCAACCATTGACGTAAAAACCTACCAAGCGAAGATCGCATAAGAGTTGGCTCGTATCACAAAAGGGTGATCGGACGGACGGCAGATATGGGTGGCTGGAACAGTGCGCTCGATTCGTATTCGATGCTGCATTGACCTATCTAACACGTGCAAGCAGTACCTACGCATCTACAATATTCTGGTTTCACAAATGATCTCATTGAAAAATATACTGTCCGTTATATACAAAGGTGGACAAAGTAGTCAGCTTTGCTACTCAAGGATGCAGAAGTAACGCCAGGAATTTCTACTCATTTATAAGTAGAAGTAGCAATTTCAAAACTGCTTCAACCAAAAGTCTAAAATGAAGATATGAAAAGTACTTTCGAAGTTATAGGGTACATATTCGCGAATAATTTCACTACAATAGCTGCAATTTTTGAAAATATATTCTGTTACCGTGTTACAGGTGCTATATCCATCAGATTTTATGATAATTCCACACATCGAAGTGATGAAAACGTATCCCCAAGCTACTTTTCACTTTGCAAAATAAAAGTGTGACAAGTAAGTTATGCCTAAATATTGTTAAGCAGAAGCGGAAGTAGTAGCGAAAAAATATAATCTCTCGAGTAAGTAATGTATGTAGGCGAAATACTTCGTCACTGAACATAGCTGCTGTACATAGCCGCTCTTCCATAGAACTCAACTTTCCGATGGTTTGCAATTACACGCGTTGGGCATGATTAGGTAGGGCTGGGCGCAATGATTCGAGTACTCGAATCTGAATCGAGTAAAAATTCTAATGATTCGAGTCGAGTATTAAAATGCGATTTTTTCGAGTACTGAAAATATACGCTCCACGCCACTGAAAGTTAATTTATCAACGAGAATTATAGTTTCGTACTATTTTTCACTGAGGAAGCCTTGAAACCGTGATTGGCCGTATCGCAGCATACGAAACACATAGTACAAGCTACTAGCGTTACTGGAAATAACATATTTCTGAAGTTATGATCAACCCTCAACATTGTCACAAAGCGCGATGAAATCGGTATGGTCGAAAAAAATACCAAAGTATCTTTAAGGTGATGGAGAACGGGCATTATGTTCTTTGTGGATGGATGAAAAGAACATATTTGAACATGGACATCTTAATACTCTTGTTACGTCATAATTAGTGATACTCGAATGCTCGACTCGAAGCATAATGCGTGATTAAGAATCTAATCACTCAAGTAGGCCTACTCGATTTCGCCCAGCCCTAGACATGATTGATACTCACTTGCATGACGGTGCTTGAGCCGGAATGCTGTGTACGCAGGACGCCCCGTTCTGACAAACAGTCTTATTAAAGCAGATACTGATGCATGTTGGCGACAGCCCAAGTTCGGTTTCATTACAGAACACTTGGGAAGAACCGCAACTGACCAAGTTGCAAAGTGCGTTTCCTGAAATGCAAAAAAAGTCCAAATATTTCTGTAATCAGAGGCAGAATTGGACAACTTGTTAATTCCAGTTGTCTAATTAAACTAATTAGAGCGAAATGCCAGTAATATAATAGACGCATTTGTTCAAAATTAAATACAGGACAAGGGATGGTGTGAACGTGAGGTTCACGTTCGCGTTCTGTGTGTGAACCTCGGAAAATTTGAGGTTCGCGTTCACAACAGAACCTTGGTAGGTTCTGCACCGTGAACCTTTTTCATATATTGCAATTTTCACTTCATTATAACATCTTTGGTTCAAATTTATTGACTTTCAACTGCGGGCCACTCGCTATGCATGGAGCTGGCAGCATAAACATTCAACACTAAACGAGCATGCCCTTGACAATCTCAAAAAATATTGTTACAAAAGTTTGCTCGAAATATCCCGTTTGTGCATATTTAGTGTCTCTGTGCTGAGAGCTTGACCCGCAATCACATGACATCAAGAGCGAAATACACTGTATTTTGTCAGCGAATGATCCTAATTCAACCAATCAATGAGATTGATATCGTCTTCTGATGTAAAAATCTAGCAGGCGTACGAGATCAATCTTGACTACATATGTATACTGTATCATAAAAACCAGATCCGTGCGACTGGGGTGTTGGCTATACTGCTGTATAACTAATGGGGTAATATCGGTAGCAAGTATAGAAACCCATTTTACACTCTGCTCAATATCCGTGTGGCAATACTCAGACGCCGAATACATTGTCCGATCAGGTCGAAATTTATGGCAAAGCGACGCAAGATACTGATTTTATGGGATTATTATATCATTTGATTGCCTCAGTTGATAGATTTGGCGACGTTTAAAACGTCAATATGTATACTTAAGTACTGAGCTATTATGAGGCCCCGAGCCGTCGCTCGGTTTCGTGTACAGTAGATTAATGTAGGCAATCACCTAATTGAAATATGGGGTTGAAATTAGCAATATGACGTCACGTGACGTCATGAGGTTCACGTTCGTGTTCACACAGAACCTTTCAAAAAGGTTCACGTTCACACGAACCTGAACCTTTCAGAGGTTCACACCATCCCCACAGGACAGTCTACATATTCCCGGAGACACATGCGCAATTGGCAATTGCCGTTACCGGTTAACTGCTCTAGAATGTATGTATGATGATTGGTGATGCAGATCATCATTGGTTTATTAGCAATTTTATCAGTTCAATACACCACAAAAATGCGATACAATGAAAAGAAAGGAAGATGTAGAAGCGACTAGGAGTTGTCTATGGAATCGGACACCCACCTTGGCCTAGGCGATGTAAAGAGGAGGCATGCACACTGAATGAAAGTAAAGAAGATAGTATAGAAAAAGGAAGCGACAAGAAATAGGACGGCATGTCAGGGGAAGCGAGATCGGTAGGTCAGTCGTGGTCCGGTAATCTTGAGGATGGACTGTATTTATTTAGTAGTAATTGCTTGTATTTCGACTTGAATGTGGACACTGGACATGCTCGTCGACTGTCGGATGGCCGGCGGGATACTGTTCCACACATCAGGTCCGGCATATTTGATAGAGCGATGATCTTTTCGGTCGATCATATGATATTTGGACGACGTGGACGCGCGTGTGTTGTACTTGTGCGCTTTTGATTCAGAGGTAACGAAGTCATTGAAGTATTCGGGGCAACGACCGCAGTGAAACTGATACATAAACTTGGCGATTTCTAGTTTCGAAAATTATATTGCGTGTTGCTCACAGAACCTCATTTTAACTCTGGATGACCATTGACCAATCACGGCGTCACAATCGCATCCAGCACGACTAGTTCGACGTGAAATTACGCTTTCGCGAAATTTTGAGCGTTACAAATATCGGTTCACAATACGTTTTATGTTGCAGTTATAGGCGATTATCTTGCGGCGTACTGGTGTGGTTGTGTGTCTTGTGTAGTCAAGATATATATGGCTAATTTATTTTCGCACTGGATTGGCGGCTACTGGCGCGCGGTTGGTGGTTACTAGTTACAACAGTCATGCTCACCAATAACAATTCTGACCGTATCATAAAAAGTACTGATCCGACACCGATCAGGCTCTGGTCCAAATGAGATAATCCGGTCCCGATCCATGCCCCGCTCTAACGCGAACGATCGAGAAAATATATTTTTTCAAACTATTTACTCCAGGGCTTGTTAGATCTTCCTTTTCTACTTGGCTTATGTTTCGACATATCTTTAAGATTGCGGCGTTACTTCTACTTCTACTTGAGAAGCAAAGTTGACTGCTTTGACTACCTTTATCTGTATTTGCATCGCAGTCCTTCGTTCCTTACCTGCTAAGGAAAAGTTGGACTGATCCTCCAATACGGAATATTCTTCGCTGAACAGTGCATTCGATTCGAGGCCAGTCTTCACGGCCGATACAGTACCGATAGTTGTCAAAACAGTTGAATCACTGCTCACGTTGAGTAGTGGATAACTGTATGATATATTATATTCCACACGGTACGACACCTGAAGGTATAACGGTGGGAATATGCAGCAAACGTTGGCGTTACGGTACTCGGAGATCAAATAAACTGTACAGTGTACAAGTTAATAGGCTTCAAGTGATTCCATTCACCTCATTTGTTGTGTTTGTCTTCAGCTCCCGTGCGATGATGTTGATAGACTCGAATCCATCGAATGCTTGTGTGTAGAATGAATTGGCCTAAATTTCCACAAAGCAAATGTGAATACTACTTGTTAGCCGAGGAAACACTGTATGAATAATTCATTTTGCTAACCGCATTCGTGAAGATGGTTTCGTTGAAAGTCTGACTTTGATTGGCGGTGACTACGACCAGTGACGTTGAGAAGATTTTATCCAGTGAACCTTTTGGAAGAAAGGTAAATCATGCTGAGATGTAACCATACCGCACCATTTTTTGCATGATATCACGCGGCTTAATTATAAACAGCCGGCAAATATTACCCTGCATGTCAGCAAGATTTAGTACCAAGCGCAACGTCACATAGACTATGAATGTATTGGGATTAAAAGTCATAAATCATATGTGTAGATAGCAATATTTAATATTATTCTTATTTGTGAATTTGAACGAGAGACTCATATGTTCAAGACTCGTAACTCAAGTGCTAGAATAAAATCAACACATTCCTCATCGAGTAGGTTCAGACATACTCAAGGATGACGAATAGTTACTATATTACTAGCAATGAATAGCTCAACGCGACAGATGATAGAAAATCACCTTTCGACAGGGGTGAGGTATTCTAAAGGAAAATCACTATCACATATGCTATCGCAATTTTTACCGATGGATTTATAGTATATCTGAGTCGGTATAGCTTATCAATGGGGATTGGAGACATTTGAACATCTGACATGTTTCAGTTATACTGTCTCAGCGATAATAATTAATACCTACCTGCAATAACTGGTGAGAAATTCGGGAATGTGAAAGACGAATCCCCCTGTGAATGAACTAAAAAATAAACAACCATACAAAATGAGGATAATAAACCGTCATAGAGGTAGCTTACCACTTGTTGCCATAAACATAATAAAGATAGCTTCAACGATAACGTAACTATCGGTGATGCGAGTATAGTGAATATTTTGAATTCTCGTCCCGTAGAAAGCCATCGGAGATGACCTATGTCACCGGAATCGCCAGGTTAAATCAGCCTTTCGGTTGCCCTTATTTAACGAACTTGCATAGCTATAAATTTCTTCATTCACGTATGCTTACTGCTACTTATAATAACTAACTAAACCTTGTCACCTGTCTAGAAATTCGATGCGTTTAAGCAGAACTGCGCGAACTCAATGTAGAATAGGGCCATCATTTAAAGCATTGTATGCCTGAACGATTACGTACGACATCGCGAATCCTATACAAACGTTTGTACGAGCAGGCTCAATCGCCAAGCACGTCGTCGATAGGGCGGGAGCTTCTGCTTAAAGTACGCAGCCTTATCCAGGCGATCAACTAAGGAGAAATTGCTTGCCGAGTCCGAACTGAAGATGCTGTTACGCGGTACAACTTCACCTTCCAAAGCTCTTTTCTGAAATTCCACCAGACTGGTTCATTAAGGACTTTAGGTTATTGCGATAAATTCAATAGTACTGCACTAATATCCGGTTATGAATGAATACGCCCTACCGCTGTCTACGTACGTTATCTGTGTAGTCTGATGACAGCGAAGACCCTACACCAGTCGGTGTTGTGTGGACTGAAGATATGTGATTTACAACGTTATTTTGTTTGTATTTACTGTGTTTGATTGTATTTAAGAATATAACGCTGACATGTTACGAAATATATTCTATACCGCTGACACTTGAATTTATAATTATGGATTGATTGATACTCTTCAACACTATATTCCTATGAAAGTTACACCACGGAAATCTTTGCTGGCGTGTTGCCTGCAAGAATACGATTCGCCCACCGCAAAGGAAGGAAGGAAGGAAAGGACGTAGTTTATTTTTGTCCTTGATGTTTTTTGCGGCATATACACCGACTCATGATAGACATACACACGATCTGCGCATATGCATACCATGCGTGCATGATGTGCATATGCCGCTGGACAAGGAAGTATAGATATAGCCTTTTACGGCTTTCTAAGTCACCACCCCTCCATGCTATCCCAGTTATGCATGAGCGCCAAGCAGGGAAGCCATGGATACCAGTGTTACTAATCAGGTCTTTGGTCTGACCCGGCCGGGAATCGAATACCGACCTACCGATCAAGACGCCGGACGCTTAACCATCACGCCATCTTGTCTCTACAACGTCGGATCATCCGTATCATTGCGAAAGCCCCACGGGGGCCTGGATGTGCTACTGATAAATTGCTACTTAAAAGATTTGGTATTCTGAACATAGAAGATATGAGGACACTAGAATTTGCCAAGTGTATGCATCAGTTCCATTGCGGTCACTGTCCCTCAAATTGCAACGACTACTTCACCTCGGAGTCAAAAGCGCGCAAGTATGAATGTAATGGCATGAAGTCATAACTCATATCTGCAGATAGCAATATTTAATATTATTCTAATTTGTGACTTTGAAATGAGAGACTCATAAATTCGCACGCGCGTCAACAAAGAAAAACAACGATATGATTAGGACGGGACAGCATCTCGCCGGCTATCGCACAGTCGTCGAGCATGCCCGCATTCAAGTCGAAATACAAGCAATTTCTTCTAAATGAAAACTAGTTAGCCTTTAGGATTACCGGACCACGACCTAACATATCGATCTCGCCAAATGTCATCTCATTTTGTCGCTTGCGTTTTATATTCTCTACTTTACTTTTCATTCAGTGTGCATGCCTATTCTCTACTTCGCCTAGGCCAAAGTGGGTTGTCTGATTTCAAAGACTATACTCCAAGTCGTTTCGGCACCATCCTATCTTTTCGTTGGGTCGTAATGTTGTGGTGTTTTGAAATGATTTAAATTATTGATAAAACTGATACTGGATTGTTTCTGTAAGCAGCAGAGTCTGATTTGATTCAATAAAATGACAAGGCGTGTTAAAAAAAATCGTAGCCAGCTGCGAAGGTGATATGCATGTCACAAATTTGAAAACTGTCGCCCGCCGTTGACCTACACAATTATACAATAATGCGATGACCAAATCTACTTCCTCAAACTTGTTTGTTTCAAATCTTTTCGTTCTTCTATTCCAAGTAGTTTCAGAAAGTCTCAGAATTCGCCATTTCTATGTGTAATTGACTATCAAAAATGACTACTTCGAAAACGCATGGATGGAATGAACATTATCCATCATAATATAGTAAAAGGCGTAGCCGTGTCACGATTATACTTTACGAGCATATGGTGGCGCTAGCAGTTTCTCGCCAACGCCTAGCTACTCCTCGGAATGACAGATGTAAGGACGCTGAAGATCGTCATAGAAGCAACCTCGTTCTCACTATGAAAAGAATCCTGTCTTACAGAAGAATGTCATACTAGACCAGTGGTTCCCAACCTTTTTATCGTAATTCCCCACTTCCGATTTATTCCGAGCCTTCATTCCCCACCTAAAATCTCTGTATCCAATTATCCATATCTACCCTTTAAAGTGCTACCTCCAATAAAATTTTGCTAGACTATGCTTAGTAAATAGTACGTGCTATTGGTGATTGTTAAGATCCCCGGAATTGATCAACACACAATAAAATTAACGTAGCGGTGAACTAGTAACCGAAAACGCACCTCCGTAGATTTATGTATCTACCCCGGCGCGCAGCCAACAGAATTATAGGAGGGGTTTGAAAATTGTCCAACTGTTGCGGGATAGCATCAATTTACATACGTAAGTGCCGAATATTACACGGGTCAGATAAACTTCCTGATGTTGACGAACTCATGCGTGCGATATATATATATATAAGCCACCGTAAACTACACTTTCGCACAATACTAAAATAACTTGAAATAACATAAATATGTAATTTCATTTGTATGTGCTATCAATTAGCGATTCCACGATCTCCCTTAAATGCATGTTCTTCAAGATGAGCTCTTATTACAACGAATCAGAATTTTTCTATCACTACGTTTCGTGACCGATGATGGTGTACAAATGAATAAATACATTTCTGGAGAGTAGGCCTATACGTGTCGCTATCCAGGCGATTCTCGCTAATTGGAGGCACTGATAATATAAATCGCTGAATTGCAAATGGCTACGAAATATTCGGCCGGCATTTCAAAACGACATTTAATAAAGGAGAATATTACTGTAAAGATTTTTTCAAAAGTGATTCCATTCCCCACCAGAAATCCCGAAATTCCCCACCGTTTGGGAACCACTGTACTAGACCAAGTAATTATCTATGATCATAATAGGGTACAATCGGCGCCTAATCGTTGCAGTGTGGCCGAGTGGTCTTACTATCATAATAGGGTACAATCGGCGCCTAATCGTTGCAGTGTGGCCGAGTGGTCTTACTAAGGCGTTGGCTTTAGGCACCAGTCACTTACGTGGCGTGGGTTCGAAATTCGAATCCCAACGCTGGCATTTTGTTTTTCAGCGTACATCAGTGACACTTGTTCAAAATCAACACGGCGTTCTGAGTTATCTCGATTTGACGGGAGATTATAGGGGTAGAGCAATTTCTTCTTGAGATATGAACATTTCAAACGATTGTCATCCATTTAATGTATGAAAGAAAAGGAATAATATCATACTATATCTCGAACATTAATTCTAATACGACTGCTGACTTGTAATTACTCCGAACAGCATCTCTTTCTGCAGTAGTCCAAATGTACGTCAACAGGTATTTGTAACCACAGCACGGATCTCCGTAACACCCCCACAAGTAATATTGGGAGTGGGAGTCGCTTATTCCGACCATAAAGTTACTAACATGAAGTCATGAAACATTGCAGCAGATAGGTGATACGGACCGAGTGGCTTTGGGTTATCTGCAATATTGTAATCAGTATATATAATTATATATGTTAGTGTCGTCGGTAATCTATTAAATGGAATAAACATATTTACTTCATTAATATTGTAGTGTCACCTGACTTGGTCACGATTTTGAATAATAGAATATGGAAGATCATTAAATGACGAACACAAATAAGCGAGTTTATTGATCGTATACTAACAGTCGTCCACTCTTGTGCTCCAAACACGCTCGAAGATGTCATCGTAAAATAGACTTTAATGAAACACTCATATACCAAACTTGCGAACTATTGGGTCAGATCTGCACGCAAAACGCGAACAAACAATTTTATTGTCGATTCATTGCGATGCTGATATTGTGCCCGTCGCAGGCACTATGTGATGTGCATAGGATTTCAGTGATATAGTCCGGTTTAAAATATTCAATTTAAGGATATATCCGGCAACATTCTTAACAGATTGTCTTATTAACCCTATATGTTCACGATGTAGACCTATCTTATTGATAGATTTGTCCTATCACCACTAGTGCACGGATAAAACAGTGAGTGATTCTGCGCCAGTATCATGCAAACAGTAAATATTATTGAACTCAAGTCCCTTCAAGTCACTTTTTGCAATTAGTACCGGCAACAAAAAGGCATTGCGTGATTTTGAATCTTCTAAAGCGCTGTAGCAGCGTAGCTGCAGTCTTATATTTATAAGATACATTTCGGACCAATCATTCAACTTGGTTCGAAGTTAGATATCTCTGTAGTATCGATCAGAACTGTATATCTACTATCTCTTCATCTACTCTTACTGTACTACCGCGTATGTGCTTCCATAGGCTTAATGCTTAATCAGAACGGGGAAGGTGCTATTCCCCCAAAATCGAGATTTAGCATTGCAATAACTTGTCGTCATGTAAAGAGGGCGTTTGAGTCAGGGATATACAGAAGGTATAGTTCCACATATCCCTGGTTTGAGCATGCCGGAAACATAATTGGCACCAATGTTTTGTTTTTCTGGCGAAGGTGCGTCGGAATGTTATTGTAATGTACCGGACATGCACATAGCGATAATGTCAGTTTGTGATATTCGGGTGCTCGGATGTTTTTATACTCGATTTTCTCAACATCTCTTTCCGGTCTTGTTGTAATTGAGTCAGTTCCTTTTTCAGCAGCCATTTCCGGTGAGCCTCGTCGGATTTCTTCTTCCTGTCCTCTTCCATGAGGACTGTCGGCGGTCCGATGTCGGAAATTTTTCGCTGCCTGTCGCCGGTTATCTTCCTCTTGTCTTCCACCCAGCGGTCGAAGCTGATTTTTCTTCTAAACTTTGCCATTTCCATGGATTCCTTCTCCCGCTCCTCCTTAATTTTTAGTTTCTCCAACTCTTCTGTTGTCCGTTTCTGCCTTTCCTGTTGAAAGGATTTCAACCGAATAAAGGCTGGTTTAAGCAGATATTTTCGGCTTCAGTTAGTAACAAGATGAAAGGAATGCGATGGAAAATTGAAGTTCTCAAGTACAGCGATGCCACGGCTGCATAATAGAAATGCGTTCGACAAGTTGATTTGTAATTGAAATCGACACAATTCCACAATATCTATAAGCCCAACTGCAATTAAGCAATCGGTATCACGTTGTTGCGTTTCGACCGTACAATACGATGACACTTTCCAAGGTGAATCCACGCATTTCTGAAATGGTATCATGAACGGGTTCAGCAGAAGTCATACTGCAATAAATATGCATTATGTTTTCGTTTTGGGGGGATATCATATTTTAATGGCTATCTTTGTTGATGCACAGTTCATTTTATGCACCAGTAATCTATTCTATAGTAACATATTAGATGTGTATTAAGGTATTTATTGTGGTAGATATATGTTTTCTGAGAGAGGGGGAATTTGAAGTTCCCGAACGCCTGTAGATCAGCGTAAGCGCTACCCGTTTTAGTAAAAGTCAAGAACCACCGTTTTAGATGTAGCCTATGTGAATCGTATTTTATGTGAGAGTTATAGAGATTGTAGTTACAGCGCCGCCTTTTCTCCAGGTTAGTGACGTCATAAACGCGGTGTCGTCGCACGATTCGAAAAAATAATTTGAAAGCGTTTTTGAGCCCTTCCTGTACTAGTGCGGACTGTGGTTGAAAAGAGTCAATCACCAGTGACCACTGACCATAAAATACGGAAAAACAATTTCAACACTTTCACAGCGTCAATAATGCATAGTAAGATTACTTCTGCCGCTACGCTTAACTTGCAGGCTGCCATCGTGTCAATCACTGATGAGGCTGTAATCTACAAAATATTTCAAAATTAGGATTTTCAAAACGCTCCAGATATCTCATCGGCATCGCGTCCCTGTCTAGCAAAACCATTGCATTATAGAAGGGACTAGACGCAAAAGCGCCAATATATTTAATTGTGGTCTAACATTTCTGGACTGGCAAGTATTGAGATTATTAAGTAGGAGAGCGCATGCATTCGGCACTATACTATACGCGTTGTGGGTCGATGTTAGTAGCCGTTTTTACGGCATTAGAAATGGATCACAGTTGAACGGTCCATCAATTTTGATTCGAGCGTGACGTGAATTGAATGAGACGTTATACAGCTGACGCCGTAACAAAATGCAGGCTGTTTGGTTGGTTACTTAACGTCTCTCTAAATATTGTCCCTTTGCTGTGCATTTAAATTCACATAAGTCCAGTGTAGCCGAAGCGGCTATAAAATCTTACGGATTTAATATCGTGTTCTTAATCTTATTCATATGTCGGTAATAGCGAATGCCTTCACTTGAGAGGAAAAGCATTCGATACGTAGATCTTTTCACAAGCGAAACCGTTTGTCTCAGTTACAAGATTGCAATTGCAATTGTACATAATTTTAAGGTATATTTTGTTGAAACGATAGTTTGCGATGCATAGATGGATTTCGGCGAGGTTATCGCATCTATAAATATGAAAAAAAGCAACACAAGACTACTTCATACATAAAGTCACGGACGTCTGCTGAAATCCTATATCCGTAAATTTATCCATATATCTAGTGATTCTAGTCTGTCTATATGGGTATGGGGAGGGTTGCATTTGAAACAAATGATTATTTAAAACACTTTGTTTAAAACATGTTTTAAACAGTGTTTTAAACAAAGGCCTTAAAAAAATTGTGATTTTCAAGTTGCAAAATTATGCCAAAATTGTCTAAATACTTTCCAAAAAACATGTTGTATGAGCCTACGGAAAATTAACACCCGATGAAGCTGACGTATACGAGATGGGATGGTTAGAACCCTCAAAACAGTCGGTTCAACAGCTATACTACTTGGATATTTCCTCAAAGGAGCTATATTTACCCTATATTTTCAATTGTCAATGTCAATCCCCTATGATATCACAATTGAATATTCGTGGCGTCATGGCTTGAAAACAAAAAACAAAAACAAAACAACAACAATAAAAAACATGTTTTAAACAAGCGCCTTGTTTTAAGCGTGTTTGTTTTAAACTGATTTTTATTTTTAATGCAGCCCTAGGTATGAGAGTTTCTGTGTGTACAATGTTGCGGACAATATCATTCCAAAGTCGTTTCTTATAGATCCTGAACGTACCGGTATCGGAGCCGGCCGCAATTTAGTCGTGATCGTACTAGTTTCCGTGTTACGGCAATGTTGCATGAAATATGAGCCTGGAAACTAACTCATCAATAACCAAGCGAACTTCACGAATTAATATTCCTGCTCGAAAATCATGCAATTCGAAAGCACAGCGGCGGTGCATCTCGACTGGTCATTCTATAATCTATCTATGTTGACGCTGTATCTTAAGGGTATGTATATTTGTCATCATAAACAGATTATTTGTAGTTTTGCTTGTCACCAAACTGTTTGCGCAAGAGCCCAAACGCGCGTTAGGCCTATAGGCCACGTGTTTAATGATGCAAAGCTTTCACTTCGCCAGATTCGAACTGACAATCCAACAGTCGATATGGATTTATCAAGTAGTAATTTTTTAGTCGAAAAGTTCCAATATTCGTTATTCACCCTAAATAAATATAGCTGCATCATATGCCTACTTCAACATTGTAAACTTAAAAATGGTATGTACGCAGTTGTCGTTTATAGCTCATAATATTGCCACATCAAACATAGCTTTTTGGAAGCTGTCAGAGCAAGATGTTGTGGAGGTTTATATACTCCATATTCGTTACTTATTAGGTGGCTTCGACCACGGTATATTTATGTTGTGATTTATACCTAATCATTTATATTTCTTATAGTATTAGATTCTATTCCTATAGTAGGCCTACGTTGTATTGTTTACTTTCACTAGTCACCGTTATATCTAAAATTTACATAAGGTCGAGAATCGATTACCCTTAATATCACCAGATCACTGCGCTACCGCCATATCTCGCAAATATTTTAGCTATATAATGTGCATTCTCATTCATGTCTCATTCTGTTATGTACTTCATTTCTTGTGCTGCATTCCATATTTGATTTGTTATTATCAAATTCTCTCTCTCTCTCTCTCTCACGGCTTCAATTTTATTGGTCTATGAAACTCACTCATGCATATCTAAATTTTCGTCGCGTATATAGGAAGAAGCAATATTTCAAAACAGGAGTCAATTCAGCAAAAGTAATGGTATTTTCTGTCTCTGCGTCACTGATATACCCCCATACAGATCTATGCCTTTTTGTAATGTATTTGGCTTGTGTAAAAATACACAATGTAGCACATTGAATTGAGTCATGCACAAGATCCGCTAATAATTAACTTGAGGTCGCAAGAAGCATCGCGTTAATTTTGTTAAAATCCAGTGAGTAACGGAGGATAAAGCAATGTATTTATTATGGAAAATTTATTTAAAACTAGGATTGTATCAAAAAATGAGCGGAAGATTGAAAAATTTAAATCGGCTCGTCTATACCCAACGGAAATATAGTCACAGTTATAGTACTTAAATAGAACTAGGAGTAACGCGGTAAATTTCTACTCAATTACGAAGTAGAATTAACGATTTCTAAGACCTATCAAAACCCCTTTAAGTAAAAGTAGCAAATGAATATTTGAAAAGTACTCGTAAATAAAGTAGATTTAGCTGAGACGTCGCATACTTTAGTATATCATCGATCAAATGTGGCTATATAGCTCTGAAACAACAGGGCACATCTTCACGACCAACACAAAATGACCAATTCAAATACAAATCGATGCAATTATCGAAAATATAGTCAGTTACCGTGATACAAGGGCTATTTTCCTGCAAATTATCAACTAGAAGAGGAAATATTAAAAAAAGACATAACCACGTGAGTAAGCATTATGCAAGAGTCTAAACTTACTTGAATACTCAGAAAAAGTAAAAGTACAACGCCACCATAACCCCTTCTGCTATATGGCTAAAGCAGTGGTCACTGGTCATTTACCGGGATTCACACGAATTCCAGGGGCTTGTTGAGCTAGTCTCGTGGTTCGAGACTGACTCACACCCGACTCACACAGCATAAGTCACACCGATTGACCGCAAATTTTCATCGTAACATATTAGTTTTATGTGAAACATATGTTTTATGTGTTATTTGTGACAATAAGAAGCGAACATTTGGGGTTCGACCAAGGCTTGTATAGATTAGCGTATTGGTGCGCAAGGTTAGTTAAGCTGATCTAAAGATGTAGAAATGAAGGAACCCAATTCGTCTCAGACTTACTTCCGTCGCCTTGCTCCATTCGTCAAAGCTTATGTTTCTTTTCATGTTCTTCACATGTTCCAAGTCATTCGTGGACTCCTCATGCTCCTTCAACGCCGACTCGTGAAGTTCTTGAAATTTCTTCAGCTGACACCATTCGTCGAAAGTCATCTGACTCTCGCGCCTGCGGCCGGCGGCTGAACTCCTGCGCATTTCCGTTCTCGGTCCCGCGGTCGGGAACGCGCTGTTGCGACGATTTCGATTGGGCTCTTGGACACTGGTCGATAGGGAGTTACGAGAGCGATTTCTTCCCCATCCGGCCGGCGCGCCTTCCAATTCTTGTACGGGTAAATCTTCTAGATGTATGGGATCGGTGCTCTGCGTATGAAATCCGGGTTATATCGCTTTGCCAGCATCGAAAAAGTTATGAAAACTGTCCTGTATGTATATGATATAGTGAGGGGATCGAAGCAGTCAACGATGATCTTCAAGTAGAACCAAGAGTAAGGCCATACATGTACATGTACACTCAATCACATCTAGAAAGCGATTACTTTGAGTGGAAATAGAAGATGAAAGATCGATATTATTATTATAAGTATAGCATTATAAAAGTTTAGTAGCGCTTATCACATACAAGAGACTGGTGCACGACGGCCTGTAATTATTATATGTTGAAAAATACTTCGGGAGTCAATTTAGCGTGGACGAAAGCTCAGAAAATTAGTCGTTTAAGTGGTTTCAAAAAGTCAATTTGATCGTGGGTCGCATACGTTTAGCAGATTGCGGAGGTAACTACTAACTACATCCGACGTTGCGAGATGCATATTCGCGTCTGACACAAAATGACTAATTGTAATCGAAATAGGTGCAATTTGCGAAATATGATCAGTTACCGTGATACAGAGGCTGTTTCATGCGATTTATATGAGAATCCCACGAGCCAAAGTGATGCAAACTTGCCCCAAAACTAACTTTTCATAATCCAAACTGTAAAAAAGTAAGTATTTTTCCTTGAACACTGTTTAAGTATATATAGAAGTATATAATTTAAAAACACAAGCACTTGAGTATAAGTACTACGAGCAGGCAAAATCTACTTGAGAAGTAATTTTTTACTGACTATACCTGACTTTGCTGGATTTTTGTCGTCACTATAACGAAGTCCGGCCCATGCGCGTAAGTTATATTGTCATCTATACGGACCCTGCCATGCTGCTCAAGACAACGTAATTAACATACTTTGAACTAAACTGCAACCTGCAACTTGCATATAAACACCGTCCGACAATTCAAAGCGATACGAGATGCAAGCCAATATTTCTCCGAGTTGTTAGAAAACTCCGTGTACAGAAAGTTTGCCTCTCACTAATCTATATATACGGTATCGCAAATTTTTATTGTCGGTCATGTACGCTGGCGAATAGCATTACGAACCTTTTGGGAGTCTTGTTGCGTGTCACTATCTTCGATTGCTGCTGCCCCACGTCGTATCCTTCTAGAGATGTTAGCGTACCGATTACAATGCTGCGCATTTGTGAATGAATACCGCAATTCTGCAACAACCTACCTACGAACGAAATTAGGGCTCATAGAGCGCGTCCTTATCAGCTCGCTGCTGCGCAACGCTTTCAGTACGTCTCCCGCCTCCCTAGCATATTCTTCAGACCAATCCTCTTCCGTTGTCTGCGGTTTCGAAGACGAAAACACCAGTTTTATTCCACAAATACGCCCAACCTTATCCAATATGCTCCCATAAATAACCTCGCGAGTATCACAGATGATTCATAAATTCAAACTACATCAGAGAGACCACTCCGCGACCCACATATGTCCGAATTATTGAGAATCACACACGATCATTAAATGCCTTACCTCCATTGTGTAGCGCAGATTATGGCTTGGTAACCAAACGGAAGTGCTGCGACGGATCTGAGAAGCGCGTCTTGTTCAAATCAGGATTACGTTTGACTGATGCGGAACTTGAAATATGATCAACTCTACCAATGTTTATCAAGGACCCACACTGCGTCCATATAATGTGGAAGTCTACACCATGTAAAATTTACGGCGATTATAAACTATCCGCTGTCGTTCACTAGATCAAACTCTTCTTAAAACACAGCGAGATGGCCGTTGGTGCAGACTTGCCACATTTACGACGATTCATTCATTCGTCGTACGGTTATAAAAACGACAGTTATAAATTTGTATTTGGAGAAATATTGAAGATTAACGCACTTTTATGCCAACGCTTAGACGGAATGATATACATTGCAGTACAGGAAAACTATTGCTGATGTAACTAATTATTATTTGTACTTTGTCTAAGCGCGTTAGAATGCGTAGGTACACGTCACTTCGAGGGACAGGATAAATAATTTACAGCGGCCGCATTTCGAATGTAAGCAACAATACAGTGATATATATTAGTACACATGGAAATGGTATTTCAAAATTACAATCGTTCAAACTTCAGAGAATCAAGCTGAGGTGACTTTAGACCCAGCGAGTCTGGCTAAATGATGGCACCGTGAACTACGATTCGAAGACTTTAACCAGGAAACGACTCAGTTTCCGTCTTCTTTCAAGTCGGATTAAAAGATACATAGTTTTTGAAATTTTCTGAATGCACGGCTAAATCGGAACAGCAGAGTTGATCAACAAACAGCTATATTATATTTATACTTTTTCGAAGTAGGTCACTTGTATATACAATCCTTCTACAATTGTTGTCATGGGCAAACACGAACTGACGATTAAAATTTAGCCGCGTGTAGCGCCAATGAGTCCAAACGCTAAAGCTGACCGAGTTGCATATAGCATTACATGTGCTATACCGCAGCGCGAACATTCGAAAGAGGTAATAAGTCAACGATAACCACATAGTTCTTGTAGGGTTATAGATGACACTTTTCCATAGCTCAGTCAGAGCAGTCCAGCGTCGTTGAACACTTGACATTACTGGAAAGTACACAGCTCTAAAATAGCTTTATTGATTCGGTTCGCTTCCACATTTTCATTTGATTTCGAGAGGCCACCATTTCACCGGATGACTTTATTATAACAGTATATGCTCCAAACTACTTTACATGACCAATTGACCAGTCCCTACACCCCGGTGTTGCGCATTCAGGTTCTTTATCCGACCAAACCACCCACCAACCGTACTGTACATGAACAAATTTATTCGACACAAAACATGAAAAATATGGTGAACACTGACAATCAACATGATTTCAAACATGTCAACTCGATTGATGCGCACGGACTATTCGCTGTCAGTCATGTTGAATGACAGAGATCTAGGCCGCGCTCAAGACAAAAATAGCAACTCAAAATATATTATTTCCGAGACATGTACAAAAATAGACGACGCATATGAAAATTAGCCGATCGAGCAAATGAAAATAAAACGTCCCAACACCCTGTATACACAGCGTCACACTAAAGAGCGAAATAACGGAACCTATATATATTTAACTTGAGCATCTAAAACCTGACAGGATTGAATCGAATTACATTATCAGGTTCCTACCTAATTGGGGCGGCGACAATCCTAGGAACTGGCAACAAGCGTCGGGACGGTGTCTACCCCAACGGACACGGTTCCACGACGTTAGCAATCGATGCTTGCATTTTCGACAATACCATTACCCCAGCAACAGCACGAAGTGTGGTTGAACAGCTCGAAACGGCCTTCGACCGCTCTAGAATCGCATCTTCATTTCGATTAGGACCGTATGGTCGGCGAGTAAACTCCCGAGCTCTGGTTGATCTACAATGGATCATATGACTGTAAATTCAAAGGCTGTCCGAGTACTCAAGTAGGTTGTGCCTACTCGTATCAAAGCGGTCCTGTTTTAGGCTACTTCCACTTCTACTAAACAATCTTTTTGGGCATAAACACACTTTTTGGCACTTTGGATTTTTAAAAGTAGACGGTGGTTTTACGCTATGCTTACATCGATTATGCGAGTGAAATTGTTACGAAACCTGACCGAAAGAGCCCTGCTTCACGGTAACTGTGAATGTATTTTCAAAACTTGCACCTATTTGTAGTTTGATTGGTCGTTATGTTAGTCCAGGTGTGTCAAACTCAAATTACGTCGCGGGCTGGATTCAAACCTTCTGATTGCTCGCGGGACGGACCGTTCAAATGACTGAAATTCCATACCCTTGTTTTTTGCTTGAATAGTCAATTATCAAGCAAACACAATAATATATTGCATTATAACGGATAGGGTTATACTCTAGCAACACCTTTGTTAGCGAACAATGGAATCAGCAAAATTAAGAATATGACTGGTTACATACGGTAATACAAGCTGCGAAAAGAGTAGCTTTGGGGACGATCTACAATTCTACATCATGTGTATGTGTTACGAGGAATACGAGAGATATATTGAAGCTGGATCATTACTATTATATTGCGATTCGGGTTTCTCCGTATGCAGAGGTTCTGTTAAGTCATAAACGAAACTGGCAGTGCGTCCACAGATATTTGAATTATATTTTCGTGTAACAATTATATTTTCCATGTAACCTGCCAACACCGGTTTCTCACTATGGCGGTTTCACTGCTGTGAATAACTACTTTTTGGTCCATTTTCCGTAAAACTTGGAATTGGACGTGAATGACGGCTCTTCCTTGCTGATGGCGACTACAGTGAAACCACAACACCACTGTCGGATGCTCATAATGTGACCTATGAACAATTGAACATACTCGACATTTGCTATCTTTAGGGATTATTTGATGATAATAATTCGTACAAGAAATCTCAACATTTGTAAGAAATGTACTGGATAATAAAGTCATTTCACAAAATAGCTTCGCGAGCCGGATGAAATGGTCTGGCGGGCCGGATGCGGCCCGTGGGTCGCATGTTTGTCACCCCTGTGTTAGTCAAAACGAAGCACCGCGCAATTACAGAAGTATATAGCCACCACCCGCGTTCACTGCTATGAGTATGCGAACAATGAGTTAATAACTACTTATTCCAGTACTTTCCAGATCTTCATTTTCTACTTGAAGTAGTTTTTACGTGCCTTCTAGATTTTACTTCCACTTGTAATCGAATGGGACGTTACGGCGCGACTTCTACTTCTACTTGAGTACCAACGCTGGTGGCTTCGACTACCAATGAAAATCTTACCTGGAAATTGCGGGTTTCAACTGTCGGGACAGATACGTTAGCTGCAGCAAATCCTGTATGATGCAAAGGGAAGCCTCGGCCGCAACGGAAGGCAGGTATTGACTGAAGTTGTAATCTGCGATGCCGATATCGAGAAGTTCCCGCGCCAAGCATAGTACTTTGCTGAAAGAACGGAATCATTATAGGGGGCGCTGTGGAACTATGGAAATATATCAAGTGAGGACAATAGGGCGAATAATAGGAGAAAATGTGAGAATACACACCAAATAATACTTTCGAATGTCCTATCCACGAATATATATATGCACCCCTTCATGTCTTACAGCTGGGCATCGGAGTATTACAGTGTTATTTCAATACAGGCATAGCAGATTAGTCGGACTCTCTCCTGCGGATGGTGGTACTGTTCTCATTGTCAATTCGTCACTTTACGACCTCAAAATATTTAGAAGCCACTAACATTGTCCTACTGGCGAACTCCCGCGATTTCAGGTATAAAGGGAAATGAATGCAGTTATAAATCACAGTGTAAGACATCATTCATGTCGATGTATATTGCATATATAATCTTCAAAGGAAGCACATCTGTTCCATCATCCGGCTCATTTATCTCTCAAGATTATTGGCATTATTGGATATATTATTAGAATATATTAGATACAAGTCGATCAACTGGTATTAAGGCATTCGTAAATCCGTATCATATTCAAACAAACCGAACGAATGTAATTACATTTCCTCGCGAATACGCATTGGCGCCGAAACGGTAATACGTACGATTGGAATCGATCTGCCAGCAGGAAATATCAATATTCATATTTATTCGAGATTGAAAGTGAATTCTCGCACAACTGGGCATTTATCCTTCATCTTACCTTAAAACCTTCGCATTGCTATATTGATTAGAAGCGACACAACCCGATTCGTCCCGAAACACTGAAATGCCTGCGATATTTCCGTGCACGATGTAGTATTCCAGAAAGTCATGCGAGGTCGGCACGTTCAGTTCGAAACGAAGTTTCCGCAAAATACCCCGCTCAACAGACAGCAGATGCGTTCTTGTGTACAAGCTTCGGCACAGCATGACGCAAGTGTGAACTGTCGGTATATCTACTTCGATCTGAAATATTTTGGGAACTTGATGTTAAGATCATCAGAGTGATTTTCTCATACCCACCTGCTTTGTGGCTAAAAGCAAACTTGTTACCCCAACGAGTTGGTAGTTTCGCCTGCATATACCTTCTTCACGTTCCAGGTACCTGTCCAAAATGTTAACCGACAGATGTAGACTTTGACAGCCCAGCTTATAGTGATGGGCGACTCTCTTCAGCCATTCTACCAGGATTTTACGCATGCCCTCGGAAAGCTGTAAAAAATGCATAGTAGTTTCGATACACATTCATTTTCATTGCTTGCCATTTTATGTAATTTTCCATTACTTTTCATTCGGAGTGCGTGCCTCTTCTTTACATGCTCTAGCTAGGCCAAGGTGGGTGTCCGATTAAAACACTACTCCAGGTCGTTTAGACACCATTTTTTCATTGTATCGAAGTCTTGTGTTGATTTTTGTAAATGCAAATATCACTAAGAAGCGACTGACATAGAATAAAGCGAACTTATACATCATTGGTCGTGGCTCAGGAAACTTGAACAATGGGCATGCTTTTACCTCGGTACCGGTCGACAAGTCATTGAAATTCATATCTGATTTTTATAACGGTGATTAGACGCAGTTGTGCATCTGTGCAGTGCATCACACTGATGAACTACCTCGACCCGCCCTTACACATTTACCTCTGGGTGTTTCTCCATACAGCGTTCAGGTCGCGACAGCAGTTCTTTGCGTCGCATTATGTGATAGTATTCGACATGGTCGTAATCCTGATTAGGGTGGAGTTCAAACGGAAGACCGTGTTCCACAGACTCCCCATTCCTAGCTGTGCGCGGATCACCTGTAACGATACTTTCACGTTGGGACAGATCACAGTCATCACGGGCCAGCGCAGAAATACCTTCTCTTGTAAGTTTTCTTGCGCAACCTCGCGGTTCGGAACCAGCAGCGTCAGTTGCCAGATGAGGGCGGGGTACGTTTGATGTTTTTCCATCCAAGGGATATCGGTTGTCTTCGTTATCTGTACTACATTTCACCATCGCTTCCTCTAGTATCTCATCGATGGAGGAATCGGATCGGCTGCTAGAAGTCGTGCTCTTGCTACTGTCAGAAGTCTCCGTTTCTGATGACCGACCAGAAGACTCACTGTCAGTTTCACTCTCGACACCAGCAGAATTCTGATCACGGTACTCGATCGTTTCATCACTGCTATCCTCTTCAGCACTACTAGCGCTACTGCCACTCGTGCTAGTGTCACTATCCGAACTCGGACTGTCGCAACTTTCGTCCAACGCAATGGTACTTTCAACAGTAGCGTCTGACACCATTGATGAACAGTTTGCCACGCAGAGGTTGTTGTTGTTGTTGTTATCACCATCTCCTTCATCCACGGACCATCTTTCGTTAAGGGTGTTATGTTGTCCACATTGACAGCACCCATCTCTAACAAAAGGAGGGACCCAATTTTCCACCACAGTACATACACTCATCGCGAGCGGACCTTCTGCGTTTTCGCAGAACTCATTCGAGACCCCAGAAGCCTGATTTGCGTACGTAACTTTGGTCTCCACTCTTACACGTTGGCTGCCTTTCAAAGTTGGCTTGTTCAAACCGTGTGCATCGGCCTTACTCAAAACCTCGCGAGTAATATTTAGACCCGTATCATCATCGCACCGGGATGGCTGCTTCGATTCCGATCGATCATTCGCTAAAACGAAATCCACATGAGATTACCATTTGCAATGAAGATGCCCTTTCCTAACTCACCTAATGACTTCGCCATTGATATTTTCGAAGCTATTGGCTTCTCTCCGAAAAAAAGAATGCTGTCATGCAGCGTTTGAGAGACTTTTCCTTCGCAGTAAGACCTCTGCAAACACCATATGCCATACGCATGTTATATACTTCCAACTAGAGCACGTAATTTGTTCTCACCATATCACCCACCGTACACAATTTCGACGCGCAGTCCTAGGATTTACGTTTTTATTCCTAACTAAACCTAACTCCAAGTACTGTCACAGGCAGTAAAATGTACACTCCAGGCATTGGCTCTAAATCGCTACCTCACACATCGAAAACACGGCCTCTGCTTACGAAGACCCACTGCCCATCCAAACTAGATCCTCTTACTGAAAGCAGTCGAGCAAATGAATCAGACCGAGTCACGTTATCAAAGCAAATACAATCAACAGAAAACGCGGTTGCATTTAATTAGCTTTGAGAAAGCATTCTTAACTCAACCATTTGTCATGACAAAGGTCATTGGCAGATGTCGCTTTATCAACAATGGATGTCGCTGTATTCATTTGAAGGCAGTATTGTTATAAAGCGATAGTCTAATTAGGGCGGCATCATGAACGAAAGCTATACGACATATTGATCAATATCCTAGGCGAGGCTTTAACTTTTTATTTTAAATACCAGCACACGTACGTGTTACATTAAATGGACAGTAAATACATACGCTGTGTTAGACCATAATAGATTTTCTGAGAACTTCATACCATGCATTTCGTGTTAATGTGAAGAGATCGTACTGTCAAGTGTCAACTATGATCTTTGAAGTGTGCCTAATATGCTAATACGGTCGCTCTAACCCTGCGGATGGTGTCTCAAACACGCGCCCGCGACAGCATTTTCTGAGTCCCGCGTCGAAAGCAAGTGCAAATACAATTTCATTCAAATACATAAAACTGTGATTTTTTCGTGCCGGGCGTGAATTGTTACACAATAGATCATATTTTTATCACGGGTGTAGGTGTAGGTGGAATGTCATTCTACAACGTCCGGTCAAATACGGCGTACTTGCCTTTTTGGAAATACATTTTATACCCCTATTGTTAATGATGCGGCCCGCGGTGTCATCAAAACTAGAAAATTCGCCCTCTAGTAAATATGAGTTTGGGACCCCTGCATTAAACATTTTCAACTTTGCGTCACCCTATCAAAGAAATACATAGCTTGCGGCACCTCGTCAGTGGCTCTACTTACTAACGTTTCAGTATTTCAAATAATGATATGAAATAGCGTATTAAGTTCTAAAGAAGGTTATACCTAGGTCAATTTTTTTGACCTAAAAACGGAAGATTTTGACCTGAAAAATCAAAATTTAAACACTTTTTTTACCTTAAAAAGCTTAATTTTGACCATATGCAAATGCAAATTGGGTGTTTCCCACATAATGTTAGAATTGTAATACTTATTTTCATTTCTGGTTCGAACTGTCAATCCTTACGAAGTAGTTCGGCCCGAAATAACTTTTTTTAATTAAAAAAAACTGACAAATTTTCTCATGAAAAACTTTTTTTAACGAAATCTGGCCCTAGAAGAATTCCAGTAGTTACATCACGTATTATGGTGGAAATAAATAAAATTTGTTGTAGTGCCACGACAGATACTTTCCTACATTCTCGGGTAGAAAGTGTTTGTCCTTACTAGTCGCTTGCCAAGAATGAAGAAAGAACGTTCAACAGTAGCGATTATGCCCATATTATAACATATGTCAATGACCGTATATAGCAATAAGGGTTCTCAAACTTTTCGTGACTGCGCACCTTATAGGATTATCTGCATGTATTTCCAAAATGACAGAAAATAATCTGGTGAAATGGTGACAAGCGATACGATACGACCATTAGGTCATCAAGTCATAATTAGTGAGAATTATAACTTGGATTGATGGAAGCAATATTAATGTGGTAAATTCAATCGGAAGAAAAGCTAAAAACTCGTTTCGACTTTTCTTGAGAACGAAGTCTAAGTTCGGAACGCCGGTTACTTCCTTAGTATAATCGAAACTGCAGAAAGTCACTGTTAGTAATTGCGATTTCGTGAAACCTGAAACTCATGGTTACCACAATAACGCTCGGCAAGGGGACGCTAGTAAGGGATAGCCGAATCTCTTCAAATGTAATTATAAAAAATATATAGAAACAATACCATGAAATTGATAGATATGTCTGCCCATTGGTTTTTTTCTTGTCTAAATTGAGATGAATACGCGAGCAACGAGTCTAGCTCCACTTCTGAATTCCCATGAAAATTTGCGATTTATACCAATTGATGCGTGTCCGTAATTCATAGGAGCGCCAGTTTTCAGTGCCTTTCCAAACACGAACTGCAACATCTCCGGGTTTTTAATACGTGAAATCCGTACTCAAACATAGTAATACGCCGTATATAGTCTTGAAATACAGAACAGAACCTTGCGGAACACCACAGGTAACAAGGTGGGGGGAGGACAAAGTGTTGGATATCGAAACCATTTGATATGTCCCAGTCAGGTATTTTTTCATGAGCTCTAGTTGTAGACCCCGGAACCCGTAGCGCGCCAATTTCGAGAGAAGAATACTGTGATCGACGCAGTCAAACGCTTTTTTTAGATCAAGAAAAATGCTACATCCCACACTTCGTTTCTCCAAGATGTCATAGTACTGCTAAGCCACTGTTAGCAGGGCATGCGAGGTTTGATGCTTTTTGCGGAAGCCGAATTGTCGTGGAGAAATGATAGACATCTTGGTGACGAACGAAGTTAGGCGGGACAGGAGCAATTTTTCGAACACAATTCCAATACACGGTAGGACAGATATAGGTCGGTAATTGGTAACATTAGTTCTATCTCCGGCTTTGTAAACCGAGATAACTCTGGCAGTTTTCATATAATTCGGGAAAAAATGGGCAATGAGATGGCCGATGTGTAGGCTAATCAGTTTTAAAATCCAGTTAAACCAGCTAAACAGTTTTATTGTTGAATGTCTGCTTGGTAACAGCTGCGAGAGCCTCGATTATGTATACGACAAGCCTAAGATACTGATCATTATAAGTATTCAATACTATATACAATATACATATCCTATTCGCTACCCTTCAATAAATATGGCAATTGAGCTGTCGCACTGCAAATGTTAATAGCCACGTGTGTCAAAAACGCAAAGTATCTCTCACAGGTTAGGGAAGGTACCGTGCCTATATAAGGGACTGTGAGGTCTATATTGCGAAATCTTATCCTCGCAAAAATTGAGAGGCATTATAAAAGATTACCTATAATTATACCGAAACACCATTGCTACTGAAAACCCGCATCGTCCACGAGTCATTCTCGGTGCCGGTCTGGTATCGGTTTGTTACGGGCAAAACGAAGCGCTGAAATTAAAACTTGCGTGCTTCTCTTCCGTTTCTTACGAGTTGGAAAGACCCATATGCAACTCTTATATACCGCCAAAATGCAAAATCATGACGACATGAATGTGGTCGGCAAGGAACAAATGCTATGGAAATCCCATATCCATTCTTACCTAGGCTATTTGGGAAATTGAAGCGCTGATTTCGACCGAAATCAAGAAATACTGGCATCTAAGCCTACTGCATGAAAACTTATTAATCATTATTCCTAAGCGGTTTGAGACAAAAAGCACCGTGGACGTGCGGTCAGTTCAGGCAAGTGAGGCAGTGCCTCAACTGTAGAAAGGATTGGTGAAAAATATAGTGAGAACCCTCAGTGAGTTACTGGTCCGATGATGCGCAAATGAATGACTAGGACTACTGAACATTTTTACACTCAAAATTACGCAATACGCATGTTTATCGTTCAGGAAGTGGGCTAAACGAGAGGTGCGACAGAGACAAGCCAAGCAACGCCTCACCTATTAGTAATGATGTAATTCACGATGAACAAAGCTGATCACAATTACCGGTATCAATCGAATTCTATTGTTACGCTGATAGTATGAATTTCGTGGTTGCGACGGTCAACGTGGCACAGTGCAGAGCAATTGCATTCTGATTACTGATGTAGCTGCTCTGTAGTATATTCCACACATATACTTTCATAGATACATCGGTATATCTTCTTAGCTCGTTTGTGAATAGTACTAATGTCATAGGGAACAAGTGGTCAGCGGAGTCAGCTGAAGGTCTTATATAGTTACAAATCGGATTCTAAAGGAATATCCCTCCCCAAACACAAACCTTATATGTTAGTCAAGTGCGAATACTGCTGTCAATAAACAGAAATAACAGAAATTTCAGAGTCTTGAGTCTATAGTTCGGAATAATGCTACGCAAAATATCAAAATAGAGAATATTTATGATTCAGCAGTGTGCAATCAGCAATTGGGCGTGTCGCATAACAGTATTACAGTTTCGTATGTCTGCCAAGGCGCATGTTCGAGTCGCTTTCACCACTTTTGAACAATTACTCTGTGCTGCGTTAATTTTGAGGTTACTAAATTATGGATGGTTATTATGGTTATGGATGTACTTTTTGATGCTGAATCCAAAACTGTTATCCGATTTCTTCAATCAGGTCTAATTTTGTGGCAAATTGCATTTGAATTTTCGCAAACTGCAGATTTTAGCGTCATGCGATTAAGATTTGTGACGTCATAAAACAGATTTCGCAATGAAGTTTTGATTAAAAGTGTAGAAAATATTGCAATTATGACGAAGACCATTCCCCATAGTACACCGTAAAGATTTTTCAGGATTAATGTCAGCTTTGGGCAGTCTACAGATCGGCGATTGTTTTTGGACTCACCTCTGAAGAGTTTGAAGGCAGTATTGCTACATAATTATATAATGGTTCTGTTGCTGTTGAACAATTGGACAATGGACATTCAGTGAAGCTCACTGAATGCTACGAAGACATGAAATTTCGTTTGAAGCCTCTTCAGTATAGCCAACACAAATAGAAAATATTTGGTGTCTTAAAACTTATTTCGATACTTCTTCACAGGGTCACAGCTGGTTACACCAAACATCCATTTTTTGTGTCTGTGGAACTCGACGGCTGCAGGTGTTACACCTGGTTTTGAAAATGTCAAATTTGCTTACTTAGTTGATCCCCAAAATATTATTTTGCCACCTCTCCACATTAAGCTTGGCCCCATAAAAAAACTATACCTGGACACTTGATAAAGATAACCCGTATCTCTGAAGTGAAGCTACGAACAGAGGATTCTTTGATAGGCCACATATCTGTGAACTGATCAAAGACAAAGGTTTCACTGCACACATGGGTGCAGTAGAAAATATACCATGGACAGCTTTTCGAGTAGTAATTTAAACTTTCCTGGAAAGCATAGAAGCCCCGATTACGAAGCACATGACAAAGACCTGCTTGAAAACTTTCATTGCAGCGAAGAACAAGGAGAGAGATTCCGTCAGGGGTATCTAGAAGTTCTAGATATCCCTGGATTCCGCCAAGACCTTCGCCAGATGGAAGAAATGTATCAAGGATACCCGGACGTAAACATGTTTGCAGATTGCCGTTGGTGCTTAAAGAGAGATCCGCACATAACTCCAAACATGGAAGAGAATCTTTGAAGCGACATTTTTTGTCAGCATAGATCATTTGTATTTTGTATTGTTTACGTATCTATAGTGTAACATATTACCTTCCACCTTCTTCTGTTGGGTTGAGCGCTATTGAACAAAATTATGATTATTTGTGTTATTATGTGTTAGTATTATTTAAAACGGCTATCATTGCAAAAACCGTGAATTCAAATAAAAATACCGTCTTGCGAAAATTGACAACATGCATGACCAATTAAGCTACCACAAAAATTAGTTTCTTTGTGCATACAATAATGACCAAAAGCTACCATATAATTGAATACGTCATGAAGAAAAAACTTGACCTGATTGAAAAAAAATGGTTGTATTTTTTTGAATTCAGCGCAAAAAATTGTTCCAAAAACAGTTAAAACATCTTTGGTCTTTGAAAATTAATTTTCAAACGCAGCACGGTGTTATGAATACTTTTTTTGCATTAATATTTTTTTTCATTTTCATGGATAGATTTTCGCGTTTTAATTTCTTGCAGTCATTCCTGCCGAATTGTTGTTCCCGAAACCACTCAAAATGGCTTAGTAGCAAATCGACATATGAAAGCCCAGAACTGAAGTCGACGGAACGTGTATGAATTGAATTATTATGCAGCATATCGAAACACCATATTTTTCCCCTCCACCTTTCTCATTATGTATTTCGATGTTGAACAAAAGAAAAGGAAACGATCGCGGGTATTTTCAGATTATCCCTTGCCACAGACGCGTGCCGGAGTAATGAATTCACTCGATTAAGTGTGATTCATCCATTTTCAGACCAATCACTGCACACTTACAAGAATAAACTACAAGAATAAACTACATGGTCTAACGCCCACACTTTCATACGACGTTAATATGGAGGATTCATTGCTCAGCATGCGCTTGCCTTGTAACTGGTTAATTGCGCTCAATTACACTTGAGTGGTACATTTCCGTGATTCCATTTTGACGCCGAGATGGCGTCGCAACTTGAGATAATTGCACGTTTGCTCCGCAGAGATGAAAAAGTTTCAGATATAGCGCGCGGACAAATTAGTATCGAATAAGTACCTTGAGTATTCCGCCGTACGAGACTGAGATATGGCATCGTCATTGTAACGGTATACCACATTTTGTCTGCGCTGCGTGTCCATATGCAACATCTGGGCACTGACTTTGCGTTTCTCAATATAATTACTTCGCCGAAGGATGGCTATGGCTACATGAATTACCTGCTGCTTTGAATAATTACACGTGACGTTCGTATTCGGGATTCCAATCAGTTTAAATCGCTGTAGGCGTGTTCTTACTGAAGCGTTGAGTAGGAGGTGACTCAACGCCACGGAAAATATTGTTCCTTGCAAATGCAATTATTAGCATGAGTCTATTACATGCAGGAAAAATTGTTCCCAAGCGAAATCTAGCAGTTGATTAATCCTCTATCTATCTATACCTTTGATTTAAGTCGTGCTATATCACGTTTTCGTCACAAAATCACATTACTACTGAAAGCTGTATGTATGTGTTGCGCAAGGTGTATAATATACACAATTTCCACGTCAAAGATAAGGGACTATGTTCTATGTACTGTACAGTCCGTGGGATCTCCAAACATCAACCAGAAGACGACGATCATGTTAGTCAAGGCTGCAAAAGCACAGTCACTTTGCACAATACTAACATCCCCGCCGTCAACAGACAGACATCGGACTGGACTTATCTTCGGCTATGACGTGTTCTCAGCTCTTGTACCTTTCTTTCATGGCGATGTGGTATGACTATATAGATTAAATAGTAATACCAATACCAATCGTTCCTTCATATATCGTATTGAATTCCTGTTATAAATGTGCTTAGTTACGAAGTATCATCGTATCCCGAAAACTCTAATAACCGTATTCACAAAGCCACGCTATACACAACGTTCACGTCAAGACCCTCAGACCAAGGCATACATTTGCTGGGTTTTATCACGTATCTCAGTGGACTGAGCTGCTACACCTGTAACAATATAATTGGCAGTTATAGGATTGGTACACTTCACGAGGCGGAATTTCTTAGCTGCTATGATTCGTGATTATACAGCTATAGCTTGCAATCAGTTAAGGCCGTGCTGTGAAACCTCGCAACGACACTACATAACGAACCAGTCATTCGCTACTTATATGAAGTTGACTGTAATTTTGAACTTGACGCTGCTTTTATATATTTTTTCTCTGGCTGATTTTCCATTTTCGACGGAAATAAGGTGCCGATAATTGCCACGGTAATACTTAAATTAGCATGAGTTCAAAAATGAACCATTAGTGGCGCCGTGTAACTGCGCTGAATTAGTCAACTTTTCGAACGTATAGGCCTGTATATGGCTAATAGATATTATATCAAATGCGACATAGCCCGACCATAACGGTAATCAAGAGATGAAGCATAATGCTCCAGAGTCCAGACACATTGTGAATGTAAATTCATGATCAAAGATAACTGACATCCCGTAATCTCTGTCAAAATTTTGATGTGTTCTTAGATTTGGGTATAGAAGTTTACTAATTCCCAACTATCCTATACCTGTACCTAATAATATAAATATTCCCCATTGTTCGGTTCACTAGTCGGTGTATATGCCGCAAAAACACCAAGGACAAAAATAAACTACGTCCTTTCCTTTCCTTTCACGTTCGCGTTCGGTATACGAATCTCTATAAATCAGAAATGGGCGTTAGCAAACGAACTATGGTAGGTTGTACCCAATGTTTCGTCTAATTTTCACGAGTCTGCGCGCACTCACCAACTCACTGCGCGGTCCCTTGGAAAATAGTGCGTAACGACTAAAAAATGGTCATCTCTTCGGCTTTCTTGTGTGCGGCACATATTTTTCTGTGCGCGGCGACTTTGTCAACAGTGCGCCACCGCGCACGCTCGCAGCTTAGGCGGAACATTGGTTGTACCTCGTGAGCATTTCAGTGGAATGAAATCAAGCTCCCGTCATGTCAACATCTGTAATAAAATTCCTTGGTTTTAAAATGACTCTAAAATTCCATGAACTTCATTTTCCGTTGTGCAACATTGATCCTCGGCTCCGAAGACTCTCTCCAGGTGGATTGAGAGGCTTTTGCAGCCCAATAAAAGCGACATCAGATCTGATATAATGATTCCAACGAGTTCAATCCAGATTTTGGACGTAGTCGTGGTGACACCATCATATTTTAGAGCGGCACAATGAAAATCTGAACTCGCACCATCCCTGATGCATCGTGTATAGGGGAACTATGTCACGCACCCAGATAATCGCAACAGCCTATCTCAAATGTGTCGATTCCGCACAACTGAAATACTCCGAATCCGACGAACAAATTAGTGAAGGTGACAAAGTCCATACCTCGTGTCACAAACGGTGAGATAATGTTTAATGAAACTGAAGTGAAATAAGAAAATTGAGTTTATTCGATCAACGTAGTGCTAGTAGCATAGCATGTGCAATAGCAAGCGAAATGTCATATCATGATCATAACAACTCAATGGCAAATGTCTGCGTGGTTAGTTTTCGCCACACAATAATCCGTTATCAGCACCCAGTATTACTGGGTTGCTATGGATATGCAGGGCACAAGGACAAGGCCAGAGATGGTCACCCCATAATAACCGCAACCGGGTTTCGAGCGTGATACACGGAATTCTTTAAGAGACACGCATATAGCGTAGTGCGGAGCGGATCGACAAATTCTCTGGTCCGGCTCCGATCCGATTTGCCAACTCTCTGGTCCGGCTCCGATCCGATTTGCCAACTCTCTGGTCCGGCTCCGATCCGGCTCCGGTCAAAAATGAAAAAGTCCTGCCGAAAATCCAGCCCAACACGATACGGTGGTTCCGTGAATTTAAAAATATGGCTCGTTTCTTTTCGCACTGGCTTGGCGGTTATTTGCGAGTTGTTGGTTGGTATAGGTATTTAGTTACAAACGTCATGCTTATCCATAAAGGTCCTGGCCATATCAAAAAGTACTGATCCGGTTCCGATCCGGTCGGGCCAAAATTGAAAAAATCCGACCGGATATCCAATCCGGCTCCGGTCCATGCTCCGCACTAATATAGCGTACAGAGTGTGTCTTATCCATATCAATATCAAGACTGAAATAAAAAAACATTACCAAGCACGATTAATTCTGGGCGTCACCATCAGAGGTATGGTCAGTAATGAAGTACTTCTACTTTTTCGAAGTACTCAAGTTGTTTTCCTCTACTTTTGGTAATTACTCAAGTATATCTTGTTTTCGCTACTTCTACTTCGTAATATTTTGTGAACTACTTACTTTCTTCTCGCTATTTTCAGTTTGTCAAGTAGAAGTAGTTTAATTCCCCAATATGAAAGACAGCCGAAGGAATTTCGGGGATGTTTTCACGTAGTACCAACATTTAATTTCATAAAAGTCATGTAATACCCAGAATTTTTGTTGAGCTTCGCGCACAGTAGATATGGAGTGACAAATCTGTTTTAACGAAAGTATCGCTAAATATAATTTAGATACAGGGTTGCGTGGTTCCGTTCACACAGCATTGTTGCCTATATCAAATATTTCATCACAGTAAGTATGGCCCCCATAACGCTTGAAACTAATGTTTCGCAATCCAGCAATTACCTATTATACCTAGCAGCCCACGACGTGTCCTAATCTGGAAAAGTGGACTTTGAATTTTTTAACGTTAGACCTGTTTTAGCAGACCACCGTTGAAATTTTCTGGACAAAAGACATGAAATATGTTTTCCGCATTGTAGAAGTAGTATTTGTATTTTTCTTTCAATTACGAGTATTATACTTTGAGTTCTAATTATATTTTCAGATCTTTTGTCTGGAGAACATACATGTTGAAGTATAATAGCAAGTGTAGTAATGCCTTATATTTTCCGAAAATAAAGCTATACACTATATGGCATTTTTACGATCTGCCATATTTTTTATTACCGTATACTAAAGCCGTATCCGACGCAACTTCTCTGTATTGCTCTTCGACTGAACTAGGGGCCTTATAATATGGGAGAGGGCGCCATGCCATGATATTCTCTAAATGGGGTGTTCGAATAAACAAAGGATTAGTATCGAATTTCCATATCAATACTATCCTTTACATACCATGATGTGGACGACGGTCCGTGGTGGACATATTAGCATGCGACACAATAGCAAGCGACACTTAAGCATGCGACACTTGAGCATAGCGACTTCTGGTCATGGCGACTCGTGGGCATGTAGACACATCAGCACAGGGACAAACTAACATGAGGACATATTAGCATGGGGACACATGAGTATAGGGACACACGAGCATGGATACACGTGAGCATAGGGACACATCAACATGGTGACAACTTAGTAAGTGCCACTTGAGCATGGTGACACATGAGCATGCGATACATGAGCCTTGACGACACAAAAGCATGGGTACACAAGAGCATGAGCAGTGAGCACACATGCGCATATGGACACATGGGCATGGGTACATAAGAGCAAATGTGCACATGAGCATGGGTTCACACACGCATGCGACACTTGAGCATGCGACAGGTCTACATGCAGACACTTTAACATGCGACACGTGGATATGCAGACACTTGCGCATGCGACATTTGAGCATGTGAAACTTGAGCACGCGACGCTTGAGCATGCGACACTTGAGCATGCGACACTTGAGCATGTGAAACTTGAGCACGCAACACTGGAGCATGCGACATTTGAGCATGCGACACTTGAGCATGCGACATTTGAGCATGCGACACTTGCGCATGTGCCATTTGAGCATCCGACACTTGCGCATGCGACACTTGCGCATGTTACACGTAAGTGTGCGACTTTTGAGCATGCGACACTTGAGCATGTGACCATATAGATTTGTCTGAAAAGCTCCAAATATCGCGGTAAAGCGATAAAGGATGTCATTGCTCCACATATATTGGAATCGTTTACACGTATCAGACGAACTAAAAGAGTATATCCTTTTGTGAGACGAAAGCGATTGCAAATTCGCATTTGGACACGGGACTTGTTATTTTATTTTGGTTTTACGTGCCGTGGGTGGGTAGGGGAAACATTGGGGTTTGAGGTGGGTTAGGGTCCATGTTGGGGTTAAGGTTCCAAGATTAGGGTTGGGGGGATGGATATTAGGGTTGGTTAGGGTTAGAGTTAAGGTATCCCAAGATTAGTGGTTGGGGGTGATGAGTATTAGGGTTGGGAGGGGGTATTAGGGTTGGTTAGGGTTAGGGTTAAGGTTAAGGTATTCCAAGATTAGGGTCAGGGTTAGGCTTTGCGTTAGGGTTACGGAATCCCAAGATTAGGGTTGGGTGATGGATATCAAAGTTGGGAGGGGGGATATTAGGGTTGGAGGAGGGGAGATATATCATTTTCGGACTGATATAAATCCATGATTTTGACGCTAGTTAACTATACACACTAATAAATGACAAATGCTCAAGTGTCGCATGCTCAAGTGTCGCATGCTCAAGTGTCGCATGCTCAAATGTCACATTCGCAACTGTCACATGCTCAACTGTCGCATGCTCAACTGTCGCATGCTCAACTGTCGCATGCTCAACTGTCGCATGCTCAAGTGTCGCATGCTCAAGTGTCGCATGCGCAAGTGTCCGCATGCTCATTTGTCACCATGCTAATATGTCACCATGCTCATATATCACCATGCACAAGTGTCAACATGCTGAAATGTCCCAATGGTTATGTGCCCCCATGCTCACTTGGTACCATGCCCATCTGTAACCATGTTGATTAGTCCCCATGCTAATGTGTAACCAATAACCATGCTCAAGTGTCGCATGCAAATATGTTTCCATGCCCATGTGTCCCCTTGCTCATGTTTCACCATGCTGATATGTCCCCATGCGCGTGTGTCCCCATGCTCATGTGTCCCTATGCGCATGTGTTACCATGCTAATGTGTCCTCATGCTATAGCGTAGCATGCTCAACTGTCGTTTTTCATTGTGTCGCATGCTCATATGTCGGGCAACCGTGGACGACTGCTTATTCTGTCAAAAATTGACACCTCCTGGGATGCATCAATAAGAATCAAGTTCACTACACCTTCCGCATAGCTCCATTTGCAGCTTTTGACAGTCCATGCGTACGAATTACGACCGTTTTCACAATTACTTACGTACTTGAGTAGATTTAAAGTCAGTAAAATTATACTTTAACTTCAAGTAGTTTTATGTTGCTTATGTAAGAAGTACTTCCACTCGTATTTGAGTAGATTTTTTCTTCGCTACTTCTACTTCTACTTGAGTAGCTTTCTTGACTACTTTGACCACCTCTGGTATCCATGCACAGCACTCATGGATCTGATGCTCTAGAAACTAATATTAGTCCGTACATGTAAATGAGATTTCCTAAAAGGTTTTCTGATTGTCTCGCAGTAATTTGATTGTGACGCCGATGCCTTAGCGATTATTATCTGTATATGACAGACCAGTCCATTATAGTGCTTAGCTATGAATATAGATCATTTTCTGCGGATGAACGCGCATTGCGCAGCAGCACTTCACCTACACGTGATGTTGCTCTCTACTTTACCGTACAGTACGTTATCAACGTTGCAGAGAATTCTCCGATAAAGTCATAATTGTTAAAGAGCTCTATTTTATATTATACTAGGTGAAATTTGCATACTATTGCCCTTCCCTGTATTTCATGCACCGGTAAAGGACGAAAGAGTCCAGGACACAGCGTACCCAATTACACCCAGCTAGGAAGGGAGTGTCTTAAATAGGAAGTCGCAATTGCCTTGAATTGAATTCGTCATGCGAGAGACAGACTATGAGGTGAAGTCGACGCCAAGGTGTAAGCATGGCTCAAATCCTGTCGGCTAGAAGGTATATCCATTCGCTAATTAGATGCCTCCGAAATAAGTTCGATACAATTTTGGCAGGAATTAAGCTTTACCTGCGTCAAGGTCGGTTAACATCACTCGAAAAGACGTAGCAATTAAATCTGTCTGGTGCTGGAGGTTACAATTCCTTCCGCTTCCACCGCTCATTAGAGGGAGACGATAAATTAATCTGCTATGATAGGGTGTCTTGCGGTTCGTATACCGCAACAACGCGACACGTATGATTATATAGCAGCATTTACAGAACATATATAGCATGTTGTATTCTACGTTGATAAACGGATAGCTTTAATATGGTTTTTGGTGCATTTATAATCGGTTGATTTAAAATTTGATCCCCTCAAAAACACCACAAGATTGCGATACGACCAAAAGATAGGACGGTGTCGAAACGACTTGGAGTAGGCCTAGCTTTGCCATCGAAATCAGACACCTACATTCGAGATTATTACTAAAAAAATACATATTAGTTGGGTAACTTGTTATGGGCAGGTCGCACATTCCGTAATTAAGCCTTTTTTGAATCTGTGTACAAAATTGACCACTACAATGAAGTCAGAATGGGGGTAGACCTACTTTTTAGCAGACCAGCATGCTGCGTCCGTGGTGTCATCATTGTTGGTACGCCTATGTGAAAGTAAATATAATGTCATAGATTTCTACTCACTTACAGGAATAAGTGGAAAATGAAAGGTCTGAGAAATATTCAAGCAATATAGATTGTATACTGCTGCTATAAACCATTAAAACAGTGACTGTAACCGATGGGTCACGACGATAGTTGGCGTATTTCAATACCTCCTTTGCTTTGGCCGGACCACGACCTGACATATCGATCTCGCCTTCCGAAACATACCAACTTTTTGTCCCCTGTCATTTTATATTATCTTCTTTTACTTTTCATTCAGTGTGCATGCCTCCTTTGTCACATCGCCTAGGCCAGGCGGGTGTCTGATTTCGAAGACTACTCCAAGTCTTTTTGACACCTTCTCATCTTTCATTGTATCGCAGTCTTGTGGTGTATTGGAATGATGAAATATTTAGCAATAAATTGAATTGTATATGGCGTTGGCCCTGCGTATGCATTGTGAGGAATACAACAGATTCAACTGCTAATCCGAATTACTATTAAATTATTATTAAATAACTGATCTGGTGTCAACAGTTACAGTTGAGGGTCATGACACAAAAGGAGGTTATTGAACCATCATACTGAACCAACTCACAAATCTAAAGAAGTGATCGAATAAAGAATTTTTTACGGCAATTAACTTACCTTGAAAGGGACATTTGATGGATAGAATCGACAAAACGACTTTTGTGCGGCCAAGTAGATTTTGCATCAGAAGTCATAGGCCTACTGCTGCGGCAGCATCGCCGCAGAAATTTGCATTATGGTTGTAACCAAGTCACAAGTCTATTATATTTTTATAGATTTGAGTCAGTTAGTCCAGTTATTTTCAATTTATCACTGAGTCAAGTCCGAGAAAAAGCGGTGTGGTCGTGTGGATGGTCGAGTCCGAGTCATAGTATTAAGACTAGAACCAGATTCAATATGCTTCACTGTTCAGCGTCGAGTTCAAGTAATCTTAAAAATACACTTTTTCACAACTCTGCTTGGGTGATATCAAATGTCTCGCATTCATAATAAATTATTCTTCCTCATTCTCAACACTTTGACTGCCAGCAATCCTAAATTTAGGATTTCACTCAATCCCATAAAGTGCCAGCGATCCTATATTATCTAGGATATTTTTCAAATGCGTACAGTGAAGTCCGTAATTGGTTCTATCTCCGGATTACGGGTGTATTCGAGGCTACTCAATAGGCTTGTTGTCAGAAACAACCATTTTCATCACCGAAGGTATTTAAAAAAAATCACATATGTATACAATAGGTCAACCTTTTTTTAGTTTGACCACTAGGTGGCTTTTCATAAAATGAGCAGCCAAAAAATTGCAATATTTTTGATATTCCTTGGTATTGAAAACATTTTTTTTTTCAGAAGATGCACAAGGTTTACACTTATCAGCACTCCCAATTCCAGCTAAATATCCAACAAGTCGAAAATTCATTGTTTGCTGGCATTTACTGGTAATTTCCATAATAGGCCTTGGCAGCTAAAGTGTTAACAGTTTCAGTATGGCTACCATACGTTCTACATTATTCTTCGAAATTACAATGAAATGCAGTGTCTTGGCCGTCCGAGCCTAGAGTCATGAGCAATGACTGGAGGACAAGTAGAGCCAATAATACACAAATTGACTCAAGTCGAGTTACCGAAACATCGCGACTCGAGCCATTACAATCTGTTGAGTAAAACGTAACTTGCATGCAACGGTTTAGCTTTCGCATATATGCACTACCTTTTCACCTTATCGGAATTACCTATCCGATGTCAAGAACCGTAACTGCCGCACCCCCAAACTCCCTAATTGAGGGGTGAGCTCGAACGGGGCCAACATTTTTTCGTGAATTAGCATAAATTATAGTCATTTTTGAAAATTTATGCAACTAACTTTTTACTGGAAATATATGGAACTATGTGTAAATAGATCGCTTGATTATTTCACTGTCGTTTAAATTTGAGGCCCTTTCTGATTTGACGTGCATTCAGGCCAGACCGCCGAATATAATATTTTCACTGGGTCAATTTTTCCATAGGCTATTGAAAAAAGAAGATTTTCAAGTAACTTGTCCATAAATGCAACTTTTGTGAAAAATAAATGCAACTTTTATGAAAAATAAGTGCAACTTTCCACGAATTTGACTGCAACAGAAATTTGCCCTACTAATTACTGTTCTTGCGGAGTGGCCCCCAGCCTGTGCTAGGGTGAATTGGCTACTAGTCGTGTTTGTACTATTTAGTGAGACGCCTTACTTCGGCTAAACGCGCCAAGCGCGAAAATTTTCAACATTTCATGATTGATTCGCTCAATATGATCGGGAATTGCATATGTGTTGCTATCTATTTTTTATCCTCCCTGCTCACGTAGAATCAGATTTCCTGGCAGAGCTGAATGAGGTGTCTTGGAAACTGTAGCGCCCGTAAATAATAATTAAACATATTCGGGCGGTATAACAACCTCATTACATGATGTTGTTTCGTGACCTCGAGTCTGCTGTATCCAAAGATAGTGAAATCACCCAAGCGTACTCAACCAAAAGACGCGCACGATTTCAAATTGGTATTTCTTTACTGGCAATTAAATTTTCCTTACGGGTAGGCATCTGTCTCGTGGGGTTCAGATTGCTCGCAAAGGAACATTCGGCGCCAGCCATTTAGGCACGTATGGACATTGGACAGTGACACATATAAGCCTATGTATAATGTAATGTATATATATCGAAGTTTTCGGATCAGCACAAGGGCAGTCCTTTTCGGCCCAGGCTTTATCGCCGCCGATCGTTCTGGCACACTTCTGGGAGTCGCATGTTACATGGCCTAAAACTGTATACGTCTTGGTGCGGCGTGGCGCGGTAATGGCCAACGTCGAAACGACCATTTGTATGAATCATGCATATCTTTATGGGGGTAACATTGAATTGATTTTTAAAGTTGCATAAATTTATAAAAAAAACTTGAAGCTAATTTATGAAATAATTGTGGGGCCCTTCGAGCTCGCCCCCCCCCCAATTGGGGGGTTTGGGTGCGGCAGTTATGGTCTTGCTTCCAACCGGCAGAAGCACTGCTATGAGTGAACAAAATTTAGGATATAATAAATAAAAATAAGTTTTCAAATTTTACTGGATACTCCATGATATTGTTAGGCTGTCTAAAAATACAATGGATAACAAATTTGGCGCAATTCCAACCTGTAGAAGCGAAGTTTTGGATAAGAAAAATAATAGTATCGACAATTGAAAATTCTTTCTTTTGCTAGGTTGCTATTCAGCTCATGAAGGGGCAATTTGACACAAGCTGGTTTTGTTGGCAAACCACTCTCGCAAAGTTTCGAACGCGGGGTTGGGAAAAATTGAGCATCTGGGTGATACGATCTCAAGTAGAGCAATAAGCTCTACTCGACTCGACTCGATTACCAATCATTTTCACAACAGTAATAATGACTTTAAAAGTAAAAATAGATATCTTTTTCCAGGACACAAGGAAAAGGTTGCTGGTTACACACCATCCAAAATAATTTCAAAATCCCGAACCATGACTATTTGGAGCGTTTTGTGGCCATTGCGAGGTTCATTCACTACCTTGACTATTCGTAGCCTTATGCAATGTTTTTAGATAATGAGATATGGGCAAAAATAATTTCAAAAATAACTTTTTTCCGGATCCACCGGTTAATTCGTTAGGTTGCCTAAAAAAATGCTGCACATCAAATTTGGCTCAATTCCTACCAGGAGAAGCCGACACGGAGTCAATTGAAATTTATTATTAAAAAAATTGAATTTTTTTACCAAATTTTAACTGTCAATCTCATGAAATTGTTGAGCTGTCTACGACAACGATGCAAAACAAATTTGACGCAATTCCAACCCGTAGAAGCGAAGTTATTTCAGTTACTCACTAATAATTCTGGGTTTTCCCACCGTCGATGCTATTTTTGCAAATTTAAAACTTTCATCTGCAGTAACTTTGCTGTTACCGGTTGGAATTGAGAAAAATTGTTATGCATCATTCTTTTAGGCAACTTAACAATTTTATGGGGTTGACAGTACAATTTGAATTTTTTATAATAAATTTCAATTGGCTCTGCGGGCTTTTACTGGTTGGAATCGAGTCAAATTTGGTGTACAGTGAGTTTTTAGGCAATCTAACAATATAATCAATGAATTTGTGGAATCCGGAAAAAGTTTTTTTTTAACAACCCCAATGGACACCGTGGTTAAACGAGGTTTCGAGACTCCAGCGGTGTCATGAAGCATTAGAAATATATTTTTCACCGATAACATATAACACTTGATCGAAGATGTGATGTATATTTTCGTTACTCGGAAAAATGTATATTTTTGTTACTCGGAAAAATCAACTCTTGCTACTTGAATCGAGCGAATCGTCGTGCCCACCCCAGCCATACTCAAAGCTACGAACGGCGCTATTGTGTATCCAATATCTTGAAGCTCGAACGGAGGGAAGCCGGCCTGGTCCAACATCCGGGATATGCCTCGCCAAATCCCCGTTAGCCAATGGTATAATCCAGAACCGCTAGAACTTATGGTTCAGCGTGTGTCTTTTTCTTTTGACACTATCCTCCACAGATCCCGACGACGCAGTCTTCAATTTCATGTTGTGAAGGAAGTCTCTGGATTGGCTGTACTTGTCTTTTTTCCGATCCATTTCTTGTTTCCTCTCTTTTTCGTCTTCTCGTTGCTCCTCGATTTTGAATTTTTTGACGTTTACTTTCCGTTGGCTATCTCTCCACGAAGCGTTGTCCATCATCTCTCGTAATTTTTTCTCCTTTTCTTCCTTCGACAAACCTTGAGAAAAACCAGAACGATTCACTCTTCGGTAACGTTCTTTAGGTTTTTCCGGTGAGGGGGTTCGTTTTCGCCGCCTTTTTGTCGTTACCGATACGTGTTTGCCATCTTGTACACATATTAACCCAAATCCCGCAGGTTTATCTTGATTTCTCCGTCTATAATCATCGTCATCGCTACTTTCATCAGACTGCCTTCGGTGTTTAGTTTTTTCAGACTTTTCATTACGGTCTAGATCTGATGACGAATGAGATTTCTTATGCTTCAAAGACTTTTTATAATCCGAATAATTGCCTTTGTGTTTCTTTTTATGTGACTTTCGGCGTGACCGCTCATCTTCACTTGATGAAGAGCTGCTACTAGTATCTTCATCTGAGGTGGAGTTACTTCCTTGCAGTCCACTTTTACGTAAGTCTTTAACCAATGCTTCTTTCAACATATTCCGTATTCTCTTTTTCTTCAACGGATTGCTCAGCAGCTCTTTTCTGTGCTCGTAATCATTTTTTCTGATTTGAAATAAGGGATCTTCGCGTACTTTACTTTCATAATCCAAACGCTCTAAGACGGTGACATTGCCCGTGGCAACCGACGACTCTGTCTTTACTAAAAAATCACCCTTTTCTTCTTCGTCATTGGCGAGAGTTGTTATACGCTTTCCGAGGAGATACTGTTCATGATCGACAGAGGAATTTTTGCCCTCATACATCCAATCAATTTTTCTGATTTCTCGTTCCTCCCCCATGGCCAAGATCTTCACTGAATTTTCCAAAATAAATGATCCAATCCTAACTAATACCGTGTTCGCCCGGACCAAAGCTTAAGCTTGACGATCAACTTATTGGTTATTTTATTTTCTACTCCAAATAACCACTGAAGTATATTTGTTACAGATAGGAAAGAAAGCAGTGATTCATGACGTATTTGCTACCGGTCATAAAAATTCATTGTACCATTATAATTAGAGAAGATTAGACAAGAGGATTTATGCTAATGATGTAAAATGACTAGAAGATACTATCATATGATATTATCAAGCTATTCCCAATCTGATGATGATACAAGGGAGGGACTGTCTCTGTCAGAAGCCCACTGCCCATGCAGTGACCGGTAAACAGATTGTTCCCAGGTTCTGAACCTTCTCTTTTAGCGTCAGTAAGCTAGACCATCGTATAAAGCACCAGATATGATCTTCATCCGACGAAGGATGTCCTCACCTCTTCTATTTGAAACGGAATGGGTACTTTCGATGCAGAACACCTTCACATTGAGATCCTTCATTACAGTATCCGAAATTTTACGGATGACCTAACTCAGTGCTTATCAGTGTTGGAATCAAGTCACTACCTTCGACTCACGATTCAAGTCAAGTCAAGTCACCCGATTTTTGGAGGTGACTCGAGTCGAGTCAAGTTGAATTTTCAAAGTACGAGTCATTGCATTTTGCTAATAACTGATTTAAATACAGATGGAGTCCTCATTTATTCTTAATTCTTAACGAAAAAAGAGTAGATATTATATACGCAAAAGGCGCTGTATCGCTCACGCATACGCATAACTCACGCAAGTAGCGGTATAGCTCCAGTCTACAATTTCATCAGTCAAAATACAGGATAGAATGCGAAATCTAAGAAAGTTGAAAAATGATATGGTGCAATACCCCACCCAACTACATATCCATGATAAGCAATTATAAACGTATGGACGATATTCGTTCGATTTAAATCATACAAGAGGGTCTGGTCAAGGTAAGGGTTATCAGATTTTGGAATCCGGAAAGGAGGACACTTTTTCAAAATTTTCAGACTCACAATACTGGAGTCAAATCCGGAAAAATGGGAAATTTCCCAGGACATTGTGGTCGGTTGACTAAAAAAAGGTCGTCGCTTTCGTTCGAACCACGAATTTCCTATTTGCGTCATTTGTGCCCATTTTCACTCGATCCATACATTGTCTTAGCTCTAAAAGCTGAAAGGAGGACGAATTGCCAAAAAATAGGACATTTAGGCGTCCTCGGAGGACATCTTCAAAAACCTGAAAAAGGAGGAAAAATCCTCGTAATGGAGGACGTGTGGTAATCCTAGTCAAGGTGAGCAGAGATGCATTGCTAGTATATCACTTTATTACTAGCTCACGACGTAAGCTGTATTCTCCGATCACTGCCGCGTTTGCGATTTATTTATTTTTGATGTAACAGGAGGCTCGGTAAAACGCATAATTAGGGTTGCATTTAAAACAAAAATCAATTTAAATCGAACATGCATGTTTTCTGTTTTTTTAAAGCCATGACGTCACGAATATTCAATTGTGACGTCTTAGGGGATTGACAAATGAAAATATAGGGTAAAAATAGCTCCTTAGGCGAAATATATGTACTATTGCTAAATACAAGAAAACGCATTGCTCTATCAAGTATGCCGGACCCCAATTGTGGAACAGCATCTCGCCGGCTATCCGACAGTCGTCGAGCATGTCCGCATTCAAGTCGAAATACAAGCAATTTTTTCTAAATCAATACCAGCCAGTCTTCAGGATTACCGGACCAACATCGACCTCGCCCTCCGCCACCTCATTTTGTCGCTTGCGTCTTATATTCTCCGCATTACTTTTCATTCAGTGTGCAATGTGCATGCCTCTTATTTACTTCGCCCAGGCTAAGGTGGGTGTCTGATCTTAATGGTTACTCCAAGTTGTTTCGACACCTTCCTATCTTTTCATTGTATCGCAGTCTTGTGATGTTTTGAAACGATGAAAATATTAATAAACCTGATTGATTGCTGTTTAACCGACTATATTTTGAGGGTTGCAACCATCCCATATCGATATACGTCGGCTAAATCGGGTGTTTTTTGTAAAGTATTTACACAATTACGGTATAATTTTACAACTTAAAAAAAAAACAATTTTGTTTTTTCTTAAAAGGCCTTTTTTTAAAACACCGTTTGTTTTAAATGCAACCCTACGCATAATCATTAAGTGATTTGTTGCTCTCACATCTCACACGAGTGTATCGTTAACAATCCGAACCTATACAAGATACAGCGATATAGTCGACGTCGATTACTTGAAATTGACTCGTAAATTTTCTGAGTCACGAGTCAATCTGCAATTCTGAAACGTCGAGGCATTTTTGCAAAGTGACCGAGTCCTCCAGCACTGATGCTTAGTCCTCTGCCACAACCAAATGTCCCCTGGAAAACTTCTCACCACATGCATCAGTCCAAGATTAGAAGTACAAGCGATAAACCGGAATCCCAGCTCGACCAATAAAGAAAGAGTGTTGACGGTAGGCGCAGCTATGATAAAAATTTTGGTGGGAGAATTTTCAAATACGGACGTTACGAAGTGAGCACGAATGCCATCAGAATGGCCGGGTTGTGCCGCCCACTCCAAGCCTACGCCGCGCAAATAAACCTTCACCGCAATTGCTATATTGCAGGTTACCACCTCAAGATCCAACGCAATCTTACTTGATATAACTACATTTTTACTATGCTTGTAGCATCCTTGTCAAGCACATAATTTCTATGAAACTCACCGCAGCAAGTTATTTCTTCGATTGATAAGTTATGAAAATGACTACAATCAAGCTATCATAGATGCTTTCCTGATGACTTGAAAACCCTTGGACAAGCTCCCACCTGCAACACATGCCGAATTCTCATAATTTGACGGTGTGATACAAGGGCTGATTCTACTTACAATCCAGGAGAACAAAAATATGGAACAAAATCCGATCTAAGACAACAGTTCAGATATACAGTGATTCATGAAACCGAAGACCAAATGATTGAGACTTAGTGACTGCCGCATGCTAACTAGCAGATAAGTGCAATAGTGTTTCCATGATAATCGCGGTTGGAGCTTCACTGATAATTTGCGCAATGTCTCAAGTTGACTTGAAGTTGAGCGAATCTTTCACATCTCCTTGAAAAGGTCTCTCGAAATAAGCAATCGCATTATTTCGTTAGTCCCCTCCAAAATTTGATTGACGCGGACATCTCTCATAAATTGTTGCACTGGATAGTCTTTCAAATAGCCATATCCTCCAAACATTTGCAACGCTCTGTTGCAAACCTGTACAAACGCACAAAGGTTACGTAATGAAATTCAACAAATAGCACATACTTCAGACTGCTGTTCGCAGTCATACATGGATATGTCTACCGAAGATAAGTACTCTACCATGCAGCTTTGTGAAAAGGGTGTCAAATTACGTTTTCGCTGTAAAACTAAAGCAACTCGCAAACTTTCACGACGCATCCTTTACCTCCAAGACATGCTGCTCGAACGAATCAGCTCGGTTAACACAGATACTCAACTCACCTCAAAACAATTATCTGTGGCGTGTAATTTGGCCATGGCACAGAGAGATGGTGCAGTTGGTAAATTAGCATCTAGGGCTTTGGCTGCCTCACGAACGATGAGCCGCGATGTGACTAATTGCGTGGCCATTTCTGCCATCATGAATTGCAAGTACTGAAAAAGGATAGCATAGTGAGACAGGGAACAGTTGCTGCAAGGGGACGACAATATCGCAGTTTATTATTGTGACTGAGAGTTGAGCAAGAATTGGAGATGAAACCTACATAATCAGATGCGTCGGAATGAACTGTGAAGTATTGCTGGTCAAACTTATGACGTGGAGTAGCAACTTTCATAGAAACTATTACATAGTGGTGTAAAACATAACATAACTGCTTCAGTAAGTAGTGCAAGCAGGAAAAACCTACTTGTACTATAAAAAAGTAGAAGTGCAGTACTTCATTAATAACCACCTCTGCTAGTGAGTAATCGTAGCACTCCATGCAGCGACACTACAAGCAAACCTGATTGCTGCACAATGGTTTCCCGAATGCCTTCCTTATCGTCAGATGTTCCCGGGCAGCCGTCAGAGATGAGTATGCACCTCCCAATGAAGTTGAAGCTTTTAAAAAGGAGTAAAATAGCGACCACTATTGATAACTTCACAATCCTCCTTGTTACCGATATTGATCCGACCGCCGTTCAAACCCTTCATGGCAATATTAAAACCGAAACCCTCTTCTCCCAGCCTGTTTTCTTTCGGTACTACGCAGTCATCGAAGGTTATCACTCTGGTAGGTTGATTGTTCCAACCCAACTGAAAAATACGGAGTTGCCAATTGAGCTCGATTCATGACGATGGGTTTTGATAATATACCGACTAGGAGTCAAGTTCAATACGAGCTATATTTTATAATAATCTGATTCACAGGACTTTTAATCGTCTTCAAGACATCTGGCAACAAACATATTTTTGCACGAGGGACATCGCGGTCAGTATCACTATTATTTTAGTGCCATTTATATCAAGTTGAGATAACTCTGGAATTTCAACAAAACGAAAAGAAGGACTCACAACAACTTCGTGAATTCAATCAATCAAACTTTCACATTGTCCTACACTCAGAGTTGGTCAAACTAGTTAGCATTGTACTCAAGTAGAAGTAATGTCATTAATTTATATGACTGATATGACATCCAAGCGATGCGGAGCACTTTTTTTCGAGAGGGTGGATCAAAACTGAACTATGTTTGGGCCGGGCCAAATTCCATGATAAAATGAAAGTGGCTTTAGTAGTTATGCAAGCTTCCTCGCTGAAATTATTCAGGGATTATGGTGTGCATTTTAGGTAAGATTTCAATTCATTAGGCATATTCCTCCGTAACTACAACTTCGGTGGGTAATTGGTGGGAAGGTTTTTGTACATATTTTGCCTCATAATTGTCAAGTAGGAGTAGCCTAGTCTAAAAACATTAGCACTTGAGTAAGTACAGGTAGTGCAAGTGGGAAAAACCTAAAAAACTACAATTATTTTGACACTGACCACAGTACTGGTATATAAATATACCGTATCGGTTTTGTTTAAAGCCTATCACTATACTACTGCACTGATCAATCCTACTTTATTTTCTGCTTTCGCGAACGAAAATCCTTCTGTGTCCTTTTCGATGATAAAAGTGGAAATTCCTTTCGGCCCGTCATCAGACGTCCTGCACATCACCAAGTACACATCGGTGGAGCCTGCGCCACTGATAAAAGCCTGGCGGATTGCGAAAACGTGACTGAGAGATTAGGTGGTTACCCTCCGTTGCACGCAAGCCTACCTTAGAGCCGGATATCAAGTAGTGGTCGCCGTTCTTTTTCGCTGTTGTCGAAAGTGCGGCTGCATCACTTCCGGAACCTATAAAAATAATGCTAATGTTGATGCTATACTTGAATGTTGATTCCATACAGAGTGCTTCAGGTCAGGGTTCAAGAGCAAAGGTGGTCAGTAACGAAGTATTTCTACAAGCACCAAGTATGCCGCGATGAAGTAGTTGTCTCTGTAGGCTACTCACACTTCCACAGTTTTCGAAGACAGAAACTTTCAATTTTTAGATTGCAAAGGTAGAAAGTAGTATTTGGATAGATTTGCAACTATTTTATCGTTGAAATTCTCATGGTAACTTGGCTTCATCTCATAATTTAGCATGACATGGACATGGGCAGAAGCACTGGTGGACAATGTTCCTACTATTAGCATGTGACAACAACTGCTCTTACAACAACTAGCAATGTGATTCATGTGCATTGTGCAATCTAAAAGTCGAGGTATAAAAAGTAACTTTGGGGCATCGCGTTTGTAGAGTCACTATTTCCAATCATCTCATTGCTAATAATACCCCCCCCCCTAGATACTCCCCTTTGAAAATAAAGCATCACTATAACACCATCGATGCTGCGTATACAACAAGAACAAAAGGCATAAGTTAATTTGTACCAGGCTCAGTCAAGCAGTAGGATGATAGCTTCTCCATGGAAGTCAGCATCGGAACATACTTCGCCCTTTGCTCCTCATTTCCAAAAGTGTCGATCATCCACGCCACCATACTGCAAAATATAGATGTCAAAAAGCATACCGAGGCTTACGACACTAGACTGCTCTTTTAATTGCACATACTTGTGAATGCTGATATATGCCGTAGTCGTAACACAACCGGATGCAAGGGCCTCAAAAATTACAGAAGAATCTAGTCTGGAAAGACCCATCCCGCCATAATCAGGGGAGCAATATAACCCGCCAAAACCAAGGGCAGCTGACCGCTTCATTTCGTCGATAGGAAAGTGGTACTGAAAGAAAAGAGCTGGTGAGCATGTCAACAGCATAACAATCGGATATCTGTCATTCTGCAAGGCCTGTGCGGTGTATATGAGAATGACGTGTACGTTACGAACTTAGCGCTCAATTCTTTTCACAATTGGATTCCTATAACGTGATATAGACCTACATTTTTACTTTTTTGTCTATCACTACACTGTGACACAGCGGTGGTTCATAACCCCCCTCCTTGACACTAAAATTGGATTCATTATCTGGCTGTGGCCTTAAATTTGACACCTGTGGTCAGGATACTTATCTTTTTGACGCAATACAAATTTGCTCGAAAATAATTTATGATGCAAATAATGCAATGATATTGTAAAGTGCTTCAATACGACGATTCAGTTGAGTCGACAGCAATGACAATGACCGAAACTGGGACACAAATTGCCAGGTTGTGACAAGACCGATAATATGTTTGAGTCTTGGAAAACACAGCAACAAATTTAGGATCTAAAAGTTGGGCATGGTGATGTCGCAATAGGTAGGGCCTACTCAAAATTGCTTGCTCTTCACTGGAATCATGACTTATTATGATAATACAGGTAGGTTGCCAATATCATATCACGCATTCACCTCCTCATCCCATTTCTGCATGTTCGGACTCAATTCCCGTTCAGCAAAATCATATGCTAGTTTTTGATATTCCTTCTGCTCATCATTAAGTCCGATCGAAGCTGTATTTACAAGACATCAAAAGCAAATTAATCGATTTTTACAACTAAATATGAACTTTGAACTCACGATCAATACATGAAGAGAACTGTGCAACTCTAGTGTGAATTGCAGAAAATGCCGTTCTTGGATTGGCCAACTTGCAGGATAGCTTTGCTCTTACAGTAAAAGGAATCTTGGATACTAGTCTACTACAGAGTGGTGTACACATTTTCATTCAAATTTGAACAATTGCAGTAATACAACTCTGAATGAACAATGTAATAGCATTATGACGAATGAATTTGGTTTTGACTGACCCTGTACTATAATATTCATAATTAGTCCAAAGAAAGCGCGGCACTTCTTCGATAGTAGGTAGACATCGAAAAGTGTTCACCATGATCACCCATAAATGTTTCCCATGAACACGAATAAAAATTTATAAACGTCAAAATGAATTGTTGTTTTTTGTGTCTTTGGAGAGGGTTGGGGGGTATTAGGATTGGGGAAAGAGGGATATTAAGGCTTGGGAGAGGGGATGTTAGGGTTATGGGAAGGGGGATATTAGGGTTTGGAAAAGAGGGATATTAAGGTTTGAGGAAAGGGGGATTGGAGGTGGATTAGGGTCAAAGTTGGGGTTAGGTATCCCAAGATTAGGAAGGGGGATATTAGGGTTGCGGGAGGGAGGATATTAGGGTTGTGGGAGGGGGGATATTAGGGTTGGGGTTAGGGGGATATTAGGGTTGCGGGAGGGAGATATGAGGTTGGAGTTAGGGGGATATTAGGGTTGGGGTTAGATTACCACTAACCGGTGTCTAGCCACCTCAAATCTCCCTTTCACCCAACCCTAATATCCCCTCTCCCACAGCCCTAACCCCACCATCCCCCTCCCACAACCCAAATATCCCCCCTCCCGCAACCCTAATATCCCCCTCCCACAACCCTAATATCCCCCTCCCACAACCCTAATATCCCCCTAACCCCAACCCTAATATCCCCCTCCCGCAAACCTAATATCCCCCTAACCCTAATATCCCCCCTGGCCCCTCCCACAACCCTAATATACCCCTAACCCCAACCCTAATATCCCCCCTCCCACAACCCTAATATACCCCTAACCCCAACCCTAATATCCCCCTCCCGCAACCCTAATATCCCCCTAACCCCAACCCTAATATCCCCCCTCCCACAACCCTAATATCCCCCTCCCACAACCCTAATATCCCCCTAACCTCAACCGTAATATCCCCCTCCCACCCTAATACTCCAACCCTAATCTTGGGATACCCTAAACCGAACTTTGACCCTAACCCTCTCCAAACGCAAAAACAATTTATTTGACGTTTATAAATTTTTGTTCGTGTTCATGGAAAACATTCATTGGTGATCATGGTGAACATTTTTCGATGTCTACCTACTATCGAAGAAGTGCCGAAAGCGCCGTCTTTCATGATTTCCCGTGCAGCGGTGCAGGCTTGTAATAGGCCTAGCAGTGTAGCTCACAATACCACTGTGATTCTGCCAGAAAATGCTTACGTCATATTTCCGAAATTGTTGAGTCATCCTTGTCGCAATGATTCACTTGCGCTAACATCAAATATTATTACCGGAAAAACAATTTCGCGACAGATTTGAAGTGCAAACGAACTGAAACACACGAGTTTTATCAATAAATGGCGCAAAAGGTATCATCAATACAATATGTTATCGAAACTTGAAGGAGTGCTTCATTTTACAACCGTCAAGTAGTAGTTATGGCATCTAAATTTTCAACCAATTGTGGAACAGCATCTCGCCGGCTATACGTTAGTCGTCGAGCATGTCCGCATTCAAGTCGAAATACAAGCAATTTCTTCTAAATCAATACTAGCCAGTATTCAGGATTACCGGACCACGACCTAACATCGACCTCGCCCTCCGCCACATGCCACCCCATTTTGTCGCTTGCATCTTATATTCTCTGCATTACTTTTCATTCAGTGTGCATGCCTCTTATTTACTTCGCCTAGGCTAAGGTGGGTGTCTGATCTTAATGGCTACTCCAAGTTGTTTCCACACCCTCCTATCTTTTCATTGTATCGCAGTCTTGTGATGTTTTGAAACGATGAAAATATTAAAAAACCTGACTGACTGACCATTACGTAATCTGCGCAGGCGAAGCTACTTCGATTCTCGCCTGTTGCCTAAGCATAGGAGGTTTATTTGTGCTACTCCCCCCATGTTTGACTATTTCTTACGGCGTCAAGACGCCCGAAGAAAGACTCCACAAAAGATTATATGTGATATCGAGCAGAAAAAAAAACCAAATAATAACGTTTAACGAAGACAGCCTATCATCCCACACCGTTACATCGGCCAATTGGCTTTAGTCGTTGTTTGATTAAAATACCATAATAGGTAAATGCAACATCATCTTGTCGGTTACCTACATCGCATTGCACACTATGTGTCTTGAGCACATCAGAATATAAATGATTACGATTATTGCGATCAACGTCATGTTCATGTTTGGTATAGGTAAACTGTAATGCAGCAATTTATAAGTTATTCAATAAACAATAAAAACAAAATAATGCAATAGCGTTGCTTCTGCTTCAGATATTTTGTATATTCGCAAAAGTATTTCATCGTGGTTTTACGTAGCCTACTTTTTGAAGATCAAAATGCATGATTTTGCGTCAAATACGACTTTTCGTCAAATTTGATTTTCGGTCAGTTTCAATCGACAATTAGGACACCCAAAATGTAACGGCGTGCGCTCTGCTTCGGATATGTTATATATTTGGATAAGTATTACATCATCATGAAGATCTTCAGAAGCCGCTACTTGCGTTCTGAATATTCCCCATTTCACGATACCATTCAACAATAAATCCGGTAGTACTATAGTATGAATACTTATTTACTTCCTAAAATTGTCATACAACTGTGGAAACGAAATTGAAGTGAATTACAAGTGTTAATAACATCACCATATTTACATACTAAACTGCTGCATGACGCCCGCCGAAGTGCTCAGCGTAACTGCTTGCCCAAGCGTGACGGCTGGACCTGCGTATCTATCCGTAGGTTAGTAATCCATAGCAGTGCTCTTCAACCGGGGTTTTCGTACACGGCCTAGGGTGTATCAGAATTTTCAAAGGGTGTACCACTCGGATGGGGTGTACAGGGGTGTACCAGATCTGAATTACAATGAGCCGATGGCTAGCTATCACAAAGGCAGGTTTATGCGTCAGTACAAGTTGACGCACTTGTTAATGAGAAATATGGCAGTGCTCTTCAACCGGATGTTTCGTACACCCCACGGTGTATCATAATTTGTAAAGGGTGTACCACTCGGATTGGGTCTACATGGGTGTACTAGATCCACATTATGATGAACCGATGATACGATGACTATAGCTATCACAATAAATACGCCAGTTTATGCTTCAAAACAGATTGACTGTATGTGTAATATCGTACAATGTGATGTCATAAGCAAATGTTTCTAATCATTTAACCTTTGGTAATGGACTTATTACTTCCTTTTCGAGTAGCGTAGGGTGGAGTTAGCACAGGGGTCACCAACACGCGGCCCACGAGGTCATATTTTGCTGCCCGCGACTTGATTTGAGATTTCGGAAGAAAGCTAAGAACACATTTTGCAAATGCTGAAATTGACCTGCAGTGGCCGAAATACTGCCAAGACCGAGACGCTTAGAAAACGGCTTAGGGCAGTGGTTCTGAAACTGTGGGGCGCGTCCCCTTGTGGGGGCGTGAAAGCATCTGAAGGGGGCGCGGAGCTGCAGTCAACTGAAAAATTTCTCGCGCTCCGCGCGATTTACCTCCAGTTCATACTTATAGTTATTGCTCTGTGTACAGTCCCGAATTCATATTACAGAATTCTCTCATCAACATCCATAACCATTCATGCCAATAAACTATCCGTCGGATTGCTAGCTTTATGGATGCATTTTGTTATGTGACAATAAGGGGGGACGACAATTTTCAGTATCATAAAGCGGGACATGTCTAAAAAGGTTTGAGAACCACTGGCTTAGGGCTTCTTCACAAGATCAAGCTTTACGTGGAGAGTCTTTCATCTAGTAACGTATCTCGCTAGCCCCAAAAAGCGTTTCAAGGTATCATGCACAGCTCAGAGTTCAAAATAAAATGAAATTGATGACGGGGATATTCTGTTCTATTTTTATTCCTTTAATAAAATGTTACTTCTTTTGTGATCACTGTGCCCATCGCCTATGTTAGGTAGCACAGTGTTGTACTGACATAGAGTTTTTAAACGTGGTTGCCTACTTTATATCTATATTGAATTCATGCGGCCCGCGGCCGCTACGAAATTTGAAAAGTGGCCCGCGACCCGTTTTGAGTTGGCGACCCCTGAGTTAGCATGTGTTCAGTTCAGCTTGCGATATCTGTCTGATGATTCTCGAGGAAACCACCGCTACAGCTCGGACATTTTGAATTGGTGCTTCCTGCGGCCAGCTTATGAATAGCGCAGAATACATGCTTGCGCGGCCAGGGGGTCGAGTTTGCGAACCACTGCGTAAGATGGTGGTCCAGTAACGTCGAGCCCTGATTCGTATTTAGCATTTCCTATACGTTGCAGCCTTGCTCATTGTTCATCCTTATTTCGGCTAGGCCAGGGGTGCTTGACCTGCGGACGTATACGGCCTCATTCAGCCGCAATTTTGCGACCTTCTACACATATTTAAATTGGCGTGTGTTGGCGGCCGTCATTATGCAACCAATTGTTGCTGGTTCGAGTCTCGGCTCTGCCATGTTTCTAAGTGTCGGAGGTTTATCTAGGCTCCTCGTCGCCGACCCCCTGTTAACGTAACGTCTTGAAAAGCCTAGAAGAAGAGTGAGCCGAGATCCAAAGTCAGCAGCAGAGTCCTGAAAGTGGACGCACGTTAGCGAGAGAGAATGAAGAATGGAAGTGCGCGTGCAAGCGAAAGTCGTCCTCATTACCCAAAGCAAAGACACTAAACTTTAAGAAATGCACTGTCGTGGCGCACAAATTCATTCAAATTCTAAACAGGCGATTATCGCCACTGTCATTGATGTGAAATAAAAATATCATTAATAACAATACAAACAATCCTGGTGGAAGGTCAAGAAATAACAACATGCAACTATGTGATTAATAGGAACCGGGAGATGCATCATCATTAATATTGTACCCAATATTTACGAAGACACCCTCCACCAGCTCTACGGGTTAATCTGATCACGTGAGCTGAGAATGAATAAATTTTTGACAATAATATGTGAAACTACCAACGATTTCGATGAAATCTATTCGAGGGGCAAAATTTTTGCGCTCTGCGCGACTACACAATTAATTCTAGTGTCTTTTCTTGACATTTATACTTGCGATTTTGGCACAGATATTATATATTGTAAGCATGCTGGGATGTTTTGCTTCATAAGAAAATTTGCGCATTGCATATCTCAAGAAATAATAGGCACAGAACACCACAAGGGCTCTCCGCGGTGTTAAGTTACCAGTGTGTTACCAGTCTCAAATTTCATATGAGTATTTGTCGTCCATATGCACCATGGCGATTCCCCGCTGGAATCCGGACGTATTGTATATGTAATCAAAATGCGGCTTTCTGCGTTATCGGTGTATTATACGGTCAGGGGTGTACGAGTTTTGAGAAAATGTTAAAAGGGTGTACCACGACGAAAAAGGTTGAAGAGCACTGATCTACAGTTTGATCGCGTCGCGAGTCATGCTTCACCAGCGGTATGAAATCGATCTAAACAAACGGTTCGCCAGCAATCTTTCTTCAGGAACTGGCGTTAACGTCGTGAAAAGTTTTTTTATCTAGACCTCTGTTGCAGGTGAAATGTGTTCATACTGTACAGGTTTTGGCCAATACCAGTAGCATGGCTTAATATTCAGACGAAACTGATGTACAAGTGTGCCTACGTGATGAACATTGTGATCGTGGGTGGTCTTGCAGTATCAAATAACGGTGGATACTTCATAGTACGAGGTAGAGTTGGGATCAGGTCACTATCTTCAAGTCATTGCAAAGTTTTAATCAAGTCACGAAGTCATTTCTAAATTTTTCAAGTCAATTCAGGCAGGTTCTAAAACTGACTCTGAAGTTGTGAAAGTAGGCAAAACCTACTTGAGGATATCGCAAAAAGCATCACGTTATTGAAGTAATATTAGTCATTATTCCTTTGTTACAGAGATTCATCTTGTGATTCGAATGCTGCTATATACAATTGAATAAATAGAAATATTTTTGTTTGATAGTTATCAGGAGCAGAGAGTCTTTATTTTCATCCAACCAAAGTACATAACACATGAGAGTGATGGTGGTACAGAAAATATGCTTGCAAGTTATCGTTATCAGCTTGTAGATACAGTATACAATTGAATAACGGATGTATACAATGTATAGTCTAACTCATTACTTCACACTACTCGAGTACTTTTCAGACCGTTCATTTTCTGCTTCAACAAATCGATTTCAATATCCAATTGACTAACAAACGTCTGCAAAATCTGGTCTTACCCTACTTTTTCAAACTACTTCATGTGTACAATTTCCCATGATATGATGGTATATCTTACAAGTGTATGTGTGCCGAAGAGCGACGTACAATAGGTAGAAAGTTCCTGCCACTGTCCATTTCAGGCTATGTAGACTTATGCACAGCCAATGATACAAATATGATTGTTCGCAGCATAAACTTTGTATGGTTATTTAATTGTAATATTGTCCATGTCCAGTTTGTCAACTCTTACAATCTTAGTTGACTTGCAAGAGGGTGACTTCGAAGAATGGGACGGAATAGAGACTGTCCAACAATCCCCTTCACTCAACAAATTTCCGAACTTACACATCACCATTTATTCCCTCAACGGTCGAGGTGATCATGGAAGAAGTTGATCGAATCCGAGCGTCATAACAATGTGTCATCGTATGGGTATTACAGAAGCAGGATTTTGAACAGCTTAAATACCTCACCTCTCCATGGACTCCTAAATGCACTGATACTAGTCGTGACTAAATTTCAATGAGTATACCAACACCATAATATCATTGAGAATTTTATACAGGGTATAGATATTTCATTTACTATAACACTTGAAAACTGCATAAACAACTTTTGTTATTATGTCAGACTTGTTGTCATCTAAATTCAGAATAACAAGAACCAAAATCCTAGGCAACGGAAAGCATTTAAGTCAAGTCAATATGTAGCAAAAAGGGATTTTCATGTTTATGCAAATTACAATATCAGATATACCTATGTTTAAGCCATTCGATAAATCTACTGTGTGCATCTATTTTTGTTGTAATTTATGAAACTGTGCTGTGCTATTATGAACAATCGAATAACTGTGCCTATTAGTTGATAGCGTCAATGTTTCTTGTCACGTAACAAAAATATATATTCTCAAATGTTATTTTTTCGAGCTTTCTTTTTCTTTCTTAATGACAATAACAGGACTGCAGTTGGATGGTAGAGCAGCGATTTTACATGACGTTGAGCATCGGAGGGCATTGAAGCATCAAGTACCATGGCATTTGAACACTAGGATGTTTCAAGCCTCTTTGGAAATCAATTATTCTTTGAAAATTACCATATCGCAGGTGCGGCCAGATTTCCTGATCAGGCTAAAATGATTCCAATAACTGATCAAGACTCAATCTCTTGGTGATAATGAGGTAGTCTGCTCGATGGATTGGCAAAAATGTCCGTATCAAATTTATCATTGTTGTTGTTTTGTTGTCTCTTTGATAAGCTTCCCTGCTCACGAATTTCGTTGGTGTTTCTGCGGCATAAGAATATCTTCAGTTTAGCAGTAGCGGCATCTCTTTTTCCAGCTAGTACAAGTGAAGCAATATTTTCTGTAATGCAATATGGCTTTAAATGGCAGTTGTAGCTGAACTTGGTTGTCATATTAACAAGGCACACGAAATTATCCACAGATTGCATCATTGTAGTGTCCATCTCCTCACCTCTCGCACTCGAATAATATGCATAGTCTTTCAGCAAGACTATTTTTCTCTGCATCAATCGATCCAATGAGTATCAATCCAATCCGGCACCAATCGTCAAAGTATTATTCATTTTGACTACAATCTTTGGAAATATCTCAATGTCTGAAGCAGAGTACGACACAAGTACAACACACGCGCGTCCACGTCGTCCAAATATCATATGATCGACCGAAAAGATCATCGCTCCATCAAATATGCCGGACCTGATGTGTGGAACAGTATCCCGCCGGCCATCCGACAGTCGACGAGCATGTCCACTAGGGTTGTCCAAAATTTGGAAAAATCTCAAAAAGTCTCCGTGATTGTGTCTCATTCTATAGATTATTGATAAAAAACAACAATTAGCCTGAAAGAAGCTTACAGGAAAGCCGTTAAGATTTCGGTCAAAGCGTTTGAAAGTAGCTGCTCAAGAATGGGCGTGCCACCGACCATAGAACGGCGAGTAGACTAGTAATCAAATAACCACGGCTCTTGATTGGCTAATCGGCTATGCTTCAATGACCACGGCAGCAGCAGCTTGCTGATCAGGTGTTCAAGAAGACTGCTACCGGCGGGGATTCTGAGTGCGCATTGTTAGTAGTTTGGCAGGTGATGATTTAAGATTAATTTAGGACATGTTGAGGTACGAAATACATGATGAACAAACAACACCTGCTTCACAGAAGCTTTTACAGCATGACTGCTTCATTGTGAAGGAAACGGCTGAAGCCTACATGTCGTGTTTTCATCGAGAGAAAGCAAAGGCGCTTATGCAAGTGTTGAGCGAATTCACCGTTTCAATACGGATCCACCATCAGTGAATACAAATATATAAAGCTTAACAATGACACTATACTTTGTGTGATTTTATTGGATCCAAGTTGTAGTATATAGTGAAGTATTGAAGGTTCTAGGGATCGACTGAATCGGCCGGTTATGCTTGGCAATCATACTTACAGCAAATTGAATTCACTTATAAGAGTTGTCAAAGTCCTTAATGATGCTGCAGAAAAGAGGTTTAAGGTAAGCACAGGCTATGCTGGATATGATATCGAAACTATGCTGGATACTATATGCAGCATAGTCTGTGCTTTTCTTTACACCTCTTTTCTGCGGGATCAATAAGGACTTTGACATACCATATCCAGCAGAGCCTGTGCGAGTGTGCGTACATTACCACCTCTTTTCTGAGTTATCATTAAGGACATTAACGCCTACAAGTGCATTCAATTTGTTGTAAGCATCTGATAAGGGCCAAGCATAACCGGCTGATTCCGCCGATCCCTAGAGCATTCAAAACGTCACCTATATACTACAGCTTCAGCCCAATAAGATCACACAACGTATAGTGTCATTGATAAGCTTTATATATTTGTATTCACTGATGGTGGATCCGTACTGAAACGGTGAATTCGCTCAACACTTGCATAAGCGCCTTTGCTTTCTCTCGATGAAAACACGACATGTAGGCTTCAGCCGTTTCCTTCACAATGAAGCAGTCATGCTGTAAAAGCTTCTGTGAAGCAGGTGTTGTTTGTTCATCATGTATTTCGTACCTCAACATGTCCCGAATTAATCTTAAATCATCACCTGCCAAATTACTAACAATGCGCACTCAGAATCCTCGCCGGTAGCAGACTTCTTGAATACCTGATCAGCAAGCTGCTGCTGCCGTGGTCGTTGAAGCATAGCCGATTAGCCAATCAAGAGCCGTGGTTATTTGATTACTAGTCTTCTCGCCGTTCTATGGTCAGTGGCACGCCCATTCTTGAGCAGCTACTTTCAAACGCTTTGACCGAAATCTTAACGGCTTTCCTGTAAGTTTCTTTCAGGCTAATTGTTGTTTTTTATCAATAATCTATAGAATGAGACACAATCACGGAGACTTTTTGAGATTTTCCAAATTTTGGACAACCCCAATGTCCACATTCAAGTCGAAATACACGCAATTACTACTAAATAAATACAGTCCATCCTCAAGATTACCGGACCACGACTGACCTATCGATCTCGCTTCCCATGACATGCCGCCCTATTTCTTGTCGCATTCTTTTTTCTATACTATCTTCTTTACTTTCATTCAGTGTGCTTGCCTCCTCTTTACATCGCCTAGGCCAAGGTGGGTGTCAGATTCTATAGACTACTCCTTGTCGCTTCGACATCTTCCTGTCTTTTCATTGTATCGCATTTTTGTGGTGTATTGAACTGATAAAATTGCTAATAAACCAATGATGATGATGATCAATCTTAACGAGTACTCCTTGTTAATTTTCAAGGTTTATAGGCAATTCATGGGGAACACTTCACAACGTGTAGTTTATATCGAAGAAGTGCCAAAACGTTTACCAGGTATATTTTGAATAAATGGGCATTGGTAGACGTTTTCGGACACCCTGGTGTGAAAGATTCAAATATTGAGAGGAGTACGACAGATCACGCCAGGTCGATGTGAACAATACCGACTAATGGAGTGATTATCAGTGCACTGTTTTGCCGATTGTATATTGTTTGGTACAATGCCGATTCTTGTCATTGATGTGGATTAAACGGCCTGACCCGCAGCATTGTTGCGTCCCAATGCCAATCTCAATAAGAATGAAAAATTCGAGGCTGATTGTGGGAGTTCCAGGGCCACGAGCGGAATAAAATTTATATTTTCGTAATCAGTGCAAAGTCACCTTTCGATTGACACCTGTTTCACCAAATTTAATGCTCGGCAAGCCGGTCAAAAATGACCGTCAAATTCCCTGTAGCCAAATGGAAATAGTGACGTGATACAATTTCACTGAGGCGTGAGATTTGCCCGTGTCGACACCATATAGGACACTATGATTTCACTATAGATAACTGGCCTACGAATAGATGGGCATCACATGATTCATGGTCGAAGGATGTTACAGTCGCAGAATTGTCATAGCATGAAAAAATTGTTTATCTCATAGATGACGAGCCAAAGGCTCGAATTTATTACCGTTGATATTATTCGAAAGCTACAGTCGTGCTGATTCTGATAATATACATTCAATTTTCATCAAGGCAATGGAACCACCCGGAAATAGTCTTCAAAGTCTAAAAATCTGCATTGTTCTAAACAATCGCAACGACGCAGCACAATGACCAAGGCAATATGCCTAATGCCTATTCATATCAACTGATTCTTCCTCGATGGAATGCTGTTGCCATCACCAAAGCCATTTTAGCTAGTGGCGAATAATGATGTTGGGCACAGGAGAATAGCTTATTTTGAAACATCAACAACGATATGTGGAAACTGTAATCAATTTCAGCATTTCAAATTGGTTTTCCTAGCTTTCTTCCGAAATCTAAAAATCTAGTCGCGGGCCTCAAAATATGACCTTGGGGGCAGACATGGGGTAATCGCGATTAGTAATCGTAATCGATTACGACGATTACAGCATTTTCAATCTGGCCAATGATATACTCGAAAGCTCGTGGGAAGAAACATACAGTCTGCTAAATAGACGGTTCGTCACCTTTAATATCCTATCTAGGGTTGCTGATATCGACCAACTACGGATTTGTGGAAGCGAAATCCCGACGACTCCTCCATGGACAATTTTAACAGCAAATGTGGACCTTTCTTTGTGCCACTCAATACGCAAGATATATCCCCCCGATGTCAGAAAATCTGTATCATTATATCATATATTCTCTACATATCATGGCTACACTCAGATTTTCACAGATGGATCCAAGACTGAGACAGGGTGTGGATACGCTTATCATATTCCAAATATTACTACGTCTGCAAATTCATTGCCGCCCTATTTTTCAGTATTCTCAGCCGAACTAATCGCTATTTCAGATTCCCTATCTTGGGTGCTGAATAACACCCACAGTAGAGTGGCAATACTCAGTGATTGCTTGAGCGCATTAACGTGTATAGCAAATTTCAATTTCGCAGCTCCTCTCCTCATTACCGAGATAGTCGAGAAGATACACCAATTGAAACAACGCGAGGTCACCAGTATCACTTGTGTGGATTCCATCACACTGTGGTATTCAGCACAATGAAATCGCCGACCAATTTGCAAGAAGCGCTACAGCATCAGAAACACCGCCCCGTCAACAATTGGACTTCGTCTCCGTAGGGGATGCGTACTCGCTCCTTATATATATATATCGGCTTTCAATTAAATAAAAGGGCAAAAGAAAACAGGAAACAAAGGAACATCAAGATATCAGTTTTGGGCCCTTATCAAGCGCCTCCAGCGTGGGCGGTCGTGGGCGTCTTCGAGCGATAGCCCGCGTTGAGCTAGCTCGGTCTCTATTGTTGAGCGCCATGTGGTTCTATTCCAGCCACCTCTGCGCCATGGCTCTGTCGGAATGTGGTTGATGATGGCGGCGGCTGGTTGATCGTCTTGATGCCGCACTAGATGACCGATTAAGCGTAAGCGTCGTTCAGCAGCCAGCAAACGGCATGGGACTGTTTTTGTGAGTTTGCGCAGAGCATTGGTGGATATGTGCTCCGGGTGGTGGATGCCGAGTGCGTAGCGGAGGAGTGCATCGTAGTTGGCGTTGAGTGTCTTAGCCAGCTTTCCTGTCAGCGTGAGTGCTTCTATTCCGTAAAGAAGAACCTGCTCGACAGTGGCACGGAAAATGCGGGTCTTGAGTTGAGGTGAGGCACTTGAGTGGAAGAGGCAATGTAGCCGTCTTGCCGCGCCCCAGGCCTTTGCTCGCCTCGCCGTCAGTGCTTTTCCAGAGTCCGCGACGTCAATACCGAGGTATATAAAACTCTTGACATTCTTGAGCCTGACTTCTCCCAGTTGAATTGGTGTCGCGTTCTCCGGCAGAGCTGGTATGGCCAGAACCTCAGTCTTCTTGGCATTGATCTGGAGCCCAATAAGAGCGGCGGTGGCCTCTAGTTGGTTGATGAGGCGCTGTGCCGACGCGGTATTCGGGGCAAGCAAGGCGAGGTCGTCCGCGTAGGCAAGAATACCTACGTGGATAGCCTCGCGAGTCGTACGCGTACGCGTTCCTTGCCGTGGCCGCCATTCAAAGAAGTCCGAGTTGTCCGGGAAGGCCGTTCGTAGCACGAAGTCAAGCATTATCACGAACAAGAATGGTGCCAAGGTGTCACCTTGAAGCACGCCAGCCGAAGTGGTAAAATATCCGCTTGGACCGTCGTCTGTTCGGACTCGCGCTCGTGTGTCAATGTAGAGGGCCATAATGGCGTACCTTATCACCTCAGGAATTCCATAGAATCTGAGGATCTTCGCCATGGCTGGGCGCGAGACCGAGTCGAAGGCTTTCGCAAAGTCAACAAAGACAGCCACAACATTCTTTTTGTGTGAGCGGCAGGTGTCAATGATTGTGCGCAGTGCCAGGATATGCTCTGTTGTACCGCGGGATGGTCGAAATCCATTCTGGACATTCAGGAGCTTGGTAGATACTTGCTCACGTATGCGAAGGAGCAGTACTCGGTCGAACAGCTTGGCCGCGGTCTGCATGAGGGAGATGCCTCTGTATCGCTCCTTAGGAACTCGTGCAGAAACAACTGGGATCAACTGTACAGGACAAGCGACACCGGAAGTCAGTACAAGCTCATCAAAGAAACGATTTACAAGAGGTTACCAAGTTTAGCATCGAGAAAAGAGCAAATCATTCTGTTTCGGTTGCGATCAGGCCATTGTCGGCTCAACTACCACCTGCATAAGATTGGATGCAATGATTCTCCTCTATGTGAACAATGTGCGTTGCCCGAAACCGTCGATCATTATCTAATGAACTGTTTGAAGTATGTACGGCAACGTGCAAATCTGAAACGCTATATTAATAATGACAGTACAAGCATAAAAAACATTCCCGCGCGCGTCTTAGGATTAGGTGGTAGGGTTAGAAAGAATTAGGTTTATGAGCGCGCGGGAATGTTTTTTATGCTTGTACAACTCAACAAATACCCATCGGTCTGCTTACTACATTTTAAAGATTCTCTCCGCTATTGTGTATACAAGAATATACTTCTCTTAGTAACCAATTTATCGTGAATTCCGAACCACATTGACGTGTGTTAACTTCTGGTATTAGGTGATAATATCATTTTCATGTCTGATAATGCCACTTGTCAAGGTGATACAAACGTAAGCTCAAGCTACTTTAATGTTAATTCATTCAATTAGCTTGTGTTTATCATGAAATTACTTGGATTATGCTGAGTTTCGCTATCAAAAAACACTGCAACATGATTGAGTTAATCAAACACAGCGCAAATAATTACAAATCGCCTGCAGTAGGTATTCTTTTATGATATACGAAGGAGGATGACACGAATATCTTATAATACTCTAGTAATTCATTTTTTATCTTGTGTTAATTATGAAATCACTTGGCTCACGCTGTAAATTACACTGCAACGTGAAAAGTTATTATAATTAATCTCATAAGTTAGAGCTAAATTTGAGCTCGTTGGAAAAATAAGATTCAGTAGGCGTACTTGATTATCAAATTAGATTTACTTGAGTAAACGTGAGGAGTTATAAGTTATTCTACTGAAGTTTCTACGGGGTGAGGTCCTGTCAAAAACCACTAACTTGATCATTTCGGAATAGAATAGACGATCAACTTCATTCGTCAAGCGCCATAAGACCCCTCATACATACATACACAGTACACACTTACATTAGCTGATTGGGGCTGTCTATCCTTACGAGGATGCTTGGTAAAAACGAGGAAAAGGCCTTGAACAGTAGTTGCGGACTTACTTGCACTAATTACTAGCTACATAATACAACAAGTTACCACTCGTTGATGTAACTGTCCTCATTTGTATGCATAGCCTACGAGAAATTGCTTACTGAGGGAGGTACTTTTTTGAAGATTGCAACAACATAGCCATATATGTATTTATCCCGTATACACAATATTTGTATTACACGATATTTGAAGGTGGAGATGAGCTAACGAAATTTGGTGTCGTGGTAGATAATTTTAAACTGTCGTAACTTCGTATCGCTATATGATGTCATATAACACTGTTACAAGTCCCAGGACTATCACTGAAGAGCTCGTCGAATGAATATCGTTAGTCAAGATGATCAAACAGAACGAATAGAAGCTCACCGTAACATATGCTGCTATTTGACAGACTTCAAATATAGCGAAAAGTAATTATGTAAGTCATAACACATGGTCAAGTGTACAAGTACATGTAGAATTAATAATAAATGAGATTTACTTGCTACACTCAAGTACAGGTTAAAGAAAAGATTTCCGAATGGGTGAATGAGCTAGTTTTTTATTCCAAATTTAGTCTAAAACTGAAACTGTCAAGAACTGATAAAGTACTCTAAAACCTAGTCACTGTTTACGTGGAGGGAGTCGATAGCGAAGTACTTGCACATTTTGGAGTACTCAAGTATAGGTTTGGCCTGCTTGCGCTATACTTAATCAAGTGATTAACTATTTACACTGCATCTACTTCTATTTCAGAGTTGTCGGTTTTTCGAGCAAACTATACCTTCAATACTTACTTTTTAACTCACTCGGAAATCATCACTTCTTGTCCTTTACTAGGAATTTACTGCTACTAAAATGTTGAAATGTACTTCTTTTCAGTGGCCTTGATGAGCGGTGTCAGTTTCATCTATATCCTACGATGCATTATCGCGCCGCAGAATGACTTACCGCAATAAAAATACCAAAAATACATCGAGAGTTTGCGAACTCTCACTGTGCAATATTTGAGTTTTACGAAGTACCCTTCAAAGTGAGCCTATATGTTGGATATTATTCAAAACCTCATAAAATTACGCGTCGAGCGAGGAATCCTTCAAAATAAAATAGAAGTAGTCATTTCCGAGTAAGTAAAACGTTAGTACTCCAGATATATTTCTGCTTAATACTATAACTATCATGAAGTTGAAGTACTCCGATATCATAAGGACTTCAGAGTATTTGGTGCATGTAGGCAAAAAACCTACTTGGTATACTCTGAAATATTACGAGTACTTCTTTACTTAACAACTCCAAAGGTTAGCACAGTTTGTGGTATTTCGATTACCTGCTAATAAAATGTTGAAATGTAATGTGCTTTTTTTTCAGGGGTCTTGATGAATTGTACCAGTTTCATCTATTTCCTACAATGCATTTCGCTGTCGCTGTTATCATCACCGTGAAAAAATAGCAAAAATATACCGAAAATTTGGGAAGTCCTACTATGCGATATTTGAGTTTTTCAATTTACATTTCGAAAATAGCCCAGTTGGATATCAACGAAAACCACGTAAATTTAACTGCAAGCGTTATGGCTTTAACTCGAGCAAATACGTACTCCGAATTTTATGAGTGAAATAACCTTCCTTATGTTAAATCTACATAGGACAGAATAAATCGAAAAAAAATGCGGAAGCCTAGGCATCGAGATATAGCTCGGCGTCACACCGCGGTCCAATAACGAGAGTGGAATAATATAGAAATCATACCGAACCATTGTAAAAGTGACGTTTCTTAGTTTATGCATATAAAATTTCACATTGTAAAAGTTAGTATTCAAGGTCCATTTTTGTTTAATACTGAAACTGTCTTGAATTTGAAACAGGCCTATATCATAAACACTTGAGTAGTTGGTGCATGTAGGCAAAAAAACTACTTGGGTACTTTGAAGAAATACATGTACTTCTCTGCTCAACATCTCTGAACGATAGAAGTGGAGATATATATAGTCTACAAACATAACCAGTTACTCACTTACTTACTTTGAAATCTGTACTTTTACTTGTATTTGAGCGGAATTGCGCGATGTTGAGTACCATCTGACGGCGTTTATCACACTGCTGGAAAATTAAGGTTCAGTACTCGAGTATCAAATTAGATTTACTTGAGTGAACGTGAGGAGTTATAATAAGTGATTCTACTAAAGTTTCTGTGTGGCGCGGTGCTGGTAAAACTACCAGCTTGATTATTTCGGAATATAGAATAGAAGAACAGCTTCTATCATCAAGCACCATAAGACCCATCATTCATACATACATACTTACATTATCTGCTTGGGGCTGTCTATACTTATTAAGGTACTTGGTAAGAACGCGGTAAAGCCATTGAACAGCAGCAGTTGCGGGATTACTCGCACCAATCACTAGGTACATAATAACGCAAGTTAACACAAGTTGGTTCGATCCTTGGCTTACGTGCACCAATTGCCAGCTACATAATACAACATTTTAACACTTGTAGAACACGATATTTGCTCTTGGAGAACTGACGATAGTTTCGAAGTCTCACTTCGGGGTATTAAAATATACGCTTTAATCAACATAACGACTTGACACTGGAAAAACGCTTTCACGTTATTCAATAACTCGATTCTCGAAACTTGTTGCTTGTGTGATTTACCACTCGTGTGCAAAGGGTTAGAAACGTTAGAAATATAGTTTCACATTCTATTTGTTTTGACGGAAGGGAAAATCATTCGATAACTCGACACTTCTCGTTAGTAAAGTAAATTGTTGTATAATATTTTCTAAAATACAAACTCGGGCGAAATCATGAATATGTAGGACTTTACCTTAAACATATATTGTGCACATACAACTTTGTTACAAGAACTACGATATTCCTGTAGGTACGAGCTCTGTGTTGGGTTATTTGAATATTAGGATACGTGACCATTCATGTAAAAAGTTATCTTGATATCAAACACATTTTGTAGAGACTATATCATTCTATAGTTTGGAAACGCGTCTATTCATTCTTCAGTTTCATAGTACGCGAATATCGAGTAAAGTCGATTACTCATTTATCAGCAGTAAATTTCTAATAAAGTACAAGAAGTGACGATGTCCGAGCGGCTAAACAAGTAAGTATTGACTTCTTCCGAGTACTCAAGTACGTTTTTGCCTACATGCAACAAATACTCTCAAGTGTTTATGATATTGTACTGCTTCAAATCCGTTATAGTTTCAGAATTAAGCAGAAATAGACCTAGAATACTGACGTTTTACTTAGTCGGAAATAGGTACTTCCACCTTAATTCAAAGGATTTGTCGCTCGGAGCAAAATTCTACGAGGTTTTGGATAATACCCAACATGTAGGTTCACTTTGAAGGGTAATTTGTAAAACTCAATTATCGTATAGTGATGGTTCGCGAATTCTCGATGTATTTGTGCTATTTTTCATTGCGATAAGTCATTCTGAAGTGTGAAAATGCATTGTAGAATATAGATGAAACTGGGCATGCTCATCAAGGCAAATGGAAAAGTACATTTCAACATTCTATTACCAGTAAATTTCTTCTGAAGTACATGAAGTGCTGATTTCCGAACGAGTAACAAAGTAAGTATTGAATGTATTATTTGTCTGATAACTGAAAACTCTGAAATAGAAATAAAAGTAGATGAAGTCTAAATTGATAATCACTTGATTAAGTATAGCGCAAGCAGGCGAAACTTATACTTGAGTACTCCAAATGTACAATTATTTCGATATGGAGAGGGTTTTGATAATATCCAATATGTAAGCTCACTTTGAAGGATAATTCGTAAAACTCAAATATTTCGCAGTGAGAGTTTGCAGATTCTCGATGTATTTTTGCTATTTTTCGTTGCGATAAGTCATTCTGCAGCGCGAAAGTGCATGATAGGATATAGTTGAAACTGGCGCTGCTCATCGAGGGCATTGAAAAAGTACAGTTTAACATTTTAGTATCAGTAAATTTTTAGTAAAGTGCAAGAAGTGATGATTTCCGAACGAGTAAATCAGTAAGTATTGAAGGTATAGTTTGTCTGAAAGCCGAAAACTCTGAAATAGAAGTAGATGCGCTGTAAATAGATAATCACTTGATTGAGTATATTGCTACCAAGGCCAAACCAATACTTGAGTACTCTAAAATGAACAAGTACTTCGCTATCGACTCAAAAGGTTGTTTTCTAACTACTCTACAAAATCCGTACTGTAAGACTTTAGTACATTGGAAATGTAGTTGAGTCTAAAAATATTAATCCCCATAAAACGTACTGGATGCGTGGTTCGAAACCTAGACTAATAAGAGGAGCGTGATTGAAAATAGACGGACGATCACTGGATTAAAGTTTACTGAATACCCCGCAATGTAAAATTATTATATACTATACAAAATCCGGAGTGTAAAAGTCTTTAGTGCATCGGAATAGTGTAGTTTTCTTTCTACTTTAAAAAAGTCATATGATTTTTCGTGTTGCGTTCCGGGATAAAATGTAATTTTCGCGCTTTTTAATTTTATTATTTATTATTTTCAGCTATCAGGCATAGTTTTCTATCTACTTTACAAAACTCATACGATTTTTCTTGTTGCGTTCCGGGATAAAATGTAATATTTCGCGTTTTTTAATTTTTTAATTTTATTTATTATTTTCAGTTATCTGGCAAACTATACCTTTAATACGTACTTTTTCACTTGTTGGAGATCTGCACTTCCTGTACTTTAGTAGAAATTTAGTGATAATAAAAGGTTGGAATGTACTTTTTTCGTTGCTCTGGATGAGAGGTGTCAGTTTCATAAACTTATCCGACAGCATCAGGTATTGGCGATGGAGAAAGCTAGGCACTATCTAGTAGAGAACCTCTCGAATTGGTATTTTCTAATACCTCATTCCCATAGTTTTTTTTTAACAAAATTACTATTTATTTTACAAAAAACGTCGTGTAAAGGTAAAGTACTTGTACATTTCGTAGTGCTCAAGTATAAGTTTTTAAACTATTAACTTGATAAAATTTTCAGAATATCAACTTTTTGCGTAAAGTCTGTCTTGCATATAGTTGCCGGCTCTGAAAGCAAGCAAAGTTTGTGGTATTTGCGCAACATCGAAATTTGTACACTTCACGCTTATCTTATGTCGAAAACATAAGTTAGTTAACAATATTTCGAATCATGGGTATGAATAATTTTTAAAAACCTAAATATGGCGCATCCGAACTTCGTAAATTTTTTCGGTTAGTTTTTGTCGTTTTTATCTACTTTAAAAGACTCATTCAGACCTCGAAGCTACGTGAACACTTGTTCATTGGAACTTGAGTCCAACACCAGAAAGCTCCACTTTACAAAATTTTCGGAGTATCGATTTTTTGGGTAAATTCTGTTATGCGCTTAGTTACTAACTCTGGAAGCAAGCAAAGTTTGTGGTATTTGATCAACATGGAAATTCGTGCACTTTGCGATGATAATATAAAATACAGAGTATTAAAGTCATTAATGCATCGGTCGCAATTCCGCTCGAATACAAGTACAAGTAGAGATTTCAAAGTAACCCAGCAAACACCCGATATCCCATGGATTTACTGGTATGTCCACAATTGTTCCAACTCGTCCTACCTCCCAAGGTTAGTTACTGAGGACTTGCTCAGTTTGTCACAAATTGGACGTCCAGTTATGTAACTCCAGGTGACTTCCAGTGGAAGAAATTTTTAGAATCTTCCTCTTCCCGTCACCAATGAATATTCCAGAGGATGTCATGGTAGGCCCTTTTCATACCGGAATTACGAAACTCTTTCGGGAACACGTTCCGAAACAGGCGATGTTCACATAGAGAAAAAATTACCGAAACAGTTCCGGGACAAGAGCGCGTTCATACCTATTTAGAGTTACCGCGAACTTATGTTCAATTGTTCATACAGGTCGTTTTTTCGGTAAATTCGCGGGAAATTATGGCCAGTATGAACGCGATTCTGCGTAAGTGTTGATAGTTACGAAACCATGTCTGCGGGGTGTTCCAGTTGCAATATGCTTGTGGAAAACGATGTGGGAGAGGCATATTCGTGAGATGCGGAGAAGTTGGCTCCAACTTTTAGCTATGGGATGTTGCAGATATGCCTTCTCGATGTGTATGGGGCTCTATACTCAATATACCAGTATCAGTAATAGAGCCCGAGCATGTTTCTGGCTTGTATATTATCAACCGAAGCTGAGAGCAGAAACTGAAAGCCAGCAAAAAGGATAGAGTCCTGGAATGAAAAGAACCACCGATCACATCTGCGTACGACAAAGTCAGTTTATCTTTGTGATTGCTGTATAATGGTTTGGGTAAATCTAATCTTATGTACACTGTACAGGGAAACCAGGGAATTCGAGAAATCCGTGATCGGAGGAACATTTGGTATACTCTGCGACGAGCTTCGAGACCATAACGAAAAGCAGCCAGCAAATTATACGAACTCAATTTCTCTTGCTTGCTGAGTAGCTGATGTCGCTCTTTGGAGGCTAGCCAATGAAGCCAATCGTTTATAGATCCAGGTAAACATCAGATGTCAGATGTATTTTAAGAAGGCAACTGTCACAAGTTTGTTTCAATAAAAATAATTGCTGGTGTCTAGTAGGGCGCTAGCGAATCGAGTCGAGTAATAAAATACTACTTTTCCAGTACTGAAATTATACTGAAAGTTGATTTACTAACGAGAATTATACTGTAGTTTTGATACTATTTTCCACTGAGTAAGCCTTGAAACCTTGATTGGCCGTGTCGAAACATACGAGACATAGTACAAAGCTACGAACGTTGCTGGAAATAACGCATTTCCGAAGTCATGATCATCCCATGAATCGGTGTCCTGTGCTCACACTATATTTCATTTTTAATTATTTTTTATTAAATTAACTTGGAAAATCATCGCTGCTCACCTGATATATCAGGCAAAAAGGCTAGCGATTCCAATCAGGCCCATAACCCTGTTAGGCATTGCAATGAAAACGATATGGTCGAAAAAACATCAAAGTATTTCCAATGTGACGGACAATAGGCGTTATGTTCTTTATGGTGGCATAAAAGGTAGCCTACACATTTGAATTTTGGCATAGTAGCCTACATTGTGTTGTGATGTCATCATGATGAACTCGACTCAACTCGAAGCGTAATAAGTGATTCAGAATCGAATCACTCAGGTACTCGATTTTGCCCTGCCCTAGTGCATAGTAATATTTGTCATGGCGGAATGTCAGCCAGTTTTTGCGTAGCATACCACTACAAAAAGGTCAGGCTAATTTGGTCTTGAATCATTATGTTAGAAAAAGAAGTCTGAAATGCCAATTGTTCTTGCCAAGTAGGCTACTTTCTGTCTCAAAAGTAAGACCCAAATTGATGGAAAATAAACTTAAACTTAAACTGACTTGGACTCGACCCTCTGCTCGATGAGTTGGACTCCGATTTGACTCTGTGGTGAATTGAAAATGACTCGACTTGAATCTAGTCAAAACTATTAAAGTGGGATCGACTTGGTTACAACCCTGCTCACTTATTAAGACTGAAATTGCTGAAAATGAGACCAAATTTGTATATATTTTGTAGTGTAGTCAGACATGTACATTAGGGCTGTTCAAAAATAACTTTTTCTTCTGGATTCCAGCCATTCAGGCATTAAATTGTCAGGTTACCCTAAAAAACTCTGCGCACTAAATTTGGTTCAATTCTATCAAGTATAAGGCTCCGCTGATCCAATGAAAATCTTTAATTTATAATGGAAAATTAAAAAAACAAATTTCAAATTTTTCCGTCAGCCCCATGAAATTGTTGAACTGTCTACAGAGACGATGCAAAACAAATTTGACTCAATTCTAACTAGTAGAAGCGGAGTTATTGGAGTTTTTCGTAGAAAATCCGCGGATCCGGGGTAACCTGACAATTTTTTTAGGGTAACCTGACAATTTAATGCCTGAATGGCTGGAATCCAGAAGAAAAAGTTATTTTTGAACAGCCCTAATGTACATCAACCTACTCATTTAGTTAGTTTTAGTTACTAAAACTAAGTAGTTCTAGTTGTGGATTTGAAAAAGTGAATAGTTTCTGGTTCTAGTTGCGGATATTTGAAAGTGAAAATGAGTAGTTCTAGTTCTAATTGCAGATTTTGAAAAGTTGATAGTTCTAGTCCAGGGCCGGCCAACCCATGGCCCGCGAGTTAATTTCCGAAATTAGTAGTATTATCAAAAATGGATTGCACAGATTGTGAACTTGCAAGGCCAATCAAAATTTGATTAGTTTGGCCGCAACACTTGAGTTGTGATGACTGAAATATCAGTTCCGACGCATTGGTAGATCTATGAGCCAGTCACATTTTGGTAGATCTTCGTACACTACAATAAAGCAGAATAATTTGCGATAGATTTATCAAAAGTAGAAATTTCTACACGCTTAGCGCAACATCTTGTCACTTGATTTCTTGTTTTTTTGTTACCCCTTTGTGAAAATGAGAGAACGCCTAATGTATCAGATTGAGTCTAACTATAATATATTTACGACCTTCCGTTTGCGCTTGCAGAAAGACCGTCGACTATGAAACCTAGGCACAAAATGATTGACGCATGTTGGACGAAGCTTTCGATATCGATATGTCCAGGTGCCGAATAGTCCAGTCCTTGCAAACTGAGCCCAGCGATATACAGCAGGCTTGCAATATAGTCAAGTAACAATATTAATAATTTATCAACTTCAAAACATTTTCGCGCTTTGTGGATAAAAAATTACCACAGCAACATTTGTACCAAACATCCATTTGCTGCATTCAAGTTTTTCAGGATGACGTCATGATTGGGAGCCAGAGGGTTCCGTACTAGCCTACATAACTGATGTCGCAGCCTATCCTTTTCAGCCCCGGCTCATGAAGCCTTTTCCCTGAAACACAAACAGAGCATAAGCTAAAGCTAATTTCAAATATGTAATATATATTTCCTTTCTGCTGGCCTTAAAATTCACAATTGCTTTTTCAGAAACTTAGCGGTCGACTGAAGGCGCGGTGTTTGGCTTTGCTCAGAAACTGCAATCCGCTAAGGCCAGAATGATACTGAGGATGGTATACGCAATGAAGACAAGACCTGGTGGTGATCCAAGTATCGCTGGCCCAGACTTCGGAAATGCCCTGTGTGACTTTCTAAATAAACAATGCTCTTGCTTAACCAGATGTGTTTGTGCTGTTTCATTTTATTCATGAGAGAAACTATAACTTTATGCACACTTGCACAGTTCCACCTTTTTCATCAGTATCCTCCATCTAGACCTGCGAAAAGATCAGATTAAGTTACACTTGCCTAACATTGCATAACAAAGGAATGATTTGAATGAAGGCATAGGTGAAAACCAAATTATGGCTTGGATGATGTACGATGGCTTACCAGCCCGTTGGTACAATTTGAATTTTGGTTAGTGAGTCAGAGCTAAGGACATCATTCTCTGCTGTGCTACCACTATCAAAGCAGATGTTACTAAATCCCCTTTTCAGTAGGCGTATATATGACGGTGACTGACCTACACACAGCATATCCGTGGTTAGAAACTTGCCTTTGATATAACAAATTTGGTACGGGTAGAGATCACCTACCAAATTAGTGTTGAAGTCCTAAAGTTTTCAAGCAACTCACCCAATGCTGCATCATTTGGAGATGGTGTTGTACCTTTTTAGCTGTGCTCTGTTTACAAAACCACAGAAAAAAGAAACTGACTAGTAGTCAGTGACTACGTATTGTGAGCATACAGAATATATATCCAAGAATAATGCATTCCCAACACCATTACACAAGAACATCAAAATGCCGCAGGTAGCTGACCTCGAAATACAAGCAGCCTGAATGAACAGCGCGTTACCGTAACTAAAAGTTTGATTGACAGCGTTCCGGGAACCCAGCTGCGCCATTCGTGTTCATACTCAGTCGGTCCCGTAAAAATCTCCGAAAATAAGCGCGTTCATACCGCCCCGAAACACCAGTGTTATGTTCACATAGAGGGGTTCCGGTAAACATTTTCGAGAAATGTTATTCCCGGAACCCCGGTATGAAAAGGGCCGTAGTCAAGTCACCTGGATGCCACGTACATGGGAGTTCATCAGGATGCCCGTACTTGGATATCGTTTTCATGGAGTCCAGCTGGCTTGTTCAAAATAAAGACTCTCTCTCTCTCTCTGTTCAAAATGGCATATTATCATTATTCATCCCCACGTGGGATGCACATGCACATCTCGCGGACGAAATCGTAAGACATATAGGCTATATACCCATTTATTGGTGTACTGTTTTTTTTTTTCAATATATCGCAATCCTGCTTTGTATTGATTTAATGAAATTGTTAATAAGCTGAACTATCGGCCTAAAGAGGCATATAGCAGGACCCAGGCGTGCACCTGCACCTGCACAACTGCACAGTGTACAATGTACATCATGGCGAAATACGTGTTCTGAATATGTATACTATCCCAATATGGTGAAATACAAGAACAAATGTGAGCATCAAGGTGAAATTGTGATGCATGTGGCGGCATCACAACGTGATTCAGTAAGCATGATACGCCATGACCAATTGACCATTCGTAGCACACAACACGTCAAGTCTGGTATCTCTACAATCGCGGCCCAGACAGCCTTCTTCCTTCTCCGTCACGTGATACCTGCTCAGTGCAGCGCGACGGCGCGTGCTTCTGGCATTTGAATCTGAGTTGATGTCTGTGTGACTGATGCGACGACACCACTGTGATTCTATTAGAATTTTTATCGAAAATCGGTGATCGGGTGAATCATGGAAATACCCACGTCATCAGATGTTTTTGTGGTTCAACAGGAAACACAACTTTTCAATATTTCAGGAAGAAGTGTACTTCGCTATGGTTCCCAAACCCCAACATACAGTTTACTCTTTCTTTTATCATTGTAGAAATGACGACGCCATTGAACATATCGATAAATATTGATCAAACTGGACCGGTACCGATATTTTTACGTATAGAGATATCAGTCAGCGCTGGTCCTGTTCCCAGCCATGTATAAAATGTAGATGCTACGTTATGGTAAAGTTAGCAATTCAAGTTTTTATTTAGAAGTGTGGCCTTCTAAGTTATCCACGAGCTAACCGTGGATATAGTCAATAATATCAGACGAAAAAAATAGACGACAGACTTGCAGAAATTCACATTCGTATATTCCACTGCTCTTTAACCGGGTGTTTCGTACACCCTGGGGTGTACAACATTGTTTAAAGGTGTACCATTCGGATGGGGTGTACTGGGGTGTACCAGATTCAATCTATAACTCGCTATCACAATAAATAAGCAAGTTCATGCTTCAGAACAAGTTGACCGGATGTTCAATATCGTACTATGTTCATATTTACTAAACGCAGCGTGTAAATTACATTCCTTTTGTGATGTCATCAGCAAATGTTTCTCCTCGTTATTGAACACAGTAGCTCCCAACCTTTTTCGACTCATCGCCCCCTTATCTATCTCGACATGAATCTTCGCCCTGCATATTTACGGATCCCAAAAAGAGGACACATAATCGGGAAATTTATTCACCTAACTGTGATCGCTGGTGAATTTACTACAATGAGGCTATTTTTCGGAGGTGGTAGGTGCTCGGAAAACCGGTTTCCGTGCTTCTCGTTGAGTTGACTTTTTTTAAGCGTCATATGCAAAATAAGCAGCGTTCACGTCAATTTTGTTTACGCTCCCATTTGCTATTTTCGCCCCCTTGTTTCTGAGAATCGCTCACCTTGGGCAATATCGCCCACGTTGGAAACCACTGATTTAACCGTTGGTAATGGACTTATTGGCTCCTTTTGGAGTAGAACAGGATGTAGTTAACATGTGTTTAGCACGCGATAACTGTCTACCATGATTCTCGAGGAATCCACCGGGATGGCTCATACATTTTGAATTGCTACTTCCTTCCAAATGGTTATAAAATAGCGCAGTCTACGTAATTGCAGAGGCATAGCCAGGGGGTCTCGGGGTAGAGTTTGCTCATTCTTATTTCGTTTAGGCAGAGGTGGCCAACCTGCGGACGTACGGCCGCATGCAGCCGTAAAACAGTAATTATAATTAAACAGTCGCGGGCCGTCCACACCTATTTATATTAGCATGTGTGACGGCCGTCTATATGCAATTTAAATTTGTACCCAAATCTCTGCGAGATTTTAAATCAAATTGATAATTTTCTTCACGCTTAGTGCGATTCAGGGTGACTTGGATTTTTCGGTTTTATTATAATAGTGTCCTTGCAATCAGAGCCCCACCGTACAAATGCGAAACGCATACGAACGAGATGCGCTCCATAAATAAATACTAAGTTAGAATCGTGTGCGTCTCACGAATGATTGTCTTTATACTTCGTTCGAGCGATTCGAATAAATTTTCGCTATACCGACAATCCTGATGGGTGGTCAAGAAATAACCACATGCAACAAAGTGATCAACCAATCCGATGCCTTATCATTAGGGCGATTTTTTTGACAAGTCAAAAAAGTCAAAATTTGGTCAAAATTGTAGCGTCAGGTGAAAAATGTCAAAATTGTTTAAAAAGTTAAAACTTTTTTTAGCCTGCATTTCGTTTGTATCGTAGATTTTGCACTGTCAGTGAACTTATCTTTTGACATTTTACAGCTTGTAGCCTACTTTATGGGCCTACCGTTGTAGACGGCCCATTGGCTGCTCATTGTGAATCATAAACATTCAAATGAAGCACATAGGTTGACATCGTGTTGAGTTCAACGTACCGCAATATTCCAACTGAAGCAAGACTGCGTGAGCATTGCATGGTTCTTAAATAAAGAAGCGCGAAAAATTGTGATGTAGACACTATTGCCAGAATGAAGCAACACGGTTTGGCGCCAGCAGTGTACTCACAACTTCAGTGTTGTCAGCCAACAACTGCTTCTGTTGAACGTTCTTTCTCCATTCTTGGCAAGCGACTTAGTAAGGACAGACACTTTCTACCCGAGAATATAGGAAAATATCTTTAGTTGTACTACAACAAATTTTATTCATTTCCACCATAATGCGTAATGTAACTACTGTAATTCTCCATAGGCCATATTTCGTTAAAATAATGTTTTTTCATGTAAAAATTTTTGAGTCAGTTTTCGAGGCATAAAAGTTTTTCGGGTCAAACTACTTCGTAAGGACAGACAGTCCCAGCCAGAAATGAAGATAAGGAGTAAAATTCTAACATTATATGGGAAAACACCTAATTTGCATACGTTGGGTCAAATCTGGTCCAAATCTTTCGTTTTTAGGTGAAAAAAAACTCCCCAGTCGTCATTGATTTCGTGACCCAAAATTTCGAAAGCACCCCCTCTATATCTGCTCTGCCGCTTAAATATTTGACAGTATTATATGCAGGGTTGTAATCAAGTCACAAGGTTCCGAGTCACAAGCCAATCTCACTTTTATAGTTTTGACTCGAGTCAAGTCGAGTCATTTTCTATTGACCACCGAGTCAAGTCCGAGTCATAGTGTTTTGACTAGAGTCCGAGTCCGAGTCATTGTGTTGACTGTTCAGTTCCGTGTTATTGTCATGTGAAACCCAATTTTTACAACTCTGCTCGGGGATATCGAATGCTTCGCATTCATAATTTACTTATTTTCCTCAATTTTAACAGTTTCTGATAACATTTTCAAGTACCAGTGCTGATAGACAAAATAATAATAATAGTGTGATAACTTTACTATTCTTCGAAATTATAATGAAATGTCTGTCTTGATAAACCCAGTCCCGAGTCATATGGCTTGATCCGAGTCATGCGCAATGACTCGAGTACAAGTCGAGTCAATAAAAAAATTGACTCGAATCGAGTCGAGTCATTTTTCACTTTCAAAAAAATGACTCGATTCAAGTCGAGTCACGAAAAATCATGATTCGAGACATTGCAACCCCGATTATATGTGAAACCATGCCAATATTATCGACGAAATTCATTCATGAGGTTGACTATAAAACGACTGGCAATATTTTTTGCCAACAATAATACTGGCGATTTGCATAGTACGCCTGTCCAGGTGTTCTGCTTCTACAATTAAAAACGCAAGACATATCTCAAGAAAACAGTGATACCACAGACCAACACTAGATCTCTCCGCGGTGCGAAATTCCCGATAGCCAGCAATTCAACATGAGTATTTGTAGTCCGGATGGGCCATGACGACCCTACGCTGGTATGCGGCCGTGGATAGCAAAAAGGTTGGACACCCCGTATAAGGCTTACTGCATAATCGGTGTATTATGTTGTCAGGGCTGTACGAGTTTTGAGCAGAGGTGGTCAAAGTAGTCAAGAAAGCTACTCAAGTAGAAGTAGAAGTAGCGACGACAAAATCTACTCAAGTAGGAGTAGAAGTACTTCTTACATGAGCAACCTAAAACTACTTGAAGTAGAAGTAGAATTGACTGACTTTAAAAGTACTCAAGTAAGTAAGTAGTTGTGAAAATGATCCTAATTCGTTCACATAAATTGTAAAAAGGTGCAAATTGAGGTCAAATTGAGGTCAAAAGGCGAAAGGTGCCTAGCTTGATTCATATTGAGGCATACCAGCAGGTCTCCAATTTTCGATAGCATGTAGGCATTCGTCGATATCATGGGATGAAAATGATAGTATTGATATGGAAATGCGATACTAATTCTCTGTTTACTCAAACAGCACGTTTTAGAAAATATCATGGTACTGCGCACTCCCCCATATTATAAGGCCTTTAGTTTGATCGAAGAGCAATACGGAGATGTTGTGTTGGATACGGTGTAAACGCTTTGTGCGTTTATTAAACGTTAATAAAATATATGGTGGACCGTAAGCTATATTGTGCAGCTTTATTTCTGGAAATTGAAGACTTTACTACACTTGTTTTTATGCTTCAACATGTATATTATCCAGACAAAAGAACTGATATAAATTAGAAATCAAAATATATCGTACTGGGAATTGAAAGTGAAATCTAAATCTAAAAACGGAACTGGAATTTAATGTCTTTAGTCCAGAAAGTTACGAAGGTTGGTATGCTAAAACAGCTCTAAACTAAAAAAAGTCAGAGTCCACTTTTCCAGATTAGGACGCGCCATGGACAGCTTGATTACAATATGATAAGTAAATGCTAGATAGCGAAACATCAGTTTCAAACGTTATGATAAGCCACATATACTGTGATGAAAATATTGAAATGGCGAAGGGCGACAATGCGGTGTTAACGGAAATGCGCCAACACGCTACCGAAATTTTATTCACTGATACTTTCGTGAAATCATACTGGTTACTCCATATTCACTGAGCGCGAAGCGCGACGAAAATTCTGGGCTTAACTCAACTTTTATGAAAATTAAATGTCGATACTCCGTGAAAACAGCACCGAAATTTCTCAGGCTATCTTCCTGATTGGAGGGTTAAACTACTTCTACTTGACAAACTGAAAATAGCGAGAAGTAAGTAAGTAGATCACACAATATTATGAAGTAGAAGTAGAAGTAGTGAAATTCAGATCTACTTGAGTAAGTACCAGAAGTAGGGGAAAACTACTTGAGCACTTCGAAAAAGTAGAAGTACTTCGTTACTGACCACCTCTGGTTTTGAGTAGACGTCAAAAGTAGTAGAGAAATGGTGGATATAGCCGCATATCGTCTTTTAACTTAAAGAAACTAACTTCTCTAATATAATAAAGAAACAAAGGATAACCGACTTACGCATTTTGCAGAAATGCAGAGGGTAGTTCCCCCCGTGACGGATTGCTGCAGAGGTTTGATCAATAATTTCTGTAGCTGAAGGTGTGATGTCGCTACGGCTAGTGATTTTCGGTTTAAATGAGGGTGATATATGTGTATTCTTGGTATCATTTTCAAGGCTGCTTGCAAAATTACGTCACTCACTATCGGGCGATGAGTGGATTCCTAAACTAGAAGTAGTCCTGCCTGGCGATTTAAAACTCGGCTGACCTATCATGTCGATCAATGATTTCCGGTTCAATTGAGTACGGGTGCCATCTGCGTATAATGAAAAGTCGTTTGTGTTGAATAAAGTTTTATTATTAAACGAGTTTTCTCAAGGTTATTGTAATCTTTGCTGTAATTTTCCGTGTATGACGATCGAATCATTCTGGATCTCTATGGTGTGTAACCCGACGACACGGAAAAGTTCGCCTGGCGTGACTCGGCGTGTAATGGCGGGTTTGATTGACTGATGATGACAACTTATGCTGTGTTTCAAGCGTATGGTCAAGGTCACAGGAATCGGTGTAAAGTCCCGCTTGGTTGAATTGTCGTTCTTCGATGGGGGTCGGGGACAGTTGGTTGTTTTTAAGGGATACATTCAAAACTACTACCGTAACCCGCTGTCAGTCAGGCGCAGAGACGCGCGGACGTAAAGATTTGGTATTATGAAACCATCCTGCTCCTGTTTATATTTTAAAACTCAACTGGCGTATGATTTCTTTTGGATCTCTCGATCGATGATTTCCGGTTCAATCGAGTGTGACTGCAAGCTATCTGTGTGGTGCACGTGTTATCAAATCAAACTCGTTTGTGTCATTGAGTCCATGGTATATCACATTGATATGATTGTAAGCAGACAGTTTTGAATAACCATATGGGGTTCGATTGCTGCTACTTGCTAGCCGTCATGTTCAAGCGGTTGTTGACGACGTCCAAAGCTACTTGCCGCAGCTCAGGACAGTAGATGGCGTATGTGCCAGCAGCGAGCCTCGTATACGGTACAAACGAACGTCAATTTGCATGGAAAAGCAACGCGTTGGAGGATCTTTACTGGATTATTTTTGGATTTACGTTTATCCGGACCCGGATTTGTGGATTTTACATGCTACTCGCCAAATAATTTCGCTGCCAAATGATGTCCATTGTCCATGAATCAGCCGTGGTCGATCAAGCGTGATGCGATGATGTCAGTCGGAGTTCAAAATACTCGTTTGTATCAATTACATCAAAGTAGTCATTTTTCTTCTGACTCGTGACTCTTGCACCGATGTGGTTCCTGTATCGAGAACTACGATACTCGATTCCATTGTACGCCGACGAATCGGGGCTCGTATACTATACATATAAGCGTGAATTCGGATGGGAGTACAGCGTATTGGATGATTTTTACTGGATTACATTTGGATTTACGCATATCCGGACCCAGATGTTTTAAATTTTACATGCTACTGGCGGATTAATTGCGCTAGCAAGTGATGGCCATAAATCAGCCGTGATCGATCTAGCGTGATACGATGATGTCAGTCGGGCTTTAAAATACTTGTTTGGATTAATTATATCAACGTAGTCATTTTCTTCTGACTCGTGACTCTTCCGTCGATGTGGTTCCTGTATTGAGAACTATACGATACTCGATTCCATTGTACGCTGACGTATCGGAAAAGTTCGCCTCGTTTCGTAGGATACTGGTGGAATGGCTTAATTTCGCTGAATATGAGTTTGGGAATATTTGGCGTTATATTCGAGTGATAAAAAAAACTTATCTCTAGGCAAATAGACGTACTTGCTGAGTGATTATAGCCTGCGACCCAAATTCCCATTGTCTCTGTCCACAATCGCTTGTGAAGTGGTGCAATGAATCGGTGATCCGGCTCCTATTTTTCATATAATCCGTGTAAGCGACGCCTTCTAGAAGCTCAGAAGTGGGCAGTGTTACAAGTCGGTAGCTAAGGGACACAAATGACGAAAATCATCCTGGTGTAAATGACCGTATTAGTAGTCTACAAGCCCCATGAATATAACAAACAACGAATCAAACTCTACCCGCCATGCTATCAGCTCCAGTAGGACGTATTTTCAATATATTGAGATATGTAAATTTCATTGCTAATATTTTCAATCTTGCAAGCGAACCATCTTTTAAGGCGGCAATAATACAAGATTTGTCGTTATCGGCTAACGCTCTCAAGGGCGATTTGGTGTATGGAAATGTGAATATTGATTACGACGGTGCGATCTTGGACGGTTCGCCGCGGTAAACAATCCTTCATATCAGGAAACAATCATGCGCAGTCTGAAAATATAGTCGAACATTCGTACCATGCTACAATACCAAGCACAAAGCGTTATTGGAAAAAACATTGCGATGAAGCAGCGATCGACATGCATTGTACAAAGACATAACAATAGTCACGCACACATACACACTAGAATACTAGTCAGATTATCGGACCACGACCTAACATATCGATTTGGCTTTCCGCCCCATGCCACCTCATTTTGTCGCTTGCCTTTCATATTCTTTGCTTTAGTTTTCATTCGGTGTGCATTCCTCTTTTCTACTTTACCTATGCCAAGGTGGGTGTCTGATTTCAATGACTACTCCAAGCTCCAACTCGTTTCGACACCTTATGTCTTTCATTTTATCGCAGTTTTGTATAGTGTTTTGAAACGATGAAAATATTAATAAACTGACAATGATACACTAAATTCTCCCAAGAACAGCTACAATACAGTAACGGTCAGAGGTGGTCAGTAACGAAGTACTTCTACTTTTGGAAGTACTCAAGCAGTTCTGCTCTACTTCTGGTACTTACTCAAGTAGATATTATTTTCTCTACTTCTATTTCTACTTCGTAATATTTTGTGATCTACTTACTTACTTTTTCGCTATTTCCAGTTTATCAAGTAGAAGTAGTTTTATCCCCCAATACGAAAGCTAGCCTGAGGAGTTTCGGGGCTGTTTTCACGGAGGAACAAGATTCAATATTTATAAAAGTCAAGTAAAGCCCAGAAATTTTGTTGCACTTCGCGCATAGTAGTGATGAAGTGACAAATATGTTTTGATGAAAGTATCAGTGAATATAATTTAGATACCGGATTGTTTGGTTCCTATCACACCGCATTGTCGCCATTCAAATATTTCATCACAGTAAATATGACCCACCATAACGTTTAAAACTACCGATTCGCAATCTAGCAATTACCTGTGCTAATCTGGAAAATCCAGCTTTTTTGAACGCTACACCTGATTTAGCAGATCACCTTTGAAGTTTTATGGACAAAAGACATGCAATATATTTTCCGATTTTAAGAAGTGGTATTTGTATTTCACTGCAAGTATCATACTTTAAGTTCGAATTACTTTTAGTTCTTTTGTCTGCAGAAGATACATGTTGAAGCATATAAGCAAGTGTAGTAATGCCTCTATTTTCCGAAAATAAAGCTACACTAAATATAACTTTAACGATCCATAATATTTGTTATTACCGTATACTAATCACGTAAAAGTGATGAAACCGTATCCGATACAACTTCCACGTGTTGCTGTTCGCCTAAACTTGGGGCCTTATAATATAGGGCAGGGCGCCATGCCATGATATTCTCTAAAAACGGGGTCTTCTGGAAAACAAAGTGTTAGTGTCGCCTTTTCATATCAATACTATAAATTGCATGCCCATGATGCGAAACAATGCTTATTCTGTCGGGAATTGATACCTCCCATGATGCATTAATACGAATCAAGCTCTCTGCCCCTGCCGCATAGCTCGATTCGCAGATTTTGACAGTCCATGCGAACAGATTAAGTCTGTTTTCAAAACTACTTACTTACTTGAGTAAATGCAAAGGCAGTCAATTCTACTTCCACTTCAAGTAGTTTTAGGGGATCATTTTCGTTGAGCATTAAAATACGGTCTCTTGCAGAGCGTGATGGTCAAAAAAAAATGTGTGTCTCAAATATTCAGCGGAAACCGCCGTGCATTATTATACGAGACTCTTATATATGGCTTGGAATACATGCAGCACCGATGCCTTGTAATTCAGAGGCTGGTGTATCGAGAGCGTCCATGGCAGTTGATCGAATAACCATATGAGAAGATGGTCAAATATGATTGTTTACCTCTCTATTATAAATATTCTTTTTCGGAGTGTTTCCTTGTATATTCCCGAAAGCGACGACATAGAGCCGATTATTACTGATCTCCCGATGTGAGAATGAAACTCGTGAAAAGAAGCTTGTGATCTATAATGGATTACAGAATATTCCGATGTCAACGCTGACGTTCGTGAAAATGGTGCGATTCGTTATAGTTCTGATCTTGTGTGACTACCCCAAACAGTAGATTCTCGACTATAAAACGTTTGTGTAGCTATAATTCGTAACCAAGTTGTTGAACTAAGACATATGACAGTAGAATCGAATGCCATACATAAAAACTTATTCAAATACCTATACTAAGAGTGAGCATTACAACGTTGAGTCACTTGAAAAGTTGTCGTGGTAGCAGAATATTGTTTATGAATCGATATGGCCAGTAACAGTGGCATTGTTCGCACATTTAATGCTATTTATCGATATCGGGTTTCCTTATGAAATATCAGTGTGATAACCAAGTGCGTGCCAACTGCTCTTTGTCGATGCAAATAAACACCTGTCTCCCATATTGCTGTCTGAAAACAATCTGTTTTCATGCAATACGCATATTTGCACGCCAAGTCCTGCTAATTATGTTGTCCGTTCGATTTTGTATTGACATTAAGTGTCTTGTATCGCTCCTTTGGCGATGGTAATTTGCCGGAAAAAGTCAGCACCTAAGATTAAAAATTACCCAGAGAACGAGCTCTGTCTTCGTGACCTTTCAATATTCACCTATGGTTTTGAATTCACAGCAAATGACATTATTGTTGCCAATATGTGAATTGCTATCGAAGATTCGTAGTAATGGTTTTGTGTGTTTTTAGGATGATATATTTCTCAAATAGTTTCCCAAAATGAGAGACTGTTATGGAAAAACACTTCGATCCGGATCCGCCAGTATAAGGATGTGTATATATCGCGTCGGGCTCTCACCGCTCCGAATTATATAGACTCGCAACGTTCGCCAGGTTTTCGAGATTATCATACCCAAAACGTGCAGATTTAGCATCTGACGGATATTACTGGCTAGGGTTCGAAGACAAAATTAAATGTTTCGGATGCAGTATTTCACTCGAAAAATGGGTTGAAAAGGATTCGAATGTAAGTTGTCATGAAGCGAGTTGTGTTCGACACGTATTCAATATTCCCGTTGAAAGATCGAATTTCAGGAGTCTATTACGGGAGTTTAAATTCCAAATCGAGACACCGCAAGTCAATAACAGCGACATAAAACTTGCGAATATCATTGACCGAGAACACGCGTGTTTGATTAAGAACCTCGACTTGAAAAGGGAATCGAAGCGACGCGAAACCTTCAAGAAATGGCCTAGCTATCCAATACCCCCCACGCAGTAGGCGAGTTGGCGAAACAAGGGTTTTTCTATCTCGGTAACTTAGACAGAACGCAGTGCTTTAGCTGCTTCGGTGTTCTTCGCAATTGGAAACCCATAGACGACGTATCTGAAATACACCTTACACATTTTCCAAAATGTACTTTCGCGCGTGGTAGCTTTTCAGGAAATATCGCACTAGCTGAGCACGACCGCGGCAATTTGGACGACTTGCTTCACGAGAAAATACGACGGCTCACTATGAATGTGAAAGAACCAGATGAGCCCTCCGAGGATGAAAAACACTATCTTGCTGAACTATTCCCTTGCCTAAACCCCGCGAATCCTGTAATGTCGTCCTTGTCACGAAGAATAGCAGCCTTCGACGAAGGTTGGGATCCCGCTAAAATCAATGCTAGCGTTGAGCAACTAGCAAATGCGGGGTTTTATTACATCGATTCGGACAAGACAAAATGTTTTTACTGCAATGGCGGACTTCGGTGGGACCGGACAGACGAGGTTTGGACGGAACATGCTAAATGGTTTCCGCAATGCGAGTACGTACTTCGTATGAAAGGTATCGAATTCGGGCGACGCATCGAAAACACATATCCAAATCTCAATCGTCCGATTATTAGAAACCCCATCACGAATTTGGAGTTGACTAAACGCCAAAATGTTCTGCGGAGTCGTCAATCAAACGATGGATCACCGTTGAATTGCATCGAAAATGGGAGAGGCCGTGACGTGTAAACGATGTGAAATAAACATAAATGAATATGACTATAGCATGTGGACATCTTTGCATTGTTTCTAGACTTGTGGGACTGACGTAGAACGCAGTGGTGGCAGTCATGAAGTACTTCTATTTTTTCTCAGAATTGTGGTAGGTTTTAATATGTGAGTTGCTATCGAAGATTCGTAGTAATAGTCCTGTAGAATTTGGGTTCAACCTATAGAAAAAATTCTTATGCAGACGTATTATATACCGTTGGAAGGATAATTTTATCAGCTTTTCAATGATGGGTTTTGTCATTTTTTTTACCTTGGGGAAAACGTTATGACCAAAAACGTGCCAGGGGATAATGCACGATTTTGCCTAACATTATAATACAATTATAAGCTAAAATACGATGAATACGATACCTTAATAACAGAATACAACATTGTAAATTGAAACATTACTATCAGCAAAGCAAACTAACAATCGGACAGCAAAAACAATGAAACATAACTTTATTAGGAAGTATTTATCACACGTTTAAGGGGTAAAAGTTGACCGATACGGAGGTAATAGGCGAGATTTCAGCGAAACAAAGGGTTTTTCTTCTATAAGCAAGGTCATGGTTAAACCAAGTATAAAGATGTAAAAACGATATTTACAAGTTTTACCTAATTACACTACATACTCAAGTGCCTTGTGTTGGACTACTTCTATTTCTATCAGTTTTACTACCATAGTTAGAATGTCCCGTCAATCCAACTGATAGAAATAGAAGTAGTCCAACACAAGGCACTTGAGTATGTAGTGTAATTAGGTAAAACTTGTAAATATCGTTTTTACATCTTTATACTTGGTTTAACCATGACCTTGCTTATAGAAGAAAAACCCTTTGTTTCGCTGAAATCTCGCCTATTACCTCCGTATCGGTCAACTTTTACCCCTTAAACGTGTGATAAATACTTCCTAATAAAGTTATGTTTCATTGTTTTTGCTGTCCGATTGTTAGTTTGCTTTGCTGATAGTAATGTTTCAATTTACAATGTTGTATTCTGTTATTAAGGTATCGTATTCATCGTATTTTAGCTTATAATTGTATTATAATGTTAGGCAAAATCGTGCTTTATCCCCTGGCACGTTTTTGGTCATAACGTTTTCCCCAAGGTAAAAAAAATGACAAAACCCATCATTGAAAAGCTGATAAAATTATCCTTCCAACGGTATATAATACGTCTGCATAAGAATTTTTTCTATAGGTTGAACCCAAATTCTACAGGACTATTACTACGAATCTTCGATAGCAACTCACATATTAAAACCTACCACAATTCTGAGAAAAAATAGAAGTACTTCATGACTGCCACCACTGCGTTCTACGTCAGTCCCACAAGTCTAGAAACAATGCAAAGATGTCCACATGCTATAGTCATATTCATTTATGTTTATTTCACATCGTTTACACGTCACGGCCTCTCCCATTTTCGATGCAATTCAACGGTGATCCATCGTTTGATTGACGACTCCGCAGAACATTTTGGCGTTTAGTCAACTCCAACTTCGTGATGGGGTTTCTAATAATCGGACGATTGAGATTTGGATATGTGTTTTCGATGCGTCGCCCGAATTCGATACCTTTCATACGAAGTACGTACTCGCATTGCGGAAACCATTTAGCATGTTCCGTCCAAACCTCGTCTGTCCGGTCCCACCGAAGTCCGCCATTGCAGTAAAAACATTTTGTCTTGTCCGAATCGATGTAATAAAACCCCGCATTTGCTAGTTGCTCAACGCTAGCATTGATTTTAGCGGGATCCCAACCTTCGTCGAAGGCTGCTATTCTTCGTGACAAGGACGACATTACAGGATTCGCGGGGTTTAGGCAAGGGAATAGTTCAGCAAGATAGTGTTTTTCATCCTCGGAGGGCTCATCTGGTTCTTTCACATTCATAGTGAGCCGTCGTATTTTCTCGTGAAGCAAGTCGTCCAAATTGCCGCGGTCGTGCTCAGCTAGTGCGATATTTCCTGAAAAGCTACCACGCGCGAAAGTACATTTTGGAAAATGTGTAAGGTGTATTTCAGATACGTCGTCTATGGGTTTCCAATTGCGAAGAACACCGAAGCAGCTAAAGCACTGCGTTCTGTCTAAGTTACCGAGATAGAAAAACCCTTGTTTCGCCAACTCGCCTACTGCGTGGGGGGTATTGGATAGCTAGGCCATTTCTTGAAGGTTTCGCGTCGCTTCGATTCCCTTTTCAAGTCGAGGTTCTTAATCAAACACGCGTGTTCTCGGTCAATGATATTCGCAAGTTTTATGTCGCTGTTATTGACTTGCGGTGTCTCGATTTGGAATTTAAACTCCCGTAATAGACTCCTGAAATTCGATCTTTCAACGGGAATATTGAATACGTGTCGAACACAACTCGCTTCATGACAACTTACATTCGAATCCTTTTCAACCCATTTTTCGAGTGAAATACTGCATCCGAAACATTTAATTTTGTCTTCGAACCCTAGCCAGTAATATCCGTCAGATGCTAAATCTGCACGTTTTGGGTATGATAATCTCGAAAACCTGGCGAACGTTGCGAGTCTATATAATTCGGAGCGGTGAGAGCCCGACGCGATATATACACATCCTTATACTGGCGGATCCGGATCGAAGTGTTTTTCCATAACAGTCTCTCATTTTGGGAAACTATTTGAGAAATATATCATCCTAAAAACACACAAAACCATTACTACGAATCTTCGATAGCAATTCACATATTGGCAACAATAATGTCATTTGCTGTGAATTCAAAACCATAGGTGAATATTGAAAGGTCACGAAGACAGAGCTCGTTCTCTGGGTAATTTTTAATCTTAGGTGCTGACTTTTTCCGGCAAATTACCATCGCCAAAGGAGCGATACAAGACACTTAATGTCAATACAAAATCGAACGGACAACATAATTAGCAGGACTTGGCGTGCAAATATGCGTATTGCATGAAAACAGATTGTTTTCAGACAGCAATATGGGAGACAGGTGTTTATTTGCATCGACAAAGAGCAGTTGGCACGCACTTGGTTATCACACTGATATTTCATAAGGAAACCCGATATCGATAAATAGCATTAAATGTGCGAACAATGCAACTGTTACTGGCCATATCGATTCATAAACAATATTCTGCTACCACGACAACTTTTCAAGTGACTCAACGTTGTAATGCTCACTCTTAGTATAGGTATTTGAATAAGTTTTTATGTATGGCATTCGATTCTACTGTCATATGTCTTAGTTCAACAACTTGGTTACGAATTATAGCTACACAAACGTTTTATAGTCGAGAATCTACTGTTTGGGGTAGTCACACAAGATCAGAACTATAACGAATCGCACCATTTTCACGAACGTCAGCGTTGACATCGGAATATTCTGTAATCCATTATAGATCACAAGCTTCTTTTCACGAGTTTCATTCTCACATCGGGAGATCAGTAATAATCGGCTCTATGTCGTCGCTTTCGGGAATATACAAGGAAACACTCCGAAAAAGAATATTTATAATAGAGAGGTAAACAATCATATTTGACCATCTTCTCATATGGTTATTCGATCAACTGCCATGGACGCTCTCGATACACCAGCCTCTGAATTACAAGGCATCGGTGCTGCATGTATTCCAAGCCATATATAAGAGTCTCGTATAATAATGCACGGCGGTTTCCGCTGAATATTTGAGACACACATTTTTTTTTGACCGTCACGCTCTGCAAGAGACCGTATTTTAATGCTCAACGAAAATGATCCCCTAAAACTACTTGAAGTGGAAGTAGAATTGACTGCCTTTGCATTTACTCAAGTAAGTAAGTAGTTTTGAAAACAGACTTAATCTGTTCGCATGGACTGTCAAAATCTGCGAATCGAGCTATGCGGCAGGGGCAGAGAGCTTGATTCGTATTAATGCATCATGGGAGGTATCAATTCCCGACAGAATAAGCATTGTTTCGCATCATGGGCATGCAATTTATAGTATTGATATGAAAAGGCGACACTAACACTTTGTTTTCCAGAAGACCCCGTTTTTAGAGAATATCATGGCATGGCGCCCTGCCCTATATTATAAGGCCCCAAGTTTAGGCGAACAGCAACACGTGGAAGTTGTATCGGATACGGTTTCATCACTTTTACGTGATTAGTATACGGTAATAACAAATATTATGGATCGTTAAAGTTATATTTAGTGTAGCTTTATTTTCGGAAAATAGAGGCATTACTACACTTGCTTATATGCTTCAACATGTATCTTCTGCAGACAAAAGAACTAAAAGTAATTCGAACTTAAAGTATGATACTTGCAGTGAAATACAAATACCACTTCTTAAAATCGGAAAATATATTGCATGTCTTTTGTCCATAAAACTTCAAAGGTGATCTGCTAAATCAGGTGTAGCGTTCAAAAAAGCTGGATTTTCCAGATTAGCACAGGTAATTGCTAGATTGCGAATCGGTAGTTTTAAACGTTATGGTGGGTCATATTTACTGTGATGAAATATTTGAATGGCGACAATGCGGTGTGATAGGAACCAAACAATCCGGTATCTAAATTATATTCACTGATACTTTCATCAAAACATATTTGTCACTTCATCACTACTATGCGCGAAGTGCAACAAAATTTCTGGGCTTTACTTGACTTTTATAAATATTGAATCTTGTTCCTCCGTGAAAACAGCCCCGAAACTCCTCAGGCTAGCTTTCGTATTGGGGGATAAAACTACTTCTACTTGATAAACTGGAAATAGCGAAAAAGTAAGTAAGTAGATCACAAAATATTACGAAGTAGAAATAGAAGTAGAGAAAATAATATCTACTTGAGTAAGTACCAGAAGTAGAGCAGAACTGCTTGAGTACTTCCAAAAGTAGAAGTACTTCGTTACTGACCACCTCTGACCGTTACTGTATTGTAGCTGTTCTTGGGAGAATTTAGTGTATCATTGTCAGTTTATTAATATTTTCATCGTTTCAAAACACTATACAAAACTGCGATAAAATGAAAGACATAAGGTGTCGAAACGAGTTGGAGCTTGGAGTAGTCATTGAAATCAGACACCCACCTTGGCATAGGTAAAGTAGAAAAGAGGAATGCACACCGAATGAAAACTAAAGCAAAGAATATGAAAGGCAAGCGACAAAATGAGGTGGCATGGGGCGGAAAGCCAAATCGATATGTTAGGTCGTGGTCCGATAATCTGACTAGTATTCTAGTGTGTATGTGTGCGTGACTATTGTTATGTCTTTGTACAATGCATGTCGATCGCTGCTTCATCGCAATGTTTTTTCCAATAACGCTTTGTGCTTGGTATTGTAGCATGGTACGAATGTTCGACTATATTTTCAGACTGCGCATGATTGTTTCCTGATATGAAGGATTGTTTACCGCGGCGAACCGTCCAAGATCGCACCGTCGTAATCAATATTCACATTTCCATACACCAAATCGCCCTTGAGAGCGTTAGCCGATAACGACAAATCTTGTATTATTGCCGCCTTAAAAGATGGTTCGCTTGCAAGATTGAAAATATTAGCAATGAAATTTACATATCTCAATATATTGAAAATACGTCCTACTGGAGCTGATAGCATGGCGGGTAGAGTTTGATTCGTTGTTTGTTATATTCATGGGGCTTGTAGACTACTAATACGGTCATTTACACCAGGATGATTTTCGTCATTTGTGTCCCTTAGCTACCGACTTGTAACACTGCCCACTTCTGAGCTTCTAGAAGGCGTCGCTTACACGGATTATATGAAAAATAGGAGCCGGATCACCGATTCATTGCACCACTTCACAAGCGATTGTGGACAGAGACAATGGGAATTTGGGTCGCAGGCTATAATCACTCAGCAAGTACGTCTATTTGCCTAGAGATAAGTTTTTTTTATCACTCGAATATAACGCCAAATATTCCCAAACTCATATTCAGCGAAATTAAGCCATTCCACCAGTATCCTACGAAACGAGGCGAACTTTTCCGATACGTCAGCGTACAATGGAATCGAGTATCGTATAGTTCTCAATACAGGAACCACATCGACGGAAGAGTCACGAGTCAGAAGAAAATGACTACGTTGATATAATTAATCCAAACAAGTATTTTAAAGCCCGACTGACATCATCGTATCACGCTAGATCGATCACGGCTGATTTATGGCCATCACTTGCTAGCGCAATTAATCCGCCAGTAGCATGTAAAATTTAAAACATCTGGGTCCGGATATGCGTAAATCCAAATGTAATCCAGTAAAAATCATCCAATACGCTGTACTCCCATCCGAATTCACGCTTATATGTATAGTATACGAGCCCCGATTCGTCGGCGTACAATGGAATCGAGTATCGTAGTTCTCGATACAGGAACCACATCGGTGCAAGAGTCACGAGTCAGAAGAAAAATGACTACTTTGATGTAATTGATACAAACGAGTATTTTGAACTCCGACTGACATCATCGCATCACGCTTGATCGACCACGGCTGATTCATGGACAATGGACATCATTTGGCAGCGAAATTATTTGGCGAGTAGCATGTAAAATCCACAAATCCGGGTCCGGATAAACGTAAATCCAAAAATAATCCAGTAAAGATCCTCCAACGCGTTGCTTTTCCATGCAAATTGACGTTCGTTTGTACCGTATACGAGGCTCGCTGCTGGCACATACGCCATCTACTGTCCTGAGCTGCGGCAAGTAGCTTTGGACGTCGTCAACAACCGCTTGAACATGACGGCTAGCAAGTAGCAGCAATCGAACCCCATATGGTTATTCAAAACTGTCTGCTTACAATCATATCAATGTGATATACCATGGACTCAATGACACAAACGAGTTTGATTTGATAACACGTGCACCACACAGATAGCTTGCAGTCACACTCGATTGAACCGGAAATCATCGATCGAGAGATCCAAAAGAAATCATACGCCAGTTGAGTTTTAAAATATAAACAGGAGCAGGATGGTTTCATAATACCAAATCTTTACGTCCGCGCGTCTCTGCGCCTGACTGACAGCGGGTTACGGTAGTAGTTTTGAATGTATCCCTTAAAAACAACCAACTGTCCCCGACCCCCATCGAAGAACGACAATTCAACCAAGCGGGACTTTACACCGATTCCTGTGACCTTGACCATACGCTTGAAACACAGCATAAGTTGTCATCATCAGTCAATCAAACCCGCCATTACACGCCGAGTCACGCCAGGCGAACTTTTCCGTGTCGTCGGGTTACACACCATAGAGATCCAGAATGATTCGATCGTCATACACGGAAAATTACAGCAAAGATTACAATAACCTTGAGAAAACTCGTTTAATAATAAAACTTTATTCAACACAAACGACTTTTCATTATACGCAGATGGCACCCGTACTCAATTGAACCGGAAATCATTGATCGACATGATAGGTCAGCCGAGTTTTAAATCGCCAGGCAGGACTACTTCTAGTTTAGGAATCCACTCATCGCCCGATAGTGAGTGACGTAATTTTGCAAGCAGCCTTGAAAATGATACCAAGAATACACATATATCACCCTCATTTAAACCGAAAATCACTAGCCGTAGCGACATCACACCTTCAGCTACAGAAATTATTGATCAAACCTCTGCAGCAATCCGTCACGGGGGGAACTACCCTCTGCATTTCTGCAAAATGCGTAAGTCGGTTATCCTTTGTTTCTTTATTATATTAGAGAAGTTAGTTTCTTTAAGTTAAAAGACGATATGCGGCTATATCCACCATTTCTCTACTACTGTCAAAAGGGTGCACTACGACGAAAAAGGTTGAAGAACACTGGTCTATTCATATCTCGAGAAGGTGTCATTGGGCTATTGCTATTGTTGAAGACCGTAGATGTTTGAACGGAAGCGATATTTCTGGACCTGGATTCGTGCAACAGTGGTGTGACACAAAGGTGTCCAGAATCTTTTTTGAATCAACAAATATAGACTTTTAGGACTTTTAGTTCAGGGCAGTGGTTTTCAGTCGCCGGTCCGCGAACCGATATCGTCCCGTGGTGAGTTTCCTGTCGGTCATTCAAATATATCAGACCTTTATATTTCAATTTCAAACTGCTAGAAGTTGAACGTTTGTCCATTAATTACAGAAATAGAAGATAATTTTTTTAATGGATTGCGAAATTTGCAGCGAAGCCTATTCTTCTGTATAGCGTCGTAATATAGAGTTCACGGTCTGCTTTGGACTTAGCGTATACGTCACAATGCTTAAAAGTAGCCTACACCTCGTTTAGGAACGTTTATATAGGTGAAAGCTCCAAGAAGACTCTTAAACAAAGTTTGTTAAATTGCGAAAGCACAGTTTAGCAACATTTAACAGTAGAATAAAGGCTAACAAACAGCAAACGAGCAAACTGAACAGGAAAGGAAAGGGCGTAATATATCTTTGTCCTTGGTGTTTTTGCCGCATATACACCGACTCATGATATTCACGATCTGCGCATATGCATACGCATGGGTGTATAATGTGCATATGCCACTGGACAAGGAAGGTGCAGATATAGCCATTTTAAGGCTTTCAAGTCTTGCACCCTTCCCCCATGCTATCCCAATAATGCATGAGCGCCAAGCAGGGAATTCATGGATTCCAGTGTTACTAATCAGATCCTTGGGCTGACCCGCCCTAGGATCGAACCCACGGACGCTTCCCCATTACGCCATCTTGTCAGTTAAACTGAATTTGGTGTCTTTCTAACAGCATCACGACTTACAGAAACAATAATAGAGACATGCACTTAGAGCTTGTCTAATATAAGACGGCAGCATTGAATGAAGTGTCCATTTTTACTTTTTAGTCGTATAGCTACATTTGTCGTATAGTTGCAATTCGGGCTAATTTCGATTATTGAAAGTTCGCTGGTCCGCAAAGTCAAAAAGGCTTTGACGGGGTGTCGATATCGTAAGCCCCGGTTAAGAAACACTGGTTTCGGGCATATTTCTTCTATTGGAAAATATTAGTAATCATTTGTCTCATCGAATTGTAAACGCTAAGACAATAACATGCAGTCGATATCAATAAATCAATTTAAAAATGAAGTTCAAGCAATTATGTATGCATGTGTTGTATACAAACTGCTCACCTTCGCTGATCAGTCCGTACTCACGTCTGAAAAGTTCCGCAGGGTTGATCACTACACCTAGTCGACTATAGCCGATGACTAAAATAGTTTTAAGGGGCAATGCGCTCTAAAAATGATGTGGTGTCAAATTGAAGCGCAGATCTAAAAATAAAATTTGGCCGCAGCTGTTTTCTTCAGAAAGCCACCGTAATGGAGCTGCAATTAAATGAATTTTGCATAAGAGCCGTTACGCACTAGCGACCGATTTCTTAACCCGTTGCGAAATTTCTGGTGCGATATTTTCACCGCCGCACTTACGTCCATACTATAGCTTCATTTCTTTACGCAGTGCGTGGAAAACATATGATGTGTCGCTCACTTTGCTTCCACACTTCATATGACGCAACAGCACGGACTGTCAATGGCACTTGCAAGTTGCAACTTATGTATGTATTTGTATAATCACCATACTGGTCGAGGCCCGGTTGCACGCTACAGGTATACTGTGCTGTGCTATGCTAGTGACTTTTGATCTGACACCAGCCAGGATTGAACAATGAACATTATCAAGGACACGTTCAAAATCACTATAAATATTAGAAGCAGCTGCCCTCTACAGGGAATCATCCGAATGAAGTCACAGCCACCGAATACGTTTTTCACCAACGGATATTGCCGTATTACTTTACCGTATGCACTACAAAAGGGTATCAGTTTACAATTGCATCAAATGAATTCGATCGGGGGCCATTGGCAAAGCAGGATACCGGCAGTGTACAACGGAGCGTCGACAATATGGTGATTATGCTAGGGATACCATATTTTGGAAATTTGAAAAGAGAACACTTTTTCAGAATTTCATGCACGCAAAACCAGAGTAAAATCCTGAAAAAATGTTAAATTTTTCACACTTCGTGGTCGGTTGACCAACAAAAAGGTCAACTTTCTCGCTCAGTGCCCGAATTACGGTTTTTCTTTCACATTGTCAAGTGGTTGACTAAAAAAGGCCAACTTTCCGGCTCAGCTCCCCGAAATACCCGCCGGAGCGTACTTAGGTGCTAATTTACGGCATCTCAGTCGAATTTGGCAGTAAATTTGACTATAATTCTCAAAACAAAGGACAAAATCTCCAAAAAGAGGACGGGCTTCTCCGAGGACGCTTTCAAAAAAGTCAAAAAAGAGGACAAATCCTCTTAAACCCTAGATTATGCATATGTTGCAAGTGGCATTGCGAGTCTGTGCTGTTGTATCATTCGGAAGTAAACTGAGTGTCGCAGCATATTTTTATCTATCATATAATAGTAATACATAAAGAGCTTGAGCTACAATATGAAGGTCGCGTCGAGCAAACTCGACGGTGAAAACATCGCGCCAGAAATTTCCCAACGGGTTAAGAATCGATGGAGCGCAACCGCGTCAGTACCTTTTATACAAAATTTATTTGATATCAGTTCCATTACGGTGGCTGCCTGAATAAAATGACTACGGTCGAGAATTTATTTTTCAATCTGCGCTGCAATTTGAGACAACATCATTTTTAGAGAGCAGTGCCCCTTTAATGTAGCTGAAATTTAAAACGTATACCCCGTCAGCGTTATACAGTTTCACTCAATTGAGCAGCGTAAATTGATGGTATACGACCGATTCAAACAGGTAATATTTCCAACATCGAGATAGTTACTTGATGGTACATGTCAAGTCACAAGCTGCTGAAGTGACATTGCCCCGGGTGATGAATAATAACGAAGGTCATATAAATAGGGCTGGGCAACATCGTGAGTGATTCGATTCTGAATCACGCAATATCCTTCGAGTGGAGTAGAGTGATCGAGTATCACTCATTATGACGTCATAGTAGAATGTAATACGTCAAAGTTCAAATATGTACCGTTTATGCCACCACAAAGAATATAATGCCTATTATCCATCTCATAAAATATACTTTGGTATTTTTCCGACCATACCGATTTCATTCCACTTGGTGACAAATGTTGTGGGATAATCGTCACTTCGAAAATGAGCTACGTCCAGTAACCTTCGTAGCTTTGTACTGTAGGATTCGTATGCTACGATACCGTCAAGCAAGGTTTCAAGGCTACAATAGTGAAAATTGGTACAGTATAGAAATTATAATTCTCGTTGATAAATTAAATCTGAGTGGTAAGAAGCGTATAATTCCAGTACTCGAAAAAATCTTTTTTTTACTACTGCACCCGAAGCATTAAAATTAATACTCGATTCAGATTCGAGTACTCGAATCACTGAGCCCAATCCTACATCTAGATCGGTGGCCGGCAACCTTTGTATCGGACACGACTCCAATTTAAAGGAAAATAGACTCACGCGACCACACTTTGTCTTCCGTTATGGAGGAAAGAATTTGAAGAAATGCGGAAAGGGTTACGTAGTCACAATTATAGAGAAATGTAACTAGAGAAAAGTATTTGAAAATAACTGTATTGATAAATTTCCATTGTTTCCATATATGAACTTGATTGTCGCAATCTAATTTGCACTGTCAATGCGATGTTTGGTTTTCAATATAATCATACTACCACCCATACAGAGATAGTGCGCAAATCTTTTGCTGTTGAAGGTGTCTGCATTTGTCCGAGAATGATATTATGAGAACCGAATATGTAGTACGAATAGTGAAGTTGCGACGGTCAACAGGTAGGCTAGTTCAGAGCAAACTCCTTCAGCTCTTGTAGATGTAGCTGTTATGTATTTCGCATACCTACAATCAATATTGGATGCGTATAGTATAGGCTACTTTCTTACGTTTCCTGTGAGGAGTGTGCTAAGGAAGCAAGACGTCGTTAATTGCATCAGTCAAATTTTAGAATTTATATCTTTACGAATGTAATGCTCAGGAAATCGGACTCCCGATCCTGAGCATCAGCGCCCGCCAGTGCCTTGAAAAGTAAAACTGTACAGTGTATTGTTTATAAACCATCATCGTGAAAGGTCATATGCTACAAACTTTTACAAAGTTAAGGCGCGGCTCGTGCCTCGTCGCAAAACTATTAGGATTTGGTGCTTGCGCCGCGGTGTGACATGATGAAGCAAGCATTACGCAAAAGCATAATTAAATGTTCCGAACTAGAAACCATCATCTTCTTTACGGTAATAATTTGTAGACTGGTAGTTGTGGCGACCCCCAAAAAACCTAAGGCGACCTGACATGGAATCGAGACCTATAGGTTGCCGACCACTGATATAAATGAAGGAAGGTTCTAGGATGGCTGTAAATATTGTCAATGTCTACAATAGTTTTTTTTTATGAATATGGAAACCATCACAAAATGCCATCTCGCACCCCAAGACTTCACTTGATGACAACAGCAGGGCGATTGTTCAGTTCACTCAACACTTTAGCACCAGCGCTACCACGGCCTGCCTCCTGACAATATTCAATCATATTCTTAAATATGAACCTGGTATGCGCTCCAGAGTGAAGAATTCAAATATATTATGAGATAAGGTCATATACCTCAAATAAGCCAATATACGCTATCAGATATCTGAGATACATGACCACTTGATCAGTTACAAGTGACATCAAAACCGAAACAGACAGAGCTAAAGACCATAAACACAGGGGCATTTATATGCGAATTTCAACCATGGAACTATATTACAAAATGCGAGATTCTAAGAATTATATACATCACCATCCATTACACTTAAGATTAATTAGTTCCTACGTATATCGCGGTTCCACAGCGTTGATCACCGAGACTACAGCGCAAAACTGCTTATGGTGTTAAAATGGCAATTCCTAAAATATGTGCTATGTAGAAGAAGCTACGGGACAATACCGCCGAGTGATTTTAACAATTCAACTCATATGACCACTTGACCAGTATATGAACTGCTATACTGGATGCGGCGATTGAGTCCGACAGGTAAATAATATGCTCCACGTAAGAGGAGCGAAATATTTATCTGATGGTGAAGGTACGGATATACCGTGTCAATTGACGACGCGCAGAAAAAATATTGCCTCGGGTGAAGACTAGGGATGGTGTGAACGTGAGGTTCACGTTCGCGTTCTGTGTGTGAACCTCAGAAATTTGGAGGTTCACGTTCACAAACCAACCTTGGTAAGTTCTGCACTGTGAACCTTTTTTTATATTACAATTTTTCACGTCATTATAACACCTTTGATTGAAAGTTATTGCAGTTCAACTGCGGGCCACTATATGCATGGCGCTGGCAGCTTAAAAAATCAACACTAAACGAGCATGCACCCTGACAATCTCAAAAATTTTACTTGCTTAGTTACAAAAGTTTGCTCGAGTATTTATTGACTCTCTGCTGCGAGCTTTACCCGCAATCATACAGCATCAAGAACGAAATGCCCTACTTGTAGGTAGTCAGCGAATGATGCTTATATTTAACCAATCAATGAAATTGATATCGTTGTCTAGCAGTCGAACAGGGTCAATCTTGATTTCATAGGTTTATTGTATCATAAAAACCAAATCCGTGTGATTGGAGTGTTGACTACTGCTGTAGGCTATAACTTATTAATATCGGTTGCAAGTAGGCCTAGAGAAACCCGTTTCACACTATGCTCAATATCAACGTAGCAATACTCAGACGGCGAATACCTTGCCCGGTCTGGCCTAGACCGTAAGCATATGTATTCCCTTGCAAGTCCTCGTCGAAATTGTTGACAAACCGACGGGAGATATTGATTTTATATAATTAATTATTTTTTCTTTTGATTGTCCTATAGTTGATACATTTGGCGACGTTTAAACCGTCAATATTTCATTCAGCATTGTGGCATTATGTGGCCAGAGTTGTCACTAGGTATCGTGTATAAATAAGCTATCACTTCACTGAAATGTAGGGTTGGAAATAGCAATATGACGTCACATGAGGTCATGAGGTTCACGTTCGCGTTCACACAGAACCTTTCAAAAAGGTTCGCGTTCACACGAACCTGAACCTTTCACAGGTTCACACCATCCCTAGTGAAGACACTTGGACACAAAAGAGACGCTTTGGACTACACAACTTCATAACACATTTGAATAATATATTCATATTTATTCCCGAAGCTTTTCGGCTGACACTCATCAGGGGATACCGTCACACTTGGATACGTCGTCGATATGCAATAATTTGAATTAACGAATTGCTTCCCAAATTTCTGAGAGATTTCAATTCCACCCGAAAAATTTTTTCACGAAGAGTGCGATTCAGGGAGACTTGGATTTTTCGTTTTCAATATATCATTATATAGTGTCCTTGCAATCCGAGCCCCACCATACAAATGCGAATCGCAAAGGAAAATTATGCGCCCCATAAAATACCAAGTTGCAATCCTGTGATGCGTCTCACGAACAAAGGTTTTTCTGGTATGTTTGGGCGATTCTAATAGAGTTTCACTATTCCTACAATCCTGATGGGAGATCATGAAATAACAACATGCAATAAGTTATTACTAAACCGGAAGATGAATCATCATTAATTTTATACTCAAATGTTTCGAGGATAACCCCTCTCTCAGTTCTATCAGTTAATCTGATCACGAGAGCTGAGACAGTGATATGAGAAACTACCAACATTTATTTGAAATTTATTCAAGAGGTTTTTCGCGCAAGGCGCAACTATAGAAACCAAATTCCAATGACTTTTCCTTACATTTGCACTCGCGATTTTGGTGAAGATATAGTAAGCCTGCGGGGATGTCCTGGATCTATAATTAGAAACTTTAACGCATATGGTATATCTCCAGAAGTCGGTGATGGCACAGAACACCACAAGGTATTTTTGCGGTGTGAAGTTCGCAGTAGCCAATTTGACATAACTATTTGTCGCCCACATGAGTCATTACGACTCTCCGCTCGGATGAGGCGGCCGTATATGCTATGTTATCGAAATGCAGCTTATTACGGAATCGGTGTATTATGTGATCCGGGGTGTGCAAGTTCTGAGTAAACGTTAGACGCTCGCACCACGACAAAATAGGTTGAAGACCACTGTATTAAGTATAAGAAAATAAGTGTTATTAACAACAAAATAATACTTGTTTGGTTTAATGGTTAAAAAGAATGGTATCATGTAATATTTTCAACACTATTTTATTCACATTAACCCCAGACGCATGGAATATTAAGAAACTTGTCTTGGTCGCTGTCTCCAGAGCAGTGTGTGGCTTGATGAAAAAGCCTTGTTATTTTGGTAACTTCGCTATAGCTGGTCTTCCGAAATTCGCCCTCCATCAACCTCAGCCGAGTCGTCTGAATGTCTCTGTCGCAGTGTGTTTTCTATTGTACACCTTAAACGCGGCGATCTGCTCGACACAAACTAAAAAGACAGGTTCATGTCTGGCTTCAGTAAACAAATATTTAGTGCTCCACAATCTTCTTGAAAGTGCGGCATTCGGCCCTCACCTTTTTGACATGCCCGTTCATCAGTTATGGGCGATGGTTACTGCTAATGACGATGACCTAACTTGTTTAACGAATTAGGGATTTGTAAATGCAACTATTTGATGCAGAGACCGTTTAATAAGTAGGTCGAATTTTTTTTTGACATGTCAAAAAAAGTCAAAATTAGGTCAAAAAATGTCGAAATTGTTTACAAAGTTGAAGATTTTCATCATTCGGCATTTTACAGCTTGTAGCCTACCTTATGGGCCTACCGTTGTAGACGGACCATTGTCTGCTCATTGTGAATAATAAACATTCATATGAAGCAAATAAGTTGACACGCGGTGTTATGATCAACGTACCGCAATATCCCAACTGAAGCAAGACTGCGTGGTCATTGCATGGTTCTTATATCAAGAAGCGCATGATGAAAAATTGTGATGTAGACAACATTGCCAGGAAGAAGCAACACGGTTTGGCGCCAGCAGTGTACGCACAACTTCAGTGCTGTCAGCCAACAACTGCTTTTGTTGAACGTTCTTTCTCCACTCTTGGCAAGCTACTTAGTAAGGGCAGACACGTTCTACCCGAGGATATAGGAAAGTATCTTTAGTTGTACTACATAAATTTTAATCATTTCCACCATAATGCGTGATGTAATTACTGGAATTCTTCATAGGCCATATTCCGGTAAAATAATGTCTTTTCATGTAAAAATTTGTCAGTTTCTGAGGCAGAAAAGTTTTGGTCAAATTACTTCGTAATGACAGACTGTCCCAGCCAGAAATGAAGATACGTAGTAAAATTCTAACATTATATGGGAAGACACCTAATATGCATACGTTGGGTCAAATTTGGTCAAAATCATTTGTTTTTAGGTAAAAATCGCTCTTGTAATAAGTAGGCTAATGTAAGAATGGAAAGAAAGAGGTTTGAACCAATTTACTGTGTATGGAATAAACTACTGTGTTGTGACGGCACACTTTGCTATATAGGTTTTACTTTGCACCTGGATTGCGCATGGCAGAGAGAGAGAGAGAGAGAGAGAGAGAAAGATCCGGATTATTTTGGCCTGCCCCATCGCAATGCTTTCACGATGGAGTTGAGATGAATACGACTTGAGATTATTTAGTCTGCATAAGTATTCTTTTCTCTTCCATGCAAGTCGTGGATGCTGGGCGCCTATATAGCGGGAGAGCGGCGAATATCAGTTTTTGAGTCTTTGGTCTGAACAGGCAGGGGAATTAACCCACGACCTACTGATCAGGAAGCCGGACACATCGCTATTACGCTATCGCGTTTGTCGCCTACATAATTACCGCACACAAATATACAGGCTTCAAGGTAAATTCTAGGGATGGTGTTCTGTGTGTGAAATTTTATTCCGCTCGTGGCCCTGGAACTCCCACAATCAGCCTCGAATATTTCATTGTTATGGAGATTGGCATTGGGACGCAACAATGCTGTCTGGCGAAACGAGAGAGTAGCTCAGGACGTAACAATGCTGTCTGGCGAAACGAGAGAGTAGATCAAGAGAAAAAGAACCAGACACCATCGTTGCGTCTCAATGCCAATCTCCATAACAATGAAAAATTCAAGGCTGATTGTGGGAGTTCCAGGGACACGAGCGGAATAAAATTTATACTTTGGTAATCAGTGCAGAGTCAGCTTTCGATTGATACCCGTTTTAACAAATTAAATGCTCGGCAAGCCGGTAAAAAATGACCGTCAAATTGCCTGTAGCCAAATGGAAATTGTGACGTGATACAATTTCACCGAGGTGTGAGATTTGCCTGTGTCGACACCATATAGGACACTATGGTGTACCATCAGTGTACATTAATATAAGCGTAGGGTTGGAAGTAGCAATATGACGTCACAAGTTTCATGTTCTCGTTCACATCACACAGAACCTTTCGAAAAGGTTCGCGTTCACACGAGCCTGAACCTTTCAGAGGTTCACGCCATACCTAGTAAATTCATCTCGGGCTCAGTTTTAACGGCATAGTTCACCCACGCATTAACATATCACAGTAGGTTTTATGTTTTGAATTACAAGCAACTTCTCGCAGTCATGCCAGAATAGTGTTACGGACAGCTCTGGTGCGGTCACTACCCAAATTTAGACCATTCGCTACCTATGTCGAATTTCGAAAGTTGTTATTCGTCTATATTTTTACGTATAGGGTGCATTCGTTACATAATGTTCACATCAGCTCAGGTAGGCCTATTCATATAACTATCAGTAATCCGAACGTCCATCAGTTTCCACGACAGTGCAGCAAGTTCAATTACCAACGCAAAAATAATTGCAAACAGTAGCCCACCAAGACGAGCATTCCCGCAACTATTATGAATAACTCTCTCTTCATTTTTGCAAACACATATATGTCCCACTGAGAGGATGCTAGGGCTCCTTTTATGTTCTCATGTGGAAATTCTTGTTCTGGAACTTCTTTCTGTAGAAACCTGCAAAGCGGCTCCCATCCATCAGATAAATGAAAAAGAAGAAGTCTGTGCTTGTGACGGCTCTGAAATCACAACAAAAATATAGATGCTTAAACGCATCTACTCAACGCTAACTCAACGAATTAATTGTTCATGGATGGGCCACCTCATTTTGTCGCTTGCGTCTTATATTCTCTGCATTACTTTTCATTCAGTGTGCATGCCGCTTATTTACTTCGCCTAGGCTAAGGTGGGTGTCTGATCTTAAAGGCTACTCCAAGTTGTTTCGACACCTTCCTATCTTTTCATTGTATCGCAGTCTTGTGATGTTTTGAAACGATGAAAATATTAATAAACCTGATTGATTGATTGATTGATTGATCATTGCTTGGGCAAGCCATTTTCGCCAGCCCTGGCGACGTCATTGGTAATATTAGAAGTGAAATGAGATTTGATCACCAATGGTTAAATATAGCTTTCTATGAATGCCACCGAACATCTACCCTGACACAATAAATTGGTCAATGGTCATCAGATGCAGTTTGGCCCGTATTTCTCAAGCCAATATCAAACATTTCTGTCAACATGCAGCGTTCATATTTGGCAACGCTTTCATCGCCTCTGATTTTTGCAGGGCACTGCACGGGGTCGCATGTTCGCCGAATCTTGGTGTGTCCTGGCACGGAGGTAGCCGACGCCAAAATCTCGGTGCCTAAAAGTGCCGTACCCGCAGGCTGCACAGTAGGGGTGTTCAAAAATGACTTTTTTCTCAAATTGTACTGGCTACTCGATAAAATTGTTAGGTTACCTAATTTATAGGCTGCACACTAAATTTGGTTCAATTCCAACCAGTAGCCGCATTGTTACAACACAAAAAAGTTATTTATTTATTATGTAAGATAAATAAATAAAATTCAAAATTTTCTGTTCACCCAATGAAATTGTTAGGTTGTCTATAGAGACGAAGCTCACCCAACTTGGTATTCTTCTCCTGTAGCAATGCGGCTACTGGTGGGAATTGAACCAAATTTGGTTTGCAGAGTTTTTTAACCAACCTAACAATTTTATCAAGTATAGCCAGTACAATTTGAGAAAAAAAAAGTAATTTTTGACACCCCTACTGCACAGTTCGCACCACGAGACTAAATAAACCCAACGGCCTCATGTGATACTAGAAATATAACGTTGTCTCATGATTTCGAATACAGTTCGACTCATGTCTCTAAAAACAGGTAGTAATTTGAGGCGGGGTACTCATCAGACATGGGGTAATCGCGATTAGTAATCGTAATCGATTACGACGATTACAGCATTTTCAAGTAATCGTAATCGCAATCGATTACATTCGAAAAAAATCCAAAGTAATCGTAATCGTAATCGACTACTTCACATATCTAATCGATGTTTTTGTGAAAGGACGATTACTTTTTATTTGTATAATGAATATGACATAACCGAACATTCGTGAACAAGGAAGAGATATTCTACCAGGTTATTGAAACGGTTGATTTTCAAACGCCACTTCTCATTATTACGTCAGAAGCATTAGCTTTGCTCGTCCTTGCGTAAGAAGTATCCACACGTAGTAAATATATATTCGATGTACATTGTTGTGTTATACGGCCGTAAACCAAACTTTACGCTGATTGGTTGAGAGAAAATGGCCATGGATACGACGCAGCAACGGAGGACGCTGCATTTACTTCAACATATAGTCGGCACTACGATGTATTCCTAGCCTATAGCCGTGTAGACTGTATAAAAACGACAAGATTACAGTTAAATGTTTATTTCTTCATCAATAATGAAATTAGGAATGGAAATAAAATATTTAATAACATATACTGAAATATAATGCCGAAATAGCCTACTACTGTGTTTATGAATGCAGTGCCACCAATGGCAATGAACTGGGGAAGAACAGATCTTTCCATTCATTTTCTTCCAACGCAAAGGACAGAAAGGCTTGGGAAGGCAGAGTATAAGAAGGCAGGGACTATTTGTGGCATAAATTTGGCCTGAATTTGATGCCAATAAGAGTGATTTACTTGTAATTATCTAGCAGCAGTCAAATAAAAACTCCTTTCCTGTGATTTCTGCCCAAGTTCAAATTTCATGAACTCATTGCATGTGCTGTTACGATACCTCAAGCACACCAGTGCAGATGAGGTCTGCTCAGCTAGAATCACTCTATTATGTGAAGCACCCAGATTTCCATATGGAAAAAGAACATGACCAATCTTTGCTACATTCACATGCGTGATGCTTAGTAGTCTTGAATGGCGCTTTCTTCATGCAATAACCCCCACAATATTGAATACCTGTTCATACTGTACTGTCATTGAAGTGATTTGAAAAGAGATGTTGCATATGGAGTACCTGCTGTCTTGTTCCCCTCAAAGCAGTCCAAAACCCTACCAAAATTGCTACTTGTGAGTCGAAGAGCCCTATGTATTTACCCCATTCTGCACATTCTCTCTGTTCTGATGTTCTGTGGGCTTAGGTAGCTAATCTGCATATGACTGACTTCGTTGGCTTCTCACCCTAAGATTCAGGTGATGGATTTGAAGATTCCATTTCAAGGCTACACGATGACGATTCTAGATCAGGATCACCAGATGACAATGTAAGATTTGCATGTGCACTGTGCAGCATCCACAACATTGCAGGAAGACAGTTGACACGGCATGGAGTTCAGGGTCCGCCTCTTTGCAATGCGCATAATCTTCTGCTTCACCACGGAGATTGCGACTGGGAATCGCACCTCTCTTTAGACGTGACTGTATTGGTATATCTATAATGCACTAGCAGCATAATCTTCCTTGCAAAATTGGTAGGAGCAAATTATTATTATATTCTTTATTCACAGTAAAACTGGTAGATACACACATAATCCGGGGAGCAACCTGCCCCCAAAGGAAAATGGCGAGATTGGAGTAAATTTTTAAAATTTCAGTAATACATTCAAATTGTTATTCCTATGCAATACACGGAGAAGTCAGATTACAGAATTGCAGCAGATGAAGAATTGGCAAGGGTTACAGAGCAGAGGTAGAGATGATCGAAGACGAAGAATCGAAATTACAGAAATTATGCTGTGATTAACAAGTGTAATTTTAGTCCAGTGGTGCATTCAAGGCCTTCCGAAGAATGTGCACACTGCACAGTGCCAAATAATGTGATTTTCTGGATCATGTCGAATCGAACGTTACCCGGAATTTGTTGGATATGCCTCATGAGTTTTTTGCTCACGACCCCTGTAGCACCAATGACTATCGGTACAATGTTTATTTTGCATCGCCACATTTTCTCACATTCCATTTTGAGGTCTGCGTATTTGGAGTATTTTTCTGATTCTTTTTGCAGTAGGTTGTGATCAGCTGGGACAGCCAGTTCAATGAATAAGCATTCTCTTTTCTTTTTTAGTTTGACGATTATATCCGGGCGGTTGCTCCTGATTTCGCGGCCAGTTATAACTGGTACATCCCACAGAATTTTTATATGTTCGTTTTCTGTCACTGATGCTGGGTTGTAATCATACCAATTTTTTGTCGAAGTGGTGATGTTAAAATGTTTGCATAATTCAAGATGAATGTAGTGACCAATCCTATTGTGTCTCCATGTGTATTCGGTAGCTGCAAGTGCACCACAGCCGGACATGAGATGTGCTACAGTTTCATTTTGGTTGTGGCACATTCTGCATTTGCCGTCCGTGTTTTGCTTCAGAATTCTTTTGCGATAGTATTTTGTAGGAAGCGATTGGTCTTGTGCTGCGAAAATGAATCCTTCGCTTGCCGGTTTCAGGCCAGAGCTGGATAGCCAGGTCCATGAAAGCTCGTCTACATGGGGCTGTGAAGTTAACTTCTTGTGCTGTCCATGAAGAGGCATCGATTCCCATATCGTTTCTCTCATTTTGAGCATTGCATTTTTGTACTGGACTCGTGCTGCTTTTGCTATTGTTGTGGGTTTGGCAACAGTGTTTTCAGCAGTGTACAGGTTAGCTGATTCCATGTTGACTTCTCTGACGTACTTGTCGTGACGATAGCTCAGAGATTTTGTTTTGCGCTGTTTGTCTTCCTGTGCAATGAGTATGCAGTAAATGTTTTCGCTGTTGTTGATGTACTGTGACAAGCCGATGATTTCTGTTTTGAAAGTTTGTTCAATTTCTTGTAGTCCTCGACCACCTTTTTTTCTGGGGATGTACAGTCTTTGTGTATCAGATTTTGGGTGATGCATGTGGTGCATTGTCATCAATTTTCTCGTCTTTGTATCCAATTTTTTAATTTCATCTTTGCGCCAGTTCACCACACCAAAGCTATATCTCAAGACAGGCACTGCAAGACTGTTTATGGCATTGATTTTGTTTTTGGAATTGAGTTCAGTTTTGAGAATTGACTTGAGCCTGCTAATGTATTCCTTTTTCAGACTTGATTTCATTGCAGCATGTTTAATGTTGTCGCTTTCACAGATCCCTAGATATTTATAGTGATCTTCGGCATTCAATTCTGTTATGGTTTCACCCAGTTTGAAGCTCATGTCGCCAGTGCTGGTGACTCTTCCACGTCGTATGGTAAGTTTTTAGCATTTATCCAAGCCAAATTTCATTTTTATATCTTCCGAAAACTCATGAACAATTTTCATTTGGTTATTCAGGTCTGCATCGGATTTCGCGTACAGTTTCAGATCATCCATGAACAAAAGGTGATGAATCTTTTGACCTTCAGAGTTTGCTGCTTTTTTCATCACGTATCCTGTTTCATTTTTTCTCAGCAACTCACTGAGTGGAGCTAAACTGAGGCAGAATAGAAGTGGTGAGAATGAGTCGCCTTGAAAGATACCATTCCGTGTCTGAATTGTACAGGTTTCTGTTTTGCCTTGGTCATGTTTGATCAACAGTTTGGTATGCCAATTTTTCATTGAATCTTCAATAAATCTGATGATGATCGGATTCATTTTGTAAATACGCATTGTTTTCAGTATCCATATGTGAGGGACTGAATCGAAAGCTTTTTTGTAGTCTATCCATGCCATGCTGAGGTTAGTGTGTCTCCTCTTGCAGTTTTCAAGAATGGTTTTGTCAAGGAGCAGGTGGTCCTTACAGCCAAGGGCACCTTCCTTGCATCCTTTCTGCTCAGGCGGAAGAGGGTTTTCTAGGTGTTTGTAGCTTCGTTTTGCCAGGATTTTGGTCAGTGTTTTGTACATGGTTGTCAGGCATGTTATCGGCCTGTAGTTCTTGGGGTCCCTGGTGTTTTCATTTTTTGGAATAAGATAGGTGATCCCTTGTGTGAACCAGGCTGGGATCTCGTGCGAGTTGGTTGAGGATAAAAGCTCATTGTAGATCGCCGCTAGGTGATTATGTGTTGCAGTTAGTTTTTTTAGCCAAAAGTTTTTGATCTGGTCAGGACCAGCTGCTTTCCAGTTCAGTGAACTTTTTAGGGCCTCCTTGATTTCTTGTTTTGTGATTTCTGACCATTGTTGTTCTGGTGTTTGTAGGTGGTCAGTGTGGAGGTCTTGTATCCAAGTTGCATTTGAGTTGTGCAATTTTTCGGTTTCCCATATTTCTTTCCAAAATGATTCCAGATCTGCAGTGGCTGGAATTCTGCTGCTGGTAATTTTGTGGTTTGACTTTTGTTTCATCATTAGGAAAAATTGGCCAGGTTTGCGAGTAAATAACAAGTTTTGGCGATACTGTGTTTCTCGTTTTTTATATCGTTTCAATCGTTGTGCTTTGGCGCATATTCTCATTTTTAATTCCTCTTGCAACATTGTCACTTTTTCTGTTGACTGCAGTTTTGTTTGGTGCTCCAGTTCTATTTTTTTTACTTTCCAGTTCTATTTTTTTTACTTTATTTTTTACTTTGCGGGAAACATTTCCTTTTTTTAGTTCTGAGAGTATCGCAACATCACACCTTAGTTTTGCGATTTTGTTTTCAATTCTGCGTTGCCAAGCTGGCGTGTGACTTCCCCTTTTTTTGTTGACAGGTCTTGGTATTTTGCAGTGCCTTTCCGAGATAACTGCCGCAGTGCTGTAAATGAGGTTGTTGATTGTCGTTAAGGGACATTGTGGTCTTTCTCCTTTTTTGTCATTTATTGCAGGTAGTATGGTTTCTGTCAAAATTTTGTTCGCTACTGCAATATCAGTTTTCAGTTTCTTTGTAATTTGTAGGTCAGGTAAATTCACTCTGTCATTTATATCCAATGTGGAGTTCATTCGGTCGATAATTTGATTTTTGATCTCCAATTCTAATTCCGTGTCCATGTCATCAACGTTAGGTGATGTTGGTTCATTCGGGTGCCCGATCCCAGCAAACACAGTACAGACCAAAGATGTAGAAAAGCCGAGCCGATATAGTAGATATTAGATCTCGGCAGGTCGTAGAAAGGGGGATTTTGTGTCGACTCAATTCAACGTCTTTTCCATGTCCTTCAATAATGTAAATATTATGCAGATGCTACAGCCTTTAAACATGGTGAGTAGAATGTAGATTCTACGTTAGAAGAAGAAGATCCTGATATAATAACCTGTTTTCTACCACTATGGGCTTAACCTGATCACGGCTGCGTACACACACCACATTATTTACTACATATTAATCACATTTGTGATAATTTAATTTCAAACGAATTGGCAATAATGCCGTTGTAAAAAATAAAACGAACAAACGAACGAATGTCTTTAGAAAGAAAGTGAAAACAGTCCTTATCATCAGGTTTCATCTTCTGATGAGCCAGTTAAATAACCAGCATGCGGCCTTTTTTTTTCAACACCCTGCAGAAATAAAATGAAAATGATGATTAATAGCTAAGACATTCGTACTGCGAAAATGGCAGAGGTAGCGACTAACGAATGACTCCTACATTTTTTTCGCCCATACTTACTAAAATGGATTCGATTCTGAACTATTTCCACTCAAGTTTTCAAGTTTTATTATTATATTTTTTAATATTATATGACTAGAGAACTGACTTCAATCGTCACTTCTACTTGATTATCAAGATCAACGATGACTACTTCAGCACTCTTTGAAAACAGCCACTAACACAAAAAGAATTCTTGACTAAAATTTCTTCACATTCTGTCCAAAATGATCAATTCAACAATCCAAATGAATCAGTTATTTGGCAGCTAGTTGGAGAGATATATACTCAAGTCTAGAAAGTGGAATGATACTCTGCCTGGAAAGCTTAAGACCTAACAATATTGTGTACAGAGAACAAAACATTTGAGTGGCGGCACTGGTATAGACATTAATAAATTATTAGAATTGACAGCAAGATAACCAGCAAGACATTAAAATGAGAATTAGTGCAGTTTCTTAGGCTGTAGTGATACTCAGCCAGTAATTGACCTAGCAGAGAGCAAAACGTTGTAAATAAAGCGAGCGAAACCTCCGACAAATGATACGATAAAACATTAGAATCGACAGTCTTACTAGAAGCAGAGTAACAATCATGAGGGGTTAGAGAACAGAAGCCCGGGAAGTGACCATCAGAAATTACTGCATACTGGCCGAACAAATCCATGACCACTAACAAATGGTCTTTCAATAGTCAATATTGATACCAAATGACACCACACCTATTTCATAGCAACATTTAGCAAATACAGCGCTGGAGTCAACCTTATATACAGGGTTGCCATACCGTCCTTATTTCTAAGATTTGTCTTTATTTTGAAGGGCCACGTCTTAGAAAACTCATCTGTCCTTATTTCTAAGAAATGTCCTTATTTTCGACTTGCGTCCTTATTTTGTCTTATTTTCAACCGCTACAGAACTTCGATCGTTTTCCTCTGGTATCTGTGTTGCATAATATTATGTTTTTTCGCCGAGATTTATGACATCATAAATGAAAGGAACTCTCGTGACGAACACAGTACACACCACAAGACTTGATTTCTAAGTGGTGAGATAGCTAGGGCAGTCAGTGGCAGTATCGCGGTTTTGTCTGTACCAAGCTACCGCAGCAGACGTCAATTTGGCAGTAAACAGCAGTACCAGGTTTTTGCTGTTTGGTCTACAGCAGAATAAGCTTAAGCTGTGGGGAAGGCAGCATTTATTGTGTGGTGAAAAAAGGCGCAGCGCAGTCGACACATTGGTTAAAAAGTAGTAACGGTATAAATGATTGATCAATTTTTCTAAATTATATTGCACTTGCGCATATAGTTTTTGCTACAAATAAGGCTAAATCTGATTAGTTTGAATGAACAGGTGTAAAAACGTTTCTCGTGACGATTATGAGAGAGAATCTAAAGGTTTCTAACGAAACTTGAAGGACAAGTGTTTCGCACATAGCAATATCTGCAATTGTGACATTAACCTGGAGGCCATAGGAAAGACTGCTATTTCAACTCACATTGATACCCCGAAACACAAGAAGTGTGTCATGATGATTAATTTGAGACAGTCGATGAATAATTTTTCCACAAGTCGATCAGCACCAACGACCACAGACTACAAGGCAGCTGCTGCTGAGAGTACCTCACGTACCTTGGCATTCCATACTGTCGAACACCAGCAATCATTCATCACCATCGATTGCACATCGCAATTGTTCAAAGCAATATTCCCCGATGCCAATATTGCAAATAAGTTTTCTTCGGCCAGGACCAAGACTGCAAGCATTGTTACTGGAGTTTTTGCTCCATACGCACAAAAATGATTTTGTCTAAACTTAGTGTACGGCCTTTTTCCATCTTGGTTGACGCCTCTAGCGAGGTGAAGAAATTTGGTTTATCACCCTAGGGGGAGGGGGCAAGACCAACGGTGTTTTTTTTGCGGGGGGGGGGGGGGGGCTGACGAAGTGCTGTTTCGGCCCTGAATAAAGGTAAACCTAGACCTGAGCTGTCGTGAGATTCATGAAGCACTTTCTAATAAAAAGGAGTTGCTGGAGCAGGTTATTTCTGGTGAAAAGTATGGAAAGTGATATGCCACGGCTCGTATAGATACAAAGTATGTACAAAAACGCTTTTTCATGATAATCTAATTTTTCGACTGTCCTTATTTTTGGGTCCATGTCGATGGCAACCCTGCTTATATAAGCCCTAACCAAACGCCCATTAGTTTTCCCACCTACTACTTCGCGGATGGAAATACGCATTAAAGCGAACGGACGCGACTTGTCACACTCTTGCTATTTCTGCTCCTTTTTTCTCTTCGTTCCTTTTCTCTGTCGCTTCCGCTTGAGGAGAGAAACAGTCGGCCGCGTTTACGGATCGTGAATTCCCGGTGGGTGATTCTTCCTCGAATGGTCAGCACCTTGAAAATTGAGAACAATGTTGTTGCAAAATGCATGACAATTTGAAAGTTACATCATTCTAATTATTCCAGTTATGGCCGTGAATCGTTACAAGTGCGGTAACCATAAGAATTATTACTATACTTCAACTACAAATACAATAGGGCCCTATATTGTATAAAATGATTACCAATTCTTTTACGTTGATCGAGTCCCAAATAGATGAAATATGTCAAAGAATTTGCTAAATTTTTGTATAATTTGACAGATTCCGAAATCTTCTCAAAGTGCACCTTTCAAAAATTTGATATCAAGACTCCCAACATTTTACAATTCGAAGTTGGATGGCTTTACCAATACAAGCAAACAGTTTGTAACGCAATTGACAATTATGTAGAGAACGCTGCGAGACATATGAGTAGGCCTACCCTAAAACGTTTCTCTGACATGGACATTAGGGCTCTTAAAATATGACTTTTTTTCACAAATCGTTCTGGCTACTTGATAAAATTGTTAGGTTACCTAATTTAAGCCTAAACACAAAATTTGGTTCAATTCCAGCCAGTAACCGCTTTGCTACAGGAGAAGAAAGTTTCTATTTATTATATAAAAATAAATAGGTAATAAAAATTTGAGAATTTTCTGTTCACCCCATGAAAGTGTTAGGCTGTCTATAGAAACGATGCTCACCAAATTTGGTTCAATTCCAACCAGTGGAAGCGGAGATATTGCCGTCGAAAAATTTGGATTTGAATAAAATAGTATTTACGGTGACCGATTCTTTGTTTACTTATTAAAGTTGTGCTCACCGTAAGTACTATTTTATTAAAATCCAAATTTTTCGACAGCAATAACTCCGCTTCCACTGGTTGGAATTGAACCAAATTTGGTGAGCATCGTTTCTATAGACAGCCTAACACTTTCATGGGGTTAACAGAAAATCTTCAAATTTTTTATTATTCATTTTTATATAATAAATAGGAACTTTCTTCTCTTGTAGCAAAGCGGATACTGGCTGGATTTGAACCATATTTTGTTTGTAGGCTTAAATGAGGAAACCTAACAATTTTATCAAGTAGCCAGTACGATTTGAGGAAAAAAGTCATTTTTGAAGAGCCCTACTGTTCATGACCGTCCACGTTTAGAGTTGCATCTCAAAGATGCTAAAATAAGCCTAAATATAATCCAAGCAATACGATCGTCCACTTTGACTGACTGAATTTCTAAAAACACCTTGATAGCTTCCACATCTTACGTTTATATATACTGTCTGCTATCGGCACAACAAAGTAGGCCTATTTAAAAATACCAAAACAGATTCAACATACCACATCTCTTGCAAAGGCTTTTGCTTTCATTCAATTTTCCATCAAACTTCTTTAAATCCTCCTTTGTGGTGAGTTGCTTTGGAATTCTTCTAGGATCAATTCCGATATTGTTTTATCATATACAATCTATGGCGGAATAAAAGTTTCGGATAAGTTCTAAAACGAACACAATTTTCCACACAAAAGTCAATTGCCACACGAAATGCCAAATGCTACGGTCTCATTTTACAAGGTATGGCGAGGAAACGTAGTGGTACGTTCCATTATAGCTAAACACTAATGAATTGCGGGTTCGAGCGTGACACGTCGACTCCATAATTCCTACCGAAGTGTTCGCCGTTTATCTAGGCTCCTCCTCGCCATCTGATTCGCATAGCCATGTCTTAAAAAGCCTAGGAGTGGGCCGTGCTGTAAGTGGGCAGATGGTTGCCGATGCACCCGGCACTTGGTGAATTCGACCGCACAAACTCGGCACTTGGTGAATTCGGCCCTCGGGAAATTTTGAAATGAAGTGTATTTACAGCTATTAATATGAATTATCAAACTAATAATAGTATTATCAAGTGATTCGTCAATCTTGTAAGGAGGTCAGGGCATCCGTAGATCGCGCAGTCACGGCGTGATTAGATCACGGATTGCGTAGCCACGGGAAATAACACAGCGCTCATATGCCGACCACGCGCGATCTGCTTGGAATCGATGGCGTGAGTCACGGGCCTGTGTCGTGTAAGTTTTGAGAAGATGGATCTTGGCGTTGTATGTGAGATCAACACTGTGGAACATCAAGCGGCGCTTCTTCGTTTATCGATCACGACAAGCCAGTGTTCCTCATCAACAAATGTTTCGCATGATCACGTCAAAATAAATTATTTTTCGCCTTTGGAGAGACGATTCCACTCTGGGATTAGGGTGTCTCGATAACACGGTTGAAGGATCCCAAGATTACGAGATCTACCACGAGCCACGACACGTTTAAATTTCCTTTTTGATACTGTTCATTCATACTTAATGCATTTCTGATGCGAAGGTGTTCTAGTGCCAATTCCTCCAAGGGCCGAGTTCACCAAGTGAAGAGCGTCGCGTTATTTCCCGCAATTACGCAATCTGTGATCTAATCACGCCGTGACTGTGTGATCTACGCATGCCCTGACCGCCGTACAACATTGACAACCACTCAAAGTGCCAAGTTCACCGGCAAACATTCCAGTAACCAATCATGGTGACCGGTACCGCTACGAGATCTACCACGGCCGAATTCACCAAGTGCCGAGTTTGTGCGGCCGAATTCACTAAGTGCCGAGTTCACTGGTAATCGGGCAGATATGGAATAATAAGAAGAAGAACCGGCCTGGTGTAAAATGACCAGTGTAGTCGAACCACCACCATGAACACCACAAACTAACAAATAAACATCTAACAAGGAAAAGAAATTACCTTTGCAGCCTTTGACAAACACAGTTACCATTGAAACCAGCAATTAAGGTCTTATTCGAAAGCAGAATAACAACTGTTTTAGTGGACATATCAAATCAAATGTTGGAAAGTTCATGTAAAATAGCCCAAAATATTATCTTACTGTGACCATATTCCATCAATATGGTCTGGCTAGCCAAATTCTCTGGGCCAACATAATCAAGCTGCGTTTGGTTTCAACGATTAATAATCTTGTTACTGGATTCGAGGTATAATTGCACTTAAATATCAAATTTTGCTCCATTAATCAACATCAAGTTGAAAATGTCCATTCTTGCACCAACTTTTATAAAATCATGAATCAGTGTTCTACAGGAATGTATCTATATGACTTATATATCTAGAAAATTCAAGCATAAATATTATGATATACCGTAGGTATAGGTACCGGTAATTCAGATGTTTGAAGCGAATTATAGTGGTCTAATTTCACTAAATTAGAGCGAAATGCCAGCAATATAATTGTAATCTAATTCGGAAAAACGGTTTAGCTCTAATTCTAACCTGGAAAAGCTGAAACTTTTCTATAGTTGTCTACACCTGTTTTGCAGAAAGTCAAACAGCTCTAGGCGTCATATACTACAGGCAATTCGAAATACCCCATAAGCTATATGCTACTGCATATATACCTTTAACCCGCTACCTCGGTCAGTCACAATTCCTATATATTTACGGCATTTACCATACAGAAAGAGCGAACTATGCCTGGCTGCGACCTGTTGCGCTTCAAATCTTTGTATGGCGCGATGACGTAAAATTTGAATCGCCGAAATATTCTAGAAGTCACGCATCGATAATTATATTCCTAAACGTACAACATATCACTTATTTAGTTATTCTCTGAATAAAACTATTAACCATACTCGTTGAGCATGCGAGATTACCGAAAGAGCGAATATATATATAATGAAGATCATATATATCAGAGGAAAACAAAACTATTCGACCTTAGAGCAACAACACGAACATACAACACCGGTGACATCCTCACGCAATAAAACGAAGGAAGAACATTGTTTTCTAATGGATAGAACGAAGCTACCGCATGAGATCGAACAAAACCGGATAGAATTCATCGTTATTGAATGTACCGAAAAAGTCATCCTTTCTACGTATTTTAGTCGTACCCGCGAGAGATAGAAAATTTGCATTATTAGGTTAACTACCGGATATAACGAAGCCTAATGCATTAGATGGAACAACACCGAGTATGAATTTATTCTGATTGAATATAACCACAAGACCATCCTACTACGTATTTTAGACATTCCCTCGACACTTAGAAAATCAGAACCTAATCGAGATGATCCCGGATGATCCTTTTACGGTTTTGTGTTTGCTGGGATGGTGTTTTGTGATTCTACCTCTGGTATGTTCAGGTCTTCAAGTGGTTGTTGCGGATACAGGTCATCTTGGCCGAATTGAAGTTCTAGTGCCTCAGAGTTTTCTGTGTTTTTGTTACAAATTTCGCTCTCGATTTCTGCGAGTTCTTGTTCTGATAATTTTTTCATTACACAGCGTCTCATAGTTGCCAGGGTATTGGCAGTCATGGTTGGAGAGTTGTTTGTTCTCTCTTTCCATTTTTGAAAAGTTCCTTCGGTTACTCCTGCCGAGTTTTCAAGTTTGGCTAAGAAGTAACATCTCATTATTTCTTTATACTCTTCTTTACTCCATCTGTGTCTCTTCTTTTTTTCTTCTGCAGCAGAGCTGTTTTGTGAGCCACAGTTCGGTGTTGCACAGGCGCCATGTTGAGAAATATCTTCTCTTTGGTGTTCCTGTGTGGTCGGAGTTGAGGAGTCCTCTGGGGTCATCCGCTTGGTCCCACGGCGGGTACGTCCAGGTGCAATATATCCAGATCGTTTCGCAGGCATCCACAGCAGTGGTGCGTCAGTTCAGAAGTTAGGTTAATTTAAAGTAATTAATTAATTATTAATTTCTTAATATTATTGTACACAACTGTGGTGCTTTTAGCCTGTTTAAGGCTTTGTGCTCCACGACATGACAGTATTCGAACTGATCAATGCATTTATTCTTGTCTTTGACATTCTTTCCACTCTTTCATGCATCGGCTCGCGATTCAATGGCTCTTTAGCTGCCGACTTGTAGCTCGCCTCACTGTGATTTCTGGGCTTTTTAAGTCAGTGCAACTGCAGTGAGGTCGGCGATGAGGAGTAAATGAAGCTTGTGGAAGTAGGCTTGAAATCCTGCCTTCTTACTCTGCATTCCCAAGCCTTCCTGACCTTTGCGTTGGAAGGAAATGAATGGAAAATCTGTTCTTCCCCAGTTCATTGCCATTGGTGGCACTGCATTCTTAAACACAGTAGTATTTCGGCATTATATTTCAGTATATGTTAATTTCATTATTGATGAAGAAATAAACATTTAACTGTAATCTTGTCGTTTTTATAAGTCTACACGGCTATAGGAATACATCGTAGTGCCGACTACATGTTGAAGTAAATGCAGCGTCCTCCGTTGCTGCGTCGTATCCATGGCCATTGTCTCTCGACCAATCAGCGTAAAGTTTGGTTTACGGCCGTATTGTTAGAACAGTGTAAGCCAGTGGTTCCCAAACTTTTTCGGTGTGAGGGCCAAATTTAGAATTTCAGAGTACGGTCGGGGCCGCACGAATACTACGGCTATGGAACGGACCCAAACAGTGACCATGCCTATTTCGGAGTAGTTTTATTGCCCTGGCGAGATTTCAAAACTGTACACTGTTTACCGCTACTTATCTGCTGCATTGGGTGTCCGTTGAGTTAATAAGCTTTTCTAGCCTAAACGCGCGAAGCGAGAAATTTCTTTAGTTTCATGACTGAATCAGTCAATATGATCGGGAATTGCATGCGTTGCTATCAATTTTCATCCTGTCTCTGTTCAAGTAATCTGATAGTAATCAATAGTAATTAAACATCTCTGGGGGTATACCCGTTGGCAGGAACGTAACAGCACTTCGTCAGGACCCCGGGCTCCCATAGGGTGATGAACTGACCCCGCATCACGTTGATCGCTTTTGCCACGAAATTAAAGCTGTAGCCTACTGTTTAGTGAGACAGCGCGACACGCGAATATTTCGATAATTCATGATAAAATCGGTGAATAAAATCGGGAATTGCATGGTTGTCCTCTTTGCCCACGTAATCAGATTTACCGGTAGAGCTGAGTGAGACGTATCTTTGAAACTGCAGACCCCATAAAATTAAACATCTTCGGGCTGGCGGACCCCTAGGTATGACTTCTTTACATGATATTATTTCGTGACCGCCTGTCTGCTATATTAAAAAATGTACAATTGCCCAAACCTACTAAACTGAAAGATCACACGATTTCAGATTGGTATTTCTTCACTGGCATATAATTTTCTTTCCTGCGGGATGGTAGCCTTTGTCTTGTGAGGTTCAGATTGCCAAGACAAGAACATTCGGCGCCAGTCATTTAGGCGCCTATATGGACGATTAATCCTATATGTGTTTTGTATATATAACGAAGTTTTTGGTATTTTGAAGTCTTTGGTCAGCATAAAAGCAGTCCTTCACGGCCAAGACTTTCTCGCTGCTGATCGTTCTGACACACTTCTTGGAGTCACATGTCTTGGTGCGTTGTGGTGCGGTCATGGCCAACGCTGATATGCCCATTCCTATAAATCTTGCGTATTTTTTCTTGGGGAAGAGTACCCAATAATCACAATATGTGGCGAATTGAAATCGCGCATAGCGCGAAACTTTTTTGAAAAACTTGCATAAATTTTCAAAAATTACTCTATAATTTATGCTAATTTACGAAATAATTTTGGGCCCCCTTCGAGCTCGGCCCCCCTCAATTGGGGGGTTTGGGGTGCGGCAGTTATGGCCCTGACTATAGAACTACGAATTATGCTGCTTTTAGCCGGCTAAGCAGTATGCATCTCGGCGTATTCAACCGTGAGTCACGTGTTGCACATCTAGTTACCATAGTGTTACCATGCGTCCTCTTTTAAGATGATTTGTCCTCTTTTTTGTTTTTGAGATTTTGTCTTCTTTTTTGAGGATTTTGGTTACATATAGGGTCAAATTCGACTGATACACATTAAGTCAGCACTGTAGGAACGCCACGGCGGCTATTTCGAGAGCTGGACCGGAAAGTTTACCTTTTTTTCAGTCAACCACCTGTTAATGTGGAAGAAAAACTGTATTTTCCGGGAGTTGAGCCTCTTTTTTATTTTTAGTCAAGCGACCACGAGGTATGAAAAGTTTACCATTTTTTCAAGATTTTCCTCCGGTTTTGAAAGTTATCAATACGGTACCTATTTATATCTATAGCTACTACTCGTTCAACTGGAAAGTTAGGGCACATTGCATTGAAACAGCAGTGACGTAACGTTAGCAGTCTATACTCACAACTTTCCTGCAATTCTATTATTAAAAACTACAGAAGCCAAGCCAAGCAAGAGTATTTTATAAATATAAATTTTATTTTTTGTCATAAACCGATTTCTTAATATATTTTGAGGGCCGCAAGAAGGCTATCTGAGGGCCGCATGCGGCCCTCGGGGCCGCACTTGGGAATCACTGGTGTAAGCCATGACGTATATCAGGTTATCAATACGCTCCAGACGGCACTACCTCGCAGCAAGATAATAATCACCACTCGGCCTAGTTTCTAATAGTAACTTATGTATTGATGTTTGGGTATGCTTAGATATACACAGTTTGACCGTTGCTGCTTGGCGAGCAGTAGGCCTATCTATGTAATATAGGCTACGTACGTCAAATAAAACATTACGATGGTTAAAAGCAACAGCTGCTGATACATATCATAACCGTGCCGTTCTTTGCCGTTTCTCGTAACGGCACCTTGCAGTATCTGTATTAACACTTTAGCTGCCAAGGCCTATTATGGAAATTGCCAGTAAACGCCAGCGAACAATGAATTTTCGACTAGTTGGATATTTCGCTGGAATCGGGCGTGCTGGTAAGTGCAAACCTTGCGCAACTTATGAAAAAAATTTTTTTTTTCAACATTAAGGAATTATAAAAATAATTATATTTTTTTGCTGCTCATTTTATGAAAAGCCACCTAGTGTTCAAACCAAAAAAAGGTTGACCTATTGTATGCAAATGTGATTTAAAAAAAATACTTCCGGCAACGAAAATGGGGATTTATGACAACAAGCCTATTCAGTAGCCTCGGATACAACCGTAATCCGGGGATAGAACCAATTCCGGACTTTACTGTACTCATTTCAAAAATATCCTAAATATAGGATCGCTGGCAGTTTATGGGATTGAGTAAAATCCTATATTTAGGATTGTTGGCAGTCAAAGTGTTAAGTGGAAGGTAGAATTTTAACTTCACTTTATCTTATTCTCATATGACTCTACTTAAAACGGGCGCCAATCGTTATTTCACAATTCTTCACTCGACATTTACACCTGTCGCCATAGCCATCCGCTTATACACCATGTTAGCGTGGGTTCTAGGTACAATCAGGATCAAAACAGCAATTCGTCCCCCACTCCAATCGTTGGTATTGGCAGGGTTGTAACCAAGTCACAATGTTACGAGTCACAAGTCGATCTCACTTTTATAGTTTTGACACGAGTCAGGTCGAGTCATTTTCAATTCACCCCCGAGTCAAGTCCGAGTCCAAGTCAGCTAGTATAGGGTCGAGTCCGAGTCATAGTGTTTGACTCGACTACGAGTACAAGTCGTTATGTTCACAGATCAGTTTTCAGATCAATCCGGTTTTAGCCACTTTTTTCAACTCTGCTCGAGTGATATCGAATGGATCGTATTCATAATATAGTAATTTTTATCAGTTTTATCAGTATGCGGCCCTATTTCCATGTACCAGGACTGCATGATGATAGACGAAATACAAATAATGTGGTAACTTTACTATTCTTCGAAGTTACATGGAATGTCCGTCTTGGCCGTTCTAGTCTCGAGTCCTATGACTTGGTTTGAGTCATGCAAAATGACTCGAGTACAAGTCGAGTCAATACAAAAATTGACTCGAGTCAAGTCTAGTCACCAAAAAATCGCGACTCGAGTCATTACAACCCTGGGTATTGGGGCCCCATGGTGGTCAGTTTTCAAGTTGATCACTGAATTTCGTCTTAATATGGGTAATTGCATTATATTGCTATACATTCAGATTTACCGGTAGAGCTGGGGGCACGTAATTCATAATTATAGCATCTGGTATGTTGTTATAATTACTTTATTGTATGTTGTTAATTCGTGACCTCCCGCCTTTTATGTAATCAAAAGATACTGCACTCGCCCAAACGTAAGAAAATGTTCGTGAGATGCACACACAAATTGTCATGTCATCATTCTTCTGTGAGTACCCCTGCTAGCATTTGCATGGTTGGGGATCAGATTGGAGAGACCGGATTATTCGTCACGCCCACAGAGCGCGGCTACTGACAATGGACACATACCCAAAGTTTTGGCCAAGGTCATTCTTTTGTAGCACACGTTGTGGAGTCGCATGTTGGCCGAAATTGCATACGTCTTTTGGTGTGTCGTACCGGGGTAATGACGGCCACCTAAATGCATATTCTTATGAATTATGCATGCTTTTTTTCTTGGGGCTTGAGAGGTATGCATTTCAAAATCGAGCTATTTAGAGACATTATCTCGAAGAAAATTTTCAAGTTAATTAACTCTCTTGCAAATACTCTATTATAATTTATGTTGATTTACGAAATACTTTTGAGTCCCCTTAGAACTCGCTCCCGGTCGTATTGGGGAGTTCGGGGTGTGGCAGTTACGGACCTGACAAGAATGCAAATCGTTGGCTGCGACGAATAGTCCTGCATATAGTTGGGCAATGGGTGCATTATGACGTAACAAGCAAATGACGTATCATTTATAAAGAAAGTTGGTATCTCATTAGACCTTATCTTCATCGCAAGCCTTATATTGTCTTCCAATATCTCCAATATATTAGAAGCCAAACAAATGTAATCGTGAGTAATCGTGATTACTTTTGAAATGTAATCGTAATCGTAATCGACTACTTCCTGATTTTGCTGTAATCGTAATCGTAATCGTAATCGCGGGATTCACAAGTAATCGTAATCGCAATCGATTACATTCGTGAAGTAATCACCCCATGTCTGGTACTCATATTATATTAAAAAAGTGACAAGTCACAGTAAATCGCATAAACCGGGAAGACAAAATTCATGAAATAATTCTGGGCCCTCTTTGAGCTTCGAGTGCGTTATGGAAAACATGTTGTCTGAAAAAGCCTCAGCTAGCTCCAACCAAACGCTACTCAACGAAAGGAAATTATGCAGACCGGGGCCTACGATATATGAATATCGTAGGCCCCGTGCAGACCTATATGCCAGCTATAATTATATAATAATTAGAGTCTGACCGATATCGGGTTTAAGCCGATAAAGCCGATTAATAGCACCTTCATCGATAACTCCGATATATTCAGCCGACATTTAAAAGATATGGCATCTAGCTTCATATGCGCATTACCGGAACTTCAGAGCCTTCGTTTATTTGAACACCTGTACCTGCCTACATGACTATGCTTAAACATGAAATATACTAGAAATACTTAATCTGGACACCTGTAAGTTATAAAAAATACATCGATATTCCCAGTTTAGAAGTCGCGGATAATAGTTCTCTCACTCCATACTATGATGTTGCCACGTCACGAAAATATTCGATATGTTTGATCTCTAATGACCGATACCGATATTTCTTTGAAAGTGTAATATCGACTCGATATTTTTGGCGAAACGATAGTCGGTCGGCCGGGCTGTAAATATAACGCCAGTCAAAGCCTTGATGACGGCTCAAGGCATGTCGAAGCTGCTGACTGACCAATGACCAGGCCGTGTTATTTTTGGCATATGCCAAAACTGCCAAAAACAACTTATTTTTGGCATTTTTCAATTTTTATTTTTGGCAGTTTTGGCATCGTCATCTAAATAGATAGTTTCAGCCTCGAATTAGTCACAAAAACGCTTTATTTGGACTAGTTTGTCAAAAGACACCACAAAATGTGCAGCATCCACGTATAATCAGTGCCAACAAACAATAAGAAAAAGAAAAAACCTAACGATTTCATAGGTTGATAGTATCAAACAAAACCTCAAAATGTGCAGTATCCATCGGAATCGGTGCCAATAAGCAAAAAAAAAGAAAGAAAAGCCTAACAAACACGCTCAACAGCTGATTCTTACAGCTGTTGAATAGACTTTGCACTGTAACAGTGCTTCCAAACTCAGGTCAGCTAAGCTTCTCCTAAATTCATTTCTCGCCCAGCGAATCTGGGAAATATCGGCTTCAACAGTAGCCGTTGAGGGAAAGAATGTTGCCAGTCATCCACAAAAGGTTTTCAGAGCTTCAAAATCTTTGGAGGGCCGAACCGGCTTCCATGCATCATGAAAAGAGATCACTTCGCCAGTGCCATCGATCTCATCGCGGAATGAATTTTCTTCTCGATCCTTTTCCAGGAGTTTTCTGTGTTGTCTCTCAACACATTCTATTTAGTAGCCCGACTATCATTTCTCCTTCAGTCTACCGATATATTTTCGGAGGACTTCTGTCACTTCAGGTGGCTTTAATATTACCAACTCGCATGGAAGAGTCCTGGGAAGATTAACTTGTTTAAAAACATTGACGCACAAGACGCTCTGGCAAAACGAGACTATGCAGCTCAGAAATAGCCAGACAGTTTGTTGCGTCACAATGTTCAACTCGATCACAATGCAAAAATCGTGTTTGATTTTGGGGGTTCCAGCTCCGTGAGCAAAAGATAATTTATATTTTAATAATCAGTACTGCGGCAGCTTCTCATTGATACCCGTTTTATCAAATTTAGTGCTCGACAAGCCGGTCAAAAATGGTCGTAAAATTGCCTTTGGACAAATGGAAAGTATGACGTAAACCAAATGCAGTCAGCCGTTCAATCTCGCTGTGCCCACACCATTTAGGACACCATGCTTTCACCCCTAATGGGTGGACTGGACCCAGATTAAGAAACATGCCTTTCACAAACGCTCTTCTCGCTTGTAACGCGGTCCTGTTAACACAACACCATGAACGAAATACACTATTTTGCAGGCCGTGTTATTTTTGGCATATGCCAAAAATTGCTTATTTTTGGCATTTTCAAATTTTTATTTTTGGCAGTTTTGGCATCTGCCTCCTGAAATGCCAAAAATAACACGGCCTGCCAATGACCAATAACAATGCTTGGCTCACCAGTCACCATGCATCATCAAGTCAACAGTTCGGTATATCTTACCGAAAGCACTGATGCGTTGTACTGCTGGTATCTTCTCTTCATGAGTTGCGAATTAGGCTGCTGCACGGTTGTAAATAATCCTTGCTCTGGACAACCATACACGACTCGACCTGGTATGATGTACAAAAGACATATAGGAAAGGAATGGAGGTCACTATTGGCACGATTGTTTCACAGTTCCCGGTTAGTTACAATGCGATAGCTCAAATCAGAGACCCATCGATGTCAGATAAAGTAAGGGTAATGCTATTACCGTGCACGTGAACCACTACGCGTCGACGCGATCAGACAATATCTTACCAAGTCTTCGAAAGTGTTCCCTTACTTTTCTTCCGGTAGGCGTGAAAACATAGCACAGCCCAAGAAGCCAGGAATCGTCAAACAATTTCATTTGATTCCTAAAACTGCAGAGCCATTCGTTCTCGTTCCGTCTTGTCGTTAGAATGATCTGGGATTTGAAAACACAGTCTGAATTGTATGTGGCTGCTTCCTTGGTCAATGTTCATATAGCCCTAGGGTAGCATTTAAATCAAAAATCAAATTAAAACAAACATCTTTAAAACATGGCTTTTTTTGTAGCCGTGACGTCACGAATCTTTGAATCTGACGTGATATTGGATTGTCATTGACAATTGGAAATAGGGTAAATATGGCTCCTTCTGCGAAAAGGGCTTCCGACCATTGTGAAAAACAAACCAAGAATGTCTTTAACAAGGACTACATCGTTCTGCAGCATTTTTACGGTCGGTGGTCATTATCATCAGAACACCCATAACTTACCAATGATCTATATCTACTTGGTATAACTTCTGAACCGACGACGATTTCGAGGGTTGCAGCCACTCCATGTTGCTGTATAAGTCGAATATATCGGGTGCAAATCGTCTGTAGGCTCATACTATATGTTTTTTGAAAGCATTTAAGCAATTACGACATTATTATACGTTTGAAAAAAAAAACGTTTTTTTTAGAAAGGTGTTTTAAAACACCGTTTATTTTAAATGTAACCCTAGGTTCGACCCGTAAGTGTTATGGAAGTGAATCCGGCACTCGACCTAAATTGAGTTTGACTCTTTGTAAACCTGTAAAATGACAATGTCATGGGAGCAACACACCTTTGCGTCGGGAAATGCTTCCGCTATTTCTTCCCAGTAGTATCCTGCTGGAAAATCACAAACAACGTCTATGTCTTTGTACAATCTGTGTATCTGATCTTTGATACTTCCATATAAAAGTATCTTCTTCCATTCCTCTCTATAGTCAGTGCAATGGTGATCAAAGTCCGCAACAGAATAGCCTAGTATTTCAAGGCATTTGTGGAGAGTTTTCGTTCCACATTTTGGAAAGCTAGCTACTATAACCTTCATGGCTTCCATACAAATATCTTTGGGATAGTATGGATCAATAGGGAGACATATATAAAAGTTCAATGTGCAATTACTTGAATGAATTTCCGCTAACATTGATATTCTAGTACTTTATTTTTTGCAAGCCATTGTCGCTAAATAGCCTCGTGTGCGAGTTGAAAGCATAGGCTTAATTTGCGACACTATAATTCTATGAACATTACAGATAACCACGAATTAAAGATGTAGGCGTATGTCCGTCTCATCGCTATCTTGACTCTTTCCTATCGAGATCGCAAGGTTGAAATGCTGAACATATTTGAGCAAACTTGCGTCGGCCTCATTTTCGAGCGATGCGCCAATCCATGATGTCATCTTGTCTGCATAGGTTTTAAATATGTGCAATATAGAACCATAGCGTCCTAAAGTGGTGTAGACACAAATAAATCGAACTGCTCACTGCGATTGTTTTCATCACTTTCTCCATTTGACCGAAGTCAATTTACGGCAATATTTAGACTGGCATTGGCAAGCGCGAAATCAATCGAAACCTGCTGCGTTGCTATAATTACCGAAAATATCATAGTGTACTATAGAAAATATACATGTTATTCCGAACATGTCCCGGGAACCCCCCTAATATCAGCCTCGAATGTTGGATTGTGTCGGAGTTGAAAGAATGACGAAGCATTCTCATGAGCAACAGCAAGTAAGCCAGGGGTTCTCAAAGGGTGGGCCATGGCCCACTGGTGGGCCACAGAGCATTTTGAGGTGGGCCACAGAGCCATTTAGAAAATTTTAGAATTAATGTAAGTTTAGTTATATTTCTTATGTTATTCGCTTATATTCGTATTATCTAATTATACGTAGGCTACATAAAGCTTTTCATCCGACTCTGATTAGACGTAGTGGCACGCATGAAGTCAGCATGTACAAATCGACAACGTTAGGGAGAAACGGTGGCTTTTTCTACCGGCTATGACAACCTACGGCTAACAGCAACTAAAATAATTTCAAGCCTATAATAACTGGAAGATAATGCTGAAGTAACCGAGTATTCTGGCAGGGTCATATGTCGTATCCCGTTGAAAGGGGTATGCAATGAACTCGCAATGAAGTGCAATTGATGTATAGATTTACTGTACTTCGGCAGGCCGTATTATTGCAAGCTAAACATAACCATAATTGCAAATTATTAGCAACTTCTGGCGGAGGTATACTGCACCACCGCAACAACGAATCTTAATGGATTGAGGATTTATCGGAGCGCATTAATATTTGAAGTCGGTTTAAAATGTCCTGCCTGGAAATCATTGTACATACTGAGAGAGTCACGGGAACTGATTGCATCATTGGATTGAATATTCTGACATCGCAACGTCAGTTGTTTTGCTACAAGACATGCAAAGTACATCATGCATATTGAAAAATCTTTCTCCACTTCTCTGTAGTACCCCATTCACCGATGACTTGTTCGATGCTGGCCCAGAATGAATATAATATTCCCGACAATAGTATCACTAAAGTCACAATCACATAGTGCGGGGATCTGGTCATTGTGTTTCGCGACGCGAATGGAGCAGCGGACGAAATTAATCTATACTTAGGAGTTTTAGCTTATGATCTACCAGGGCCGTAACTGCGGCACCCACATCCCCAATTGGGGGAGCTCGAAGGGGCCCAAGATTATTTCGTTGATCGTTTGTTGAACGATATTTATTCATCTTGATATTTTTTTTCGCGCTTCGCGCGATTTCATATCCCGAGAGATCGAGATTTAAATATCATCAGTTAGAGCAAAATGCGCATATATTAGAGAAATAGGCATATCGGCGCTGTCCGTGACGACGAATTAAACAGGATTATGACTCCAAGATATCAGGTGGGCCACAGCACATTTTTAAATCGGAAAATGGGCCATGGCCAAGAAAGGGCTGAGAACCCCTGAAGTAAGCAGTGGCGACATCGACGTTGCTCAATTGGTGGCGCGGCAAACTGAGTAATGCGCGTGTGGTGGTCGAAGTGCAATCGCTTCGCAGAGAAACGGTGTCCTGTTGATGGCCGGTATCGATACTTTTTTTCGGGTCATCGGGAAGGAGCGAGCAAACATTACCAACATCTTTTCTTTTACTTGCAAGGGTAGGACTTGGTCCGCGGAATGTGGTAGGTTGTATTTACATAGTAAGGATTTACAATCTTAGCTTGGTATTTGAATATTTGAAAAATCTCGTTTTGTTGAGTGTATTGTCCATCATCCTCCCATAGTATTATGTTATTGATTGCTATCATCTTAGGCTTAGCCATCAAATCATTGCGATATTTGTGTCGAAGCGGATTTGGATCCTTGGTGCAAAATAGTTCCCGGACTCCTAAGATTCTCTAACCTAGAATACTGGGGTAATGCACATGTGAGACTGTGATATTAAGATGATTCTTGGCAATGAACTTTTTTTCTTTTTAGTTACCAGCTTACAAAATATTGCATTCAGGGTAGTATAAGTGCTAGGGTGCTGGGAACTGTTTTACATTTTAGAGGGTGCGTTGGCAGTGTAAAGATTGTGCATCACTGACATAATGTGTAGGACCGTATCGTAGGTTCGTAAACTGAAAGAATGAAACCTATTCGTCTGCCAGGGGTGTGAATGCCTAATATGAACATGATATGATAGTTACTGGGAAATAAATTGTAGTTCTACCCAAATTAAATTCATCAAAATCTATTTAATCATGAAATTTACCAAGCATGGGATCTGCTTGGTTACTGTTATTTGTGAAGGTATAGTATCAAAGTCATGTCAATTGATGGATACTTATATGGAGCTCAGTGAATGAAATATAGACTTCCTTGTCTGAACAAATGTATATATAGGTACAGCCTTAATCTAATTCTGCAACGTGTATTCGAATAATATGTCAATTAATTTAATCAAATGACAATCAGCAACTCCAACGTCCATCAGTTTCCACGACAGTGCAAGGTCAATTACCAACGCAAAAATATCTGTAAACAGTAGCCCACGAGGAGTAGCATTCCCGCTGCTATTATGAATAACTCTCTCCTCATTTTCGCAAACACATACAAGTCCCACTGAGAGGATGCAAGCGCTCCCTTTATGTTTTCATGCGGAAATTCTTGTTCTGGAACTTCTTTCTGTAGAAAGCTGCAAAGCGGCTCCCATCCATCAGATAAATGAAAATGAAGAACCCTCTGTTTGTGGCAGCTCTGAAATTACAGAAAAATGAAATGATAAAATGCAGTTAAATTGTTGATGGATATGTAATCAATTTATCATTGCCGGGCAAGTCACTTTCGCTAATCTTAGCGACATCAGTGGTAATATTCTACTTGAAGCTGAAATTTAAGACATTACATCAACTGGTTAAATATAGCTGCCTATGAATGCTAACAAATCTTTACCCTGACACATTGAGTTGGTCATCAGATGTAGTTTGGCCCTTATCAATCAAACCAACCAACCAACCAATACCGGTGCATGTAGTTTACCTCGGCGAATTTCTGATGCACCTGCGTTGCGTTCTCAGAAAGATGATCATTGTCACATTGTGAATGGCTAAAGCTAAACATTATGCCTGATTTTGCGAATCCGGTCATGACACAAGATGACGTGTTCACAGATACCAGTGTAGAGTGAAGACATTGCACGAAAGTCAAGCAATTCTTGTTCATGTATCGTCTGCCGTGCATGGACGACTCAAGCCATTTCAAGTCAAGTAATCTAAAGTTTGGAAGTGACGTGAGTCAAGTAGGCCAACTCAAATTTTTAAATTTGGAGTTAATTTCAAGTCATTAAATATTTACAGTGCGTACTATCAGATTTAATATGCAGATTCAGATGAACATATTGGAACTATCAATTTCTATCCTCTCACAGCCCGATCAGATGTAATGGAGATGGTGTCTTTGAAAATTTAGAGCACGCCATTATAAGCCATGTTCGTGCCATTCTCGCTCTCGCGCGTTAGCTCCAGGCGGCCTTTGTTAATTATGTTGAAGTATGTTGTCGCAACTTGAAAGATTCAATTACCGACGATATAGCAAAATTGGGACACGGCGAAGAGACGTGATTCACCGTAGATTAAGAAGCGGCCATTGTAGACTGAACCAACATTGGCCTAAGATTGATTGTTGTCACACTCCACTATGTCAGGAGTGCAATGCGGAAGAACCTGTAGAAGACTCTTTGTTTGTGTAAAATACCAACACCAAAGAAGACAAGTACTTTATACTGGCAATTGAACCGGATTAATTTGAACTTGAAAGGTGTTCTAACAGATCCAAAGATATTGGATAATGTTACAGAGCTCGAAATATCTCCAGGACGATTTATATAGTATATAATAGATAATACATTCATATACAATCAGTGTCTCCCAAACTTTTTTGAGCTACCGCCCCCTGGACAACGAATGAAGTGCCACCGCCCCCCGACACCCCCTCACCACGCCTGATCATAAAACGAAATTTGTTCTGCATTTAATACAGCTAATAATGAGCCGAATGAAGCTGGTGTATCATCATCATCATTCTCGTCATATTGAGTTTGAGTTTTGATAGAAACAATATCACTCTAAAATCTCCCGTGTTCACTTCATGGGTGCCTACTGGCAGTCGGTTTCTGCTGTAAGTAGTCAGGAACTTGGTCACGGCGCTGAGAACATGTTCTATCAAATATGAGCGGGGAAGGGCAATGACGAAAAAGCTAACCCGACTCCAGTGAGAGTGTTTATTTTTTATTCAATTGTGTATTCAGAACGATTGATTGGACATATTGAACTTTTGGTTGAACTCTACTACAACTAGGGTTACCATATTTTGGGAATCTGAAAAGAGGACGATATTTCAAAACTTTCAGACTTACAATACTGATGTAAAATCCGGAAAAAATCGTAATTTTCCGAGTTAGCGGCTGGTTGACTAAAAAATGATTTTTTCTGGCTCACGTCCCGAAAAAATCTGCCAGACCGTTACTCGAGCGCTGATTTCCTTTATATCAGTCCAATTACCACATATATTTAACCAATATTTTTAAAAAATAGGACAAATTCTCAAAAAAGAGGACATTTAAGCGTCCTCCGAGGACACTTTCAAAAAAGGCAAATAAGAGGACAAATCCTCAGAGGACGTAGGTAAGGTAGGTAGGTAGGTATGAGGGGGGTAATGGGGCTTAGCTACTCGGCTTTTTGCCCCAGGACGATATCTGGCGATAAATACTCCTGTACTCTCTGAAGGAATTACAATTCTTTATATATCCCTGCCACTTGAAATCGCGAATTCGATGATCGGCCATATAGTAAAAGTAAAAGTAAAAGTAAAAGAGGACGTAGCCTATGGTAACCCTATAACTGCAATGTAAAGAGCTGCTCAAACATTTCATGCCTGGAAACTACACGGAATGGATTGATTATCCGGTGAGGAATTTCTAATTGGAATATATCCTGGATCCAAATCACCATCCTCGTGTAATTTTGTGAGATGATTGAAGCAGCTCCATGTTCACCTTTATCAGGTTTCATTTTTCCTAAGAACGGATATAATCTACCCTTAAATTTTGAGAAATACAACCGTCAAGTATGAGTGATCTCGTTTCTCGCAACCAGAACGCCGTGTCGAAGGCCACGGTGACAGCGCTGTGGAAAATGAACGATCGTTTGAAACAGATCATAAAATCACGCAAGACAGCTTCTCTTAAAAAGCCATCACATCTTGCAGTGAGCAATAGCTGCTCAAATATACTTTGTAGTTCTCACAGCAGCACACAATGAACCTCACTTTTTGGAGATGCTGCCGACTGCCTAATTAGTCTATTGATGAGCAGGAATAACATTGGCAAGTAACAATGGACTTTTCCGGCACAGCTGAATAAATAGATGGCGACCCTGAATTGCCCTTACTGAATCTATTATGCATTTTTACTGATAACCTATCTGCTTTATTAATCAATCGTTTCAACACTATACGCAGCAGTTGCCTTCTAAACCTACACCGCCCGCATTTGCTCTCAGCGCCCCCTTACCGCCCAATTTTCTGGCCAGCGCCCCCCAATCGCCCATTTCATGGCCAGCGCCCCCTTCACGCTCGCGAACGCCCCCAGGGGGGCGCTGGCGCCCACTTTGGGAACCACTGATATACATTATTTGTATAACTAAATGAGTACGTTTGTGTTAATTACGTATCTTGTATCTTATGGGTAATTCCGTGTATTGGTTGTGCAATGTGTATGTTGGCGTGCCAGTAAGACCGAGATGTGTTGTAAATATTTGTGTGATGCAAATTCCTTGTAATAACTGTTATAGAAGTGGCGCACAAAACCTGTGAAATGATTTAACCAATTCTTAATCTACCACAATTTTGTAATCTGACTTTTTCATGTACTGCATAAAAGAACAATTTGACTTGATTACTGAAATTTTTAAAGTTTACTTCAATCTCGCCATTTTCCTTATAGGGGGCATGCAGGTTGATCGCCGCATTATGTGTGTATTTATCAGTTTTGGTGTGAATAAAGAATACATAATAATAACTCGAAAGATATTTGAATTCGCCACGCATACCAGACCAAACCAATGTAAAAACTTTTTTGCTGAGACGCACACCATCGCTACACACACACACATACACACACACGCACACACACACACACACACACACACACAAAAAAAAAAAAAAAAACACACACACACACACAAACACACACACACACACACCATGAACACCATGAATACCACAAACAACACCAACATCAATATTCCCATTGCAGAAGTCGCAGATTATAATTCTCTTACTTCCTACTACCAAGCTCACGAAAATTGACGATATGTTTTTATCTCTAATAACCAATATTTTTTTCAAAGTGTGATATCCTCTTGACATTGTCGACATAATTACAATATCATGCAAATTGGCCAACGCCTACCGAGACTTTTCTTCACGCGCAGCACACGATGCAGTTCTCACGTCAACAGCTCAAAGTTGTCTTACCGAAAGCACTGATGCGTTGTACTCTCGGTATCTTCTCTACATGAGTTGTCCATTAGGCTGGTGCATGGCAGTAAATACTCCTTGCTCTGGACAGCCAAACAAGACTCGACCTGACAATATGGAATAACTACATCTAAGAAACGCATGGCGCTCACGATTGATACGATTGGTTCATAGATATGTTCTGCCCGTTGAGTTACAGTTCAATAGCTCGAATCACCGTTGCATAGATATCGGATACCGCAAGGCAAATACAATTCCCGTGCATGCACGTGCACGTAAACCACAATGCGCCATTACCATTTCTTCGAAAGTGCTCCCTTATTTTTCTTCCAGTAGGCGTGAAAATATTGCACAGCCCAAGAAGTCACGAATCGTCAAACAGTTTCATTTGATTCCTAAAACTACATATAGCCATTCATTCTCGTCCCGTCTTGTCGTTAGAATGATCTGGGTGTTGAAAACATAATATGTGCACTGTGCAGTGTGCACGCTACTGTCTCAATATAATCACATAACCTATATCAGGCATCTCAAACAAATGCGGTCCACGGGTCAGATCTGCCCCACCCGACGATTTAATTCGGCCATAAATGAAGAAATGTTGAGTAAATGAGAATAGGATTGTATTATTCAGCATATTTCTATCACATGTTACGAGTTTAATAAGAAATCAGGAGATAACATCAAACTTATTCATAGGCCACATTAAAGATGTATGGCAGGGTGTTGACCATTAGTGACAAGTCTATGACATCAACCCCAAATTTGAAGAAGGGCCAGAAGTGCGCTTAACACGGAGGACAAATTTTTCAAGGAATAATGATCTGAAAGGAGGAGAGAAAACTCTATACTTTGTAGTCTAAGGCTAATCCCCTTTGTATGTAAGTTTCATTCTGAAGAATAGGCTAAAATGCAAATATTTGTCGTCGCTCTGATATATAAATACATCTGCTGATTCAATAGCAGTAGTCCAGCATTACAAGAAATAGCTATGCGAGGTACAGTGAATATAATTTCTTCACATAGCCCACTTTCTTTAGTTCCAGTGTTCCATATCGTATTTGACGTGACCGTGGAAACATGGAAACGTGATGATAATTTTTTGCGCAACGAACCTACTTCGAAGAATCCTTGTTAGCAGTTATATTTTGTAATCCCCACGACATATGCACATGCACATTGCCAAGACCACCTCCCGAATAAGCAGAGGGAGCATAAAAATATACCAACTTATATCGCCGTGACAATAAGAGCCCCTGTTTCAATGGTCGGCTGTACAGGCATGAGAATAGAACATTTCACTGAAAGACAAAATACTTGATTTGGAGTTAGCATTTTGGCATTATTTGCGTTAACAATGTAAATCCGGCCCGCGATCAAGGTTTCATTACACTTTACACTGTTTTGCTTATAAAACTGTCAAACAACGCATGTCATAGGAGGCAACATACCTTTGCATCGGGAAATGCTTCCGCTATTTCTTCCCAGTAATATCCTGCTGGAATATTACATACAGCGTCTATGTTTTTGTACAATCTGTACATCTGATTTTTGGTACTTCCATACAAAAGTATCTTCTTCCATTCCTCTCTATAATCAGTGCAATGATGATCATAGTCAGCAACAGAATAGCCGAGTATTTCGAGACATTTGTGGAGAGTTTTCGTTCCACATTTTGGCATGCTAGCTACTATAACCTTCATGGCTCCCAGGCTAATATTTTTACCATAGCATTCTGGATCAATACGGAGACTTTATATGGAAGTCGAATGTGCAATTACTTGCATGAATTTCCGCTAACATTGGTATTCTAGTACTCTATTGACGGGTTGTGGTATTTTGTTCTAGCTAAATTGACACATGCGCGGCTTGAAAGCATATAGGCCTAATTTGAAACCATGTGAACATTATTACTTCTGCAAAATCTTATACAGACGGCTCCGGTAAGAAAAGGCAGCGCGCTTTTCAAGACCACTCCAATTCATGCTAATTCCGATAACGGGGATCGAAATCATAAGATGTGTCAATCTAAAATTGTAAATAAACATACATCCGGATATTGAGTGCAGTTGCTTTGAACCACCATTTTTACTTCCTGTGGTGTAGTCGGTTCGTGTTAACGTACTTGCTCACCGAGAATATGCGTTTATTTAAGTTCGTACTCACGCGAACCTGAACCACCTTGTAGGTGCTCGCACCATCCCTACTATATATAAGAGGAGACCTTCTCAGATCTTTCGTTTTCTGGCATGTCTCAAAGCTTCTATTTGTAGGCCACGTGAGGAGAAATCTGCCCAATTACTTTTTTTTTCTAACCAAGCAGTATATGTCAGTGTCAAAGACGTTATGTTAGTCCGACTCATGACGCGGTAAGTTATGTCGATAAAACAGCAAGATAGATCATCAAGCGAATTACAGTAATAGCGAACATGCTTATTACATATCACTCATTTTTAATTTTTACGGGAGGATTCAATGTCTACATCGATGAAGTCTGTTGTTCCTTTCTGTCGTGAATAAAATCGCTGGCAATCGCGTTAAAATGATATAATTAGTTTAGGGAATTCAGCACAATATTTTATCTGTTTCAGGTTATATACGTATACGGCGATATTCCGGAAATATTCAGTGATTACTTTTTGGATGGGTATGATTCATTTGATGCAATCAGTGTTCTGCAAGATTCATAAACGCGGTGCCCGCGGGCACCAGCTCGCCCATATAAACCGGATGAGTCGCCATTGGTGGCAGTAGCAAATATTCAAATGAGAGCTGTAAAGGTCGAAGTGGAGAAGGGCTCAATGTGAAAACAGGATGGGTCAGGTGACCGTAAGGAACATGCGAACTCATTTTTCGATCATGAACATGGGGCGTTGCTCGGCTTAGTCTTTCCTTTGCGTTTTCTATACTCAAACTCATGTCCGTTAAGACAGAATTAGAATTTTTGAATTTACATACCAAAATGATTTATGATCATACGTAAGATTCGCAGCAGGAAGGTGAAGGTACAATGTCAGAGTAACATCACTTGGTGCATAGATATATTGAGTTCAATGATTGAAATCTAGAGATTGATGTTTGACAAAATATATAGGTACAGACTTAACCACCCCAGGATCCAAGTCACTAATACAAAGTCAACTCGAAACAAATTGAATTACGAAACGTGTTCTACGTATAATATATCAAATAATCGAATCAAATAGCTGTCAGGAGCTCAAACGTCCATCAGAGCCCACGACAATCCAAGGTCAATAACCAATGCAAAAATAATTGCAAACAGTAGCCCACAAAGACTAGCATTCCCACAATTATTATGAATAACTCTCTTCTCATTTTTGCAAACACATACAAGTCCCACTGAGAAGATGCAAGCGCTCCCTTTTTGTTTTCATGCGGAAACTCTTGTTCTGGAACTTCTTTTTGTAAGAACCTGCAAAGCGGCTCCCAGGCATCAGAAAAATGAAAATGAAGAAGCCTCTGTTTGTGGCAGCTCTGAAATTTAAAATGATAAAACACAAGTTTAATTGTTCGTAGTCATGCCATTAATTTATCATTGCTGCTGGGGAAGGTCAATTTCGCTATCCTTTCTTCCCATCGTTCCATACTGCTGCCTATGAATGATACGGGATCTCTACCCTGGCACATTGAGTTGGGATATTGGTTAGACCTCGCTAAACTTATACTTTGAACTTTCGATCTTCTCATAGCCCGATCCGACTTGCCGGTGGATCTGATGGAGAGGTGTCTACGAAAATTTAGGGCATCTCATTATGCACCAAGGGTCTCAAACACAAAGGATTCCGCATGGAAATTTTGGATTTTCAATAATTTCACGATATTTAGGTGCCACATATCTTATTTTTAAGATTTTAAAAGTTTGAATTCCCCGTTTAGAAATCACGGATTACAGTTCTATACCTTGCTTCTATAGCAGTGATTCCCAAGTGCGGCCCCCAGAGAGTCTTCTTGCGGCCCCCAAAATATATTAGGAAATCGGTTATTGAAAAAATATACATATATTTATAAAATAGTCTTGCTTGACTTGACCTCTGTGGTTTTTAATTATAAAATTGCAGGAAAGTTGTGCGTATGGACTGCTAACGTTATGTCACTGCTGTTTTAATGCAATGTGCCCTAACTTTCCAGTTGAACGAGCAGTACCTATAGATATAAATAGGTATTGATAACTTACAAAACCGGAGGAAAATCTCTCCCTCGTGGTCGCTTGACTAAAATAAAGAGGCTCAACTCCCGGAAAATACAGTTTTTCTTTAACATTGAAAAAAATATATTACCGGTCCAGCTATGAAATAGCCGCCGTAGCGTTCCTACAGTGCTGACTTAATGTATATCAGTCAAATTTGGCCCTATATGTAACCAAAACCCTCAAAAAAGAACACAAAATCTCAAAAAAGAAGACATTTGGGCGTCCTCCGAGGACACTTTAAAAACAATCAAAAAAGAGGACAAATCATGAGGACGTATGGTAACCCTATAACTATAGATGTGTATCACGTGACTGACGGTTGAATACGCCGAGATGCATACTGCTTAGTCGGCTAAAAGCAGCATAATTGGTAGTCATATATTCAGGGCCGTAACTGCCGCCCCCCAAACCCCCCAATTTAGGGGGCCGAGCTCGAAGGGGGACCAAAATTATTACGTGAATTGGCATAAATTATAGACTATTTTTTGAAAATTTATGCAACTTCTACAAAAAATTTTCGCGCTGGGCGCGATTTCAATTCGCCGCATATCTTGATTATTGGGTACTCTCCCCCAAGAAAAAACACGCAAGATTTATAGAAATGGGCCTATCAGCGTTGGCCATGACCGCACCACAACGCACCAAGACATATAAAGTTTTAGGCCATGTAACATGTGACTCCAAGAAGTGTGAACGATCGGCAGCGAGAAAGCCTTAGCCGTAAAGGACTGCTTTTATGCTGACCAAAAACTTCGAAATACCAAAGCTTCGCTATATATACAAACTACATATAGGCTTATTTGTCCATATAGGCGCCTAAATGACTGGCGCCGAATGTTCCTGTCTTGGCAATCTGAACCCCACAAGACAAATACCATCCTGCAGGAAATAAAATTATATGCCAGTGAAGAAATACCAACCTGAAATCGTGTGATCTTCCAGTTTAGTAAGTTTGGACAATTCTACATTTTTTGATGTAGCAGACATCAGGATGTCATGAAATAACATCATGTGAAGAAGTCATACATAGGGGTCTGCCCGCCCGAAGATGTTTGATTTTACGGGGTCTGCAGTTTCAAGACACCTCTCACTCATCTCTACCAGCAAATTGGATTACGTGGGCAAAGAGGAGAACCACGCGATTCCCGATCTTATTCACCGATTTTATCATGAATTATCTAAATATTCGGGCGTCGCGCTGTCTCAATAAACAGTACGATTTTAATTTCGTGGCAAAGCGAACAACGTCATGCGGGGTCAGTTTATCACCCTATGGGAGCCCGGGGTCCTGACGAAGTGCCGTTACGTTCCTGCCAACGGGTATACCCCCGGATATGTTTAATTCCTATTGAGGGGGCATATACCTTTACAAACACACCTCACTCAGCTCTACCGGTAAATCAGATTACGTGAACAGAGACAAGATGAAAATTGATAGCAAAACATGCAATTCCCGATCATATTGACCGATTCAGTCATGAAACTAAAGAAATTTCTCGCGCTTCGCGCGTTTAGACGAGAAAAGCTGATTCACTCAACGGACACCCAATGCAGCAGATAAGTAGCGGTAAACAGTGTACAGTTTCGAAATCTCGCCAGTGCAATAAAACTACTTCGAAATACCCATGATGACTGTTTGGGTCCGTTTCATAGCCGTAGTATTCGTGCGGCCCCGACCGTAGTCTGAAATTCTAAATTTGGCCCTCACACCGAAAAAGTTTGGGAACCACTGTTCTATAGTATACCCGACCATGCTGTGACGCCATGAAAATAGCTGGTATGTTTTACCTCTGTTGATCGATACCCATATTGTCGGTGAAGTCATGATATATAGGGCTCTAATTTTATTGCCAGTCGATGCCATGATGATAACAGTTAACAGTTAAGACCAAGTCAGGCCGAAGCTGATCACCACACGCAGCACGAAATTGTCTCACCGAAAGCACTGATGCGTTGTACTCTCGATATCTTCTCTTCATGAGTTGCGCATTAGGCTGCTGCATGGTTGTAAATACTCCTTGTTGTGGACAACCATACGCGACTCGACCTGACAACACGTACGAAATACATATAGGAAATGTAAGACAGTCACGATTGGATCATAGATCTGCGTCTACCTGTTGAGATAGGGAAGCGAGTGGCGCAGTTGGTTAAGCCGCCATCGTCATGACAGTGCAATAGACCAAACAGGAGTCTCAAAGGTGTCTGGTACAGTAAGACAAATACAATGTCCACACACATAAACCTCACCGCACCCAATAAATTAAGGAATATCTTACCAAGTCTTCGAAAGTGTTCCCTTACTTTTCTTCCGGTAGGCGTGAAAACATAGCACAGCCCAAGTAGCCACGAATCGTCAACCAATTTCATTTGATTCCTAAAACTGCAGAGCCACTCGTTCTCGTTCCGTCTTGTTGTTAGAATGATCTGGGTTTTGTAAACATAGTCTGAATTGCATGTGACTGCTTCCTTAATCATATAGCATTAGGGTTGCATTTAACTTAAAAATCAGTTTAGAACTATCATCTTTAAAACATGGCTTTTTATAACCATGACGTCGCGAATCTTTAAATCTGACGTCATTGTCATTGACAATTGAAAATATAGGCTAAATATGGCTCCGTTGACTAAAAAGGCTTCCGATCCCTGTCCTAAACGGACAAAAATAGCCAGGACTACATCGTTATGCAGCATTTTTACGGTCGGTCATCATCATAATAACATTCATTTCGTAGCAATGACTGTTCAACTGTTGAACTGTTGAAACAACGACGATGTCGAGAGTTCCAACCATCATTCCATATCGTATATGTCGACTATATCGGGTGTAAATCGTCGAATTATACAACCTAAAAAAATTTAAAACGCCTTTGATAAAAACGCTGTTTAAAACATGTTTTAAACAAAGTGTGTTAAACAACCATCTGTTTATAATGCAACCCTAAATTCATGCGACTGGTTCGGCCCGTAAGTGTTGAAAAAGTGAATCCGGCTTGCGACCCAAATTGAGTTGTAAACCTGTCAAATGACGCATGTGAAAGGGCCAACACACCTTTGCATCGGGAAATGCTTTCGCTATTTCTTCCCAGTAGTATCCCACTGGAAAATCACATACAACATCTATGTCTTTGTACAATCTGAGTATCTGATCTTTGGTACTTCCATACAAAAGAATCTTCTTCCAATCCTCTCTCTAGTCGGTGCAATGATGATCAAAGTCTGCAACAGAATAGCCTAGTATTTCGAGGCACTTGTGGAGAGTTTTCGTTCCACATTTTGGATAGCTACCTACTATAACCTTCATGGCATTCAGGGCTAATGTCTTTGACATAGAATGGATCAATCCGGAGACAATATATGTAAATACAATGTGTAATTACTTGAATGAATTTCCGCTAACATTGCTATTCTAGTACTTTATTTTTGCAAGCTATTGTAGCTAAATAGGCTCATGCGCGGATTGGAAGCACATATGATTAATATTTCTACTCTATGAGCATTACATATAATCAAATAATGAGGATGTCTGTCGATCTCATCACCGCCGTCTTGTTTCTTTCATATCGAGATCGCGGCGTCGAAATGCTGATCAAATGTGAGTGACTTCCCAATATCGACAACATCTTTATATTTCTTTCCTGCAGGTGACGTACGTATATTAAGTTTGCATGAGTTGACCTTTGAAGCAAACCGTTCTCTTGAACGGCAGTAACGCAATGTATCTTCAAGTGAAATAAAAATCGAAAGGTAGGCCTACTCATGCCTATAGCAGTTTCGGATTACTGCTTATGGCGTCATCATTTACGAACGATGCACCGACCCATAAGTTGTCCTCTCAGTATATAGATTTTGAATATGTGATATTTAGAACTACCAAAGAGCGAACGTCTTGAAAATGCTTGATTTTGGACGTAGGCTATTGCGAACTCGAGCCCTCCGAAGTTTGGTACTAGAGGTGGCGCGAAGGTTCAGTTCACGTTCGTCTTCTGAGCACGTTCGGAGCACGTTCACAGAATAACTTCAGTATAGCTGACCTCAGTAGGTATCAGGGAACATGTTCGTGAAATTTCTGGTTTTTCAGTAATCTGAGCATCTATGATCAAAATTCCTTGGACTGTAACTTCATATAATCCTCTGCAAGCAGGGTTATAATGACTCGAGTCATGAATGGACTCGAAATGAATCAAGTCCCTTTGTTTATTGACGTTACTTGACTTGAGTCATTGCGCATGACTCGACTCGACATATTCTATGTGACATGAACAGTAAACAGTATGATTCGGACTCGATCCGCTGCGCCATGATTTGCACTCGGACTTGTTTTTAGTGGTGAATGAAAAATGACTCTACTTGACACGATTCAAAATTATAAAAGTCAACATTGATTTGTGCTTAGGTTACATCCCTGGGATTTACTAACTAACCTACTTATTAACAAGGATCATTAGATGACGTTTACATTGTCGACTATCATGTTTAATCAGATGTAGTAGGATTTCTAAGTATGTATCACCCTTACTATTGGGGATCTGTCTAGCCCAGAAAATGAATTCGAATCCAGGGCTTTCACTTCACCAGCGCTTTGACTTTTATGAATTGATCGCTTGTTTAATTTAATCGCATTAATCAATTTATCAGTGGATTGCAACGATACAATATCCTATGCTACTTGTTGAAACCCTTCACATCCGAAAGTCATGTCACGTAATGGAAGTCCGATATCCCAAAGGTCGCCACTCCGTATGCAAATGAATAAATGCATAAATACGAAATGACCGCATCAAGTGAATAAATTGACCAACAACTATTAATTTGTATGTAAAGCAAAGACATACTCCACGCGATACAAGCCGTTTGACCATATTGAGTGGCATTTGTAGTTTCCCAATCTCGAGAAAATTGGTCGTTGAAAGAGCCTACACTTATCCTAATTACTAAATCGGGATAAACTTCTTAGCTACTTCATGCCGCAATCACGCGGCGACCGCTGCGTAACACCATGCCGGATGAATAACTATTAACAATGAAAGAGGCAAACATATATAAACTATCATAGATTCGGGCTATTTTAGATAATTTGTATCAAAAGAAAATTGCTGAAAAAGCGCTCACCTGAATAGATCACGATACCTGTCCATGTGAGTATAGCCTATCGCTTACGTGCATGGTAATATTTTGATTCATAGTATTTTGTACAGTGGTTCTAAACCGGTGTTTCATGGAAGACTTTGCTTTCCGCGATCCAGTCTCAGGGGTTCTATGGAGGTGAACACATACACAGTCAACTCATGCACATCGCACATGATTTGTGATGATTCGCCCGTCTTGGCCATCATTGGTTTCGGTAGTTAGGCCCGACCAGTAGTCGAATTGGGACTGTTGTGGTGGTACGTCTTGGGCAGTGGTTCAAAAAGCGAAACCCCGCCCTTCTTAAATATCAATTCTATTATCGCCAATATTTATAAACTCATCTTTAATTAGGCAATTGCTGTTACATTGTCGCATTTTGACCGAACAATACGATGACACTTTCTGAGGTAAAGTCTTCCATTTCTGAGAGTGAAAGGGGATGGCATAAGGCACACCGATGTGCAATTCATTTTTCATTATAAGGTTATTGTTTTGCGTGGAAATTATATTTTATTGGCTTTGTTCTTTTAACGGTCTTTCGACGCACCGTCCATCTGTGCACGAGTAACCTATAGTAATGTATTCGATGGTATTCATGGTGGATTTTTGTTTTTACGACTCAGCGAACATTTGGCGTTTCTCGAATGCTAGCTGATTAGCGTAAGTGTTCCGTTGGTAAAGCTTAGGAAATACTGATTAAGAATAAAGAGATGAACAATACGGCCAGTATAGCCCACGCGTGTGCAGCTAGCCGACTGGGGACCACGGTATTATCACTCGAAACTGCCGAAAATTACATTTTTACATGATCTCTATTTCAGGCTATTGATTTTGTTAAAGTCGCAAACACTGAACAAGAACAATACGATTTTGAAAAGTTTTACTTTACCGTATATGATTCATACAAACTGCGTGGTATAATTATCATCTATATTATGATAATATACCCTAAAAATCAATTATTGAAGTGGAGGAAGAGTTGTAATTTTCATCAAGATTGTCAGGTTACCAGGAATGTGACATTCTTTTCCAGTATAGAATAGCTGAATGGCACCATTGTTGTAATTATTGACCACATTCAAGTAAAATGTAGGACGCGTGCGAAACTTTATTATTCTGCCCTGTAGAAACGAATCGGAGTATTCCGGGAGTTACTGTTGACCGCTGTGAAATATGGAGACTGTTCGATACGAGTTACATTGCGAAGCGAAATGACGTTGTTTGTTTTAACCTGTACAATTGCATGGCTTCAGTACTCCTTCTAGGAGCTTCTGCACTCATCGAAACAATGTCTTTGGGTGTCAATGTACTTTCCCTGGCCCTATGCTCGGCAGTCTACGAAATCTAGAAGCCCAATCGTTAATTGAAGATGTGATCTCCAGAGATCGGCAGATATCGTCACCGGCGGACAGATGTTATCGTAAAAAGATTTCACGATACCGTACGGAGATGAGCTAATCGGAAAGTAACGATTTTGGTTCAAGCCGCAATAGCTGGCCGCAACGGAGTTTCTTCAAATGAGTTCTGAAGGCGATTCATCCCCGTAAGTAGCGATTTGTGTATCGAGATGTACGACCAAGCCGTGCTCGTTAACAGTTTGATGTTGGCGAGAACACATATAGTCGGTAAATGATGCTTTTTTCAGGGTTCGGCACCAGCTAAAGTGATTGCCTCGTCGATCAAACCTGTTTTACAAAGAGCGCATTACCAAAAAATTCTCCTACTTTGTTTATGATTGTCGAAGCCTTACTCGTGCTTGACACTATATGCGCATCCGTCCCACCGATAAAAGCATGCATACGGGAGAATCGCGAGATAGCGAGGTACGTAAAATCACCGAGATTCGGTAAACACTACAACTCCCAGATGTGGATCGTCGTACATCTTTATGCAGTCTGCATTGTGGTCTCGGGTACGATTCGTGTGCATAATTATTTTAGATATCGCTGAAGACGCATTCTAAAAGACAAATAGAAAAAGAAAATACTGGTACGGTTGCAACGACTTGATTTCGATAAATCAAATCAACTCGATTGATATGTCTAGGGTTGCATTTAAAACAATGGTTGTTTAAAACAGTGCTTTTCATAACCTTTTTCGTATTGGTACACCCTTTCAACGTTAACTCGAAAATCGTACACCCATGACCATGCATGACCAGACCAATGACTATACATAACGCACTGATTCCGTATTCAGGGGAGTTCAACCCCCTTGTTATTCACGGCCGTGATTCGATTCAATACATATAATTCGGGTTGCATTTAAAACTAACGGTGATGCATCTTTCGGTTTTTATTAATCACTTTGTTGAATGTTGTTGTTTTTTGACCTATCAGGATTGTAGGCATAATCGAAATATACATTGGAATCGGCAAACCGTACGAGAAAAATCGTCATTCGTGAGGCGTTCACGATTTCGACATGGTATTTCTTGTTGGCGTACATCATTTCCCTCTGCGGTTCGCATTTGGACGGTGGGACTCAGATTACACTCTATTATTAGGGATGGTGTCAACCTCTGAAAGGTTCAGGTTCGAGTGAACGAGATCCTTTTTGAAACGTTCTGTGTGAACGCGAACGTGAACGTCATGACCTCACGGAGATACAGCGGTAGCCAATACCCCAATCCAACCGATTTGGTTTTTATGATACAATAAACATATGATGAAATCAAGATTGACCGCCGGCGCCTGCTAGATTTTCAGAGGTGGTCAGTAACGAAGTACTTCTACTTTTTTTTGAAGTACTCAAGTAGTTTTCGTCTACTTCTGGTAAACTCAAGTGGATCTGATTTTCTCTACTTCTACTTCGTAATATTTTGTGATCTACATATTTATTTTTGGCTATTTTCAGTTTGTCAAGTAGAAGTAGTTTAAGCCCTCAATACGAAAGATAGCCTGAGGAATTTCGGGGCTGTTTTCACGGAGTACAAAATTTAATATTCAAAAAATTGAACTAAAGCCCAGAAATTTTGTTGCGCATCGCGCACAGTAGTTTTGGAGTGACAAATATGTTTTCACGAAAGTATCAGTGAATATAATTTAGGTACCAGATTGCTTGGTTCCGCTCACACCGCATTGTCGCCCATATCAAATATTTCATCACAGTAAATATTGCCCACCATAACGTTTGAAACTACCGTTTCGCAATCTAGCAATTACCAATCATATCGTAATCTAGTAGCCCATTACGGGTCTTGCTAATCTGGAAAATCCAGCTTTTTCGAACATTACACCTGTTTTAGCAGATCACCTATGAAGCTTTATGGATAAAAGACATGAAATATAATTTCCGATTTTTAGAAGTGGTATTTGTATTTCACTTTCAATTGCGAGTATCATGAGTTCTAATTACTTGCAGTTCTTTTGTCTGCAGAACATACATGTTGAAGCATAAGTGTAGTAATGCCTCTATTTTCAGAATAAAAGCTACACTAGATATAACTTTTATGACCCACAATATTTGTTATTAACGTGTACTAATCGCGCAAAGTGATGAAATCGTATCCGATAAAACTGCTATGTATTGCTGTTCGCCTAAACTTGGGGCCTTATAATATGGGATAGGGCGCCATGCCACGATATTCTCTAAAACGGGGTCTTCCAGTAAACAAAGGATTGGTATCACATTTTCATATCAATACTATAATTTGCATCCCATGATACCAAAAAGTGCTTATGCTGTCGTAAATTGATATCAATACGAATCAAGCTCTCTGCACCTTCCGCATAGCTCAATTCGCAGCTTTTGACAGTCCATGCGAGCGAATTAAGACTGTTTCCAAAACTGCTTACTTACTTGAGTAGATTTAAATCTTTCAAAACTACTTACTTCCTTGAGTAGATTTAAAGTCAGTGAATTCTACTTCTACTTCAAGTAGTTTTGGGTGACTTATTGAAGAAGTACTTCTACTCGTACTTGAGTAGATTTTTTCGTGGCTGCTTCTACTTGTACTTGAGTAGCTTTCTTGACTACTTTGACCACCTTCGTAGATTTTTTACATCAGACAACGATATCATTTTCATTGATTGGTTGAATAAGCATCATTAACTGACCACCTACATGTAGCGTATTTTGCTCTTGATGTTGTGTGGTTGCGGGTCAACCTCAATGCAGAGACTCACTTGATATTCACAAACGGAAAGCTGGATATTTCGAGCAAACTTTTGTAACAAAGCAAGTATTTTTTTTTAGATTATCGAGGTTCATGCTTGTTTAGTATTGATTTTTTCATGCTGCCAGCACCATGCAGAGTGGCCAGCTGTTGAAATTAAATAAATTTCAACCAAAGATGTTCTAATGACGTGAAAATTGTAATATATGAACAAGTTCACAGTGCAGAACCTACCACTGTTCGTTTATGAAGGTGAACCTCTAAATTATTGAGGTTCACACGCAGGTTTGTTTGTGTTGTTCATGGTGTTTGTCGACTACTATGGTCAATGACACCAGACCGATATTCTTCATTTTTTATTCCGTAGCTGCCGACTTGTAGCACGGCCATTGCTAGGCTTTTTATAAGACACCGCTTGCGCGGATGAGATGGCGAAGAGGAGCCTAGATAAACCTCCAACACTTTGGTAGGAATTCTTGAGTCGACCTCGGTCGTACTCGAACCCGCAACCCATTAATGTTGCAGCATTGGTTTATACCACCCACTATATACGCTATCTCGCCACCACTGGTTCACACACAGAACGCGAACGCGAACCTCACGTTCGCACCATCCCTAACTATTATATTAAAAACAAAACATCCAAGTCACCCTGAATCGCGCAAAGCCCGAATAAAATCAAGTTTAAAATCTCTCAACAATCTGGGAACCAATTCGCTAACACACGCCGCATAATTAATGCTTACCAGCTATACTTGCGACCGTACGTCTACTGGTGGCTACCTCTGGCTGTTGAAACAAGCCTTAAGGCTGCAACTTCTTTAAAATACCAAATACTAATCAGGGCTCGAGGTTATCGGACCACCTTCTAGCACAGTGGTGCTCAAACTCGACCACCCGATACAACCTGTCTACGTCGCGGCAATGATTTACGCTGCGCTATTTATAAGCATCTTGCAGTAAGTACCAATTAAATATTTCTGAGCTCTCGTGGTGCATGGCTTCCTCAAGAATCATTATGGACGGATACATCATACATCAACTCCATCCTGTTCTGCTCCAACAAGAGTCAATTAGTCCATTACCAACGTTTAAATGATGCGGATAAATATTTGCTTATGATATTACAAAATGAATGTAACAAGCTACGTACAGCTGTTATGAAAATTGTACGATATTGCACACACGGTCAACATGTTCTGAGGCATAAACTTGCCTGTTCATTGTGATAGCTAGTCATCATTCAATTTTAATGCGGATCTGGTACACCCCTGTACACCCCATCTGAGTGGTACACCATTTGTTACACCCTAGGGCAGGAGGGGGGGGGCAAACTACGGCCAGCGCATCTCAACACCGTATTGTGCGGCCCGCAAAAGCCTAAAGAAACGTTATAAAAATTTTGATAAAATGCGTACTAAAAATCAAACTACTGTAGGTATACTTGATTAAAGTTTACTTAATATATATCAAAATGATGATGATAAGGTATATTCTTATTATAGTATATTTTTATTCCATTGATGGCGCGAAAGCGCGACCCCGAGGCCAATGCATTTTGAAAGGTTTCAATTGCTAAACATCACAGGAAGTGAAACGTAAATGACTTGCTTCGGACCACGAGTATGATTTTAGATTGGCAACACGAGCCTGTTTATTACTTTAGTGCTGTATTTAGAGAAATTGATTCAGGAGTGTGTTAGATAGATTCGTTCTTTCTATGTGTTGTGGAACGCCCTGCGCCCTCTCACGGTTCATACACTTTGTAAGATACAACATCATTATGGTACATCGCCCATATCTGTATATCACGTGACTTATATCTTTCTTCTCGCTACCATGTGACTTACCATTTATCAGCTCGTGCATTTCAATTACATAACCAGACTCATCTGCGATATCCTACTGTATATTCCATGCATATTCGACCAATATATCTATCTGAGGCAATACTGTCGTTGCATTCACGTTGAAGTTGTCAGATCAAGAACTTAACGCAGGAACGTGCGTCTTACTACCCTGAGCTAAGTATATCTACCCAGCCACACATTACGTGGGACTCAGGTTACGACTCTAGCAGGTTATCAGACGACCCACACCTTTCTATAGTGTAGAGGTATTAATTTATAATATTTATATATTGTAGAAACGTATTTACAGGTTACAAGGTTATGATGCTGTCGGCATTGTGTGTCCTGGAGTTAAGCCAAAGGTACAATCCGCAAATCTATGGACAGATCGCTGCTCATAGACTCAAATTTACATCCAGTTCTAAGAATCGGGACAACCGACTTTCATCCCTAATTTTAACAATGAGCACGGCCAGCTTATAAATTCTCGCTAATGTTTCTGACGTGTGTATATATACGTTATCATCAAGTCAATGTTTGGTTTGTTTTCAATATACAAAAACATTAATATATTATTTCCATGTCGTTGGTCTCTATGTATGCAAATAAAGAAATACCCAAGATTGTAATGACTCGGGTCATGACTCGTCTCGATTCCGACTTGAGTCACGATTATTTGATGACTCGAGTTGACTCGAATTACTTTTTCAAATCCGTAAAATGACTGGACTGGAGTCAATTTGTGTGATGAGTCGACTTATAGTCGTGTCATTGTGCATGACTCGGACCAAGTCATATGACTCGAAACTAGGACGGCCAAGACAGACATGTCATTGTAACTTCGAAGAATTGTAAAGTCACAACATTATTGGTATGTCATCGATCCGTCCTAATATTCGGAAAATCACGATATTATGAATGCCGGCCATTGTATATCACTCGAGCATAGTTGGAAAGAGTAGGTTGAACCGGATTGAACTCAAAACTTAACGGTGTACACCAGTGATTCCCAAGTGCGGCCCTGAGGGCCGCATGCGGCCCCCAGAGAGTCTTCTTGCGGCCCCAAAAATATATTAGGAAATCGGTTATTGACATAAATAAAATATATATTTATAAAATACTCTTACTTGACTTGACCTCTGTGGTTTTTAATTATAGAATTGCAGGAAAGTTGTGCGTATGGACTACTAACGTTATGTCACTGCTGTTTCAATGCAATGTGACCTAACTTTCCAGTTGAACGAGCAGTAGCTATAGATATAAATAGGTAATGATAACTTACAAAACCGGAGGATAATCTCTCCCTCGTGGTCGCTTGACTAAAATAATGAGGCTCAACTCCCGGAAAATACAGTTTTTCTTTAACATTGAAAAAAAAAATATTCCCTGTCCAGCTATGAAATAGCCGCCGTAGCGTTCCTACAGTGCTGACTTAATGTATATCAGTCGAATTTGGCCCTATATGTAACCAAAACCCTCAAAAAAGAACACAAAATCTCAAAAAAGAAGACATTTGGGCGTCCTCCGAGGACACTTTAAAAACAATCAAAAAAGAGGACAAATCATCTTAAAAGAGGACATATGGTAACCCTATAACTATAGATGTGCATCACGTGACTGACGGTTGAATACGCCGAGAGGCATACTGCTTAGTCGGCTAAAAGCAGCATAATTGGTAGACCTATATTCAGGGCCGTAACTGCCGCCCCCAAACCCCACAATTTAGGGGGCCGAGCTCGAAGGGGGACCAAAATTATTTCGTGAATTGGCATAAATTATAGACTATTTTTTGAAAATTTATGCAACTTCTACAAAAAATTTTCGCGCTGGGCGCGATTTCAATTCGCCGCATATCTTGATTATTGGGTACTCTCCCCCAAGAAAAAACACGCAAGATTTATAGAAATGGGCCTATCAGCGTTGGCCATGACCGCACCGCAACGCACCAAGACATATAAAGTTTTAGGCCATGTAACATGTGACTCCAAGAAGTGTGAACGATCGGCAGCGAGAAAGCCTTAGCCGTAAAGGACTGCTTTTATGCTGACCAAAGACTTCGAAATACCAAAGCTTCGTTATATATACAAACTGCATATAGGTTTATTTGTCCATATAGGCACCTAAATGACTGGTGCCAAATGTTCTTGTCTTGGCAATCTGAACCCCACAAGACAAATACCATCCTGCAGGAATGAAAATTATATGCCTGTGAAGAAATACCAACCTGAAATCGTGTTATCTTCCAGTTTAGTAAGTTTGGACAATTCTACATTTTTTGATATAGCAGACATCAGGATGTCACGAAATAACATCATGTGAAGAAGTCATACCTAGGGGTCTGCCCGCCCGAAGATGTTTAATTTTACGGGGTCTGCAGTTTCAAGACACCTCTCGCTCAGCTCTACCAGCAAATTGGATTACGAGGGCAAAGAGGAGAACCACGCGATTCCCCGATTTTATCATGAATTATCTAAATATTCGGGGGTCGCGCTGTCTCAATAAACAGTACGATTTTAATTTCGTGGCAAAAGCGAACAACGTCATGCGGGGTCAGTTAATCACCCTATGGGAGCCCGGGGTCCTGACGAAGTGCCGTTACGTTCCTGCCAACGGGTATACCCCCGGATATGTTTAATTCCTATTGAGGGGGCATATACCTTTACAAACACACCTCACTCAGCTCTACCGATAAATCAGATTACGTGAACAGAGACAAGATGAAAATTGATAGCCAAACATGCAATTCCTGAACATATTGACCGATTCAGTCATGAAACTAAAGAAATTTCTCGCGCTTCGCGCGTTTAGACGAGAAAAGCTGATTTACTCAACGGACACCCAATGCAGCAGATAAGTAGCGGTAAACAGTGTACGGTTTCGAAATCTCGCCAGGGCAATAAAACTACTTCGAAATACCCATGATGACTGTTTGGGTCCGTTTCATATAGCCGTAGTATTCGTGCGGCCCCGACCGTACTCTGAAATTCTAAATTTGGCCCTCACACCGAAAAAGTTTGGGAACCACTGGTGTACACAATGACTTGGACTCGGACTCGATTCACAACACTATGACTCGCACTCGACCCTCTACTCACTGACTTGGTCTCGAACTTGTCTCGGTGATGAATTGAAAATGACTCGAGTCAAAACTAAATAAGTGAGATTGACTTGTGACTTGGTTACAACCCTGGAAATACCAATATTAAACGTTGACTTAGTAACCCAATTTTATATTGTGCGGCCCGCGAATGGATTCAGATTTCGAGTGCGGCCCTCGAGCTAAAAAGTTTGCCCACCCCTGCCCTAGCGTGTACGATACACCAGGTTGAAGAGCCCTGGTTTAAAACACTTTGTTTTAAACATGCCTGCGCAGAATATACAACTCTTCGGTAATTTATTAGCTGCTGGTGCATTTTTCTTGAAAGCTGCTAAACTGGAATCATCGAAGAATTGCTCGCTATTGAGATTCAGAACAGGTTGCTTTGGTGGCTCATAAAAACTAGAAAATTTATGCACCTGTTCTAGAGACTCCGCAATTTTGATGGCCTTTTCCAGCGTCAAATTGTCATGTTCGAGTAAGCGCGGACGAATAGCTGATGAGTGTAGACCAGTCCTGGGCAAAGTGCGGCCCGCGAAGCCATTCTGTGCGGCCCACGAAAGGAGCTTGGAATTCATAACATTAAACCTGCTTTTTGAATAAACTGAACAGGCTGTATCAACTGAACAGGAAATTCGTTTACGTTGAAGCCTGTTCATTAATATGCAACGATTACGCTGTCAACGTACCTCGCATGCGTAATGCAGATTCAAAATAAAGGCAATGTGGCTATGAGTAACAAGTAAATTCACAGGAAATCACTACTATTTCCATATAGTTTAGGTCAAACCTTCTTCGAGGTTGCCATTGTCCCATTTCGCATTATAAGGGTACGTTGGTTGGCTGGTTTTGAGGTATTCATGGTGCTTGTCGACTATACTGTGGTCGTTTACACCGAACCGATATTTTCTATTTTATTCGGTGCTGCCGACTTATAGCACGGCCCACTTCTAGGCTTTTTGTAAGACACCGTTTACACGAATGAGGTGGTGAGGAGGACCCTATTAGATAAACCTCCAACACTTCGGTATAAGTATTCAGAAGTCGACCTCGGTCGGACTCGAACCCGCAACCCATTGGTGTTGCAGCCGCGGAAATACCCACTGCGCTATCTCGCCACGCGTACGTGTTTCAAATTGTTACGTGAGGCGTTTCCAAATCCCTAATTCGAGAAACATGTCTATCAGTGCTCGTGATTATATGACTCATCATATCTATCACCCATAAAGGATGAACGGACATGTCAAAAAGAGAAAGCCGAAAGCTGAAATTCAAAGAAGGTTTAGGGCAGTAAAGTGAGTAAATATTTCCATACTATGGAGTTAGGGTTAAATCCGTCTTTTTAGTTTTTGCCTTTGCATGGTGCTGAGATTGTTCATTATTTTTATTTATTTATTTATTTATTTATTTGTTAAGGTTTTAATTATGACAAAAAAACGAAACACTCGGTCAAGGGAGGGTGAATTTCAGAAAATCTGCAAACTTCGCTCAACAACAAGGCTATTTGAGCTACACACTGCTCGGAATGCAGCAACCAAGACAAGCTTTGTACTATCCCATATACATTTCAGTGCACTGGTTCTCGAACTGGGGGGCGTGAATGCATCTTAAGAGAGGCGCGAAGCCGATGTTAAAAGGAAAATTTTTGCGCGTTACGCGTGATTTAACCCCAGCTCAGAGTTTATGGCTCTGTGTATTGCCCGACTTTGATATTACAGAATTCTCTCATCAACAACCATAACCTTACATGCCATCAAACTATCCGTCGGGATTGCTAGCATTCTGGTTGTTCTTTTCAATATGTTGTGATATCATGATAGGGGGGTTGGGCGCGAAATTTTTCACTATCAAAAAGGTTTGAGAATCACTGTTTAGTGTCTTAACAGAAGAACGTGGATAGGGGTTTAAAGAGAGTTAAAATGTATCATGTTTAACATTGTTTCGAATCACGACGATAACTGGATCTAAGCAGGTCCATTGCTGCCGTGAAGGAATCCTGCTCCTCGAGCAATGCATAGACGTCGGGCGACATATATCCTGTAAGGATCGCCAACTTATCGATGATAAGTGCAGAATGGTTTTCGCCAGAGTTAGGAACCGGCGTAGTCGAAGTCTCAACTTCAGTGATGAAATCGTTGAGCATCTCTTCCCAGTGATTGAAGACCTTCAGGGAATCCTGAGAACTTGGGAGGATTTTCAGTATTGGCACTCGAATATACTTTTCCTGAGAACCAGCCATGATCTTCAGATTTAGTGAATTTAATTGTCGTGACCTTTCGAGGAAAACCCATGAATAGACATCAGTGTTGGAATCAAGTCACTACCTTCGAGTCACGAGTCATCTTGAGTCATTGCACATTTTGACTCGAGTTAAGTCAATCGATTTTTGAAAGTGACTCGAGACATGTCAAGTCACTCGATTGTAGGAGGTGACTCGACTCAAGTCGAGTCACATCACAATCCAGTCAAGTTGTGTTTTCGCAGTACGAGGCATTATTGGGTCATTGCATTTTGTCAGCTGTTTAAAATTCAGATTGAGTCGCCATATATTTTTAAATCCAGGGATGAATATAGAGTTAATGCATGCAAAATGCGTTTAGCTCACGAAGGCGTAGTACTACTAACCTATACGTATAGGTTCGTTTTATACCATCAGTCTTTAATTATCCGCCTAAATAGAGAATAGAACACGAAACCTAAACCAGATAGCGGAAACGAATTGATATGATACATTGCCCATCTACACATTCATGGGATACAATTAAAGCCTGTGCAAACTGCCAATGCTTGACTAGTAATATAAAGTTGTAAACAATATTCCAACTCGATTTAGTTAGATCATACAAGAGATTGAGTGAAGGTGATCATCTAGCGCTGTGGTTCACAACCTATTTCGACTCATCGCCCTCAAGCTCGACACAAAGTTTCGACCCCCCATATTAACGGACCCGAAAAACGGGAAATATAAACAGGAAATTTATTCGCCAAAATCTGATCAATGGTGAATTTACTAAAAAAGAAAGATCATTTTTCCGAGTAGGTACTAGAAAAATCGATTTCCGTGTCTACTTCACGTTGAGTCAACTTCTTTTCGGTCAACATTCAGAATAAGCCGTCTACACGTGCATTTTGTAACTGTGGTAATTAAATATATGTCACTGAACGTTCTAACATTTTCGCCCCCATAGTCGCCCCCTTTGGTATTTCAACCCCTTGTTTCTGAATATCGTCCACTAGGGGGCGATATCGCCCACGTTGAGGACCACCACTGATTTCGCGCCAATGACCAGTTTATAGAACAGAGATATAGTATAGATAACTAACCTACGGATAGATACGCAACATCCCTCGCCACGCTCTCTGGCCCGGAGGAAATTACTGTATATGGCCCTTGCATGGTTGCAATTGTTTACAACAATGCAGATTTTCAGACTTTGAGGTGTATTTTGAATGGGTTCCGCTGCCCTGATCAGATTTTAATGTATATTTTCGAAATCAGTGCGACAGTAGCTTTCAAATAAGATCAACTTTATTTATTTTGAGCGCTCAGGTCATCGGCTATGGGATTAGCAATTATACTGCGTTCAGATTGCAGAGCAGTAATTTCCTCCGGGCAAGCAAGCGTGACGACGGGTGTTACGTATCTATCCGTAGGTTAGTTATCTATAGTATGATACCTTGTTATCAACGCTCCCTCTAAGCTGCGCACGTGCGCGCGCAAATGTGCAGTGCTGACATGGTCTCTGCGCACAGAAAATCTAACTTGCGCACAAAAAATCCGAAGTGATGACCTTTTTGACGAAGTGCTGTTATGGTCCTGGATATATATAGGTTAATTTCAGGTTATATTTCGAATTAGGGTCAGTTTTTGGGTTATGAGTCACACGCTGAAGTGACGCATGCTAGAGTGTCACATGCTCAACTGTCGTTTTCCATTGTATCGCATGGTCACATGTCGGGCAACTTACAGGGATATCTAGAACTAGATATCCCTGTTTTGTATCATTATGCAATAAACTTTTAATTGTCATTAAATTGTAATCTGTAATCAGTATGCTCCTTATTCTCCACATGAAAGGCATCCTCTGAGAAATTACGATATTTACAAGTTGCGCCTGCCGCGGTCCGCCGTTTACATTGTGGTCTTTGTAATTGTCCACTTGGTCCGCAGTTCCGCTTGGTCCGCCGTTTAGTATTGCGAGTTCCGCCTGTTCCGCGGTCCGCCCGTTACGCCGTTTGGATTTGAGCTATTTTCTTATGGTTCGCTCGGTCCGCAGTTCCGATCGGTCTGCCGTTTAATATTACATGTTCCCCTGTTTCGCGGTCCGCCGTTTGGAGAGTTGCTCGTTTAAATGGGAACCTACTATACTCCGCTAAACTTGACCGGCGACCGAAGGGACTGGCAATGAGCGCACAAATATCGAACTTGAAGCTATTAGGTACATTTGGTAAAAAGTGGATTTCTGCTGATAAGGTCGCGACATGCTCTCATTTCTGTAGTTACATCTGAACAAATCACACCATTGCAAGATTAAATTGGACTGCATTGCTTGATATTAACGAGCGCAGTACCGGTATTAAAACACCACGTTACTGTTTTAATGCTGTGTCATACTGACGATTACCCCTGACGAGTGTCAGCCGAAAATATTCGGGTTTCTTTCAATATGAATACACTATTCAATTGTATATTGATGTTCTGTACCTCCAAGAAGATCTGTATCATGTGTACAATGTACAGTACATGCAATGGCATGGAGTAAATTGCGTTCTCGTGCGGATGTGACGTCATCGACAGACGACATGAAGTCATTATCACGTCACAAGACTTTGCATACCCCACAAAACAGAGATGCCATTGGGATATTTCAGAAAAACTCAGATGGTAAAAAATAAACTGAAAAACTCAGATCCGATATTTCATTCAAATTGATATAAAGTAGCTGTGAAACTGGGACCTGAGAGTCATCAATTCAGCCATACAGTCATAGGCGCCATTGATATTGAATTACCAACAGCTCATGCCATACATTTTGCTCGGTTAACACTGCAAATAGCACAATTTTATTTCTCGACGTATTGCTATGAAGCAATTAGTGCACGTCTTTAATACTTAATACGGTAGTGTGGTAATTATATCATTGCGCTCAGAAAGTTCGTCAGAATGCCATCCATTCCCTATTTCTGAGGGTGATTTTCGTATATTTTCAATGACACAGACCCATTTTTAGTTGAAAAAATAACTGCCAATTCATGAAATTCAGGGTATATTCGAAAGTGCTGATAACCAACGCAGCCTCTGACTAGCTTGCTGGGTGTGTCCACTGTCCAACTATCTCTATCTCTCCGAGTGTCCCTGTTGGAACTAAATAGAATCAGATACCAATATGATATATTAGTCGGATCATCACCTTGTCTACCCATGTTCATTTGCATACCATAAAGTTACATGCTATTATCTTGGATATTTATCGATAAACAACGAATTTGTTGGAGTGATACAAGCATTCAAGTCATATAGATCGGTTTAAAAAAAGACAACGTTTCCAGTGAGTTGCCCTATGAAGATGACTTTATTCGACCTGTAAGGTACTATTCAAAAAAGCTCCCCTACTGGAATCTCGGTACGTTTTGCCTATCATAACAGGTGAGCAGCGATGATTCTCCTAGTTACAGCAATTAAATAAAAAAAAGTAAAAAAATGAAGATAATAAAATAAAGAATAGTGTGAGCACAGGACACCGATTCCATTCAGGTAAAGCTTAGTCGCATCACGATGAGACCTCTAATTTAAGTACTGAAACACTCTCTCAAGACCATGCCGTTACAATAACGGCGAAATCCATCGACAATGACGAACAGAAGTGTGTCCATTTTATGATATAGTGATTTTACTAATCTGATATTGAATTTTCGAGCGTAAACTGACCTGACGAACATGATGTTGAAAAAAAAAAACAGATCTGGGTGGAAAAACCCAATAGTGGCATATGTCCGCCACAAAATGACGGTTCCTTGCGACGGCTACAACCGAACCATAGTTGCCGGAGCCGGAGCTGGAGCCGGAGCTAGAGCCGGAGCAGTGGTATCAATGGTCTCCGGAGTTTGGAGCTGGAGCTAATTCATCATAGAAGAGAGCTCGGAGCCGGAGCTGGAGCAGGAGCAGTTTAAAATTTACGGATGTCCAAAGCCCCGTTTGCAAGTCTAAGTATTCATGTACTCAAAGGATTTGTAAGGATTCGTGAAGGAGGCCTTGCTGACTTCAATCCGCTAGCGTCACTTAGCGGATATTATTCTATCACGCACACGTGTGTAGTCAGACTTGAACGACTAAAGATTTATAGATGCCTATTTCGACAATTATAACGAAATGACAATCATCTTATTATAATCTACTTTTGAAATGTTTCCACGCTTGCAATTTAATTCTAATCGAAATGATATTTTCCTGAAAATGTTACAGGAGAACTGTATAGTGGGAAACGAGCCAATATCGTTGTACAGACATTGCCATTAACGTGCTTAGGCCGATCAGCCTCTGTTGGAAGGCATTCTAGCAACAATAATAGGAAATATTTATAATGAAAGGTTCGGTCAAACCAAATAAGTATCTGACCAACAACACGCTAAAAATAAACCGCTTTTCACGCATTTTAAAGTGTTTATTGCTCTTAACAAACTTCTGCGCCAGTGACGAGCATCGGAGCGGAGTCGGAGTGGATTCGGAGCGGAGTTTTGTCGATTTTGTGACAGTCGGAGCGGAGTCGGAGTTTACTACAGATATTTTTTCGGAGAATTTCGGAGTATTGTAACTTTTGTCTCCGATATCTTTGGATAGCTCTGACCAGAATACATTATTGAGTATATGATTACAAACCAAAACACAGACAGTTGACACCTTGTAAAGTTGTAATATGACGGGTAACATGCAAAAATGATTGCCAAGTGCATAAAAATCAGCCATCTGCACTGCAATTGGCGACTGGAGTGTAAACAATACTATGAGGCCAACCATATTATCAGATGTGCCATGTTGTACCATGTGTACCATGTACCATGCTAGCCACTGTTTCGGATACTTGACGGGATTAATCGGAGTATCCCGGAGTGTGGGATTGAGCTCTTCGGAGTCGGAAGGAGTTTTCTTCAGACACTAAAGTTGTCGGAGGGATTCGGAGTCACGAAAAGCACTATCCGCTCATCACTGTTCTGCGCAGGGTTGTAACTTAGTCACATGGTTCTGAGTCACAAGGCAATTTCATTTTATAGTTTTGAATCGAGTCAAGTCGAGTCATTTTCAATTCACCGCCGAGTCAAGTCCGAGTCCAAGTCAGCTAGTACAGGTTCGAGTCCGAGTCATGGTATTATGACTCGGGTCCTAGTCCAAGTCACTGTGTTGACTGCTCAGTTTCCATTTAAATTCTTGTTAAATCCACTTTTTTTAAAACTCTGTTTGGTGATATCAAAACGCATTTATATTATACTACTTGTCATCACTTTTTCCAGAAAAAGTACTGATCCGGCTCCGATCCGGTCCGGCCAAAATTGAAAAAATCCGGCCGGATATCCAATCCGGCTCCGGTCCATGCTCCGCACTATCAAGTACCCATTGCCGATTAAATCCCTTAATCTTAAGTATGATATGATTGTTCGCGATACGGCCGTGCCACTTGTGAGAGCAACCAGCCATTCCGTGATAGTACTCTTCACTGGACCACCATTGTTACATCACAAATAAATTGACCGCAACGCAATAATCACTGTGCACTTTGTCGTATATGGTATTAGTAGATTAATCTATTAGCAACGTATTTCTGTTTCTTAGACGGCTCGGTGCTTACATACATTGGGCAATGCTGCTCTTTACCAACCCTCTTATATAGTTTGAATCGAGCGAATATAGATTATGCGTTTACATTCTCGTGGATGTGTAAATGGGTACTGTGTCGTACCATATCGATTTTTATCAACTTCTATAGCAGAGGTCTCAAACACGCGGCCCGCGATAGCATTTTGTGCGGCCCGAGACGGCATTTTGGAATTTCAAGAATATGATAGTATATTTAGGAGATCTATATCTTTTTTAGATTTAACAAGTTGAAGTTCACCCTAAAACTACCATAAAAATCACTGAAATCTCATCAAACGTCGCTATCACTTCACTACCATGCGGTAGAAGATCAGCTATTACGTTACATTTCTAATTCATGATGATAAAACATGACCCATTGATGATTCGTGACTGGAAATTGGGATTTGGTTTGGTGCGCCCTTTCGTAAAATTAGTCGATTTCGGATTGACGGGAGGATTAAATAAAAATCACTCGAGTTGAGGCGAGTCAAACGTTGAAATCAGAGAAGGACTTGCGACTCGGAACGGTGAGTTGGTAATCCTACGGACGCAACAATCTAATAAACTGCCATGGGATAACAATATATCAAAAAGTCATAGCTTGTGTTGCATAGGGTAGGCCTATATAGCTATCTAATCAGGTCATATGGCAACCATTGGCATTCTGTGACCCCCGTGACGTATAGTTAGTTACATGCTAGGTGTTGTTTGTTCTCTTTATCCATGTTATTATCGGTGGTGAGTAGGGTAGAAGTAGGCTACGCTCCACAGCTGTTACACCAATGAATTCTCCGGCGATTGGAGATCTCTATTCCAGGGGTTCTTAACCAGGGTCCGTAGACATCTTCACAGTGTTGGGATGACTCGAGTCATGACTTGACTCGAGTCAGACTCGAGTCAACTTTTTCGTATGACTTGACTTGACTCGAGTCACTTTTGAAAAATGACTTGACTTGACTTGACTCGGAGCTTCAAAAATGTGCATTGACTCGTGACTCGGAGCAAAATTTACGAGTCAATTTCAAGTCATTAAGTAAGCGGTGTCGATTATATCACTGCATCTTGTGTATGTTCGGGTTGTTCGAGATACGCCGGTGTCACTTGTGATAACAACGAGTCATTCAATGATTGTATGTTACAAGGTTCCTCAATTGTTAGATCACAAATAAATTGAGCGCAAAGTAGAAAATTAATCTAAATAGCAATGTGTATCTGATTCTTAGGCGGCTCAATGCTTACATTGCCCAGTGTTCACATTTGCCAATCCTCTTGTATCATTTAAATCAAACGAATATATTGCGTGCGTTTATATTCTCAGGGAGGTGTATAGATGGGTAGTGTACGCTATTGTACCATATCAATTTGTTTCAAGTTCTCGAAGCTTCGTATTAGGTCCTATATTTTGACTGATAAGAACTGACTGTAGTATGTATCTGTACAGTTACTCAAGTACTTTATTAGCAGTTCTACGTGTGCGTGAGGGATACACCTTCTTTTTGCATGTATATTTAAATAGATATTCGTTATTTGATTAAAATAAATGATTGATTAAATAATCTGTCTTTCATACAGCTAGCAAATGTAATGACTTTGAATCATAACTCATACTTCGAAAATTCAATTTGACTTGAATTGTGACTTGACTCGTGACTTGACTTGACTCGAGTCACCTCCAAAAAATTAGTGACTTGACTTGACTCGAGTCACCTTTGAAAATCGATTAACTTGACTTGACTCGAGATGACTCGTGACTCGAAGGTAGTGACTTGATCCCAACACTGTCTTCATGGTACGAAGCAGCACATCATGCGGTACGAGATGAATTGTGGAATTAGGTCTATGATGTGGAATATTTTCTTCGCCAATTTATTCTACCGGGAAATAGTCTTCGCGCTACGTGCGATTTTATGGGAATGGGATTTCTGATTTGAATATAGGTACTATCAGAAATTGTATTGAAATTGGACAGGAGCGAGAAATCTTATTAGAAGCACAAGGGGTATGATCGCTAAAAACCTCAAGAAACAATGCTTTTATTATGCTCAGTAATGACTATATTTAGATTTGTTATTGATATGTTCCATTATTAAACGAACGCCAAATCCAACGCTGATTTAATTTGACTTTGGCAATGACAGTAACGGTAGCCTACTTATCACGACTATATAAAAACCCGGATTAGGCTACACCGCTCAAATGCTCTGATATCAGATCAATCTTGAGTAGATTTTAAAATATTCTACATAAAATTGTGACACGTCAAAGATCCACTATAGCAATGTTCCCTCTAAGCTGCGCACGTGCGCAAATGCGCAGTGCTGAAACGTTCTCTGCGCACAGAAAATCTCCGTTGCGCACAAAAAAACCGAAGTGATGACTTTTTTTTAGTCGGTACGCACTGTTGTCCAAGGGTCTGCGCAGTAAGTTGGTGATCGTGCGAACACTAGTCAAAAATTCGAGGGAACATTGCACTATAGCTTCAATATTATAACCCGACAGTTTTACGATATCATGAATCATGATGCACCCTCTTGCATGATGTCTATAATAGGGTTACCATATTTCTGTGACCCGAATTCCGGACACTTTTAGCGCCCACTAGTGGATTTCAAAATGAGTTATGAGCACATCGTCTGTCAATATCACGTCACACTAGCAAAGATTTGCTTATAGACATGAAATGGTCACGATCCGGTTCAGCAGGAGTATTTGGCTGTGTGTTGTGTAACCGGGACCGAAACCACATTTTGTCACCCCCTTCCCGCCCAAATAAAAAATTATTTTGGGCCCACCATAGGGTAAACTATGCAACTTCTGGGGGATTTGCTATATGCATCTGATTTCTCTATGCATCTGGTCGTTCAATATTTTGAATGAATTCTGTCAATAATATTGATTCTTCCAAATAATATATAGTTTGATACTCTCTCCGCCTATACATGATCAGAGTTAGCGGTAGAGCTGGTGGAGGAAGATGACTTCGACAATACAGAGATCGTAATTGTAATCGTTTAGTCATGTTCCTGTCACACAGAAAAGATTGTTTATCAGCCTTCTGCCGGTGCGCACCGCGGAGTTGTATATACACGCCATATCCCGTGGCTTCCAACCTTTTATGGTTGCGACTTTATCGAGACGGACTTTCAGCATTCCCGTGGCCACTTACTGGCCACGCATAATTTCGTGGCCGGCCACAGATATTCCGTGGCCGGCCATGAAAAGTGCTATTCTGTGGCCGGCCATGGTGATTTTCATGGCCGGCCATGAAATTTCAGTATGGCCGACCATGAAATTTCTGTGGCCGGCCATGTCAAACTCATTTTCATGGCCGGCCATGACTAAATTTCATGGCAGGCCATAGCCAAATTTCATGGCCGGCTGAAATATATCAAGTTGGCATTGATATTAAGTACTGTACGTGGCCCAATCGTGGTCAAATGCATGATCATGTTCTATTATGGGCGTACAGTAAATAGAACTAGGTGAGAGCGAGAGTTTAGCTCAGTTTATATGCATTTTCACCCGAAATACCAGCGAATAGCGATACAATGAAACGATAGGAAGAAAATGAAACGATCTGGAATAGTCTCTATATATCAATTAAAAACACACAAAATGATGTAAAGAATGCATTATAAAGGGGGATATCCGCTAAATGAAACAGGAGATAATGGTATAGAAAGCTAGAAGCGATGAAGACATTATCAAAACTGGTAACTGGTAAGTGTTGATTTGTATCTTCTGTTATAGAAATAGACCTAAATATTCGGCTGACACTCGTCATAGCTAATCGTATGCAACTGCATAGACTTGAAAAACCAATGTATACCAGATATCTGTCAGAAAATCTCTATAAGTTCCCGAAAAGCTGTGAGATTCACATGACATTCTGTGGCCGGCCACACAACAAATCAGAGCTCGCTGTGGCCGGTGCTTCCCCCGTTCTGATATTGATTTTCAACCGTAAGATGTGCAATGTGCATTGTGCAGTTGCAATCGATTGTATATAGTTTTATTTTGTAAATATGCAAACCTACGATTAAACAATATCCTTCAATTTTCAACCATGTTTATCGTTTGTAATGAGTCTGCGATGCGAATAAGTAATAGGCCTTTGATCATGTATAGTTTAAGGGTGTAGGGGCAGTTTAAAATATTTCGTGGATTGCCCTGATGAGTTAATGAATAATACAATACTGTACTGGAAATTTATCTTAATTCACTGCAGATTTTTTCGATTTACGCTTAAGTAGACTCGACTATATACCTCCTGGAATACATAATCTATGTTTCATCGAGATACTGGATCGGTCAATATGCGGTCATTTTACCCGTCTTCTTGTTTTAAATACTAAATACCGTAATCAAAGTACCCGAACGAAACAATTAGGGAATCAAAGAACCAAGAATATGTGGAAAATACTCTTTCAAGTTCCAGAAAAGCTGTGAAACCCACATAATATTCTGTGGCCGGCCACAGAACAGCTCGCAGCTCGCTGTGGCCGGTGCTTCCCCCGATCTGATATGTCTTTTCAACGGTATAGGACATGTAGTTGCAAACAATCCCATAGATTGTTATCTTTCGTATAGCTGAATAGCTGTGAATTGGATAATGCCAAGCTGATACAATCGTTCCTTTCTGTATCAGGTCTATGATGAGACCTCGATATACGGTTATATACATATTTGATTATCGTACTGCTATACAATACATATGACGTTCGAGATCCGCAACATCAATGGAGCTTGCACTCATTTGCACGATGAGAATTGTGTCGATGAATCTATGAATATTTCTATGCTGTAGCAGCACTTGAACTTGAAACACTGCAGATGTGCTGTAGATGTAGAATAAAGGCAACGATGTAGCCTAACCTAACGGTAATATTGGTAAAATGTGGGGCTTTGTTCCCACAAATTTGATTTTGGTCACGTTTCCGATCCTATATAATTTGTATGTATATTCACCTAGGTGCCGTTCTTCCAGGTTCAAACAAATAATGTACGAATGAGATGCATGTTGCAGTCACTAACGATGCCGCGTATGCCAGAGGATACTTGATTACTTGGGTGCAAGGATCGGTTTGTATCGCATGTCGTTGTTAGATCAAGCTGCTAGCCGATGTGGTGGACACAGGACGTAAATGTGCCTGCCATATAATTAAATTACTGTTATAATTAGAGCTCGACCGATATTGGATTTCTGAGCCGATACCGATAAGACCGATATCCAGTGCCTCCACCGATAACCCCGATATATTCAGCCGATATTCAAAAGATATGGAATCTAGCTCAAGGCCCATGTTTAACACCTCAGAGCATTTATTACAACAACTTTACAGCCATTGATATGCATGAACATAAAATAAATTATCTAGGGGCTATAAAAATATATCAAAAGCACCAGTCCAGCAGTTGCAGATTACAGTTCACGAACCACAATTTTTCGGCCCTTTCTCCATGGAGTAAACTTCCGTGGTCTTCCATAAATGATGTATATAGTACTAAACACAGTGAGCAGTCTTTCACTTGGTACCATAGTTATTGGCACAGCAAGAATTGGAAATCTTTCTTCATTTCGGTTCCACCGCTCCCTTGCAGGGGATCTTTCCTTAAATGGTTTCACCAAATATTGATATTAATATTGATATTCTTTTGGCAGTGCACCTGGAGCCTTCAGCACATCGGTAAAAATAGCTGAATAGAATGTGCAAACAACTCAAATTGTCCACGTCTGCAACTGCTTCACCCATCCCCCTTGGGCATTGAGTTGACCATGACCAGCATTTCAACAACCAATTGATCAATATTTTACGCTTTTTTGTCAGAATTGACCAATGTCATCATGGAATCAGAAATTTTCGTATCAATTATTGACTTTACTCCACGTTTGCTTGATTTTCTTCCCCTCTATGCTCGCATATTTCCTATCATGGTGGCCTCGCAGGCCTCAGTCAGACATCACTGGTATAATTAGCTCTGTTGGTACCAAACCTATAGAGAAATGTTTCGACGCGACTCTTTTCTCTATCATCACGAGGGTCAGTCCAGCACGATTGAAGTTCTCATTTCTCTTACTGATTGAAATCTTCTGCAGATAAGTATCCATCCAGCTGCTCTCTGGCTTTGGTGATCGATTACTGCAGGGGGATTCCCACGAAGTCAGTGGGGCATAACGGTGGTTCGTTATCTATAATATTTTTCAGATTGGCACGCCTACTGCCCTGTATGCAGTATGCACTATATGCAGCTTGGCCATTTATTTTTATAATTTACCGTCCTGACGTCTTCTATCGACTTCTCCGACTCCATGCCACCATGTTGTGACGTCACGAAAATGGCCGATATTTTTTTACCTTCAATGGCCGATACCGATATTTCTCTCCAAGCGTGATATCGACTCGATATTATCGGCGAGCCGATAATCGGTCGGGCTCTAGTTATAATAATAGATAACTCCAGATACTTTGCGTCATCTAATGCAGCACCATCGATCGATGCGACATCAAATGCAGCGCCATCGATCGATGAAAAAATGCCCATGCCAAGTCTGCGAATTTGCCAATAGACATGATATATTTGTGGTTGATGCAGGGAACAATGGAATGTTCCCCGATCAATGTTCAGGGAACAATCTTGATGACACAGACAAGTCCAAATCGTTCATTATAATTCGACATTTGAATGCAGTGCGAATACTTATCGCCGTGTAAAGTGCATCTGATCTCTCGTGCCCCTGCGTATTTTCTGTGAAAAGCACGCATTGGACACATTGCATTCATGCAACTACTTATATATGAATTGTGAATGATTGTAATCATATCTTCAATTGCTTCAGATTTTGTGAAATTGGTAACGGAATAAACAAACTTTTTGTATGACGGTTTCTTTGTGTAGAAAAGGAAAGGGGGGGGCAGGGAGTCAGATTATCTACGTTTGCAACACTAATGGGATTGGACGATAGAGATGCGAAGCAACTGCAAGGCTATCGAGTCTGCACCACGGTTTTATCTTTCCACGCAATCCCATTGCGTTGATCGCCTGGCGTGGAAGCTGTGTGGAAACCAGTTTTAATGTAAAGGCGTTTGTCTGACTGAGCAATAAGATGTACGCTTATACATCACTCTATCAAATATTTATCTAGATTCTAGGAAGTTCAAGGAACGTATGTTTCGGTGTTGGTTTACAACGCACCGCCCCAGAGTACTTTTTCAATAGTTTGTGGGAATTGAATTTATTGCTACAGAAGGTAAACACGTGTAAAGCCGTGCAAATTATGAACCCATCACTAAACTACTCACTAAAGTGGTAATGTAACTTAGGTACGTGCAATAATAGTGGAAAGTCGTTTATACAAACTTTGCCGCCAGCATGTTCGCATTGCAAATGAAGAAGATCTACTTGACTATTGTCAAATTGGATGCAAAGGGCCGATTTTGATCCAACTAGATGTGCGAAAATCACGAACTGGCCATGAACTCGTGGCCGGCCACGATGAATTCCTATGGCCGGCCATGAAATTCAGTGTGGCCGGCCACGAGACAACGCATTTTCATGGCCGGCCACGAGATATTCGTGGTCGGCCACAAAAAAATCTGTGGCCAGTAAGTGGCCACGGGAAAGCTGAGACCCCCACTGACTTTATCTCCAATTTTAAAATGCTCCGTGCCCCAGATCGAAATTTGACGAGCTCATTACTAAAAGAAATCAGCACCTTTGCCCAGACTTATTCACAGGTTATTTTGGAAGCTGATTACGCACAACATCTTCGCAAACGCCAGAATAAAGGCAAACAACCCCCACGTTTGGAACCAATACTTAATGACTTTGAATCATCACTCATACTTCGAAAATTTAATTTGACTTGAATTGTGACTTGACTCGTGACTTGACTTGACTTGACTTGGTTTGACTTGACTTGACTTGACTCCAGTCACCTTCAAAAATCGATTGACTTGAGTTGACTCGAGTCGAAATGTGAAAGGACTCGAGATGACTCGTGACTCGAAGGTATAGTGACTTGAGCCAAACACTGCTGTGGGTACAGTTGTGCTACCAACGGCTGCCTTCGTATTGAGAACTTCGATTCGATGACGAATAGGCTAAGTACAGTGATCTGCGTTTTTCCGTTGGGAATGTCCATTATTGTGATATGAGAAAGAATCGCTGGATACATTTCCAGAGTAGCCGGATACGATCAATCTGTAGGTATTAGAACCCGGTACGATATGGGAATTGTTGAATGATGAGAATTATTACGACTGTTGTGAACTGCAGTAAAATCTTATCGTCGAATGGGACGCCATTCATTTTCTGAACCATAGTTTTTAATTGATTGCGAAAAGCTGCTGCATGTGACTGATGTAACAAAAACGAATGAGCTGGGAGATCACATTGCCCACTTTGTGGAGGCCGTGTTATTTCGGGCATTATTCCGATTTAATTTTAGCAGTTTTGGCATCGCCAGGAATTCATATTTGTATACTCGAATTAACGATGTAAAACGCTGTATAGTGTAATCTGCTGATAGAAGTGGTGACTTCAAAGATTTATAAGGCACGCAATGACTCATATTGAGCTATATTTTCATACCACACAATAAGACTATTCACGAGTTTCTGGAGTGTGGGCGTCGGCGGGTCACTTGTAATTACTTACTTCGTTGAAGCATGCTGTTATTTCGTGACCTCCGGAGAAAGTCGTCGTCACACGTACCACAACCATTTGAAAGGGAAATGTATTTGGTGGGATACGCACTATTTCCAATTTGCATTTATTCACGTTGCGCAATATTTATTGCATCTGCCTCGTCGCATTCGCACGGTAAGAGTCAGGTTGCAAAGACAGGGCCATCCCGCGCGATGTTCGACAAAAGTTCTATCACTGGCGTAATTTCTGGTATTGCACTTCGTGTTAGCTACACCAATTTGCCTTCGGTGTCTTTTGGCACCGAAAAGCTGGTGCCGAATAGTTCCGCAACCACCGGCAGCCCACACGCATATAGTTAGAGATTCAATTCTGCACATCCGGCGTATTTTTATTTAGGCCTTTTGGTATTTTGATTTATGGAGAGACGAGTAGCCTACTTGAAGGAAAATTTCATGCTGAATACATCTGCTAACAAATACTCCACCTTATATTAATTTACGAAAAAGTTCGATAAATTTGGGCCATGGCCCCCTCTTCGCCACGCCAATGGTTGGTGTGTGCCTGTTGTAATACCTTTGCATGACAGCGTTATGTTTCGAAATAATGATATGATCAATCAAGCGAATGAACCCAACGATATAGTGTAATGATGATGCGTCCCACTTCTTGATTATCCGGGATTAGAAAATGCTAGAAAGGCGTGGTGACGAAATGAATATTAGAATTATATATATATATACGAAACAAAAGTATATAAGACGGTCATTCTCACATAGTGTGGATGTTGCGGGAGGATCAAATATGTACCTGTCATGCAACTACAAAAACAGCACTTCCTTGTTCATAATGTGAACACGCTGACTCAGGGTAGGCACCTGAATATAGCTATGACAGCGTATAGATTGCGAAGACGCAATGCCTGCTATGCGGGTCACCTATACCGTTGATATCACTTGTAAATGGTCAGGCAGAAGTGCCAGTGTACAACAATTTGTGATAATACAGAGTCTTTATAAATTGTCAAGCAGAGATGCCAGTGTACAACAATTTGTGGTAATGCAGTGTCCTAGTTTTGCGTCGCATGTATAGCTACCATTTGTAAATTGTCAGGCAGAGATGCCAGTGTACAACAATTAGTGATAATTCAGTGTTCGATTCTTCCGTCGTATGTAGATACTACTCAGGGTTTGCACCTAAATATAGCTATGAGAGCGTATAGATTGCAAAGACGCAATGCCCTCTAGACGGGTCACCTATACCTTTGATATCACTTATAAATTGTCAGGCAGAGGTGCCAGTGTACAACAATTTGTGATAAAACTGTTTTTATAAATTGCCAAACAGAGATGCCAGTGTACACGCTGATCGGTGACAAACAGTTGTAAATGCCATTTTCTAGTAGATCATGCGATATCAATTCTTTACATAATTAATGACTGGATAAACAGTTTCGATTGGAATTACTAGAACATCCAGAGGTCCGTTACAACTTGGTGAGAGTAAACAGACGCGCTATAGTTTTTCTGTCACATGATAAAAGTCACATGCCGAAATGTGTTGATCTGTGGTCAACAAATATGTGCGTACGATATTAATAGAGAGGAAGTCTCCCTATTCCGAAGCAGACTTTTAGAATTACAAGGACCGTTATTCGACCATTTTACCGCAGCCCTGGCTTGCTTAGAGTCTTTTGCTCACCATAAACCTGGGCTGTTCGGTTGCCGTAGGCATATTTTACTAACTTCGAGTCAAATTCAATGTATTAATTGGTAGAATATATTTTTGCTCCCTAGTATGTTCCCCTCAACTTTACCACCGAAACCAATTTCCCCTTTCAACCTTACCGTATGGAAATCACATATATATGGGAATGTTGATTGTAAATGATGATTTGCTTCATATTAGTTAAGCTCTTGTACTCCGTACAGCCGCAAGAGGTATCGCATACATCGAATTTTAATTTATCGGCAAATGAGGCAACACCCTCACAGTTGTCTCGTAACAGCCTGAAAAGATTGGGAGATTGTAAATGAGCTAATAAAGATTTGATTTTGATTTGGAGCCCCAATTCCGCCCGCGTAAGCCACTGCACACGATTACCTACACAACAGCCATAATTCCAGCGGCTGATCGTGTCTCAGTTCAGTTCGGTTTATTAACAATTATTATCAGTTCAATACAGCACGAAAAATGCGATGCAATGAAAAGATCGGAAGGTGTCGAAACGACTTGGAGTAGTCTTAGGAATCTTACACCCACCTTGGCCTAGACCAGTGGTTCCCAACCTTTTTCGACCCATCGCCCCCTTTTCAAGCTCAACACCGATCATCGCCCCCCAAATTTTGTGTACCGAAAATTGGGCACGCAAACTGTAATCACCGGCGGGTTGACTAAAAAAAAAGTCAACTTTCCGGCTCGCAGCCTAATTTGACACTTTTGTAACTAAATTATTTCCGTGGGTTGACCAAAAAAAAGGTCAGCTGTTTTGACGCGTCATCGCCCCCTTCGCTCTTTTCGCCCCCCGTCGCCCCCTTTGTCCATTTTCGCCCCCCTATCGCCCCCTTCGTCATTTTCGCCCCCCTAGGACGCCAAATCGCCCACGTTGGGAGCCACTGGCCTAGACGATGTAAACAGGAGGCAGACACACTGAATGAAAAGTAAAAGAAGATAGTATGAAAAAAAACAAGTGACAAAAACTGGAGTGGCATGTTATGGAAGGCGAGATCGATAGGTCAGGTCGTGGTCCGGTAATCTTGAGAACGAACTAGTATTTATTTAGTAGTAATAGTTTGTATTTCGACTTGAATGTGTACATGGTCGTCGGCTGTCGGATGGCCGGCGGGATACCGTTCCACACGCCAGGTCCTGCATATTTGATGGAGCCATGATCTTTTCGGTCAATCATAGGATATTTGGACGACGTGGACGCGCGGTGTAGGCCTACTAGTGCGCTTTTGATTCCGAGCTAAAGAAGTCATTGAAATATTCGGGGCAATGACCGCAGTGGAACTGATACATGAACTTGGCGATTTCTAGTTTCCGCATATATTCCTTGTTCAGGACTTCTGATCTCTTCAGCAGCGACTTGTTGGATGGACAACCAGACCCCTTTGGCGCCCTAGCTATGATACGGAGTACGTTATATTGTATTTTTGCAGTGGCTCGATTGCAGTTTTACTGGCTGCCCACCAACAGCCAATGATGGTCCAAATGAGCGACGGCCACGGTCATGTTATCACGAATTAGATCTGTCCTCCGTCGAATCTCTGAGATTGGCTCATGAAACCCCTGGGGTTTGTTTGAACACCGATTACTGACGAACACTACGGTTCCGGTTCGAATGAACACGGATGTGATGTCACCGTGATACAGCGAGTGATGGGATTTTAAAATTCAATCAATATTGATAGTTAAGCTTACTGTATATTCGAGTAATTTAGATTAATCTTCCCACGGTAAACTTACAAAGGTTGTTTTCCGAACATGATGGGGTTTCGCATGCTAAAGACGAACCATCGCACTAATCCTATATTGTTAAAGATCAAGATGTAAATTGTTATCATATATGCATGGTATGTATTAGGGATGGTGTGAACGTTAGGTTCACGTTCGCGTTCTGTGTGTGAACCTCGGAAATTTAAAGGTTCTCGTTCACAAACGAACCTTGGTAGGTTCTGCACTGTGAACCCTTTTCATATATATGACAATTTTCTTGACATTGTAGCATCTTTGATTGAAATTCTTTGCATTTCAACTTCGGACCACTCTATGCATGGCGCTGGCGGCATAAAATATCGACACTAAACTAGGGTTACCATATTTTTGTAACACAAATTCCGGACGCTCCTTAGCGCCCACTAGCGGATTTCAGAATGAGTTGTGAGCAAATTGTCGATCAATATGACGCCACACCAGCAAAGCTTTGTCTATTGACTAGAGGTAGTCACGATTCGGTTCAGGAGTATGTGGTTGTGTGGTGCAAGTTGTAACCAGGGCCGAAACCACATTTTTTTCAGCCCCCCCCCTCCCGCCCAAATAAACACTGATCTTTGGCCCATCGTAGGGTCATCGATACAACTTCTAGGGGCTTATTATATGCATCTGGTTTCTGTATGCATCTGGTCGTTAAATGACTTGAATGAATTATGTCATTAATATTGCTACATAATTTGATCCTCTCTCTGCCCACACGACTAGAGTTAGCGGTATAGAGCTGGTGGAGGAAGTATGACTTCTAAAATGCAAGTAGCGTAATTATCAGGGCAAGTTCTTGTTGAATTGAAATCGCGAGAAAGTTGCACTTAATTTTGAAAAATTTTGCAGTAAAAAGTTGCATTCATAATTTTTGTTGAATTAGTACCAAAGGTTCCCTTGTACAACCTAGCTCCTGCAGAACTGTCAAATGTATTACTTTGCCATTTCACGGACATTCTGGCAAGCCGAAAATTCTGGCGAGACCGCGAAAATTACATGTCATCCAGGTACGCAGCAAGAAAATTACTCAATGCAAGAATAATCTTCCCAAAAAAAGCCAAACAGCGTAGCGATAACCCTCCCTCTAAAACAAGTCAAATAACACACCACAACCCTCTTAGGTCTGCAACCTTGACCCATGGCGTTGTAGAAAAACTCACTCTTGGCGACTTTAACAAAATCAATAGCCTGAATAAGGTGAAGCAGTGGAAGTGTAATTTTCGGCGGTCTCGCCAAGGCGTTCGTGAAATGGGGAACTATCTGAAATTAAAGCGATCTATTTACATGTTGTTCGGAGACGGTTGTGCTTGGCAGGGTTAGTTAAATTTCTTGCTTGCAAGACATTGAGATGCAGCTAACTATCATACAGCTCTATGTTATGCAAATCAAAGAGAATAGAACCATACTAGAAATAGTTTATAGCATGTTATAAATCACTCCTTACATTTTGACGAAATATTTGATCAAAGCTGCAGTAAAAATCGGAATGAAAAGGAGACAAAAGTTGCATATAGTTGCACTATAAAATCACTCCAAACAGCCTAAAACATCATTGTACGTACATATATTGTGAGTAAGATGTCGGAAGCTGTAACTTAAAGTTGCACAAGTTGCAAAAACTTGCCCTAGTAATTATACATCGTTAAGTCATGTTCATGTCACACCAATAATATTATTTATCAGCCTAATGCCGGTGCGCCCTGCACCAGTGAGCTATATAAACACCGCACATCCGGTGGATTCCAACCTTTTATGGTCGTGACTCCATTTCCAATTTGAAAATGTTGCGTAGCCCAGCTCAAAATTTGATAAGCTGATAACTAATTAAAGTTCGGAACATTTGCCCATACTTACTATTTTTGAATTACGTTCCACATATTCGCGAACCCCAGAATAAAGGCAAACCACCTCCGGTTTAGAACCACTATGTTTGAATAAAGCATCCAAGCGGCCTAAACCGACTCTACAAATATACAGTTATCCTGGAATTGCGATTACAATTAGACTTATTTCTGTAAATGAATGTTATTTTTATTTATTTTTGATCGCAGTTTCTGCGCGGATCGTTGTCTCCATATTAAAACCAATACATGAGATACTAAATCGCGCCCTGCGCGAAGAAACATTTCATGTAGCATAAATCTGATCAAAAATAACAATGTTCATGTTGATTTAGGAAAAAATTATGAGCTTACTTCAAAATTCCGGACATTTAGGTATATTTTAGAAATTCCTCCCGGACGCAGTTTTAACAGTGAAATTCCGGACATGTCCGGGAAATTCCGGACGTATGGCAACCCTACACTAAACGAGCATGGACCTTGCCAATCTCAAAAAGTCGCTTGCTTTGTTACAAACGTTTGCTCGAAATATTCAGCTCTCCGTTTTAGAATATTTAGTGACTATCTGCTATGAGCTTGACCCGCAATCAGACAATATCAAGAACGAAATACACCACATGTATAGGCAGGGCCTTAACAGCACTTCGCCAGGACCCCCAAAACGTTGGTCTTTGGCCCCCCATAGGGTGATAAACGCGAAAAATTTCAAAAGTCATGATTGAATCGGTCAATATGATCGGGAAATTGTTATCAATTTTTATCCTCTCTCTGTCCACGTAATCAGATTTACCGGTACAGCTGAGTGAGGTGTGTTTGAAATGGTAGGACCCCTCAATAACAATTAAACATCTTCGGGCGTATACCCGTTCGCAGGAACGAAACAGCACTTGGCCAGGCCCCCCAATAAAGCTTGGGTCTTGGGCTCCCATAGGGTGATAAACCGACCCCCCCCCCATCACGTTGTTCACTTTTGTCACGAAATAAGGGTCACAGTTTAGCGAGCCAGCGCTATGCGCGAAAATTTTCGATAATTCATGATAAAATCGGTCAATAATATTGGGAATTGCATATATATTGCTATCAATTTCTTGTCCTCTCTGTTCACGTTATCAGATTTACCGGTAGAGCTGAATGAGGTGGCTTGAAAACTGTAGGGCCCGTAAATAATAATTAAACGTATTCGGGCGGGCGGACCCGTTGATATGACTTCGTTTCTTGATGTCATTTCGTGATCTCCTGTCTGTTATATCAAAAAATACAGAATCTCCCAAATGTACTAAACTAACGAAGCACACGATTTCAAATTGGTATTTCTTCACTGGCATATAATTTTTCCCTGCGGAATGGTATTTGTCTTGTGAGGTTCAGATTGCCAAGACATGAACATTCGGCGCCAGTCAATTAGGCGCATATGGACAATCAAACCTATATGTATTTTGCATATATAACGAAGTTTTCGGTCAGCGTAAGACGGCAGTCCTTTTTGGCCCAGGTTTTCTCACTGCCGATCGTTCTGGCACACTTCTTGGAGTCGCATGTTACATGTCCTAAAACCTTGAATGTCTCGCCGATATGACCATTTCGATAAATCTTGCGTATTTTGTCTTGGGGAAGAGTAGGCTACTAAATAATGAAGAAAGTCGGCAACTTTAAATCGCGCGCAGCGCGAAAATTTTTTGAAAAAGTTGCATAATCTTTTGAAAAATACTCTATAATTTATGCTAATTCGCCAAATAATTTTGGGCCCCCTTTGAGCTCGCCCCCCCCAATTGGGGGGTTTGGGGTGCGGCAGTTACGGTCCTGTGTATAGGTAATCGAGGAATGATGAAATTGATATCGTTGTCTGATGCAGAAAATGCAGCAGGCGTAAGGGGTCAATCTTGAATTCATATGTTAATTGTATCATGACAAAACAAATCCGTGCGACTGGGGTGTTTGCTACTGCTGTATAACTTGTTAATGGGGTAATATCGGTAAAAGTATAGAAACCCCAAACCCGTTTTACACTCTGCTCAATAACAGCGTAGCAATACTCAGACGATGAATACATTGTCTGGTCTTGCCTAGACCGCTATGGCGTAAGCTTGTATTCCTTTGCAAGTCCTCGTCAAAATTTTTGGCAAAGCGATAGAAGATATTGATTTTATGAGATTATTATATCATTTGATTGTCCCAGTTGATACATTTGGTGACGATCAAAACGTCAATATGTACTTCAGCATTATCGCATTATGTGACTGGAGTCGTCGCAGGGCACGTGTACATCAATATAGGCTATCACTTCACTGAAAGGTAGGGTTGGAATTAGCAATCTGACGTCACGTGACGTCACGAGGTTCACGTTCGGGTTCACACAGAAACTTTCAAAAAGGTTCGCGTTCACACGAACCTGAACCTTTCAGAGGTTCACACCATCCCTAGTATGTATATATGTAGGCAATTACAAATGTTGTTGTTGTTTCTGGTTCTCATAGTGTTTGACGACTACTATGGTAATTTACACTTGGCCAAATTTCTTTATTTTAGTTGCTTAGCTGTCGACTTGTAGCACGGCCCATATCTAGGCTCTTTGAAGACACCGTTTACATTGACGAGAAGGAGAGCAGGAGCCTAGATAAACACTCAGGTATGGGAATTCTGGAGTCGACCTCCGTCGGACACGAACCCGCAACCCATTGGTGTTGCATCTGAGGATTATACCACTACGCTATCTCGCCACGTCTATTTCCTCTATTACAGGGCTGGCCAACCTTTTCAGCCAACGGGCCACATTCGATTGACGAATTATTGCGCGGGCCAGTAGCCGCGCGAAGCGCGTAAATTTTTTGAAGTTCATAGGTCAATAATATTGTCACTTAACTATATTGCGGGCCTGTTGTATATCGCTGGGCCAAGTTTGCGAGGACTGGGCTAAGTTTGCGAGGACTGAGCTATTCGGCGCATGGACATATCGATATGGAAAGATGCGACCAACATGCGTCAATCATTTCGTGCCAAGGTTTCATAGTCGACGGTCTTACTGCGCGCGCAAACGCGATGACGCATATGTTGAACGACATTTTGTCTCGTAATCGCGAATATAGTTAGACTCAATCTGATACATCAGGTGTTTTTCCATTTTCACATAAGGGTAACAATATTAAAAACAAGAAATCGAGTGACAACATGTTGCGCCAAGTTTGTAGAAATTTTTTACCTTTGATAAATCTATCGCAAATTATTCTGCTTCATTGTAGTGTACGAAGATATACCAATATGTGAATGGCTGATTGATCTGTCCATGCGTCGGAACTGATATTTTAGTCATCACATCTCAAGTGTTGCGGCCAGACTAATCAAATTTTTGGTCGGCCTTTCAAGTTCACAATCTGTGCAATCCATTTTTGATGATATTCGAATTTTCGGAAATTACCTCGCGGGCCACTCAAAACCTTCTCGCGGGCCACGGGTTTGCCGGCCCTGCTCTATTACATATGTAACTCGTACATTACGAAAGTGTGTCTGCTTGCCTTCGATGTTTCCACATCCTAAGATGACACCGAATCATACAAATAATTTACGAGGGGATATCCACGTTTATAACGCCGATCCTCTTACGCACGTCTTGTTGTGAATATTGAGATATTAACTGTCAGATTCAAGGATAGTCTGAACCATTTTCACTGTAAATGTTAGTACATGTCATGAAATGGCCTTGACCACATGCTTTGTGGTCGATTACGTTTCGCTCGCGATCGTGCAAACATCAAATGTAACGGTGCAGTGTGCAAATATAACATTTGTTTGCACTGTAGTCTCTATAGCGAACTAAAGGTCGATGTCCTAGTTATTAGAAAATTACGTTTGTTTGAGCGAGGGCTATAAGTTACGGGTACTAAGCTCGTGCCATCACAAAATTTAGAAAACTTCATCTCTTTCGCGATTTAAAAAATTTATAATTTACAGATTCAACTCATTCAGATTGACATCAACACCAATAACGTATTCTTCGACTCATTAAATAATGACAATAGGCCAGCCAAGTTAGCGATATTTTTTCTCGCTATGACAAAGTCAGGGTTACGGCTCTGTGAAAATTTCACGATTGTTTGTAAAAGAGAGTAAAATCGGTTTGCAACAGAAAGAGATCAAAGTTCTAATTTGTTAAATTTGTCACTCCATATGATGAACCACGAAGAGTTGCCTTTAAAGCACAGAAGATCAACATAATACTAATGTGTTTAAAATATGGGTCTTGTTGAACATTGACCCTTAGTATAGATAGGTCACGGGCTTAGTCGTGATAAATTATTGTCAAACATCCTTCGAGTATCAAAAATCATGGTTGTCTTTTAGAAATCCATTTTATATATTGATGTCGGAACGTACGCCTTGTAATATTTCATTCGAACGGACATATTTTATATTGTATAGTACACGTCAATCATTGATGCAGGTCATATTTTATATTATTGCTGTGTCGATGGATTATTTGCTGTGATATATATCAATTTGTTTCAGCTCTCTGAAGTTTCGTCTTCCATCCTCTATTTTGGCAAATAATCAATATCCACAATATCCACTTAAAAAAGTTCGTCAATCAGCTTGTAACATTCTTGAATCTTGAATTGAATCAAGCCTGTACTTGGTATCTAAGTTTGATAACCACAATTTATGATGGTTGACGAGTTCTACCTTGGTATTCACGTGCATCTATCAAATTTAATGATATGTAGTAAATTAATTAATGTCTGGATCACACTACACTTTTGTAGACCAAATTTTGACTTAGTGAGCACTGCCATTCTTATTACTTGCACACATCGATACATGTAATATTTGGCAGTCAATGCCACTTTCATGAGATTTCTGCGATATCAGTTCGTTACACAATTCATGACTGGATCAACAGTTTTAATCAGAATCACAAAAATATTCAGAGGCTCGTTTTAACTTGGTGGCAGTAAACAGAATCGTAGGTTTAGCGACTCATGCTTAAAGATACCTGGCCAAATGTATCGGCTATATGGTGAACTGATGTTGGTGTACAATATCTGTCGAGCAGAAGTTTCACCTTATCGCAGTAAAAATTTATACCTGTGTGTACCGATATTTGGCATTTTCACGTCGTTCCTGGAATATTTGCCGACTTCCATCCACAGAAACGACGTCAGTTCCGTCGCGAGGGAAGGGGATACTAACGATACCTGATATTTTGTATCATATTTGCTACATTGCTAGAACCTAATTTTGCTATCCTCGTCGCGCGTGTCTACTATACGACCGAAAGGAATCTCCCATTACCACCTTATCGATGGAAATCAAATATGTACCGTTGGTTAAAGTCAGTGGCTCTTAACCTTGTCTCCAGGGCCCCACAGGGGATGATTTCGATTTTTAATGGAACGAAATGGGGGACACTGGGCTCAGGGGGCGGTATGGGGGGGGGCGATAAAGAACAATGGCCTCGCAGTAGATGATGTAGTAAGGACATGTGATTATGTAGCAGCGCTGTTGGGATCAAGTCACTACCTTCGAGTCACGAGTCATTTCGAGTCATTTCACATTTTGACTCGAGTCAAGTCAAGTCAATCGATTTTCAAAGGTGACGCGAGTCAAGTCAAGTCACTCCATTTTTGGAGGTGATTCGAGTCAAGTCGAGTCAAGTCAAGTCAAGTCAAGTCAAGTCAAGTCAAGTCAAGTCACGAGTCAAGTCACAATTCAAGTCAAGTTGCCTTTTCAAAGTATGGGGCTTGATAACGTCATTGCATTTTACTAGCTGTCTGAAATACAGAGTGAGTGGTCATTGATTTAGAACAGATGAACGAATACACAGTTAAATATACACGTATGAAGGCGCTGTATCGCTCACATATACGTAGAACTGCTAAACCACAGTTTATAGTTACCAGCCAAAATAGAGAATAGATACGAATTGATAGGAAGCAATACATTACCCATTTGCAAATCGATATGATACAATTCGAGCCTGCGCCAATGGTTGAGTACAATATAAACTATATTCGAATTCAATTTCAATAAAACAAGAAGTTTGGTTAAGGTAAAAACAGAGATTAATTACTTTACTGTACTAGTTTACGACGACGTGAGCTGTAAGCTTCGATCACTTCGTTTGCGGTCAATTTATTTGTGAGGGAACAATGGCGGCTCAGTAAAACGCACGATCATTAAATGATTGGTCGCTCTCACAGTTCAACCAGCGTTTCGCGAACAATCCGAACATATGCAAGATTCAGTGATTTTCATCGACATCGATTACTTGACAACTTGAAATTGACTCGTGAATTTTGCTCCGAGTCACAAGTCAATCCAAATTTCTGATACGCCGAGTCAAGTCAGTCATTTTAGCAAAGTGACTCGAGTCAAGTCAAGATATTCGAAAAATGTGACTCGAGTCATGACTCGAGTCATCCCAACACTGTGTAGCAGTACAATAGTTCTATATATCTCCATTGCAAACTAACATTCGACAAAATGTGTCAAATCACGTTTTTCGTTGCGCTCATTGCAAAATGTCCGCCGACGATGTTTCTATGAATGCACTGGTTTATTTTAATTCACGTAAAATGAATTTGGCGTACTTTTGTATTGTCAATTCCCTGTTAAAACACTCCCATCACGCTAGCTACTTCAATTTGTTTCGACACCTTCCTATCTTTCCGTTGTATCACAGTTTCGTGGTGTTTTGAAATGATAAAAACAAAAATAAACTGATATTTATACTGATAACTCGGGTTATTTTCCACGAAACGTTTTGAATTATGTATTTTATTTTGCAGCGCAGTACGTTTCGAAATCGAAAAGGCCTTGTAGGCTACTGTTCAACTTTTAAGAGTGATGCTCTGTACATTAAAGATATTTTGAAACTTTTAGGTCAAAATGATTAACTAAATATACACTTGTATATTTACTACAAAATTAAATCGTCATAATATTTCTTCATGGTATCATAAAGGATGATACTGCTTCAGTGTGGGGATCAAGTCACCAGGGCTGTGGAGTCGGTAAATTTTACCACCGACTCCGGCTCCGACTCCGACTCCACACATTTTCAATATACCGACTCCGACTCCGACTCCGACTCCCGAGTCTTTAAACGTACCGACTCCGACTCCAGCAATATTACCAATTTGCTTCGAAATTTATATGCCACATTGTCGGTTGAATGATTATCCTACAACCATTAAACATATGCAAACATATGATTAACGGTGGCATGCTAAATTGTTTCATTGTGGCACAGCTCGAACTATGCTATTAAAATGAAAGAAAGATTTGCTAAATATCCTTCCTTTTTCAAGTTTTTATAGCATGGACTCTCTAATATCTTGGAATGTATGAATCATTCAAATATGGCAGATATCCAATCCTGTATAATAAAAATGTAGATAAAAAATCCAAGTGTAGCTCTTGTGTATGAGTCAACAACTAATAAAGAGATTGAACTTACTAATTTTGTCATTGCACACTATCCTGATTACAAGCACTCACACTCTTACTATTGATAGCCATTGGTCATAAATGGAATTTAGTTAAGTAGTCAAGGACCATAGCCTATGTCTAGTCTACATGTAGGCCTACTTAATCAAGTATTCAAGGATTGGGACTTGCAGTCTTTCTTAATCATTTGTTCGACCCAAACAGCTAAGCCATACTACGATCATTTTTAATTTTGTCAAGTGGGAAGCATCGTTTGGTCATATTTACATCATTTTACAATTTTACAAAACCAGCCGATGCATTTGCTCTGTCACAGTATCATGGTATAATTCCAAAAAATGCATCAATTTTGACTGCATCGCGAAAACGCACATTGCGATTTTCTTCCCATGTGCAACTCACTTGTAATTTGCAAGTAATGTCTAATTTTATCTATATCAGGGGTGGGCAACTTTTTGGGCCAAAGGGACTCATGAGATCTACGAACCATTGCGCAGGCAACTGTAATGTTGATAACCTTTTTTAGTCGTCCGATAGATAACAATCGATTTTCAAATGTGACTCGAGTCAAGTCAAGTCAAGTCAAGTCACGATTCAAATCAAATTGAATTTTCGAAGTATGAGTGATGATGCAAAATTATCACATTTTGCTAACTGGGTGAAGGACAGATTAATTGGCCATTTAGGCCATCTGGAAACAAATAACGAATATAAAGTTAAATATACATGAGAAAAGGTGCTGTATCACTCACGAACACGTAGAACTGCTAATAAAATACGTGAGTAACCGTATACTACTATACATCGCTACATAACTACAGTTCGTTATTATCAGCCAATATAGAGGATCGAATACGAAGCCTCGAGAAGTTGTACAAATTGATGCGGTACAATACACTACCCATCCACGCATCCGTGAGAATATAAACACATAACCTGTAATTGTTCGACTTAAATCGTACAAGAGTGTTGGTAACGGTGAGCACTGCGCAATGTAAGCACTGAGCCGTCTAAGAAACAGAGATACGTTGTTATTAGATTAAGCTACTGCTACTACGACAACGTAAGCTGTGATCGTTTCGTTTGCGGTCAATTTATTTGTAATGTAACAATGAAGGATCACTGAAACGTACAATCAGTGAATGACTGGTTGCTCTCACAAGTGACACAGGCGTATCGCGAACAAACCCATCAATCAACATACATAAGATAGGGTGACTTAATCGGCACTGTTTATTACTTAATGACTTGTAATTGACTCGTAAATTTTGCTCCGAGTCACGAGTCAATCCACATTTCTGAAGCAACGAGTCAAGTCAAGTCAAGTCAAGTCATTTTTGCAAAGTGACTCTAGTCAAGTCAAGTCACACGAAAAAGTTGACTCGAGTCATCCCAACACTGAACTGCTTAGTGTTGTTATACCCCAATTCATGTTACAGCTAAGAGCTTGGTGCAGTACTAAATTTAATGTGAGCAAATCTCTACCACATTCTCAGTTGATTTGGTATAGTGACACAGAGCAATGAAACAAAATCCAACACAATTAACCTCCCCGTATTGCCAATCTCAAAGGAGAATTTGGGATGTGTAGGCCTACATCGATCTCAAATCAAATGCTATGAGTCCGTAGGCCTTATGCGATGCTTGTTTATAACAACAGGGATTTGATCCCCAAATAGCACATACAATTTCACCGTTAATTAGTCGAGTGGCCTAATAGTGAAGTCCCAACCCGAGACTGGACTTTGACCACTAACCGATTGTTTTCTACCACAGTCCTTAAAATATAGGTCACCAGACCCAAGCGATTGTTGAAAGGGGGCGCTGGAGAAAACAGAAAGGTTAAGAACCACTGGTTTGGGTGAATAACAATTTCATTGCTCGTCATTGCGTAACGAATTATATCCACACGTATCAGTAGTACGATTTAAATAATCACCACCATCCAATATCCCCGGGTATAAATAACACCAGGGACCACTACGGCACAGAAAGAGGATTGAAATCACTCCTTTTGCTCAGTTTAAAATTGTAACGTAATTATTGGTGTTTGCCTGTGCTTAGTTGAACGCAGTTTGACCGTTACCGGTAAGTATGTAGTATGCCTACATGTACTGAGCATTCTACATCGTACGGTTGTGCACCGGACATAGACTGGAGAATGTGTACACATCAAATAAAACGTTTCGATTTCCACATCAAATCAATAAAACCATATACTGCTGAAATAAATCATAGCCAAGCTGTTCTGAGTAACGACAGCTCGTAATATCCATATAAGGGGGATTGCAGATAATAGGCATAAACGTGTTAAACTATGAGAAGCCTCATTCTTCATGACAGGATTTTATGTTCAGTTGATCTTATTCTCATATAGACCTATTTAAAACGGATAGCTTAGCAATCTTCGTTTCAAAATTGTTTACTCAACATTGGAATATGCCGCCACAGCCTTCCTCATATACGCAATATAAACATGGGCTGTGTGGATGTAGCTGGAATGATCGATGAGCGAGAGAATGTCAGCTAAATTGTTGGGCAATGGATATATTTTGACGTAACAAGAAAATATCGTGAAATGAAATGAAATTAGGTGTTAGCTAGCTGACACGTTGTCGTAATAGTAGCTGCAATTGGTGTTAAAGGTAGGCTACATGAAAATAGACTGCCATATTTTTACATAGTCAACCCATTGATGAGAGATTTTGTAGTCGACCCATTGGTGAGAGATTTTGTAAAAGTTTACGTGAAATATCACGAAACGCTGGATAGTTTTGAGATGAGCTATACGTGTCACGTGATTGGTTTGTTTCGCAAGCCATAACAGCAGACTGTCATTCTCCCATAGTTTATTAGAGCACGGAATGTTTGCTAGATAGTAAATTAATAACGGTCAACTTGCGATTTGAAATGCGACCGATGAACCACCTGACAATCACATTGCGATATTGCTGATGACGGTGCAATCTAACATTCATCGCATCTGTAGAGCATAAGCTAAGTTGCGCTTTGGTAGACTGACAATATGTATCAGCGAAACGTCGATTAGTACAGGGTTACCATACGTCCCCATTTAGGAGGATCTGTACTCCTTTTCAGGTTTTCCAAAATGTTCTCTGAGGACGCCTAAATGTTCTCCTTTTTGGCAATTCGTCATGCTATATTGCTTTTACATCCAGGAGAATCGCCAGGTTCAACTGCAAATCTGCATAAATGACGGGAAATAGGTAATATAGAAGCTTGAGCGGTTCATCTGGGAGTTGAACAAAAGTGTTTTTCTTAATTTTGTTAGTCCACACCACTAAATTCATGTGAAAAGTGGGTATTCTGGAAGTCGAATGAGAGTGACAACCTCTTTCCTTTTTTTAGTCGACTTAACAAAATTTCCAGTAAATATTGCGAAATGGGCTGTTGGCAGTTTCGATCAAATAACTTCACGATTTGGCAAAAGTGGTCCCTTATCCCGATTTTAATATATGGTAACCCCAAGTTAGCAGAGGTCAACCAGAAAAAATGTGACGGTTGGTCGGTTATCAGATTTCCTTCGAGTAAGAAATGATTTGGTTGTCAGCCTAGAGAAATTTTTTCAGCACAGTATTTCACGAAGAAAGTGCACAATATATATTGATGTTGGAATACCAGTAGTGTGGGTTGAATCGTTATACGCAGGCCAATCACAGAGCGCCACGTCATCCTAATTGCCACGCCTATATGACGCCCATTGTCACGCCTACAGGATGCCCATTGCCACGTCACCTACCACTGCCACATCGTGTGTATTTATGAGCAAATTTCATTGTTTTGTGAATTTCAATACCGATTTTCCATGTATATTTAGCAATATGTATTGAATAACTTGAAATGTATCATCACTAATTAATTAATATAAAATACGATTTTAAGCGCTGCGACTTGAAAATATTAATCCCTACGCTTCTGATGAATGATTTTATGTGATAAGGACCTTGGTAACATTCAGATTCTGCAACGATTGTTCGGATATACATTTTAGCAATACCCCACTAAACTATAGGCGGTTATATTACTCTATTGGTTGGAGATAACTCATCCGTCCTTATTTTTAAACTTGATTTTATGTGTACAAGTTACGGTTTCTGCGGTCTCCACATTTACGACTTATTTTGATTAGACGCAGGTAAGCGATTCTCAAGTTCAGAGCTATGGAAACAAATCAGTCGCATGTGCTCGTTCCGAAGTCGCAACAGCTTACTGAGCTTAGTAGCATATACGCGAATCCCAAGGCGAAAATAATCGAACGAACTATAGCCGCAGGCGCGCGATTCTCAGGGCTGTAATTATACAAACACTTTATCTGCATATACGCGAACCCCAGCGTTATAACGACAGGGACTAATTAACGCGTTCTCAAGCCGTAAATTTAGTCAACTTCAATGAGATAGCCATGACTTAAAGATGGTAATATCTCTTAATGACTTTAATACTCTGAATTTTAAATTATCGACACCTATGAGTTGAAATGTTGTTAAGTAACTAATGTTTTCAACATGACCAAAATTTTGTGTAGTAGAACTTTTTAAATTTATTTTACACTCGCGGTTTTATTGTTATATATTAAAATTATACGTACATTTCGCGCGATCAACTACGCATGATTTTATGTGAATTTCATCGATAGTGTCCGAGTTCTATGTGACATAAGTACAATTTCAGCATCGGTATTTGCAATAAAGCCTAAAAATTAGAGTCGCACCTTTTCGCAATTTATGCAGCTATTCGCGCAGATTTGCCGCATTTGCTATATCTGAAGTAGAATTTCATGCAAGGACGTCACATAGAATTGTGGAGTTTTCTGTTAACTATAATCTAGTAATCTATTTTCAATCACTATATTTTTCATTAATCTAAACTAAGTACTGTTAGTCGGCAAACCCTAGGAAAGTATCCTCTGATAAAAGCAGGAGTAAGTTGTTATCCGTGAAATAAATAGATGGTGCGCAATATGAGCGGTGCAGCGATGACTGACAAATACTTTGAATTAATGTATGGAAGTAGCGATTTCGAACTACGTAAAAAGTTAGTCCAGCTCACGCATCTTCCATTTTCAAACGTCAAAACACGACGCTTTTTTGTAAAATGAATACTAATTTTAATTAAAAAAAAGAAAAAAAGAGCGAAAAATTACATTTTATCCCGGAACGCAACAAGAAAAATCGTATGAATTTGTAAACTACTTATTCATGACGTAATATTAATTCTACTTGTACACTTTTTCACATTTTATAACACTTTTAGTAGTACTTAACAGTTTCAGTTTTAAATAAAATTCAGAATATAAACTAATCGAAAAATTCGGTAACCAATTTCGCGTAGGCTATGCATACAAATGAGGAAAGTTACATCAACGCGCGTTAACTAGTTGTATCGAGTTATCGAATGATTTTTTCCTTACATCAAAATAACTAGAATGTGTAACTACATTAAAAACGTATCTGAATGAGCTCCAGGGCATTGTGATTATGCAGCATACCAAATTGCATCACACATTTCATGATGGAACAACTTTAAAACTAACGCGGTTCTATAGCAACTTTTGCCTAAATCTGTTTTCGGTAGCGTGTACATATACATAGTCAGCTTTAATAACCGAATTACCATGCTAATATGTGACTCCTCACCTTGAAACTTGGTACGTAGTTGTAGGACATTGTGTTTATGCAGCATACCAAATTTCCTCACGCATTTCATAATGGAACAACTTTAAAACTATCGCGGCTCTACATCGACTTTTTGCGTACATCTTTTTTGCGGTAGCGTATAGCACGTACCTATACATAGTCAACTTTAATAACGGAATTGCCATGCTTAACATTGCATCCCAACTCTAAACTTGATACGTAGTTGTAGGACATTATGGCAATGCACCATGCTAAATTTCAACACACATCTAATGATGGAACACCTTTAAAACTAACGCAGTCGAATACCGACTTTTGCGCATATCTGTTTTGCGTGAACATAGCTTATACCTATACATATTCAATTTTAATAGCAGAATTACCGTGTTAAACATCGAATTCCCACCTTGGAAGTTGGTACGCGGTTATAGGACATTATAACAATGCACCATACCAAATCCCATCACACATTTCATGATGGAACAACTTTAAGACTAACGCGGCTCTACATTGACTTTTTGCGTACATCTGTTTTCCGAGGGCGTATAGCACGTACCCATACATTGCCAACTTTAATAACGGAATTACCATGCTTAACATTGAATCCCAACTCTAAACTTGATACGTAGTTGTAGGACATTATGGCAATGCACCATGCTAAATTTCATCACACATCTAATGATGGAACACCTTTGAAACTATCGCAGTCGAATACCGACTTTTACGCATATCTGTTTTTCGTGAACAAAGCATATACCCATACATAGTCCATTTTAATAACAGAATTAGCATACTAAACATTAATTTCTCACCTTGAACGTTGGTACGCAGTTGTATGACATGATAACAATTCACTATATCAAATTTCGTCAGACATTTCATGATGTAACACCTTTAAAACCAACGCAGTTCTATACAGACTTTTGGCTAAATCTGTTTTTTTTTCGTGGCGTAGCACGTACCTATACATAGTCAACTTTAATAACGGAATTACCATGTTAATAATCTACTCCCCGCCTTGAAACTCGCTACGCAGTTGTAAGACATTATGACAATGCACCATGTCAAATTTTTTTTACGCATTTCATGATTGAACAACTTTAAAACTAACGCAGTTCCATACCGACTTTTGCGGGAGCGTAGCACGTACCTGCATACTCAACTATAATAACGGAATTACCGAGCTAAACATTGAATGCGCAACTTGAGGATTGGTTCACAGGTGTAGGACATTATGACAATGGAACATATCAAATTTCATCACACATTTCATGATGGAACACTTTTGAAACTAACGCAGTTCTATACCAACTTCGCGCGAATCTGTTTGCGGGAGCGTAGCATGTAGGCCTACCTATGCGTGATCAACTTTAGTGATGGAATTACAGATATAATTAAGTTTCCACACTTTTACAATGATTCGTCTTGCTTCTTATAACATCCCACGCGATGCCCTCGTTATTAGGCTGTAATCTCAGCCTGATCTATGTCCTGAAGCCTACGGGACTCTGCAAATTGTTTCGATATATTCTGTCCGTTTCAATTTAAGATAAGGAAGCCCATTTCACTCAATGTATCGATGCCTACGGTACTCTACAAAATTTTCTGATTAATTCTCCATATGCTTATTTTTCATAAGAAAGATCATTTGACACCTAGAGTACGAAATAATTGTTCGCTTGAGCTAAGCCGCAGCGCTTGGAGTGGAATTTTACGGGGTATGTGGACTCATTTCGTAGGGCTCTATGCCATAGGAGCATACTTTAGGCTCCAATTCGATTCCCACACATTCCATATAATTACTAACAGAACCATTGAGTACCAGCCTTGACATTTTCCGTAGTACTAGATGGCATGTATACAATTTCATGACATCCGACAGTACGATAGAGACTATCAAAATATCGAAAGAAGCCCTCTATTATTTTCTGAAATAATCAAGGTTTTATCAGGACTTCCCTTCATATAAACTCAAGCAGAATCACTAATAACCTCTCAAGTTTACTCAATTTACTCTAATTTGATACTCGTGTACCAAATCCCTATTTCACGCAAGTATGATAGAGGCTATCGCTCGATACTCAACGATTCGTAATTTTGCTGGAATACAAGTACAATTAGGAATTGAAAATTAACTGTTATAGGTGGTTATGTTTGTAGGATATTTACACTTCTACTTACCGGTTTTTCAGGAGAAACTACCTACTTTTAGGACTTCATATTTTAAAGTAGTTTGAGGTTACGTTTGTATCACCTTGACAAGTGCTATTATCAAAAACTGCTTTTGCTAAACTCTTTCACTTTCACTAAACTTCCACACTGAATCTTGTAAAGTAGATAGAAAAGGAAAACTATTAACATAAGGTAAGTGAGAAGCACGCAAATTTCGATTGCATACAAATGCCACAAACTGCACTAACTTTCAGAGTTGTTAAGTATAGTACTCGTACTTCTTGAGAATACCCAAGTAGGTTTTTCACCTACATGCACCAAATACTCTCAAGTCCTTATGACATTGGAGTACATCAACTTCATGATAGCTAGAGTAACTAACAGAAATAGACCTAGAGTACTAACGTTTTACTTACTCGGAAATTACTACTTCTACCTTATTTTAAAGGATACCTCGTTCGAAGCGAAATTTTATGTGGTTTTGGATAATATCGAAGATGTAGGCTCACTTTGAAGGGTACTTCGTTAAACTCAAATATTGCGCAGTGAGAGTTCGCAAATTCTCGAAGTATATTTGTTATTTTTATTGCGATAAGTCATTCTGCAGCGCGAAAATGCGTCGTAGGATATAGATGAAACTAGCACCACTCATCAAGACCGCTGAAAACAGTACATTTCAACATTTAGTAGCAGTAAATATCTAGTAAAGTACAAGAAGTGATGATTTCCGAGTGAGTTAAAAAGTAAGTATTGCAGGTATAGTTTACCTGAAAACCGAATACTCTGAAATAGAAGTAGATGCAGTGTAAATAGTTAATCACTCGATTATTAACATGGTAATTCCGTTATTAAAGTTGACTATGCATAGGTACGTGCTACGCTACGGAAAAACAGATTTAGCCAAAAGTCTGTATAGAACTGCGTTGGTTTTAAAGGTGTTACATCATGAAATGTCTGACGAAATTTGATATAGTGAATTGTTATCATGTCATACAACTGCGTACCAACGTTCAAGGTGAGAAATTAATGTTTAGTATGCTAATTCTGTTATTAAAATGGACTATGTATGGGTATATGCTTTGTTCACGAAAAACAGATATGCGTAAAAGTCGGTATTCGACTGCGATAGTTTCAAAGGTGTTCCATCATTAGATGTGTGATGAAATTTAGCATGGTGCATTGCCATAATGTCCTACAACTACGTATCAAGTTTAGAGTTGGGATTCAATGTTAAGCATGGTAATTCCGTTATTAAAGTTGGCAATGTATGGGTACGTGCTATACGCCCTCGGAAAACAGATGTACGCAAAAAGTCAATGTAGAGCCGCGTTAGTCTTAAAGTTGTTCCATCATGAAATGTGTGATGGGATTTGGTATGGTGCATTGTTATAATGTCCTATAACCGCGTACCAACTTCCAAGGTGGGAATTCGATGTTTAACACGGTAATTCTGCTATTAAAATTGAATATGTATAGGTATAAGCTATGTTCACGCAAAACAGATATGCGCAAAAGTCGGTATTCGACTGCGTTAGTTTTAAAGGTGTTCCATCATTAGATGTGTGATGAAATTTAGCATGGTGCATTGCCATAATGTCCTACAACTACGTATCAAGTTTAGAGTTGGGATGCAATGTTAAGCATGGCAATTCCGTTATTAAAGTTGACTATGTATAGGTAGGTGCTATACGCTACCGCAAAAAAGATGTACGCAAAAAGTCGATGTAGAGCCGCGATAGTTTTAAAGTTGTTCCATTATGAAATGCGTGAGGAAATTTGGTATGCTGCATAAACACAATGTCCTACAACTACGTACCAAGTTTCAAGGTGAGGAGTCACATATTAGCATGGTAATTCGGTTATTAAAGCTGACTATGTATATGTACACGCTACCGAAAACAGATTTAGGCAAAAGTTGCTATAGAACCGCGTTAGTTTTAAAGTTGTTCCATCATGAAATGTGTGATGCAATTTGGTATGCTGCATAATCACAATGCCCTGGAGCTCATTCAGATACGTTTTTAATGTAGTTACACATTCTAGTTATTTTGATGTAAGGAAAAAATCATTCGATAACTCGATACAACTAGTCAACACGCGTTGATGTAACTTTCCTCATTTGTATGCATAGCCTACGCGAAATTGGTTACCGAATTTTTCGATTAGTTTATATTCCGAAACTGTTAAGTACTACTTAAAGTATTTCATCCTTTTCTTCAGTGATCGAAGGTGATACTCGTGATAATTCCATGCTTTGAGGAGAATAGCGAATCAGAGCTTATTTCGAGATCTAAGCTACTTTGAAAATGAGGATCCTAGGATTTGCATAAGTTTCATCTATATCGTACAATGCGTTTACGCGGTCCAGAATGACTTATGGCGATGAAAAATAGCAAAAATGGTCTATTAAGCATTGAGCACGGTTCAAGAACTATGATATTCCTGTACTTGCATAAGTTACAAACGCGATATCGTAAATTAGTATATAGAATACTACTAAAATACAAACTCGGACGAAATCATGAATGCGTAGGACTTACCTTAAACATATATTGTGTACAAACAACTTTTTACAAGAACTATAAAATTCCAGTCCAGGCGCTGCGACTTAGCTCAAGTGAACAAGTATTTCGGACATTAGGAGTCAAATTTTCTTTCTTATGGTAAATTAACATAGGGAGAATTATCAGAAAATTTTGTAGAGTACCGTATACAAGCTACATAATAATGAATACTCCGCAATGTAAAATTAGTATACACCATACAAAATCCGGATAGTCAAAGTCTTTAGTGTAGCGGAATAGTGTAGTTTTCTAACTACTTTACAAATTCATACGGTTTTTCTTGGTGCGTTCCAGGATAAATGCAATTTTTTCGCGCTTATTTATTTTTATTTTTTCATTAAAATTGGAGCTACTGTATATTATTTATCGCCTATATTTAAATTCGGTGTGCTAATGCGTTGAGGTTGAAGCTAAAACATCCTATTTCATGCGGCCAAGAAGACTAGCACCGCGTAGCCGAATTTAGCATACCGAAAAATATCTACTTTACAAAATTTTCATTTCTTTATGTTCATTAGAGTCGTGTTCATGCGACGAATTTGTCCGACTTACTTGCATGAATTACAAGCTACATAATACAACTAGTTAACACGCGTTGATGTAACGTTCCTCATTTGTATGCATAGCCTACGCGAAATTGGTTACCGAAATTTTCGATTAGTTTATATTCTGAATTTTATTTAAAACTGAAACTGTTAAGTACTACTAAAAGTGTTATAAAATGTGAAAAAGTGTACAAGTAGAATTAATATTACGTCATGAATAAGTAGTTTACAAATTCATACGATTTTTCTAGTTGCGTTCCGGGATAAAATGTAATTTTTCGCTCTTTTTTTTTATTTTTAATTAAAATTAGTATTCATTTTACAAATAAACGTCGTGTTTTGACTTTTGAAAATGGAAGATGCGTGAGCTGAACTAACTTTTTACGTAGTTCGAAATCGCTACTTCTATACATTGATTCAAAGTATTTGTCAGTCATCGCTGCACCGCTCATATTGCGCACCATCTATTTATTTCACGGATAACAACTTACTCCTGCTTTTATCAGAGGATACTTTCCTAGGGTTTGCCGACTAACAGTACTTAGTTTAGATTAATGAAAAATATAGTGATTGAAAATAGATCACTAGATTATAGTTAACAGAAAACTCCACAATTCTATGTGACGTCCTTGCATGAAATTCTACTTCAGATATAGCAAATGCGGCAAATCTGCGCGAATAGCTGCATAAATTGCGAAAAGGTGCGACTCTAATTTTTAGGCTTTATTGCAAATACCGATGCTGAAATTGTACTTATGTCACATAGAACTCGGACACTATCGATGAAATTCACATAAAATCATGCGTAGTTGATTGCGCGAAATGTACGTATAATTTTAATATATAACAATAAAAGCGCGAGTGTAAAATAAATTTAAAAAGTTCTACTACACAAAATTTTCAGAGTACCGACTATTTTGGGTAAATTCTGTTATGCGCTTAGTTACTAACTCAAAAAGCAAGCAAAGTTTGTGGTATTTGATCAACATGGAAATTCGTGCACTTTGCGTTTAGGTCATGTTGAAAACATTAGTTACTTAACAACATTTCAACTCATAGGTGTGGATAATTTAAAATTCAGAGTATTAAAGTCATTAAGAGATATTACCATCTTTAGTCATGGCTATCTCATTGAAGTTGACTAAATTTACGGCTTCAGAACGCGTTAATTAGTCCCTGTCGTTATAACGCTGGGGTTCGCGTATATGCAGATAAAGTGTTTGTATAATTACAGCCCTGAGAATCGCGCGCCTGCGGCTATAGTTCGTTCGATTATTTTCGCCTTGGGATTCGCGTATATGCTACTAAGCTCAGTAAGGTGTTGCGACTTCGGAACGAGCACATGCGACTGATTTGTTTCCATAGCTCCGAACTTGAGAATCGCTTACCTGCGTCTAATCAAAATAAGTCGTAAATGTGGAGACCGCAGAAACCGTACCTTGTACACATAAAATCAAGTTTAAAAATATGGACGGATGAGTTATCTCCAACCAATAGAGTAATATAACCGCCTATAGCAGGGCTGGCCAACCTTTTCGGATAAAGGGCCACATTCGATTGACGAACTTTTGCGCGGGCCACTATCCGGGCGAAGCGCGAAAATTTCTTGAAGGTAATAGGTCAATAATATTGTCAATTTACTATATTGTGGGCCTGCTGTATATCGCTGGGCTACGTTTGCGAGGACTGGGCTATGCGGCGCATGGACATATCGATATCGAAAGCTGTGACCAACATGCGTCAATCATTCCGTGCCTAGGTTTCACGGTGGACGGTCTTACTGCGAGCGCAAACGCAAGGTCGCATATGTTGAACGACACTTTTGTCTCGTAATCGCGAATATAGTTAGACTCAATCTGATAAATTAGGTGTTCTTCCATTTTCACAAAAGGGCAACAATATTAAAAACAAGAAATCGAGTGACAACATACTGCGCTAAGCCTGAGAAATTTTTTACCTCTGATAAATCTATCGCAAATTATTCTGCTTTATTGTAGTGTACGAAGATGTACCAATATGTGAATGGCTGATGGATCTGTCAATGCGTCGGAACTGATATTTTAGTCATCACATCTCAAGTATTGCGGCCAGACTAATCAAATTTTTGGTTGGCCTTGCAAGCTCAAAATCTAAACACTCCATTTTTTGATGATATTAGAAATTTTGGAAATTACCTCGCGGGCCACTCAAAACCTTCTCGCGGGCCACATGTGGCCCGCGGGCCACGGATTGGCCGGGCCTGGCCTATAGTTTAGTGGGGTATTGCTAAAATGTATATCCGAACAATCGTTGCAGAATCTGAATGTTATCAAGGTCCTTATCACATAAAATCATTCATCAGAAGCGTAGGGATTAATATTTTCAAGTCGCAGCGCTTAAAATCGCATTTTATATTAATTAATTAGTGATGATACATTTCAAGTTATTCAATACATATTGCTAAATATACATGGAAAATCGGTATTGAAATTCACAAAACAATGAAATTTGCTCATAAATACACACGATGTTGCAGTGGCAGGTGACGTGGCAATGGGCATCCTGTAGGCGTGACAATGGGCGTCATATAGGCGTGGCAATTAGGATGACGTGGCGCTCTGTGATTGGCCTGCGTATAACGATTCAACCCACACTACTTATACCTATTACGGTATTGTTTCTGACAAATACCTTTGTTAGATTTTTATGACTGCGTATGATCTGTTTGATTTTGGTGGAGTTTACCACCAAGATCGTGAAACCTTTTTTTACAAACAGCCCTGACTTAGAATCGCCGAGACAGCGCGGGATCCAGGACGAATTTCTAGGCTAGGTACAAGTCTAACCACATCATAACAAAAATTGGTAGCGGTGATGGTGGCTCTTCTCGGCAAAATTGTATATCGAACTGTCATGCTTGGAGGAAAATTGTGCAATTCGTGAAACAAATTCACCCGGAACAATTTATTTAATTTCCGAAATATTGATATGTAAACAAAGTATTGGAAAACATATTTTTCTGCCGCATCCCCAACCCCCCAATTGGGGACAGGCTCAAACGAGCCCCAAATTATCTCGTGAATTAACATAAATTATTAGGTATGTCTTTGGAAGTTTATGCAACTTTTGCAAAATTTTTGGGCGTTGCGCGTGATTTACTGTTACCGCATATATTGATTATTGGATACCCTTCCCCCAACACAAAATACGCATGATTCACAGAAATGGGCACTTAGGTGTAGGCCATCACAGCGCCACAACGCACCAAGACATATGAAGTTATAGGCTATGTTATATGAGACTGCGAGAAGTGTTCCACAACGATCAGCAGCGAAAGGACTTTGACTTAAAAAGACTGCTCTTGTGTTGACCGTAAACTTCGATAAATATGCAATTGTCCATAGGCGCCTAAATGGTTGGCGCCGAATGTTCCTGTCCTGGCGATCTGAACCTTACAAGACAAATGCCACCCCGCATAGAAAAATTATTTGCCAGTAACGAAATACCAACTTGAAACCGTGCGCGTCTTTTAGTTTAGTAAGTTCGGGCGATTTCAATATCTTTTGACATGGCATAAAGGTCACGAAATAGCATCATGTGACGAAGTCATTATACCAACGGGTCCGCCCGAAGATGTTTAATTATTATTTAGTGGCCCGACCTTTTCCAACACACCTCACCCGCACACCACCCTCACCTCCTCCTCGCCCCTCATCCGCGTGAGCGGTGTCTTACAAAAAGCCTAGAAGTGCGGGTCGTGCTATAAGTCGGCAGCTACGGAATGAAAATGAAGAATATCGGCTTGATGTAAATAACCATAGTAGTCGACAAACACCATGCATACCTCAAACCAAACCAAACACCTGACCCAGCTCTATAACCGGTAAATCGGATTACGTGAACAGGGAGATAAAAAAAGATAAAAAAAACTGATAGCAATATATACATGCAATTCCCGGTCATATTGTCCGATTCAATCATAAATTATAGATTTTTTCGCGCAAGTCGCGTTTAGTCGATAGCAGTTAACTTACAATACAGTACATCAAATGTAGGTGATAAGTAGCGGTAAAAAGCGTATAGACTGGGGGGTAGGGAGGGGGGCTGGGCCACTCACTTTAAAAACTCATAATATAAAGTCACATCGTTGTTAGGTCTCATGAGTGAATCGAATTACAAGTCACGCTGGTAATTGAATGTGAGAGTCGTATACGAGTTTTATAGATAATGATACAATAATTATGAGGAGTTAAAGCCTAAATCAATAGAATTTACCACCACTCTAACCTGCCTATAAATGATTTGTTTATGGCATTTGAACAAAATTTAAATACATATTTTCGATAACAGACCGTATCTGTTGCAAGAATTTGCAAGATCTCAATAACCTTCTTGAGATCAGGCGACATGGGCGAAACCCAATTGACGCCCTTGGCTTGCGCTTTGTTGATATGACTTTGATCAAAAATTCTATCAAATTTCTTTGTTCTACGTCCTTTTCCTATTAGCGGCGTTACCAACTGAGAACAAATGGTGAGGTTTTACCGTAATATCGGCGGTCTAACATTAGCCAGTCGGACACTCACGCCCTTTCCCAGGACCGAAGGAAGCACCGCTTTTCAAAGGGTTCGATTCGGGTGGCTACATTGTTGTTTATTGTTGTGTCGTGACCTCCGGTTCAAATTGTCGCTACTCGAAATATATTGGAATCGCTTATGCGTATCAGATCGAAATACAAGAAAAACTAATTTTGTGGATAGGCCTACATGCAATTTCAAATTAGGGTTGCGCTATCCTTGAGATTCCCTTTTGTACCGGGAAGCTCGAATACTAAGGACAGGAATATCCGGAGCTGTCCAATTCGGTGTCAGGACATATCAATATCTAAGACTTCGAATTACATGTGACTTTTTGATCCGAGGTGTTATCGCTGCCGATCTTTCCGTGTCCGGCATGGCAAATGTCGGTGCCAAAATTCCTTCATCTAATAGTCCCTTACCCACAGATTGCACACGCCTAAACCAAATAAATCCACACTGTAAAAAATAAAAACCTCGATTTACCGCGAAATGTTTGGAAGCACGGTAGCCAGACATTTCGTGGTAATCTAACATTACCGTTAGTCAATGTAAATTGAACTTACACTCGTCCAGTAATCTCACTTTACACGCCAGACTGTAATGCTACAGTCACCTCCGGTATATCTAATCTACATGTTCTCCTGTACATTTGCGATCGAGACTGTCATTTTACCGCCTACCTACCTACATTAGGGTTGTTCAGAATTGACCGACTTTCAAAAAGTCTAGGTTTTCAGTCCGTTTCCCATGCCTTATACCTTAAAAACAAATTCTGGCAACTTTTTTTGTAATTCATCCCCCGCATCCGTGTGCACATTGCCGTTTTCTCATGCACCTAAAGATTTCTCCGGAATTAGGGGACTCCCCCGTTGTCAGTGACTCGACAGGAATAGCTTGTGTTCTCATTGACGTGACGCGTATGTTCTAGCGCTGATGAAGCGCTGAGCACGGCTGTGAAACGGGGATCATTGATTAGTCAGGTGCCTTGCTGCTTTGTTGTTGATGGACTCTGTTTACGATTGAGGTGCAGGACTTATCAGGCGGCGTTTTGACTCATGCTATTAGCGAGTTTAGCGCGTGATTAGTGAACATAGTATTATAGCAGTATACAACTATTTGATATAATAGACCTGATCCTCTTTTCCTTTCTACTGGGATAGAAACAAAGCTTGCAAATGTCTATTCCAGTGACTGGGGAAAACCGCCAGTCGGTTGCTCTAAATTTTTTGTTGTATCCCAAGATATCAATGTACTAGTATGAGTTTTTACAATTTAGGAATAACTATCTTCGATAATCTATAACTGGATCTAATCTGGCTACTCCTGTGCAAGTTATATAGTATGTGTTCGACCTAAAACTCTAAAAGAACTGAAATGATTTCCACTATTCTTTGTTGCTTGACTGAGTTTATGTATATCTGTTTTTCTAGGATTAGCTGTAGTGCGAAATGTCTGAAAAAAAAGAAAATCGTCATCTAGTGCAGCAGTACCGAAGAAAACTAGAAGAACACGATCGCAGACACAGCATTTCTTAGTTCGGCCATCTGAGGAAGCCATTACGGGATCGAAGTTGCCCACTCTGAGGCGAGTTATGCAATATGTGCTACACCTGAGAGAGCATTCATTTTTTTTAAATGAACCAGTCTTGACACATCCAGATCGCAGTAGATGAAGTGATCGGTTTTTGGTTACTTGCTGGCATAAAGACTATCAATGCCACTAAAAGATTGGAAACAGTATGGAAACAATGGCTGTCACTAAAGAAAACTGCAGGCGGCAATATGTATCAAAAAAACAAAGAGACTTTGAAGCCAAACTGAGTAAGCTATGGGATATAGGAGCACCTGACGCGATAGCGACAATTGAAGCAAGTAGACTTCTTTCTGACGATAAAAAACGTGAAGACATAGCATTTTATCAGGATCAAAGGGGTCCGAGATTAGCAACGATCGGTGGCAAAGATAAAGTGTTGAAAGCGAAAATCCTGCAACAAAAGAGACGGACCATGAGTGCAAGAGAGTCTGCACCAGCATCAAGTAGCGACGGTGAATTTACAGAGAGCTCATCTATATCTTCACAGGTAGCTGACACTTCTCACAGCACTGAATTTGAACTTGCACAGTCGACATCTGGTCATTCCGCTAAATTTGTGACTCTAAAAGCTCCTGTAAACCTATTCAGCGACGAAGACCTATGCCAGGTTTTTGATCGCTTGAAAGTCAGTGATAATGCCGCTACCATGATAACTGCAGCACTGATTAAAGCTTGCGATGGCAACCCTAATGACTTCCATCTTTCAAGATCTGGGACCTATCGACGACGCATTGCAAATCGTCTGAAAATTTCCGAATCTATCTTTGAAAAAATATCCACCAATCCACCAGGGCACATTGCATTGCACTGGGATGGAAAGCTCACTAAGAATCGTCTAGGATATCAATTTGAGGCCTTGGCAGTGCTCGCATCGTCTGCGTATTCCGGCGGATTTAAGAAAGGGAAACCTCTTGGCATTGAAACTCTGGAAAGTGCTACAGGAAGAGCACAGGCTGATGCATTATTTGAACTGCTGGAACTTTGGAATTTAACAAAATCTGTTAGAGCTCTTGTGTTTGACACAACATCCTCAAACACTGGTAAAAACAAAGGTGCGGTTCCGTTACTTGAAGAATTGATTAACAGGAAAGTTTTCTACAATGCTGGCGCCATCATATTTATGAACTGGTCATTTGAGAGGTTTGGAAGTGTTTGTTTGGATCGACAACCACAGGCCCTGAAAACACGGATTTTAATACCTTCAAGAAGAAGTGGATATATATTGATAAATCAAGAAGCTATAAAACGCTGAAGTTTATTGAAGGCAGCTGGTCGGCGATGAAAGCTGATGAAGCAAAGCAAGAAATAATTCCACTGACGAAACCCAATGATGGAAAGCAGAAAGAAGTCTTGATAAGAGATGACTACAGAGAATGTGCAACAGGCACCTTGGCGATTTTGGATGACAAATATGTTGATCATCGTTTTCGCAAGCCTGGTGCTACTCATAGCGCTAGATGGATGAGTCAAGTCCTGTACTGTCAAAAAATGTTCATGTGGAGTGAGCAAATGGACTATTCTGAAGGGTTCATTGAAAAGTTGGAACGAATCAATACATTCATTGCTTTGTTTTATGTTCCAGCTTGGTTGAAAACTGGTATTGCATGTGACGCATCTTGGAATGATCTCAAATTCCTTCATGACATGAAAAACTTTTCATTATGCGATCTCACTGTTGCTGATGTGGCATACAAGAAATTGCGAAAACATCATTGGTATCTAACTGAGGAAATGGTGGTATTCACCATGTTCTCGGCTAATCCAAAGATTCCTGACAAACTGAAGGAAGCGATGGCTGCTAAATTGCTGAAAATGTCAATCCCTGAAAAATTTCGCAGAGGTATGCCTCTCAGTCTGATCTCTGACTCTGTCTCTAGAGTCAATGAGTATGGTCGATTTGATTGGGCCAGAATCGTGGTTTCTATTTGATGCTATACATGTGGAACATGATTGGTTGAGTCTTCCAGTTTCGGAATGGCATACTGATCCGGATTTCGTGACTGCTCAAGAATTTGTGAATACTGTTGAAGTAGTTAATGATGCAGCAGAGTGTATGGTAAAATTGAATACCGACTATGCTGCGTTCATAACGGATGACAAAAAACAGCGAGCGAGCCTCCTACAAGCTGTGGAAGATCACCGGAACAGATATGCAGATTTCTCGAAAGCAACCATTTCATCCACCTGATTTATGTAATATTTTGCCAAGTTGATCTCTTTCTTTGCCTTATTTTTTCGTTTCCTGTGATGTTTATTATGTGGCTGTGAGTGGATGTCACATTTACAGTTGTATTCTTGCATATGGGGTTCCAGGAAATTGATGAACAGTGCCGGGTAGGTTTGAGGGGTGTAGGATATGTGATCCGACAAAATGACTATCAGTTTTAGGTAGTTTTGAGCAGTTCTAAGGCAGTGTGGGACAGGGAAATGATATCCTGAACTAGGAATGCCTTATATAGTGGGGTTTTGTAGCACTCCAAACCGCAACAGGTGCATAAATCCATGTTATATGTCACTTTAACTAGGCTAGGTAAAATCGTGACACTCAGATTTTAGGGGAATCCCCTGTTTTCAGCTGCTATTCTTCCAGCTCAATGTGCACACGGATGCAGGGGATGAGTTACAAAAAAAAGTAGCCAGAATATGTTTTTAAGGTATAAGGCATGGGAATCGGACTGAAAACCTGGACTTTTTGAAAGTCGGTCAATTCTGAACAACCCTAACCTACATGCTGTCCCTGTAAATCAGGATTACATACCAGCTTGTAAATTCACGTACATCCATACCTATCGCAAAGCAACCCGATGCAAAAATATCGCAACATTTTCTTCACATCCCAAAAACGACATTGGAACAAACTGTATATTCATTCATGATATCACGATGAAGTGGTTATCGATGGAAAAATATTGCTGGTGGAGGTCTAATTCTTCAGTAGGAGACATGCAGTAACACGAGTGGTCTCAAGAAAACGTGAATTAATTCCACCACCGGCCAAACTTCCAATTGTTTCTTTTTCTCGTTCTCATTCCTTCTGTATAAGTAGTATCTTGCAGTTCCACTAAAAAGAATTCATGCGTAAGTCGCTATATAAAGCAAAGTTCCTAACCTGGACAGTGGACATGACATTATAAAGACGAAGACAAATAGGCTAACAAAAATATAACATGTTTTGAAGTACCGGTACTGGCACATTGTGTGATGACGGCTCCGCCTTTTACATGGCATAGCAGAGATTCATGACTTTATCTCTGTATTGAAGCAAAAGGTTCCTAATTTAAGGTGGCATATGTGGCAAACAATTCCAGCAGTGGATGAAAACATATGTATGCTATGGCCCGAATATGACATTACCAAGCCAACAGTTACAACTCCTCCGCAGCGGAGTATGTGGTCACTATATATGTCGACAAATATCCCAAAATAGAACAGAGAATGCGGCGAATGAAATATATCAATCATGAAATCCAAGTCATCGAGGGCTGGTGTGCAGAGTCAGATATTCACGGTAACAAATACTATGTAGTACTGTATTACCTTTTAAGATGCGTATTCCATTCAGCATTCCTAGGAATCTTCAACGATCGTGTCCACTTTCTTCAAGCACAACAAGCTTCGCTCCACCCTTTGCTCAAATCTCACTAATGGCCACTGGCCAGACGACACTCGAACGATTTCGAAATAAATGGTGTTCATCCGCTGACACATGACACCAATAATATTTACTGGCCACGTTACAATGTTTGATCTGGGTCGTTTTTTTCCATACAGAAACATTTATCATTGCATATAGTCCCTTTTTTCATCTAATTTTGCATAAATTGATATATATTCCACGTGTTTTTCACTACTTACTGTACTTACCTAACCAGACGCTGCTTGTGATGTCACAGTTGTGCGTTGGTTGTTTACTACGAATCTCAGAAAAAGCAGTCACATAATGTAACCTATTACAGGTCGCCTTGTCCGCCATTAACAAATGGTCAGCTGAGCATGCAGTGCTGATATTTCTAGTTTCCCCGAGCAATATTATACTATACATCCTGAACTAATTTTCCAACTTTTCAGCCTTATCCGCGACAACGAATGTAACCAGCGAGACTGGCCGTACAGCCATTGCCTTATAATATAATATGGCTACGGTGTACCACATTAGCTACGATTGTCAGTTATTTCTTGTACCCTACTAAGCTTAAATTGATACTAGGGCCAACAATTTTGGTATGACAAACCCCAGTCTCGCAAACGAGGTTCAATCAGGTCAAATCACCTCTAGAATGATATATCAGTAACATTCAGTTCTACGTATACATTGGCTGCGGCGATTTTGAAGCTAATCAATTTTGCCAATAGCCCGGTAAACTGCAGTAACGAGTAACTGTCAGTAATTTTGCGAAGAAATTCTGGTAACTTACTTTACAGCTATATTAAGGTAATATTACATATCAAAATGTAAAATGACAAGCTACGCACAGTAATTGGCTGCGACCGGTAATTCGTGGTAAAATTTACAGAGATTTCCCAGTAAATCTACCAGATTTTTTACAGTGCAACGGTATCCGACAGCGTAAAGTGGTACTACAAATATATCCTTATTTCGTAATTGTGAATGCAATTAGATTCGTTGCTGTAAACTAGTTTTATTTCTGAAATTTTGGGGGAGGGGATGGAAGCCCACATTAAAATTGATAAATTGAGCGACAAACATATAGCGCGAACCGCGAAAAATTCGAAGTTGGACAAATAGGCCCTAAAAGATTCTGCTTTGTGTTGATTTACGAAATAAATTTCTTCCCAATTCGATCCTGCTTCCCATCCAACGATGAGTCGGGGTGTGGCAGTAACGGCCTCAGTTTTTTCTCCTTTCACTAGGTTATCCAGACATTTCATGTTAGTTTGAACTTTTCAGATAAACCGATTCTCAGGTAAATCCTGGTACAACGTGAAATCGACTTTTGTAATGCAGTGCTCGACACATTTTCAAGATCGAGTCATATTGTAATCATGTCGTGACAACTTTTCTGCGCATCATGTCGTCTGCTGGTTAGTAGCCTACATAGTGGACTCGGATATGCACAAAATATCCACAGGATATCGCTTGAACCGCGAAAAAAAGTGTTTGCTGCAAGAAGTTCAGCAGTATTATATACATATAAATATACAATACATATTACACCCTTCGCCATTCGCTACCGATACTTTAAGAACCGCGGCTTCAACTCATTTTGGTCATATTTGTTTATGACACGCCCGCACTCTGTTCTTTTAGCAATCCAGATAGATATTGGTTGACATGCAATACATGCATGCATTGGTTGATATGCAATAATGCGCTGTCGTAACTGATGTAGCCTACCGACTTATCCGATAACGATATTAAAGAGGAGCTGTCTAACCAAAACGTTGTATTTGTATGTCGGTTTTCCTACAAATCAAATGGTGATACGGTACCGAGTCGATCCGTTTCGATTTGTTTCGCGCCAATAATCATTCCTACCGTGGTTAAAATCGGGTTCATGCTCTCGGAACAGGACGTAAAACACTCCGCCTTCAAGATGTTTCAATTGTAATCGGTATGGTCACAGGTCGAAATTTTGCCGGCCGAAGTGCTTACAGTGCACCAAGTGCGGAGATCGTTAAATTACAAAGATTGTACTGATAGGCTATACATAGAGGCGTCAACCGTGGTGAATCTCATTCTGCAGGCTATGGAGGTTGTAAGCGATACAGATAGGAAAGTCAGATCAACTCGCCAACAGCTAATCAAGGAATCAATTATTGGGAAGCCAGAAAACATATCATGCAAAACTCGACACCTCCTGATGTAAGATGGTATAACGAATTCCCAGTCTTAGCACCTTCGCCGACATTTATCCATACGCAAATGACACGCATCGCTAACGTAACGCAGGACAGCAACACTTTCGTGCCCCAACTTGGGCACAGCCAGGTCACAAAAACTCCTTTCCAATCTACCAGCAATCCAGAATAAATCACAGTCACCACTTCAGATTTTTTACTATTTATCGGAGAAGTTATAAAAAATGCATTAATGTGTGTCACGGAAAATAGAGAAATCGACATCGAAGCAATCGTAACACAGTCTGCCAAAGCAAAACTGGGCGTTTCCATGCTCAATTCTTGCAATGCCGTCGCTGGACAACACGCGAACGAAGTTGACTTCGCAGTTACCCGCACTGTCACGTCACCGTCACCGTCATGACTGCAGTAGAGAATACATCACCCATGAATCTGACACAACGTGAAATCGGCATGGACCTAACACAATGTGACTGTAACCATCAAAATTCGAAAAGTTGAAAATCTTGCAATGGAACTGCCGCGAGATTTACCGAAAATTGAACGAGCTGAAAAAATATGTTTTTGACATACTTGCAAAACCAGATCTGAATGCACTGCAGGAGACCCATCACTAAATATTCACCGAAAATTCACGGACCGAAAAAAGACCGAAACATACACGGCGGTGGCATATGCTTTTTTATTGGAAATGTTTTTTTTTATTAGAAATGGTATAGGGCCTACCGTACGTTGAATTACCAATAGAATAGATAAGACGAATGGAGACACAAGCGCTGACCATCCAAGGTCTAACAATCATGACCGTATATATCCCTCCGAATAGAAACATCTCTCGTTCGCTGATGCATGATGTTTTACCTAACTCGGTATCAAATTTATATTGGGCGGGGATTTCAATGCCCACCATCCTCTCTGGGAAAGCAGCTCTATGAACACGTGTCGAAGACATCTCCATTACTACATCGATATGAACGATATGATATGGTCGTGTTAAACACGACGTCGCCAACTAGAATAAACCTATCTCTTCCGAAGCCGGGTCGGACCTCATTGGATCTAGTCGTGACCTCAAAATGCCTGGCAGCGAAAGTAACAACCGTAGTCACGGAAAATCTTTTTGGCAGCGACCATTACGTGATCTTGAGTCATCTTGATCACGCGATCAGCCATACAGACGATTACCACAGGACCCGGTCCCTTGAGAGCAAACTGGGGCCACTTCAGTCAAATATGTGAACAAATGTTGGTCTCCGAAAGAGAAAAGTCGCCGACTTCGATCGAAGAACTTTCACGATCCATAATAGCAGCAGCAAGCGCTAGCATCCCGCTAACCAGACCCTTCAGAAAACCAAGACTCCCCTGGTGGAACTCGGAGTGCTATAAAGCAGTCAGGCTAAAACGGGCAGTGTTCCTTAAAATGAATTGTACATTCGATATGCACGATGTTGTCAACTTGAAACGTCGCCGCGCCGCCACTAGAAAGACAATCCAAATCGACAAAAGAAACTATTGTCAGTCCTTTTGCAGCTCACTCGATCGAACCGCAAGTGTATCAAAGATCTCGCACGTTATTCGAGCGATGTCAGGAGATCGGACGTGAAACAACATCAAGTCACTCAAATGCGGTCGTGACGTAGCTACCGACAGAAAACAAATAGCCGACGAGCTTGCTAGTCATTTTGCCTCAGTCTGTGGAAATCGACATTTGGAAGAGTCGTTTGAGACCAGACGAGCAACATTCGAATCTGAGAATCTACCATCGATTCTACAAGAAACTACGCACAGCATTGAATTTAATTCTCATTTCACAATGGAGGAACTAACGAGGGTTGTGCGTCAGCGAAAGGGTGCTGCACCCGGAAGTGATAAAACCTGTCACGCAATGACAAAGCATCGTCATCCACCGTGTATGCGTATGCTGTTGCAAGCACTGAACAACATTTGATCTGATGGAGAGTGTCCGACTCGGGTCACATATGCCACAATGCTAAATTACATACTGACTTTTCAAATGTCGCCATATGTTTCAACTGGGGCAATCAAATGATAAAATACTCCGATAAAATCAATATCTTCCGTCGCTTTGCCAAAAATTTCGACGAGAATTTGCAAGGGGATATAAGCTTTTACGCGTGAACGGTCTAGGCCAGACCAGACAATGTATTCAGCGTCTGATTGTTGCTGCGTTGATATTAAGCAAAGTGTAAAACGGGTTTCTATACTTTTCACTACGGGTGGTGTGAACCTTTCGCGTTCACACGAACGTGAACCTCATGACGTCACGTGACGTCATATTGCTAATTCCAACCCTACATTTCGGTGAAGTGATAGATATTAATGTACACGATACCTAGCGACGACTCAGGCACCATAATGCCACAATGCTGAAGTACATACTGAATGTACTTCATACAAATGTATCAACTGGAACAATAAAATGATATAATAATCCCATAAAATCGTAATCTCTCGTTGCTTTGCCAACAATTTCGATGAGGACTTGCAAGGGAATACAAGCTTACGCCTTAACTGTGTCTATAGGCCAGGCCGGACAATCCGGCGTCTGAGTGTTTGCTACGATGATTTGAGCAGAGTGTAAAACCGGATTCTCCCCATTACCAGGTTATAGCCTACAGCAGTAGCGTACAGCAGTAGCCAACACCCCTATCGCACGGATTTGGTTTTTATGATACAATAAACATGTGAAATCGAGATGGACCGCATACGCTTGCTAGAGATTTTTTAAATCAGACAACGATATCAATTTCTTTGATTGGTTGAATAAGCATCATTCGCTGACTACCTACATCTAGCGTATTTTGCTCTTGACGTTGTTTGATTGCGGGTCAAGCTCACAGCAGAGAGTCACCAAATATTCACAAACAGAAAGTTGGATATTTCGAGTAAACTTTTGTAACAAGCATGGGAAAATTTTGAGATTGTCAAGGTGCAGGCTCGTTTAGTGTTGATTTTTATGCTGCTAGCGCATAGAGTGACTCACAGTTGAAATGAAATAAATTTCAACCAAACGTAATAATGACGTGGAAATTGGAATATATGAAAAAGATTCACAGTGCAGAACGTACCGAGGTTCGTTCTTGAACGTGAACCTTTACATTTCCGAGGTTCACACACAGAACGCGAACGTGAACCTCACATTCACACCATCCCTACTTTTGACCGATATAACCCCATTAACAAGTTAATGAGCTGTAGCCCAAGCCCCAATCGCACTGATTTGGTTTTTATGATACAATAAAGATATGAAATCAAGTTGTACGCCCGCTTAGTGTTGATTTTTATGCTGCCAGCGCCTTGCATAGAGTGGCCCGCAGTTGAAATGCTATAAATTTCGACCAACGATGTTATTTATAATGACGTGAAAATTGTAATATATGAAAAAAGTTCACAGCGCAGAACATACCAAGGCTCGTTTGTGAACCTCTAAATTTCTGAGGTTACAGAACGCGAACGTGAACCTCATATTCACACCATCCCTACATAATACCCCATACCCACTGACTGACTGCTGACAAGTCATATTGCTCGAATATGACTATCAGATCTATGTCATATAGCTCAGTGATCAAGATTGATAGCGTCGGCCTGTTTTATAGATAAGATGCGACATGGAATCTAATTGATATATATATTTTCAGTATTGTGATATACGCTGGCTAATTAGCAACACGTTATCGATACAATGGCAGAAGGCGGTCAAGATCGAAATTTTGGTGTCGCCGAAGTCATTCCTACATCATTATCATCCGGAACAAGCAGTATGTAATGCCTGTAGTATTTGATCTCAGATAACTTAAAATTCATATTATAATCCATATCAAACGTATGTAGAGTTATTTAAATGCAGCGCATTTCACTCGTTGTGTAAAGAAGATACCGATAGGATTCGAAGAACATAATGGAATCCATAATACTTTATGATATATTGCTATGTATGGAACCTCACGCACATTACAATAATCACGTGTGTCTTAGGATCCGCAATCTTGGCTGAAGGCGATAATGTCAATCTAAAGTTCGCAAAGAGCACTGTTAATGTCGTAACCGGAGATCAGATCAATGCAAACAAGGTCGTCTTTAACATTACCGTTGCTGATAGAGAAGCGACTTCCACGAACCACGGTGAGTGCAATTCGTTTTCATTCGTATGCGGTCTCGCAATTGGGGCGAACGGTCTGTTTACAGGCACCTTTTCGCTGAATAGTAAAATATGTGAAAAAATATACTGCATGGGCCTACTAGTCAAGAATTTTTTATTTTTTCCTGGTATCAGTATGTTGATACATCATTTATGCGCCATGAAACCCACAGCGTTATGTGAGTGGTACCAGTAGCCCGATACTAAAGCATGCTGCACGAAGAAAGGAAATAGTTTAGCGGAAGAATCATCAGCATGGGGAATTTCGACATGGGACTACATAACCCCAAACTAACCCTTAATTTAACCGTAACCCCAATACGTACCCTAATCCAAACCCTTACACTTACCGTTATCCTAATCCGATGCCGACGGCTTTCTGCGACATAATATGATTCCTAAATCATCTGGGTTAAAGCTAACGATAATACGATCCGCCAGAGACTCGAATCGAACGAAAAAACGCAGAGTCCACATATACCAATGAATGATTTATTGTATTACCAATATATGTATATATCAGTGTTGGGATCAAGTCACTACCTTCGAGTCACGAGTCATTTAGAGTCATTGCACATTTTGACTCGAGTCAAGTCAAGTCAATCCATTGTCAAAGGTGACTCGAGTCAAGTCAAGTCACTCGATTTTTGCAGTTGACTCGAGTCAAGTCGAGTCAAGTCAAGTCAAGTCACGAGTCAAGTCACATTTCAAGTCAAATTGCCTTTTCGGAGTATGTATGAGGTATGATTACGTCATTGCAATTTGCTAGCTGTCTGAAATACAGTTTGAGTGGTCATTGATTCCGAACCGATGAACGAATATAGAGTTAAATATACACGCAAGAAGGCGCTGTATCACTCACATATACGTAGAACTGTTAAATCACGTAGTTGCCTAGCCACAGTTTATAGTTACCAGCCAAAATATAGAATAGAGAAACGAACTGATAATATGCAATACATTACCCATTTACAAATAGATATGATACAATTCGAGCTTGCGCCAATGGTTGATGACTATATAAATTATATTCGAAAGCAATTTCGATAAAACAATAGGTTTATTGGTTAAGGTAAGAACAGAGAACGGAAATAGACATTTTGCTATTTTATCACTTTACTACCAGATTTACGACAACGTAAGCTGTAAGCATCGATCACTTCGTTTGCGGTCAATCTATTTGTGAGAGAACAATCCAGGCTCAGTGAAACGCACGATCATTGAATGATTGGTCGCTGTCACGGGTTACACCAGCGTTTCGCGAACAATCCGAAAATATGCAAGATACAGTGATTGTTATCGACACCGATTACTTGATGACTTGAAATTGACTAGTGAATTTTGCTCCGAGTCACGAGTCAATCCACATTTCTGATACTCCGAGTCAAGTCAAGTCATTTTAGCAAAGTCACTCGAGTCAAGTCAAGTCATGCGAAAAAGGTGACTCGAGTCATCCCAACACTGGTATATATATGCTATATACCTATTACGCATTGGAATTACGAGTATTTATGTTATGAAAAGAAACTATGTTTATACACAGTCGCGCAGAGCGTGAAGATTCTTTCTATAGCTCATGAAGGAATTTCGTCAATGATATTAGTAATTGCATAGATTTCGTATACACGTCCTCCCGACTTTGAGAATCAGACGATTGTACAGTGTACACGGACAACACAAAATGCCATGGGATTATATTTCCAATTCTCTCTTATAGTTACTGACGATTGTCAGTCGAATATATATTCGGGCTCATTTCAATATGAATATACTATTCAATTGAATACTAGTAAAAAGGGACATATTTTTTGGATATCAGAATATGGTAACGTTACTTGAATATATTCCTAATATCGTTTTGATCCTCTTAGATGCAGGGCCGTGTAGTCGCAGTCCTGGAGTAGTAGTCTTAGTTTCGGTAAACTTTCTCTTTATGAAGTCGGAGACAAGGAATTTGCTACTGGCTGGAATATGAGTTTGTTAAAATGCTTTGAATCCTACTGTGACTCCAACTACTTTGAAATAGAATCTAATACTCTCAAATGATACTATCCAGCAGACATGGGGTGATTACTTTATGATTGTAATCGATTGCGATTACGATTACTTATGAATGACGCGATTACGATTACGATTACGATTACAGCAACATCAGGAAGTAGTCGATTACGATTACGATTACATTGGAAAAGTAATCACGATTACTCACGATTACATTTATTTTGCATCTTAGAAGCTATGTTGGAAGACAATATATGAATTGCGCTGAAGAGGCCTAATGAGATAACAAACTCCCTTTAAAAGAGATGCGTCATTTGCTTGTTACGTCATAATGTACCCATTGTCTATTTTTATAGGGGTCAATTTATCGCGCTCAATGATTTGCATTCTTGCCAGGGCCCTAATTACCGCACCCCAAATATCCCAATATGGTGGGGATCGAGCTCGAAGGGGGCTCACAAAGTATTTCGTAAACCAATATAAGTTATAGAGTATTTTCTATTTTGAGAGATCTAATTAATTTGAAAATCCTCTCTAGATCAGTGATTCCAAACCGCGGCTCTGAGAGCCACAAGCGGCTTCGAGCTAGCCTACTTGCGGCTCCCATTGACGTTGGAAAACCCAACAAAAACATTATAAAATCAATTTAGAACAAACAAAAAAATTGATTTTCAAAAATTACACTTGCTTGGCTTGGAATCTGGAGTTTATAATTAAGGGTGGAGACCAATTCCTTTGCTGTCGAGTAGCGATTCTCTACTCGGCAACGATTTCGTTACTCAACTCACGTCAAAAAGTATGCTCACACTCAAATGCGTTTGGATCGTCACTCAAATTTAAGTCTGCTCATCATCAGACTTAATTAAGTGCAGGTGGTGTCATCAAACCAATGAATCATTTGACTTGATTGTTAAGTTCAACGGCCGCATTGACGGAATTAATGCTTTTTCCCCGTGATGAAAATGTTTTCAAGTCCTATTGTAGTTAATGTGGCCACTGACCCTGTTAATTTACAACTTGAGTTGCTAGACATGCTGTCAGATAAGACATGACAATTTGTTTGTGCGTCTCACGAAAGTTTTTTTTTCTAGTCTGCTACGCTTGAGCCACTACAATATCGTTTGATTATATAACAAATCGGAAATCACGAAATAACAACATACACTAAAGTAATTATACCTAGATAACAGAGGTTATAATTATGAATTACGTGTCCCAGCTCTACATGTAGGTAGCCTAATTCTGTGGCGAGATAGCGCAGTGGTATAATCCAGTGGTTCTCAACTGCCGGTCCGCGACGACATTCCTGCCGGTCCGCGAGGTATATTACAATTTTATACTTTAATTTCAAGATGCAATGCTGAAGGCTTGTCCTTCGATAAAATAAATAAAACATCTAATTTTAAACTGATTCAATACTTCGTGAGGTAACATTAGGGCTGAAAACATGTTCGAGTTGACTTAAGGTTCAAGACGTTTCATTTGACGACATGAGAGCGACAAATACAGAACAGATACGAGCTCACTCGCATCGCTAAACAGCGCAGTTTGATCATTGGTTTTCGATTCATTTATTTTGTGCAGGACCGTAACTGGGGCACCCCAAACCGCTCAATTGGAGAGGGGCCGAGCTTGAAAAGGGCCCAAAATTATTTCGCAAATGAACATGAATCATAACGTTATATTTGAAACTTTTTCCAACATTTTTAAATTTCTTTTCAGGCTTTGCACGATTTAGTGTCCCTAAATGTCTTGCTTATTAGGTGCCCTTCTCCGAGAAATACGCATGATTTATAGGCATTTCGGCGTCAGCCATTACCGCACCACGACGTATCCACACATAATGAAGTTTAGGTTAACATATGGGACTCCGAAATTTTGGGCAAAAATTCGACCGCGAGAAAACCGCTTCAGTCGTGAATGATCGAAAATTTTCGCTATTGTCGCGATAAGCTACGTAAACTCTCTGCTTACGGTGAGTAGAATGGATGTGATCACCAGTACAGGTGAAAACATCCACCCAAGTGTAGGGTCTTGGGGCGAAGCCCCCGGAAATTTGGCTTATTGCCCTGTGGGGATCCAAGACCAACGATTTTGGCGGTGGACTGACGAAGTGCTTTTTCGGCCCGGATTTGCGGATGGCCGGTATAGCTGCTGTAATGCGTTTTCTTGCGGCACGCATTGTATTCGTAGTTGCCAGAGTAGCCTGCGTCTGGTGGCAGCGGGCAATAAGCAAGGTAGCACGACAAGGTGCTTGGTTTGACTCCGATACGCTTCTTCTCTTGATATTGTCAAAGAGAAGAATATCATTGGAGTGGACGTGGCCGTTTAAACCCACGGCCTTCGGCGCGAAAGACTGTAAACGACTCTCGGCGATAGCACGTTTATCTGGACAAGGCAATTTTACCTCGAGTCGGCAGACTCACTACCATAAAATCACATGGATGCCATCATGAATATAATTAAATACGATCAAAACCCTCCAAATGTCACTCTCTAGCATCATATAATTGCAAAAAAACGGTTGCATACTTTACATTTTGGCTTCATTTCAATTTTGACAGTTCACCGGTCCGCCAGACATTTTTTGAAATTTTACCGGTGCGCGAGGCGAAAAAGGTTGAGAACCACTGGTATAATCCACGGCTGCAACGCCATTGTATGCCGGTTCGAGTCCGACCGAGGTCGACTTCAGAAATCCTTTCTAAGTGTTGGAGGTTTATCTAGGCTCCTCCTCGCCGACTCATCCGCGTAAGCGGTGTCTTACAATAAGCCTAGAAGTGGGCCGTGCTACAAGTCGGCAGATACGGAATCAAAAATGAAGAAAATCGGCCTGGTGTAACTGACCGTTGTAGTGGACAAACACCAAGATTACCTCAAACAAGCCAACTCTTACAGGTGAATCTGACCATCGGGAGCTGATAGAGGATTAAAAATCAATAGTAATAGAATGCAATTATTGACGAAATTCAGTCTTCAACCTGCTATTACCACCCTATGGGGGACGAACTGCTGTTTTGGTCCTAATTCCAGCTACAGCCCATGCTAACATGATATTTAGGCCCATGACCATGGCGGCAGGTCCCAATGTTGAGTAAAGATTGGCGCCCGTTTCAAGTAGAGTCATATGAGAATAAGACGAAGCGAACATACAATTCTGCCTTCAACTTAATACAGATATTGTACTGCAAGCCGCCGTTACGAGAAACGGCGCGGTTTTGATATATATATATCACCAGCTGTTGATTTTTACTGCTTCGTTGTGGAAATCGCAATGTTTTATTTGACGAGTACAAAATTTCAAATCTTGATGTACGTACGTACTAGATAGGCCTACTGCTAGCCAAGCAGCTACCGTCAAATTGCGTCTAACTGAGCATAAGCATAACCAAACATCAACCATAAGTTACTATTTTAAACTAGGCAGAGCGGAGATAAATTATCCTGCTGCGAGGTAGCGGCGTGTGGAAGGTGTTGATAACCAGATATATAGCACGACGGTTGTTCTTAAATGACACTATAATGTGCGACGTATGTTATGTACATCGAATATCTATTTAGTGTGGATACTTCTTACGCAATGACGCGCAAAGCTAATAGGCTGCTTCTGACGTAATAATGAGCTGTGGCGTTTGAAAATCAGACGTTTGTGCTGTCACGAGCCTGGTATAATATCTCTTCCTTGCTCACGAATGTACAGTTTATGTCATAGTCCTTGCAAAAATGAAAAGTAATCGTTCTTTCACAGAGAAATCGATTAAATATGGGAAGTAGTCGATTACGATTACGATTACTTCGGGATTTTGTCGAATGTAATCGATTGCGATTACGATTACTTGGAAATGCTGTAATCGTCGTAATCGATTACGATTACTAATCGCGATTACCCCATGTCTGCTATCCAGTGCCGTTGCAGTTACAGAAGGTAATAGTTTTGACGTAGGCAGACCCTCTCGAATATATTATTTCACTTCGATCATCATAACACCTGAGGTCTACGCGTCCATCACACCGGTCGGGGCACAGAGGCCACGAATGTGGACTGCCGAAAACTCAGAAAAAAATTGGTCGGACGGGAACGTTGGTTTTATATGATTGGATCGGCTCAAGACAAGCTCGCGAAGTGGCTTATCGGCATATTGGAACCCGTGCGTTCCATGTATGGTTCGCATTGTGTCGCTGATTCGTTTACAACCGACCTTCCACACTCGAATATGTTTCTCGGTTCTAATGATATCGTTAGCCTCTTCACGAACGTGCCGCTGAAGGAGACCATTGATATTTGTGCGGACGCACTATATGGTGGTGGTGATTCAGCACCATCTTCCTTCTCGCGTAAAGTGTTCGTTGAACATCTTAATACGGCTACTTGCTCTGTTGAGTTTATTGTTTTAACGATACCATATACATGCAAACCGACGGTGTAGCTATGGGCAGCCCTCTTGGCCCGATTTTAGCTAATATATATTTATGGGATTCCATGAAGACTGACTTTTCGCCGCAGATACAACCAAGCCTCCATTCATGTACCCATTGTACCGTCGCTATGTCGATGGCACCTTCGTTATCTGTCAAAATGAGACGGAGTTCGATGGCTTTTTTGATAACTTGAATTCTCTACACTCGTCTTTAAAATTCACAATTGAAAAAGAGCGTGCCAACTCGTTACCATTCTTGGACGTTCTAGTGGAAAAACGGGGTAATAGCTTTGTCACTTCGGTTTACCAGAAGCCAACGTTTACAGGACAATATATACGCTGGAATTCGTTTAGCCCGAATCGCCGTAAACTAAATTTGATTGGCACGTTGGTGCACAGAGCCTTGATGATATGTTCGGATGTAAAATTAAATGCGGAGCAAGAATACATCCGCAAAATTCTAATCGATAACGGTTAGGCCTACCCCGAACACATCATCAAGAGTTCTATGGACAGAAAACTCAGTTATTTCAATCCCAGCAAATCACAAAACACGAACCCACGGTCTGAGAAGAATGTATATATACATTTACCGCGGCTGGGGCCCATCTCTTCCCGTTTTGAAAAGCAATTGATTTCTGCTGTAAATCGCTGTCACGATAACGTAAAAACTTATATTAAAATACACCGACCGCGCTTGTGTCAGCAGAAGGAATTTTTAGTCAATCTCAAAATTGGCCACTAGCTGCGCTCGCGGTTTGCCTGTATTTCATGTTGGATGTTTCTATGACGTCATGATTGGTTGTATGCAATGTAGCTAGATGCATGTTTCTGAAATTCTCCATTTGCTGACGATTGCCCTTGAACAGTGTCAGCTCGAAAAGCTTCGGGTTTTAATATATTTCTGCAATGAGTATATTATGAAAATATATATTAATATATAAGAGTATACCGCGAGTAGCTTTACTGGAATGTTGAAGTCGCTGTCGGCGAGTTGTTCAGAATCGGTATGTTGAGAATGTATAATGACGAAGTTACAGTCGATGGTTAAATCAACAGACGTGGTCTCGGCCCATGTGATCAGAGTTACCGGTACAGCTGATGGTGGGTGTATCTCAAATGATTTATGGCACCTAATTTCACATCAGCCATCACTCTTATCGAAAAGAGTGCGTATTTCCACCCATGAACCACCCCCATAAACCGTGCCGAATAGTGAATACACGCTCATAGCACGCGAAACCAGAACCTATACCCAGACTTCTACCTCGACATAAATCGATTAAATCATTTTCATGTAAACGTATGCACGTAGGAAGGTATATGCACGTATGCACGTAGGATTGATGACCGTGGTATAATTCTGAGTTAGGTTATGTTTTCGTGTACTGCCGTTCGGATGCGAATGGTGAATACACATTCTTTTCGCTAACAGTGTATGCAACATACACTGTTAGCGAAAATACGGAAATGACTCGACTCGACTCGAGACAGTCCGTGTATTGACTCGACTTAGACTCGAGTCATTGCGCATGACTCGAACCAAGTCATAAGACTCGAGAATCAGACGGCCAAGGCCGACTTTTCATTGTAATTTCGAAATGAAGTAAAGTAACCACACTCTTCGGATTTCGTCTATTGGTACTGGTACTTGAAAATGCGACCAGAAACTGCGAAAAGTGAGGAAAATTAGCATATTATAAATGCGAAGTATTCGATATCACCAAACAGATCATAAAAAGTGGGTTTAACAAGACTTTAACTGGACACTGAGCAGTCAACACAATGACTTGGACTCGGACTCGAGTCATAATACCATGACTCGGACTCGACCCGCTGCTCGATGACTTGGACTCGGACTTGACTCGGTGGTGAAGTGAAAATGAATCGACTTGGCTCGAGTCAAACCTATAGAAGTGAGATTGACTTGGGACTCGGAGCCATGTGACATGGTTACAACCCTGCAAGAGTATCCGTGCATTTTTCGTTGGTTAGCTTTCACTGGGACATTTGTTAATATTTGCAATGCTGAAGAATTTTTATGTCGCGAGCTCATGAAATTTTTGTAGTTACTCAAAAGTATTGGAATGACTATCACCAACCACACAAAAAAAGAAACTCCTCGGACGCACGCGACCACAAATTCTAATTCAAAATTCCATTCTTTAGGGAGCGCGCAGCATATTCCTTGTAGGGTATCACTTTTACAGCGACGTTCAGACTGCACCGACAGAATTATTCGGCGCCGCCATTTCGGCATCTGGGTATATCAATATTGCAATGGGGCATTTTGGTCCATTGTTTTATCGCTGTTCATAGTTGGCAGCGTACCTCACATAGTCATATCGTCGCATAATTGCTGAAAGTTCATAAGTCATGATCTGGCATGGGACATAAAACGCGGTCACCTAAATGCCGTTGCTAAAGAATCCCCGCATTCACACACCGGATCCAGATTTCGAAATCAGTTATAGCCTACTCATTGCAGTCAATGTGGTCAATATTCAAGAAAGCCAGTCACGTAGAATTAGAACTATAGCGAAGCAGAAATACACTCAAGCACGACTAGAAATAGGGCTTTTAAGCCACTCAAAATTATTTCAGATACAATAAGATTTTGCTGGATTAAAACATACCTATGTACGTAAGTAGTTTTGAAAATTATACGCTCTCGGGGAGAGTCCAAAGATGCACATTGAGCTATGCGAAAGGTGGATGGAGTCGGGTTCGTGCTGCTACATCACATCCCCGTCGTCAAACTATCGCGATTAGGGTTGCATTCGAAAAACATAAATCAATTCAAAACAATCATGTTTGAAACAAGGCCCTGATTTAAAACATTTTTTTTATTGTTTTTGTAAAGCCATAACGTCACTAATATTCAATTGTGACGTCATAGTGGATTGACATTGGCAATTGAAAATATAGAGTAAATATATCTGTAAAATATCTGTACCATTACTGTTGAACCAACTATTTTGAGAGTTCCACCCATCCCATATCGATATACGTCGGCTATATCCGGTGGTAATTGTCCGTAGGCTCATACAACATCTATTTAGACATTTATGGCATAATTTTACAACTTAAAAAAAACAATTTTTTTACAAGACCTTTTTTCAAAACAGCGTTTGTTATAAATGCAACCCTAATCGCGATGGTGCAGGCGAAAAAGAATACTATCCCTCTCTCTCTCTCTCTCTCACACACACACAATTTAGAGATTTTTCACAGCATAAGAGCTCGACTGGGTCAAGGGATGCATATGATAGTTTTTTATGGAACAGTGGTTCATCCTGACTATTGTTTAGATAGCTTCTTGAAGGTACGGAACTTCAGTAAACAATTGAACAGTATATTCATATTGAAATGAATCCGAATATTGTCGGCTGACCCTTGTCAGGGGTAATCGCAACTAGTAAAGAAAAACATTGTATCAACCATCGTATCACAAAATATAACGTCACCAGCATGAAATGAGATCTGAAATAAGAGAGCGTCCAATGTACAATTTTAAGATGGTACACGAACGCCTTTTGTAAACAAAGCTTGGACTGATGTATTTTGATAAAGGTCGACTCCAAGGTACACAAATGAAAGTGTGAGCGGCCCCTCCCGATGGCGCAAAATCTGTCGTTTTGATAATTTTTCGCACGAGCAGGATTATCCAACAGATGTTTGCCAATTGCAGAATTTATGGCCTTTAAACGCTCTGTCTCAAGCTTGAGCGGGTGAGTCAAGGGCGAGCTTTTCATCGAGCGTGATGTAGGCTACGTGTTTTTATAAATCTAGGGACATGGTTTATGCGATTCTGCAATCGCTTCGACTTTCTTCCTACGTGACTACAATCACAGTGGCACTTATCTTCGTTTCGTAAACTACATTACTTTGTCGAAGTGCAGGAAGCCCGTCTTTACGTGATGAAGGGAGTAGTTGCGATGTCCTAAAAATCGCAGAAATCAATTGTTTTCTCAAAGCGGGTGGAAATAGGACCAATCCAAGGTAGATGGATCTAAGATATCATAAACGCTCTCTGCACGAGGATGCTTATGAGATTGATTTTTTTGCGTCGAAGACGAAATAAATTCCAACGAAGGTATTGTGAATGTCGGTTTCCTGAAGAAAGATGTTTCAAATTGGTTGGTATTATGCTTTTCGACTAAAACGTCCAACAGATATTGATTTCATTTTCGATTGCGAATCGCAGGGCCGGGTGAAGTGAGTTTAACCGAATGTGAAATTGATCACTCTCCGACTCATTCCTGAATATGACAAAGGTATCATCTACATATCGGCGGAACAACAATTGCTTGATGGACTCACGCTGGGCGAAAAGCTCGCCCTCATCATATCCTACGAAAATGTTAGCCAAAATAGGTCCCAGAGGCGAGCACATGGTCTCGCCGTCAATTTGTCTAAACCAGTGGTGTCAAACATACGGCCCGCGGCCGCATCTGGCGCTCCAGACGATTTCATCCGGCCCGCGGAGCAATTTTGAGTCAATGAGAAATATTCTTGTATTTATTCAGCACATATGTAACAAATGCTTAGATTTTTAGGAAGAAATACTTTGATCAATTAATCCCTCACAAGACAGCAATTGTCGAGTATGTTCATGTTCTTAGGCAATGTTCCCTCCAATATGCACACGTGCGCCAATGCGCAGTGATGACACGGTCTCTGAGCACAGACAATCCAACTTGCGCACAAAAAATCCGAAGTGATTACCCTTTTTTCAGTCGTTAGGCACTGTTGTCCAAGGGTCTGCGCAGTAACTTGGTGAGTGTGCGCAGACTCGTCCAAAATTAGAGGGGACATTATTCATAGGCCACATTATAATCATCCGACAGCGGTGTTATGGTTTCACTCTAGTCACTATTAGGAACCAAGTCGCATCCAATTCCACCAAGGCAATATGTGCAAACTGAGGTTATAAGTGTGGGGGGAAATGGACCAAAAAGTAATTATTCACAGAAGCGAAAACACCAATTCGAAACTGTTATACGCCGGTTACATGAAGAATAAAATAGTCACGTAATATAATTCAAATATTTGATGTCACACTGCTGCATAGAAACCTGAATAGTGATTTAATCCTGATGAACCAAATTCCAACGTCTGCGTTTACAGTTGAATCTCTTGTATTCCTCACGACACATACACAGGGTTAATGCCAGATTACGACTATAGCAAAGGAGGCATAGAAATTTGCAAACTTATATAGTCGCTAGAGTCACTGTTTAAGGGGTGTAAAACTGTATTCATCCGGCCAATCATCCAAGTTCTATCAATTCCCTTGTTTGCAAATAAAGGTGTGGCTAGAATGGAGCTCATTGAAGTAATATAATATCATGTGTATAGGTATAGACTTGGGCAATGGGCATGGATTTTGAGCTAACAGTTTAGAATTATTTGACGAATCCGTCCCGCGAGCGATCTGAAGGTTTGAATCCTGCCCGCGGCGCAAGTTGAGTTTGACACCCCTACTCTAAACATAACATCGTTAAAGATAAATTCAATGAAACAGGTTGCGGTCTGTAAGAGTTCAACGAAAATGACGTTGCGCGTGATTGGTGGTGGTTGTACCTTGCCACCGTAAAGCGCGTTGGCACAAATACCAATAGTCTCTTGTAGCGGAACGTTCGTAAAGACACTAGAAATATCAAATGAGCTGAGGAACACGTCTGAATTCGCCAAGTCCAGGCTTCGTGTTTCACTAGCGAAAGTGAACGAATCGCAAACACATTCCGTGCCCTAGGACTACAATTCACGAATAGGTTCCAAGATGTCAATAAGTCATTTGCCAGCTGATGTTGAGCAGACCGGATCATGGAAAGTATAGGTCTCACTGTGACATTCTCTTTGTGAGTTTTTGGCAGTCGATACATGCGTGAAGAATAACGATGTGTGGACGGCGGAAATATACAGCTCCATCAAACCGAAGGGATCGCAAAGACCACGCACAGGAAGGATCTAATACTTCAACTCGTCTAACTGTAAATAGCGAAAAGGGAGTTCGTTAGGGTTACCATACGTCCTCTTTTAAGAGGATTTGTCCTCTTTTTTGACTTTTTTAAAAATGTCCTCGGAGGACGACCTTTTGTCCTCTTTTTTGAAAATTTTAGAGCAAAATGCGAGTGATATGCCGTAAACAATGATATATATACAATGATTGGAAACTGCCACGCCCCCTAACGCTGTAAGGTTTACTCCCGCCGAAATCAGCGTGTGCGCGGATAAGGTTGACTGTGTAGGCTACACTTCATTGAGTAATGTTGACTGTGGTGGATTGCTGCTATCACCTTTGCTGGCAGATATTTCACTGTTTTCTCGTTGTTGGTTGATTGTAAATAAGTTTTGCGAGCATTGTGAGACCGCAGGCCTACTACATACTAAGGTCTAATCAAACTTCCGCCAATGCACAATGTTCAGGTACTGACTAGCTGTTTATGTTTTTGCATTTGTATATGAGCGGAAAAAGCTTGAAAAATTATGACTGATTCAGATACTTATATGAGTGATCTTATTGCTGGTGGGTGGCCAATTTTAGAATTCGATGAGACCCATTCTAATAGAAAGCAATCAAGCTACTTTATAACTCTTTCCCGGGTCAGGGGAATGGAACCTCTTCGCTTCTCTTAAATCATCATTGAAAAGGAAAATTGGCATTTCGAAGAACAAAGTGCATGAGTGAAATATTGCAGCAATAATACTGGTGTCCGGTAGTCAGCATGATGTTCCGTTTCATGTAAGTTATTTTTCAAGCAATATAACACCCCTCTGCAAAAATCTTTCACTGGAATATATTTGCACATATTTTACATGTACACTAGGGTTGTTCAAAATTCGGAAAATGTTTGGAATACTGCGTATCCATGACTTCTTGTGTAGATTATTGTTAAAAAACGATATTGGGCCTGAAAGAAGCTTCCAGGAAAGCCGGCAAGATTTGTCTAAATGTATACATTGTGCACACACGTGTTAGTTGAGAAGTTACTTGGTACCATATAGTGACTATTTATTTTGATCCAATGGTATGGTTGACTGGCAAAACTGACAAAACGAGTTTCGTATTTAATGTTTTATAATGTATTTGTTGACAGGGCGCATATTGAACAATTTGAAAATTAGAGCAATTCCAACCTTGAATTTACCAGAAAAGAGTGCTCGTATGAAACACGCAGATACCACCTCCAACTGGGAGCAAGTGGCTGCATACTACAAGAAGTTGAAGGATATTGAAAACTGTACAATTCATTCCCAGTCTGGAACTGCCATCGGATCGATTGATGCGGGAAAACCACTATTGCTGGAATAATATCTGTGTTTGCCGGGGAATCACATCTGTGACAATTATAGTTCAAAATATACTGGTATTATCACGCACTAAAGGAATATCATATGTTTGCTCAGGGGAAATGCTTACAGTTCCTCCCCCAACGTGTGTGGACATACTGACATTTATTGAAGGTTTTAGTATTCAATTCATCGTTATCTCCTCCTGGCTCTTTTAACCTTTATCATATAAGGTCACAGAAAATGTTCCCCTTCCTACCAATGATTCGGGCAAGAGCAAGCTAACATCTAAACAAGGCAGGAGATTTCATCACAAGTAGATACGGCATCATTCAGGTCGTAATTGGCCACTTTTGAGCTAACGAAAGCGAGTGTACTGTTGCATTTTTGAAGGAAATTTTCCCAAGTTGAAGATGACAAAAATTGATATCTAGCACTGTTATTGCTTAAAAGATCACACATAAACTGTTTTTGTTGTCCACATTGTTACTTTTGCATCGATCTTTTTCCGTACCGTTGCATATTAATGTTTGTTTTTCAAATGCATGCATCATTTCGTTTTTATACGCATGAATTAGGGATTTGAAAATTCAATACTGTATTCGTAACTGTTACATCTGTGAAGTGTATGTATTTTGTTTTATCATTCCTCATTTCTTTGCATAACATGATGGGATCCTGAAAATTCGACCGGGATTTTGTGGAATGATCATGGATAGGCAACGTTTTGTCAAAGAAGATTGATGTATACAGCGTTGCTACTGAAGTATTGCTGCAATGATTTACTCAGGTTCAAATAGAAGTAGCGAAAATAGAAATATGTGAAGTACGCAGTTAGTTGGAAATAGTCACTTTTGAAATTGGAGGGTGAAGCTTTTATGATTACCGCAAAATGACCATCCAATGAATATGTGGGTGCTATTTTCAAATACATTCAAAACCCAGGGATATCTAGATACCCCTGGCAAAAACCAAGTTGTGATGCTGTTGTTTGGTGAGTGGTATGGAAGCACAACAATTACCCAAGGAAGTAGGCAAACCTACCCGGGTACTCAGAAAAACTAGAATTACTTCTCTAAAAACCACCTCCACTTGATATTTATTCATATATGATATTATTGATGTACCAATATCATGGAAAAGCGACACCTCAATTTGGAATGAAGGTTGTGTCACTTGCAACAGTGGTTGAACGTCCGCGGCTGTGTGAATGTACGCCGCGTTGGCCATCACAAGGCTATAGCGTTGTGATTGCGTATAACCGTTAGTCGTCAATGTGTGAATTGGATTTGCAATACGTGCATGACGCGCGAAATTCAACCTAACTTGACCGCGTTTATATGGCAGTAGTCCGCTAGCTTAATCAGAAAAAAATCCCAGCCGCGAGAAAGAAATGCGTTTCTAAAACTATTCAACACGTTAACGTTGTATTTCACTGATAAATATACCCAATGTATCATATATCATTGCTAGTTCCTTAAAGAAGTATTGCTGAGGAAGCTTTTGTTTACAGCACAACTGTGTATGCGATGAAGCGTGACCTGGTACACGCTGAAACGCAGAGCTCACGGTAGTTTCTAGTTTCCAATCATTGTATATATATCATTGGCCGTAAATTAGCACAGAAGTGACGCTCCGGCGGGTATATCGGAGTGAAAAACGGTGATTTGAGCTCTGAGCGGGGAGATGACCTTTTTTTTGGTCAACCGGTCACAAAGTGGGAAAAATTCACCGATTTTTGAGAATTCTTCTACGGTTTTGCAAGTCTTAAATTTCTGAAAAAAGTGTCCTCTTTTTAGATTTCCAAAATATGGTAAGCCTAGAGTTCGTTATCTTACAAGATATTACCAAATAGAAGTAGAGGCAGCGGAGGATTAGATTTTCGTGTTCGATGATTTCAGGGGGAAAAGTAATTTTAGTAAAATTGTTTTAGCGTTGCTGTTTCAATGAAGTTGACTAATTTCGAGCTATATCAGTGTCAATTATTCATAATGCCTGTAGAAAGGTAGATGAATAGTAATTATACCAATTAGCCAAGAATAAAAACAATCCAATCGAGTGACTTGGTGAGTATACGCATGGCCCAATACAACTTCTCAAAAACGATGGTACAGTATGTTATAGTGTCAACGAAACGGGTTTCATTTTAATTAGGCTTGTGACGTAATAATTTTGTGTTCACAGTGAGCATTCATTGTACAATAACCAAATCATCACTACTGGTTCCCCCGAAAGTTCGAATTAAAAATTAAATCGAATTAACCTAGAATAACGATTTCTTTGTAAACAGGATCTATTCGTATATTTATTATTTTCACTGCCTGTTTTTTCAGATATCAGTTATGGAAAAGTCATACAAATTTGCAATGAAAATACCGAGGATCTAACCGCCATTGACATCCTTGAGGACTTCAGACTTGAAGATCTACGGGAGCCTAACTTTGAAGTTTATCCGCAAATGCGAAAGGTTGATGTCAAAAATTATTACAAAGGTCACTATGGCAAAATCAGCTTCCAAAGCTACAATCAGCTAACAAAAGAAGTCGGTTTTTTTGACCAAGACAATAGTGAAACGAAAATGATCGCAATTGACGACGTTGTGGCGTCCACATGGCAGAGAGAAGAAGCAAGCTCGTCCAAACCACTTGGTATAACCGCTATTGTCGCATCCGCTGGATCTGGAAAATCCACACTTACACGTCGAATAGCTAGACAAGCTCTCGGTATATCTGCAAAACAGGAAGTTAAAGATTCGCCCTCTTGCAATCAAAAGATGGTTCATTATATTGAATTGAAGGATGTTGCAGATATGAGTGATATAAAACCGTCATATTTTTTATTTGGGGGGCTGTACCAAACCGAAGAGGAGATAGATCGGGCATTTGAATGGCTGGACAAACATCAATCCGAGGCAGTTGTAATATTTGACGGGCTTGATCAAGCAAGGTGGGATTTTGATCAGGAAAGTATCCGAAAAATAAGGAAGCATGAAAAGGCAAACTCCTGGACAGTCATGTACAATATTCTATCCCGTAATATCCTTCGCCAGGTCAAAATATATATAGCATCACGTGAGTTCAAGGTTTCGGAGTTACCAGCACTGGCACGACCCGAAACCATCGTTACGCTGAATGGTCTTACTTTGGAAGACGCGCATAGGCTGTTCGTCTTTCTACTCAAAGAGGAAGGACAGGTTCTCTGGCAGAAAATTGAAACAATGTCACCAAGATTGCTAAATTTAGTCTCCGTACCCGTTTTCCTGATTCTAACGGCAGTTGTAATGGGTAGAGATCCAAGTAGACCTCCTCCGACAACGGTCACAGAACTATACAACAGGATCATATCAGCTCTACAAAGCGTCGAAAACATTCGAAACCGGGAACAAATTTTATCGATAGTCAACAAGTTGAAAGCACTGGCATTTCAAGGCATGAATGAAGGGCGGGTGGTATTCAAAGAGACGGACTTGAAACTATTTGGAGTTTCTGCAGAGGAAGTCCAGGATTTAATGACGAAAGTTCCTGGTAACAATCTACTGAGTCGGCATTTGATGCAAGGAGATTTCACATTCTTCTTCTGCCATCAAAGCCTTCAAGAATATCTGGCAGCGGTCTTCGTAACAGAAATGGAGTTCAACGAATTCACTCGGTTCGGCGTAGAACAGCTCTATAGAGAACGATGGTCCGTCGTACGAAGATTCGTGGCAGGCATTCTCTTCTCAAAATCACAAAATGATCTTTACACAGGTCAGATATCATACATGTGACTCAGTAAAAAGATGATGACTTCACAACTCCGCACTGAGTGTTGGAGCTAGGCCATCCCGTCAACGAAGGCGGTGATTAATGAAAGTGGGCTAGGGTGGACCCTGCTTTTAGTCGGCATTTCAATAATCAATGAATTAGTGATTCAAATGAATAGCGTCCAGGCATAAATAACAATGGTCAACAAAATGAAAGAAAGAAATTTGGCAGAACATCTAGGAGCCGTTTTTGAGGTTTTCAAGGTTACTGATTACAAATATCACATTAGTTTTGACAGATTGGCTCTAGAAAAAAAAACGTAAAAAAGCTTAAAATCACTGTATTTACCCTTGAATATTTGACTGGTAGGCAGTAAATCTTAGATTTTTCTACTTTTATACTGAGCATTAATAGATAAATTGACTATGATGAACACTCAAGTCGTTCCCAGTTATTCCATTATAATTATCACGACCTGATGCTAGAACTTTGTTTGTTAAGAATGCAGTTTGTCAAGCCTAAAAATTGTACATATGCACAATGGAAATATTTTTTCTCCCGTACCTATTGGTTATTCTAGCGAGATGAAAGAGGATATGAAGCTATCAAATTTTTTCCTGGAAAGCTTATCGAAAATTCTCATATGCTTTTCATCTCTTTTCACTTTTAAATAAATAATTTTCTGTAAATCCAACAAAGTGGGTATACCTGGTATCCATATCAAACGAGAAGCTCAAATGTGGAATCTTCGATGGATCTCAGATTCGAATACAGACTAAGGATTACAATTCCATATTAAGAAAGGTGCTCACTGCATGGAATCCCTTCTAGGATGTAGTAAATAAAACTTATTGGAAGATCACAAAGCACATAACTATACAAACAGTTGGTCCGAGAATTGGTATCTGTATAGGGAAACCTTGGAGAAAACATGAACATTAAATCTCACTTCCTGTTCAGTCATCTTGCCATATTTTCCGATGATAGCATTGATTAGAGGGAGTAGAAAGGGCAAAGGTTCCACCAATTTTATCAAAACAAAAGGAAGATATCAGTGCAGATGCGACGAGCATATCATGGGAGACTATTGCTGAAACCTCACAAAAACTGCACAAAATTACTAGCAGCCGAAAATAGCACAATAACCAATTTCGCTTTAAGATGAGTTAGTAAAATTATATTCCAACCAAATATTTTGAATTTAAAATAGGTTGTTGGCATAAAACTGACTCAATTAACGCAACGTTATTTGAGTATCTAGGTAATTACTTATGTACATGATTGAAGTTTTTTTTTATGTATGTGATATCCGCCAAAGTCTCCAATTATGATAAATCTGAAACCTTAAAATATAATTCAGTTGAATTATTTTGATTTAAAACAGTCTTCATCGTATCAAAATAACAAGTAAATTGAATTTCTGAACTTTATAGTACGACTTAGTCAATTTTTTATCCAGTCCATACAGCGAAAATATGAGATTTTAGTCAAAATATCCCCATGGATTATCTCCAACAATAGAGCCAATTTGAGAAAAACCAAGGTTATATTCGGAATCAGTGCCCATCAGAACCCCAAAAAACACTCTTACATACGACTTAGTCAATTTTTTATCTAGTCCATACAGCGAAAATATGAGATTTTAGTAAAAATATCCCCATGGATTATCTCCAACAATAGAGCCAATTTGAAAAAAAAACAAGGTTGTATTCGGAATCAGTGCCCATCAGAACCCCAAAAACCACTCTTACATTGTCTGCCCAAAAATATGTGTTGACCAGTGAATCATTGTCCAATTGACCATAGATGTCGAAACACTGGCAACGGGATGGGAAATCACGCAGTAACTATGAATCGTTAGTGCATTTTTAGGGTCGGTTGCATAGATCGCGATCGAAGCATGATCGCCGATCGTGCGTAACAGATCGTCGGAGTTCTGTGGTATAGATGACGATCAGGCCATTATCGGTGAAATTTGATCGGCGAGATTTGATCCATCTGGATGGGTGGTTCAAGGACTTGATCGGCGGTGTGCTTTGCTGTTGTTACCGCAAAAGATATCAGTAGTGAGAGCTTAGATTGTTTTATAAATGGATTTTGTCGTATAAATAGATCGTATTGGAGTACTGAAGGTTCGTGTACCGGTGCTGTCAATAGGAATTACCAATACAGTTCGTATGTTTCAATATCACTGGTGGCAATAAGTATTTTTTTGGTATGTCGTTTTGGTCTATTTTGCATGAGACACTGTAATACATGTAAAATAACTACAAGGTACCTAGGTAACTGTTGTAAAATGAGGCATTCATGAGCAAAAATCAATGTAAGAGAAACATGCGTTGCTTGTGTAGGTATACCGGTACCTTGTTCGTGTATTGACGTTGAGATTTTGCATTCCGTGTTTTCTGGTTTTGAGTACCGGCATCGTTGATTTTTTTACTCATAATCACAGTAACTTGAAAAATGATGCAATAACAATATACCTGCACATGCCTCACTTATACAGTAGTTTACTTGATGTCTTGAAGGTTTTGCAGATGTACAGTGTCGGTGTCTCATTTGAATGTGATGCGAATAAGTTCTTATTATTGGTGGTCATTTTTTTTAATTACAGAGACGGATTACAAAATGAGAGAGAATTTTAGTAAACTGGAGAAATATAAAGTCATTGAACTTGTTGAAGAGAACCTGAATATCATTGAAAATAAGAAAACTGACGGGGTCACCACAAAACAAAAAGAAAAAGCTTGGCAGACAGTATTTGAACAGTATAGAGCCACAAATACTGGTGACCACAGAACGGTTGGTCAAATTCAAAACCTCTGGAAAAATCTGAAGCAGAGGACAAAAAAAGCTTATTCTAATCAGCGGAGAGAACGTGCCAAAACGGGTGGAGGACCTCCTCCATCAGAGATTGATGCTTTGTTTGAGAAAGTTCACAGTAAGTACCGTAGTAGTATTTTCATTGATCAGATAAAGTTATTGAATAGTAGCAGGTATCACGAAGTGAGATATACCTTCAATTACATCTAAACAGCAAGGTTCTGTTTTGCAATACACTTGTGCCAGGGCACCTAAAATATGTTTGCATACTTTCCAGGCCTCATCCCGTCTCAAATAGAGTCGTTACAAAATGAATATGACTGTGATTCTGCACTAGACAATTATGAAGAGCCAGCTATCAGTGAGTAGATTCTATTATATGTAGGTGTTTACAGTGTCGGTATCAGTTTATTAATAATTTCATCATTTCAAAACACACAAGAGAGGAAGATGCCGAAACGTCTGGCAGTAGTCTTTGAAGTCAGATACCCACCTGGCCCTAGGCGATGTAAATATGCACACCAGATGGAAGGAAATATGGGATAACATGAAACGAGTAGTGATGAAAATGAATGAAGCATGTGTTGATAGGCGAGATTGATATGTCAGATAGAGGTCCGGTAATCTGGAGGGCTGACTAGTATGTATTCAACAATTTAACTTGAATGTGATCATCCTCGACAACTTTCGGATAGCCACCGATATGCTTTTCCACTATCTTCGAGTTGCAAGTCATTGCACAGTTTGAAATACGAGGCATGATTCAAGTTGCATTTTTGCAAGATGATTGAAGTACAGATTGAGTCGCTACCGCATTTATTCCGAGTCAAATTATGCATGCAAAAGAGATATGAACAATGAGCAGTTTGAAGTGCGGTAATGCATTGCTATAGATAGATTGCTACAAGTCTACAACATAAGCTCATATCGTCATTCAATTGTCTTTGCAGATTCTCCACCCACTGAGACTACAGAAATCAACGATGGTAAATTAGTAATATCTTGAATTATATTGTGGAGAAATAACTGATCTGTTACATTGCAGATGATAGCCTGTTAGTGGATATCAGCATGACATCCACTGCAATACCGGTATCACTCTCTGAATTCGCTGCATTTGATGCCAACAAAGGTTAGTAGTTTATACATAATACCTATATTATATTATCAAATAGATCTTATAATACAATTCATCTACAGATACTGTTACAGGTAACACACTTCAGAGCACCCCTGTCGCAGCTAAAGTAAAAACAGGATCTTCAAACCATGCACCAAATAAAAACAGCACTACGGTTGTCAAGAAGACAGCAGGACAGGGGTCCAGTACAAAGCAAGGTTTGATGACTAATGCATAGAATATTCCAATAAATAAATGAGTACACCATTAAAGAAACCATGAATCTTTGAAGCTGATTCTTTTCAACCAACTTATTCCAGATGACATGCTGGCAATGGCAAAGGAGAAGCATGACCTACATTTGAAATATTTTGAAATCAAAATGGCCCAAAAAAATATGAAGATTGCCTTGAAGAGGAGAAAGCAAGAAATGGCTGAAGAATTACATGCTGCAAAAATGATGAAGTACCAGTAAAAAACCATTTTGAACATTCATCAGAAGAACTTGCCACCGGATGACACACTGTTTTGAACGACCGCCTGATCTGACTCTTCAGTCTTCATTTTTTGCTTGCTGGTTTTGCTCAAGCTCTATTGCTTGCCACTGCTCATCAGTAGGTCGGGACACTATGATTCGAGTACTCGAATCTGAATTGAGTGTTAATTATAACTCTAATTCGTTCTGTGGCTCTAAAACAGTCAGTATTTTCAACTTCATGAGCCTCAACCCTTGATTGGTTTATTCGCAGCAATCTGAAGCAGTACTTGAATCTGCGTCGAGTATTAATTCTTATTTGAATTTGACCAACCGTTCTGTGACTCTACACGGGTCAGTATTATCAACTCTGGAAGCCTTCAAACGTTGATTGGCACATTCGCAGCATAGGGGAGAGTAGGCCAAGTTCAAACACTTTTCTGATATTTTAATGCCACTTATAGAGTAATGCCTTCTGAGGATTAATTTTAGTACCAATGAAAAGCCTGTGATCTGTGCTATTTATGACTATCGTCTTGAGTTATATTGAACAATATCCTTCTATGCCCTCAAAAATCCTCACTCAAATTTCATGCAATGTCATATCTGGTCGGCCAACTACTAGATAAATAATATAATGTGTGCTTCTGCTTACACAAAGTACAAAAATATTTTTTTTAGCATTTTGATGCATAACGTCAAATCCGTAGGATCATCTTGCCCCGTGTCTCATCTTTGCCACCTCTCCCCTATTATGTAACAGGTATCAGTGGAAAGGACATTTCTGTGAACACGTGATCAACCTGCCCTGTTTTTCTTTCTGCTATGAGTAACCAGTAAAATTTGAAGTTATTTTTCAAAACTTCCAACCTACGCCTGTCTTGTTCTTTCCTGATACGAGTAACCAGTAAAATTTGAAGTCATTTTTGAACAACCTAATCCACCTGTCTGCATTTTTTTCTGCAAAAGTAACAATACATCGACAGTTCGTATGAGGGTGTAATGCATTTGTATGAACGGTGGGTACTGTGAAAAAATATTGAAATATCAAGAATACATTCTCTGGTGAGTGCTATGACAACCAAAATAAGAACCAATGAAACAAGCTGTGTATAGAGGCTTGTTATTTTGTTATTGTAAATTCCACACCAGTGAGCTCGTTGCAAAACATCGCTCAACTAAAATGATTGTTGATGATATCTCTGCGTTTCACAAGTCCACAACTAGAACTTTGAGGCATATCAAAGTCTGGTGATACAATGTCATCTGCCTCACCAGTTTCATACTCCTCCTCCATATCCACTTCCCCGCGCCTGATGGCGTAATTGTGCAGGCAGGCAGTTGCCACTATGATGGGCAAGGTGTTATCAAGCTTGGTGCGTAGGCCTAGTTGGAGGCAAAGATATCTTTGTTTCCATACCCCAAACGATCTTTCAATTTTGATCCTGGTGCCAATGTGAGATTTGTTATACCTCTTCTCAGCTGGTGATGAGGGGTTCAAAATTGGCGTCATCAAATATGGAACACAAGGGTAGCCGCTGTCTCCTAGTAGCACACCATTATTGTTGCTCATCAGGATTGGTACAGTGCTGTTATCCATGACTCTGCTATCGTGCGTAGAGCCAGACCATCTGGCTACTATATGGGTAAATTCCATATCTGCATTGCACACAACCTGTGCGTTTATGGAGAAGAATCCTTTCCTGTTGCGGTAAAGTTCTCCATCATCCCCTCCGGGATTTGAAATGCGTATGTGGGTGCCATCGACAAGACCGATGACTCCTGGAAACTGGTGCTCCGCATAAAATGCATTCATTTGTGCAGCTATTTCTTGAGGCGTTGTCGGGAATTTCATAAATTCCTTCCTCCTGCCTGCTATAGCCCTGGAAACTTGATGTACTATTCTGCACACAGTGCTTTTGTTCATATGCAGAAGGTCACCATCAGTCATTTGGTGGTGACCGGAAGCAAAGAAACGCAGGGCAGCCAGCAGTCTGAAATGAGGTGGAATTGCATGGCAGCGGCGACTAGGGAATGAAAGTTCCTCTTTCACCATGTCCAAAAGATCCAAAGTTGATGACTTGGACAGCCTATACCGTTTCGCGAATTTTGCGTCGTCAAGGTATTCCAGAGGATTCAAACGGTCTTTAAGCATCCTCCTGGGTATTCTTTCTTCTCTCAGGCTCCGCAGTGTCTCTAACACGTCAACGTATCGGTACAAATCCATTTTCAGCTGTGCACTCAAGTACACACTACACAACACATGCAACGTCCCCTTGAAAGATGCCTACACCATTCCCGCCTTCGCCATCAGCTGATATTTCGCGGATTATCTGACGTCATTTGCGTCAGTTTGCGTCACCGATCGGAGATCATTCGACTCGCCACTGGATCCGCATCAGTGAGCCGTGATCATGCTATAGTGTCGATCGCGGATCCAAAGATCGACGATCATGTCTATCGGCGGATCGTTTCTGATCACGATCTATGCAACCGACCCTTAGTATTAGCTCACGAGTTGAGCATTATTCCGGCGTGGAAATATGCTATGTATCAATACATCTTAAAACTAGTAGGTTAATTTTAATAAACCACATTAGGTTGCTTAGATGGCGAAGCTGGATTAAATTGACAAAATTGTGGATGATATGTTCGACTGACAGATTTTATAATTTGCTGTTTCCGATGTAACCGGTTTGGTCACCCTCAGGCCCAGTGTTGGGATCAAGTCACTACCTTCGAGTCACGATTCATCTCGAGTCATTGCACATTTTCACTCGAGTCAAGTCAAGTCAATCGATTTTCGAAGGTGACTCGAGTCAAGTCAAGTCACTCGTTTTTTGGAGGTGACTCGAGTCAAGTCGAGTCAAGTCAAGTCAAGTCACGAGTCAAGTAACAATTCAAGTCAAATTGAATTTTCGAAGTATGAGTGATGATTCAAAGTCATTACATTTTGCTAGCTGTGTGAATGACAGATTGATTGGTGATATACCTTGAATCAAATTACGAGTATTAAGTTAAATATACGTGCAAAAAAACGTTGTATCGCTCTGGCACGCTTAGAGCTGCAAATAAAATACGTGAGTCAAAATAGAGGTTCGAATACGGAGCGCCGAGAAGTTGAAACCAATTGATATGGTGCAATACACTACCCATCCACACATCCGTGAGATTTCAAACGCATAAACTATATTCGTTCGATTCAAATCATACAAGAGTCGTCTAACAAACAGAGATACGTTGCTATTAGATTATTCTACAGCTAGTACATAAACGTCATCTGTGATAATTTCGTTTTCGGTCCATTTTTTGTGATGTAACAATGAATGATCAGTGAAAAGTACAATCAGTGAATGACTGATTGCTCTCACAAGTCACACCGGCGTATCGCGAACAATCCGAACATCAAAAAGATGCAGTGATTTAATCGACACCGTTTACTAGATGACTTGAAATTGACTCGTAAATTTTGCTCTGAGTCAAGAGTCAATCCACATTTCTGAAGCGCCGAGTCAAGTCAAGTCAATTCAATTTTGCAAAGTGACTCGAGTCAAGTCAAGTCATGCGAAAAAGTTGACTTGAGTCATCCCAACACTGCTCAGGCCTTGCGCAGTGGTCCTGCATGCTGTAGCAAATGCGGTAGTCGGGATCACGAGTAGGTCTATCTATCTCTTGCACCACGGTCAAATTTGGCGTCGACTGCAAAAAAACGTCACAGCGCCGCATACGGTGGATGTAGCATATATAGAACCGAAGCTAAACTGCAAATTACCAAAGAACGCACTAAAATTAGTTATTCCGATGCAAAGGTTATGTTGAACTCAGCGACCGTCGATACCTCATTGGGTACACCCCATATTCAAAGGACTTTCAGTGCAGTCTTCGCTAGCGACTCCTCCACATCTTCCCGACGGACACAACCTCGTCGCAGCAAAATCAGCTCGGTCCGCAGCAAACATACCATTTCCGCTTCTGCTCCCAACCAGGGGGATTTGCGACATCTCAGTCAGACCTAATCGAAAGAAAATGGTGTAAGCCATGTTGCTAGCCATACTGAACTGAAAGAGAATATCGCTATGAGTTCGTGTCCCCCGTCTTATCTGTACATCCCAGATCTCTCGCAGTTATTTTTATTATTAATGACGAGTTTGAAGTGGCGAGTGTCGCCGTTTCCGGCCTTGTGCACCAAGGACAAAATATGTTATCAAGGATCGAACTTATAATAACTTTCAAACTATAAACACAAGTTACATGAAATAATAAACTCGGCGACCGGGCTAAACAATTGCGGCGTAGTCAGTAAATTGGTTAAAGTAAGCGGTATATTGAGTGTGGACAACTGGACATGCGTCGGCAAGAAATGTTCGGTGAAAGTCATATTTTTCGCAATGCAACAGTATGTGGTCAGCCGTGTTAGGGACGTAACACACATTACAAAGGGGGAGTCGCCGCAACCGATTTTGAACAGGTGTGCCGCCAGGCGACAGTGACTGGTTTGGAGGCGAAACAGGATTCTTTCAAATGGGCGATTTGGGCAGGAATCTGGAGTCACTGTTGATATATAGATCAGTGGTTCTTGACCTTTTTTCCTCCAGCGCCCCCTTTCAAAAATTATCGAACTCTAGCGACCCCCACCCCATATTCTAAGGAATATAATAAAGACAATGGTTAAGAGGGGGGCGTATTACCACTTCGTCAGACCCCTAAAATAACGATTGTCTGGCGCACCCGTAGCGTGATAAACCAAATCCGGTGCGTGATTTCGAAGGTCAGCAAAGTTTGTGTGGCCTGGTCACCCTAGGCGCCAAAATTTTCTATATTGCATGAATGAGAAGGTGGTAATTGCATACATATGTCGCTATAAACTTTTTATTCTCTCTGCCACGTAATCAGATTTTCCAGTAGCGCTGAGTGAGCTGTTGTCATGGTAAATGAAGGCCACGTAATTAATAATTAAATATATTCGGGCGTGCTCGTTGGTACAATTACTTCGTTACATGTTGTTATTTTGTTACATCTTGTTCGCTATATAGACAAAATATATTGAAACGCGTAGCACACGATTCATATTTGTTTTTTTTTTACTGGCAAATATTTTTTTCTGATGGACGTTATTTGTGCTGAGGGGTGCAAATTGCGTTGACATGATAATTCTAGCACGAGCGATTTAAGCACCTATGGACAATCACACTTATATACATCGGATTTTACGGTCAACATATAAGGGCAATCCTATTCGGCTATAAGGTTTCCTCGCTGACGATCTTTTTAGCACACTTCTCTGAGTCCCATATTGTCCTGAACATCATGTGTTTTCGTGCATCGTGGCGTGGTAATGGCCGACGCCCAAATGCCTATTTCTATTTTCTATAGTTATGCGTATTTTTTCGTGGGAGATTCGTCAAAACATGAGATGTAATTTACGTTCATTCACCGAAATAATTGCACCCTTCGAGCACCCTCCTCCCCGATTGGAGGTTTTGGTTGCAGCAGTCTCGGTCCTAGGTAAGAAGTCAAAGTCCAGTCGGTCTTTTCGGGACTTATATTTTGCGCGTTATTCGCGGTTGAGAATCCCTCGACTATAATACACCATATAATAATTGTATGTGGTATATTCAGGGTCAAATCAAGGTTGCTATAACAACAATCGCTTACGGTCACATACCCTGTGGTTCGAACCATCCCGAATTCACATCTGCGATTGGCAATACGCGGAATTATTGGTATTAGTAGTGAGGGAAAGCAATTTTGTTACGCACCAATCACAGAAGGCCACGTCACCTTAATTACCACGCCTACATTGCCACATCATCCGCCTATTGCCACACCTACGGAAGGGAACATTCATCTGCTACGTCATCTGTGCCACATCATCAAGCGTCACGCCTATAGTGCCACATCATCCATCCATTGCTATATCATCGCTGCATTGATTGCCGCATCTTGATACTTTTCTCAGATATTGTATTATGTGTATTTAGGACTAATATCATCCGTCCATATTTTTTAAACTTGATTTTATGTGTACAAGTTACGGTTTCTGCAGTTTCCACATTTTACGACTTATGATTGCTGCGTCAAAACTTACCTTGGCTAGAATCGACAGATTTTCTATTATGTGTATTTAGGACTATGTATTTAAATTCCTATTCAGATTATACATAAATGCGAAAACTATGATGTCTATGTAAGGTTATATTCTCCGGATAATATTATTAATATCAAAATTCTACACATCATCACTAATTACTTAATATAAAATGCGATTTTGAGCGCTGCGACTTGATAATATGAACCCCTACGCTTCTGATGCATGATTTTTTGTGATAAGGACCTAGGTAACATTCAGAGTCTGCAACGATTGTTTGGATATACATTATAGCAATACCCCACTAAACTATAGGCGGTTATATTACTCTATTGGTCAGAGATAACTCATCCGTCCATATTTTTAAACTTGATTTTATGTATACAAGTTACTGTCTCTGCAGCCTCCACATTTTACGACTTATTTTCATTAGACGCAGGCAAGCGATTCTCCAGTTCGGAGCTACGGAAACAAATCACTCGCATGTGCGCGTTCCGAATAGTCTTGTAGAATTTTCTAAAGTCGTAACAGCTTAGTAGCATATACGCGAATCCCAAGGTGAAAATAATCGAACGAACTATAGCCGTAGGCGTGCGATTCGCAGGGCTTTATTTATACAAACTCTATCGATGCCTGTACGCGAACCCCAGCGTTAAAACGATTAGGTCTAATTAACACGTTCTGAAGCCGAAAATTTAGTCAACATCATTGAGATAGCCATGATTTGAAGATGGTGATCGAGTATGACAATAGCACTCGCCAAGGTTAGACAAACATAACCTTAAACTACTCTCTACTTCACAAAATATAAAGTTATAAAAGTAAGCAGATTTCTATGAAAACCCGTGAAATAGAAGTAAAAGTAGCCTGAAAACATAACTACTTAATGAAAAATCGTGATTCTTGAAGTGACCACATTTCATACGATTCAGTCCTTTTCATGTCACTAGAATAAGGTGATTAAACTGACAGTGAAACGCCGCCGGCGTCTTATAACGTAATAATGTAAGCTGCGTCGGGTGCTGCTATAATGTTAGGAGCGAATATAGTAGAAAGTTCACGTCTGGACATCTGTAAGCAGGTGCGCATACTACCGTAGTAAAACGCATAACAGAATTCACGCAAAAGTCGATATTGCTTTGTGATGCTTTTGATGTTGTTCCATACCGATTGGGAAGATAGGACTCCTAATTTCCTAACTAACTACATAATCCCTAGTAACGTAGTCAGACGCATAACGGAATTTACGCAAAATCGGTATTGCTCTGCGATAATTTTGACCACTATGTTTTGATAATAACTTGCTTCCGAGAAATAAATAACATTCATTATACGTTAGATGATACTTTTCCTTGATATTCTATTATGTGTATTTAGGGCTAATGCGACATCACTATATTGGCGACAGGCCTGATTTGAACACACTAATTTTGCGAATTAAACTTATCGCCCAACACGGACACTCAATGAAGAGCACCCCGGAGACCCGCATAAATGCTCCACAATTCTCGACATATAATATACTGAGCATATAATAAGCTAACAAAACCTATACTTGAGTACTCCGAAATGTACAAGTACTTTAACTTTACACGACGTTTTTGTAAAATGAATACTAATTTTAATGGAAAATAAAAATTATGTACTCAAGTAGGTTTTTGTCTACACGCACCAACTACTCAAGTGTTTATGACACAGGAATGATTCATTAAGTATACCGCAAGCAGGCCAAACCTATACTTGAGTACTCCAAAATGTACTTCGCTATGTACTCCCTCCACGTAAAAAGTATCTAGGTTTTAGACTACTTTATCGATTTTCGATGTTGCGCAAATACCACAAACTTTGCTTTCTTTCAGAGCTGGCAACTAAATGCAAGACAGACTTTACGCAAAAGTCTCTATTCTGAAAATTTTATCAAGTTAATACATTAAAAACTTATACTTGAGCACTACGAAATGTACAAGTACTTTATCTTTACACGACGTTTTTTGTAAAATGAATACTAATTTTATTGAAAAAATAAAAAAAATAAAAAAAGAGAGAAAAATTACATTTTATCCCGGAACGCAAAAAGAAAAATCGTATGAATTTGTAAACTACTTATTCATGACATAGTAATAATTCTACTTGTACACTTTTTCACATTTTATAACACTTTAAGTAGTACTTAACAGTTTCAGTTTTAAATAAAATACGGAATATAAACTAATCGAAAAATTCGGTAACCAATTGCGCGTAGGCTATGCATACAAATGAGGAAAGTTACATCAACGCGCGTTAACGAATGATTTTTTCCTTACATCAAAACAACTAGAACGTGAAACTACATTAAAAACGTATCTAAATGAGCTCCAGGGCATTGTGATTATGCAGCATACCAAATTTCATCAATCATTTCATGATGGAACAACTTTAAAACTAACGCAGTTCTATAGCAACTTTTGCCTAAATCTGTTTTCGGTAGCGTATACATATACATAGTCAGCTTTAATAACAGAATTACCAAGCTAATATGTGACTCCTCACCTTGCAACTTGGTACGTAGTTGTAGGACATTGTGATTATGTAGCATACCAAATTTCCTCACGCATTTCATAATGGAACAACTTTAAAACTAACGCGGCTCTACATCGACTTTTTGCGTACATCTGTTTTGCTGGAGCGTATAGAACGTACCTATACATAGTTAACTTTAATAACGGAATTACCATGCTTAACATTGAATCCCAACTCTAAACTTGATACGTAGTTGTAGGACATTATGGCAATGCACCATGCTAAATTTCATCACACATCTAATGATGGAACACCTTTGAAACTATCGCAGTCGAATATCGACTTTTACGCATATCTGTTTTTCGTGAACATAGCATATACCGATACATAGTCAATTTTAGTAACAGAATTGGCATGTTAAACATTAAATTCTCACCTTGAACGTTGGTACGCAGTTGTAGGACATAATAACAATGCACCATACCAAATTTCGTCAGGCATTCCATGATGTAACACCTTTAAAACCAACACAGTTCTATACAGACTTTTGGCTAAATCTGTTTTTCCGTAGCGTAGCACGTACCTATGCATACTCAACTTTAATAACGGAATTACCGAGCTAAACATTGAATGCGCAACTTGAAGATTGGTTCACAGGTGTAGGACATTATGACAATGGAACATATCAAATACCGTGTTTCCATGAAAATAACAAGACATTACACATCCAGTATACTTCCAATCGACATCGCGCTGGTTGATGCGGCGCTGTGCACCATATAGATGCGGCAATCAATGCGGTGATGATGTGGCAATGGATGATGTGGCACTATAGCCGTGGCACTTGATGATGTGGCGCAGATGATGTGGCAATGGGTGTGCTATAGGTGCGGCAATGGGTGAATGATGTGGCAAGGGGGCGTCCTATAGGTGCGACAGAAAAACACACATATTTGACCGTAACATGGTCTTAGTATGAACCGACATGCATTCGACTTGTGGAAAAATGTGTCGCACACTATTTCACCGAGATTACAACCCTTTCACGGATATTCGTTGGTGCTATCGATACGGTGAACAGCACGTTATGTATAGCGATATCTCCACAGTCAAATACGCGAACCATGCACAACCATATACCCCGACTTTCGTTGAATATTCACGACACCAACAAATCTGTACATCTCCTTTCCCTCGACATCAATGATAGAATCCTCATCCCAATGCGCAGTACGAATGGTGGGTTCATCGGGTGTAAAATCCAAATCAAATGACACCAAGGTCTGCTTTCTCATTTTCAATATTTCCACCACCGCATCTTGTCTGTGTCTTAGCACTACCGTGTGAGGATGGCGAAATCTGTGGGTGGTAACACGGATGGACATGATATTCTTCGATATGATCAACTGAAACCACGGATGTGGTGGGTTAGAGTCTTGTCGTGATGGTCCGTTTCGAAATGCAAGCGGATGAACCAGACCAAAAGTTTCGAAGATGCGTTTTATAATTGCTCTAGGTGTGAAATAGACATCGCACTCTTGCGGGGAAACAACACGAATTCAGTCTTCACACCGCAGAAACACAGCCGCTTGGTTAACATCACAAAACCGCAATTGAACTCAAGATTGCCATACACGGAATCGCTGTTAACGATGTCTGACTGCGGCGTTTCGACGAGTAACGAATTCTCGTATTTAGTATTGATTGTGACACATAGTCAAAACAGCGACAGTTTTCACAACCCGGTACATACATTGAACCAACTGATGTAAGGTGAAACACTACGTTCACACCAAAAAAAAAAGTTTGCAGGGTATGACCACCACCAACATATAGAGTAGTGAGTGAGTAATTAAACTACATACCCCGATTTTACTATATTCCGAGATCCGGATCACGATTCAAGTCTACCTGAGAATCCGAACTACCCTGTGAAGTTGATATATCAAGTTGTGAACCGTGAAAGGGTTGTAATCTCGGTGAAATAGTGTGCGACACATTTTTCCACAAGTCGAATGCATGTCGGTTCATAATAAGACCATGTTACGGTCAAAGATGTGTGTTTTTCTGTCTCCAAGTCAGCTACCCCCACATTGAATGTACAGAGTCGGTGCATGTATGAGACTTCAGAACATGAATTTGTAATCCATGATGCTTGTAGTGCCGGCCATGATGTTATCCATGATGTATGTAATGTCACACACCTCCTTTACGCGAATACTTGGTATCTATGAACAATCGTGAAGTATACTGGATGTGTAATGTCTTGTTATTTTCATGGAAACACGGGGGTGTAACATGTTTGAATATTGTTCATTGGTTTGTCGATTCAGAGTTGATATCCGGATCCGGTTAATACTTTCTCGGGTTTCCGATTTCAAACTGAACGGTGGGATATGTATTGACCAATAAAGAGTGACACAATATAGTAAACATGTGTGAGAAAACTCACAAGTAACCCGGATTTGTTAGCGCGACGGGGACATAAATTCAACCATTATCCGTGTACCAAGCAGTTACCAAAGTCATGGAGGTTGCTAATTTCAACATATTGACTCTGTGGGAGGCTAAAGCACGAACCGGGACACACACCAGGACACACAATATCCGTCGATTTCCAAAGCATACATTTCGATATACAAGAGCATATTGTTATTTCATGTGGTTAACCGTTGATATAGATGCGATGCGATCGAGGCGGGTATACTCTGAAACCGGTTGTCCGTTTATATGAGAAAAGATGCTGTGAAGGACTTTAAAAAGCGGCAGTTGAGCATAGTTGTGTCGAGTTACCGAATGATTTTTTTCCTTACATCAAAACAACTAGAATGTGTAACTACATTAAACACGTATCTAAATGAGCTCCAGGGCATTGTGATTATGCAGCATACCAAATTGCATCACACATTTACATTTCATGATGGAATAACTTTAAAACTAACGCAGTTCTATAGCAACTTTTGCCTACATCTGTTTCGCTAGCGTGTACATGTACATATACATAGTCAGCTTTAATACCAGAATTACCATGCTAATATGTGAATCCTCACCTTGAAACTTGGTACGTAGTTGTAGGACATTGTGATTATGCGGCATACGAAATTTCCTCACGCATTTCATAATGGAACAACTTTAAAACTAACGCGGCTCTACATCGACATTTTGCGTACATCTGTTTTGTGGGGGCGTATAGTACGTACCCATACATAGCCAACTTTAATAACGGAATTACCATGCTTAACATTGAATCCCAACTCTAAACTTGATACGTAGTTGTAGGACATTATGGCAATGCACCATGCTAGATTTCATCATCACACATCTAATGATGGAACACCTTTGAAACTGTCGCAGTCGAATACCGACTTTTACGCATATCTGCTTTTCGTGAACACAGCATATACCCATACATAGTCAATTTTAATAACAGAATTAGTATGCTAAACATCAATTTCTCACCTTGAACGTTGGTACGCAGTTGTAGGACATAATAAGAATGAACCATACCAAATTTCGTCACACATTTCATGATGTAACACCTTTAAAACCAACGCAGTTCTATACAGACTTTTGGCTAAGTCTGTTTTTCCGTAGCGTAGCACGTACCTATGCATAGTCAACTTTAATAACGGAATTACCATGTTAATAATCGACTCCCAACCTTGAAACTCGCTACACCGTTGTAAGACATTATGACAATGCACCATGTCAAATTTTGTTACGCATTTCATGATTGAACAACTTTAAAACTAATCCAGTTCTATGCCGACTTTTGCGGGGGCGTAGCACGTACCTATGCATACTCAACTTTAATAACGGAATTACCGAGCTTAACATTGAATGCGCAACTTGAAGATCGGTTCACAGGTGTAGGACATTATGACAATGGAACATACCACTGCGCTAACTTTCAGAATTGTTAAGTATAGTACTCGCACTTTGTGAGAATACCCAAGTAGGTTTTTTGCCTACATGCACCAAATACTCTCAAGTCCTTATGATATTGGAGTACATCAACTTCATGATAGCTAGAGTATTGAACAGAAATGGACCTAGAGTACTAACGTTTTACTTACTCGGAAATGACTACTTCTACCTTATTTTAAAGGATACCTCGTTCGAAGCGAAATTTATGTGGTTTTGGATAATATCCAAGATGTAGGCTCAATTTGAAGGGTACTTCCTAAAACTCAAATATTGCGCAAAAGTACAATTAGGGATCTAAAAGTAACTAATATAGATGGTTATTTCCGTAGATAACTTACCCTCTACTCAAGAGGTTTTTCAGGTGGAACTACCTACTTTTAGGACTGTGTATGTCAAAGTAGTTTGAGCTTACGTTTATATCACCTTGACAAGTGGCATTATCAGACATGAAAATGATATTATCACGTAATACCAGAAGTTAACACACGTCAATGTGTTTCGGAATTCACGAGAAATTGGTTACTAAGAGAAGTATATTCTTGTGTACACAATAGCGGAGAGAATATTTAAAATGTAAGCAGGCCGATGGGTATTCATTGAGTTGTATAAGCATAAAAAACATTCCCGCGCACGTCTTAGGATTAGGTGGTAGGGTTAGGCAGGGTTTAGGAGCGCGCGGGAATGTTTTTTATGCTTATACAACTCAATGAATACCCATCGGCCTGCTTACTACATTTTAAATATTCTCTCCGCTATTGTGTACACAAGAATATACTTCTCTTAGTAACCAATTTCTCGTGAATTCCGAAACACATTGACGTGTGTTAACTTCTGGTATTACGTGATAATATCATTTTCATGTCTGATAATGCCACTTGTCAAGGTGATATAAACGTAAGCTCAAACTACTTTGACATACACAGTCCTAAAAGTAGGTAGTTCCACCTGAAAAACCTCTTGAGTAGAGGGTAAGTTATCTACGGAAATAACCATCTATATTAGTTACTTTTAGATCCCTAATTGTACTTTTGCGCAATATTTGAGTTTTAGGAAGTACCCTTCAAAGTGAGCCTACATCTTGGATATTATCCAAAACCACATAAATTTCGCTTCGAACGAGGTATCCTTTAAAATAAGGTAGAAGTAGTCATTTCCGAGTAAGTAAAACGTTAGTACTCTAGGTCCATTTCTGTTCAATACTCTAGCTATCATGAAATTGATGTACTCCAATATCATAAGGACTTGAGAGTATTTGGTGCATGTAGGCAAAAAACCTACTTGGGTATTCTCACAAAGTGCGAGTACTATACTTAACAATTCTGAAAGTTAGCGCAGTGGTATGTTCCATTGTCATAATGTCCTACACCTGTGAACCGATCTTCAAGTTGCGCATTCAATGTTAAGCTCGGTAATTCCGTTATTAAAGTTGAGTATGCATAGGTACGTGCTACGCCCCCGCAAAAGTCGGCATGGAACTGGATTAGTTTTAAAGTTGTTCAATCATGAAATGCGTAACAAAATTTGACATGGTGCATTGTCATAATGTCTTACAACGGTGTAGCGAGTTTCAAGGTTGGGAGTCGATTATTAACATGGTAATTCCGTTATTAAAGTTGACTATGCATAGGTACGTGCTACGCTACGGAAAAACAGACTTAGCCAAAAGTCTGTATAGAACTGCGTTGGTTTTAAAGGTGTTACATCATGAAATGTGTGACGAAATTTGGTATGGTTCATTCTTATTATGTCCTACAACTGCGTACCAACGTTCAAGGTGAGAAATTGATGTTTAGCATACTAATTCTGTTATTAAAATTGACTATGTATGGGTATATGCTGTGTTCACGAAAAGCAGATATGCGTAAAAGTCGGTATTCGACTGCGACAGTTTCAAAGGTGTTCCATCGTTAGATGTGTGATGATGAAATCTAGCATGGTGCATTGCCATAATGTCCTACAACTACGTATCAAGTTTAGAGTTGGGATTCAATGTTAAGCATGGTAATTCCGTTATTAAAGTTGGCTATGTATGGGTACGTACTATACGCCCCCACAAAACAGATGTACGCAAAATGTCGATGTAGAGCCGCGTTAGTTTTAAAGTTGTTCCATTATGAAATGCGTGAGGAAATTTCGTATGCCGCATAATCACAATGTCCTACAACTACGTACCAAGTTTCAAGGTGAGGATTCACATATTAGCATGGTAATTCTGGTATTAAAGCTGACTATGTATATGTACATGTACACGCTAGCGAAACAGATGTAGGCAAAAGTTGCTATAGAACTGCGTTAGTTTTAAAGTTATTCCATCATGAAATGTAAATGTGTGATGCAATTTGGTATGCTGCATAATCACAATGCCCTGGAGCTCATTTAGATACGTGTTTAATGTAGTTACACATTCTAGTTGTTTTGATGTAAGGAAAAAAATCATTCGGTAACTCGACACAACTATGCTCAACTGCCGCTTTTTAAAGTCCTTCACAGCATCTTTTCTCATATAAACGGACAACCGGTTTCAGAGTATACCCGCCTCGATCGCATCGCATCTATATCAACGGTTAACCACATGAAATAACAATATGCTCTTGTATATCGAAATGTATGCTTTGGAAATCGACGGATATTGTGTGTCCCGGTTCGTGCTTTAGCCTCCCACAGAGTCAATATGTTGAAATTAGCAACCTCCATGACTTTGGTAACTGCTTGGTACACGGATAATGGTTGAATTTATGTCCCCGTCGCGCTAACAAATCCGGGTTACTTGTGAGTTTTCTCACACATGTTTACTATATTGTGTCACTCTTTATTGGTCAATACATATCCCACCGTTCAGTTTGAAATCGGAAACCCGAGAAAGTATTAACCGGATCCGGATATCAACTCTGAATCGACAAACCAATGAACAATATTCAAACATGTTACACCCCCGTGTTTCCATGAAAATAACAAGACATTACACATCCAGTATACTTCACGATTGTTCATAGATACCAAGTATTCGCGTAAAGGAGGTGTGTGACATTACATACATCATGGATAACATCATGGCCGGCACTACAAGCATCATGGATTACAAATTCATGTTCTGAAGTCTCATACATGCACCGACTCTGTACATTCAATGTGGGGGTAGCTGACTTGGAGACAGAAAAACACACATCTTTGACCGTAACATGGTCTTATTATGAACCGACATGCATTCGACTTGTGGAAAAATGTGTCGCACACTATTTCACCGAGATTACAACCCTTTCACGGTTCACAACTTGATATATCAACTTCACAGGGTAGTTCGGATTCTCAGGTAGACTTGAATCGTGATCCGGATCTCGGAATATAGTAAAATCGGGGTATGTAGTTTAATTACTCACTCACTACTCTATATGTTGGTGGTGGTCATACCCTGCAAACTTTTTATTTTTTGGTGTGAACGTAGTGTTTCACCTTACATCAGTTGGTTCAATGTATGTACCGGGTTGTGAAAACTGTCGCTGTTTTGACTATGTGTCACAATCAATACTAAATACGAGAATTCGTTACTCGTCGAAACGCCGCAGTCAGACATCGTTAACAGCGATTCCGTGTATGGCAATCTTGAGTTCAATTGCGGTTTTGTGATGTTAACCAAGCGGCTGTGTTTCTGCGGTGTGAAGACTGAATTCGTGTTGTTTCCCCGCAAGAGTGTGATGTCTATTTCACACCTAGAGCAATTATAAAACGCATCTTCGAAACTTTTGGTCTGGTTCATCCGCTTGCATTTCGAAACGGACCATCACGACAAGACTCTAACCCACCACATCCGTGGTTTCAGTTGATCATATCGAAGAATATCATGTCCATCCGTGTTACCACCCACAGATTTCGCCATCCTCACACGGTAGTGCTAAGACACAGACAAGATGCGGTGGTGAAAATATTGAAAATGAGAAAGCAGACCTTGGTGTCATTTGATTTGGATTTTACACCCGATGAACCCACCATTCGTACTGCGCATTGGGATGAGGATTCTATCATTGATGTCGAGGGAAAGGAGATGTACAGATTTGTTGGTGTCGTGAATATTCAACGAAAGTCGGGGTATATGGTTGTGCATGGTTCGCGTATTTGACTGTGGAGATATCGCTATTTATAACGTGCTGTTCACCGTATCGATAGCACCAACGAATATCCGTGAAAGGGTTGTAATCTCGGTGAAATAGTGTGCGACACATTTTTCCACAAGTCGAATGCATGTCGGTTCATACTAAGACCATGTTACGGTCAAATATGTGTGTTTTTCTGTCGCACCTATAGGACGCCCCCTTGCCACATCATTCACCCATTGCCGCACCTACAGCACACCCATTGCCACATCATCTGCGCCACATCATCAAGTGCCACGGCTATAGTGCCACATCATCCATTGCCACATCATCACCGCATTGATTGCCGCATATATATGGTGCACAGCGCCGCATCAACCAGCGCGATGTCGATTGGAAGTATACTGGATGTGTAATGTCTTGTTATTTTCATGGAAACACGGTATTTGATATGTTCCATTGTCATAATGTCCTACACCTGTGAACCAATCTTCAAGTTGCGCATTCAATGTTTAGCTCGGTAATTCCGTTATTAAAGTTGAGTATGCATAGGTACGTGCTACGCTACGGAAAAACAGATTTAGCCAAAAGTCTGTATAGAACTGTGTTGGTTTTAAAGGTGTTACATCATGGAATGCCTGACGAAATTTGGTATGGTGCATTGTTATTATGTCCTACAACTGCGTACCAACGTTCAAGGTGAGAATTTAATGTTTAACATGCCAATTCTGTTACTAAAATTGACTATGTATCGGTATATGCTATGTTCACGAAAAACAGATATGCGTAAAAGTCGATATTCGACTGCGATAGTTTCAAAGGTGTTCCATCATTAGATGTGTGATGAAATTTAGCATGGTGCATTGCCATAATGTCCTACAACTACGTATCAAGTTTAGAGTTGGGATTCAATGTTAAGCATGGTAATTCCGTTATTAAAGTTAACTATGTATAGGTACGTTCTATACGCTCCAGCAAAACAGATGTACGCAAAAAGTCGATGTAGAGCCGCGTTAGTTTTAAAGTTGTTCCATTATGAAATGCGTGAGGAAATTTGGTATGCTACATAATCACAATGTCCTACAACTACGTACCAAGTTGCAAGGTGAGGAGTCACATATTAGCTTGGTAATTCTGTTATTAAAGCTGACTATGTATATGTATACGCTACCGAAAACAGATTTAGGCAAAAGTTGCTATAGAACTGCGTTAGTTTTAAAGTTGTTCCATCATGAAATGATTGATGAAATTTGGTATGCTGCATAATCACAATGCCCTGGAGCTCATTTAGATACGTTTTAATGTAGTTTCACGTTCTAGTTGTTTTGATGTAAGGAAAAAATCATTCGATAACTCGATACAACTAGTTAACGCGCGTTGATGTAACTTTCCTCATTTGTATGCATAGCCTACGCGCAATTGGTTACCGAATTTTTCGATTAGTTTATATTCCGTATTTTATTTAAAACTGAAACTGTTAAGTACTACTTAAAGTGTTATAAAATGTGAAAAAGTGTACAAGTAGAATTATTACTATGTCATGGATAAGTAGTTTACAAATTCATACGATTTTTCTTTTTGCGTTCCGGGATAAAATGTAATTTTTCTCTCTTTTTTTATTTTTTTATTTTTTCAATAAAATTAGTATTCATTTTACAAAAAACGTCGTGTAAAGATAAAGTACTTGTACATTTCGTAGTGCTCAAGTATAAGTTTTTAATGTATTAACTTGATAAAATTTTCAGAATAGAGACTTTTGCGTAAAGTCTGTCTTGCATTTAGTTGCCAGCTCTGAAAGAAAGCAAAGTTTGTGGTATTTGCGCAACATCGAAAATCGATAAAGTAGTCTAAAACCTAGATACTTTTTACGTGGAGGGAGTACATAGCGAAGTACATTTTGGAGTACTCAAGTATAGGTTTGGCCTGCTTGCGGTATACTTAATGAATCATTCCTGTGTCATAAACACTTGAGTAGTTGGTGCGTGTAGACAAAAACCTACTTGAGTACATAATTTTTATTTTCCATTAAAATTAGTATTCATTTTACAAAAACGTCGTGTAAAGTTAAAGTACTTGTACATTTCGGAGTACTCAAGTATAGGTTTTGTTAGCTTATTATATGCTCAGTATATTATATGTCGAGAATTGTGGAGCATTTATGCGGGTCTCCGGGGTGCTCTTCATTGAGTGTCCGTGTTGGGCGATAAGTTTAATTCGCAAAATTAGTGTGTTCAAATCAGGCCTGTCGCCAATATAGTGATGTCGCATTAGCCCTAAATACACATAATAGAATATCGAGGAAAAGTATCATCTAACGTATAATGAATGTTATTTATTTCTCGGAAGCAAGTTATTATCAAAACATAGTGGTCAAAATTATCGCAGAGCAATACCGATTTTGCGTAAATTCCGTTATGCGTCTGACTACGTTACTAGGGATTATGTAGTTAGTTAGGAAATTAGGAGTCCTATCTTCCCAATCGGTATGGAACAACATCAAAAGCATCACAAAGCAATATCGACTTTTGCGTGAATTCTGTTATGCGTTTTACTACGGTAGTATGCGCACCTGCTTACAGATGTCCAGACGTGAACTTTCTACTATATTCGCTCCTAACATTATAGCAGCACCCGACGCAGCTTACATTATTACGTTATAAGACGCCGGCGGCGTTTCACTGTCAGTTTAATCACCTTATTCTAGTGACATGAAAAGGACTGAATCGTATGAAATGTGGTCACTTCAAGAATCACGATTTTTCATTAAGTAGTTATGTTTCTAGGCTACTTTTACTTCTATTTCACGGGTTTTCATAGAAATCTGCTTACTTTTATAACTTTATATTTTGTGAAGTAGAGAGTAGTTTAAGGTTATGTTTGTCTAACCTTGGCGAGTGCTATTGTCATACTCGATCACCATCTTCAAATCATGGCTATCTCAATGATGTTGACTAAATTTTCGGCTTCAGAACGTGTTAATTAGACCTAATCGTTTTAACGCTGGGGTTCGCGTACAGGCATCGATAGAGTTTGTATAAATAAAGCCCTGCGAATCGCACGCCTACGGCTATAGTTCGTTCGATTATTTTCACCTTGGGATTCGCGTATATGCTACTAAGCTGTTACGACTTTAGAAAATTCTACAAGACTATTCGGAACGCGCACATGCGAGTGATTTGTTTCCGTAGCTCCGAACTGGAGAATCGCTTGCCTGCGTCTAATGAAAATAAGTCGTAAAATGTGGAGGCTGCAGAGACAGTAACTTGTATACATAAAATCAAGTTTAAAAATATGGACGGATGAGTTATCTCTGACCAATAGAGTAATATAACCGCCTATAGTTTAGTGGGGTATTGCTATAATGTATATCCAAACAATCGTTGCAGACTCTGAATGTTACCTAGGTCCTTATCACAAAAAATCATGCATCAGAAGCGTAGGGGTTCATATTATCAAGTCGCAGCGCTCAAAATCGCATTTTATATTAAGTAATTAGTGATGATGTGTAGAATTTTGATATTAATAATATTATCCGGAGAATATAACCTTACATAGACATCATAGTTTTCGCATTTATGTATAATCTGAATAGGAATTTAAATACATAGTCCTAAATACACATAATAGAAAATCTGTCGATTCTAGCCAAGGTAAGTTTTGACGCAGCAATCATAAGTCGTAAAATGTGGAAACTGCAGAAACCGTAACTTGTACACATAAAATCAAGTTTAAAAAATATGGACGGATGATATTAGTCCTAAATACACATAATACAATATCTGAGAAAAGTATCAAGATGCGGCAATCAATGCAGCGATGATATAGCAATGGATGGATGATGTGGCAATGTAGGCGTGGTAATTAAGGTGACGTGGCCTTCTGTGATTGGTGCGTAACAAAATTGCTTTCCCTCACTACTGGTATATGATTTTGTTTTAATGCTCTATGTGACTAAGTCAGTCAACTGAGAATGAAATTCATATATCTGCTCTTATTGGATTTAGTACTGTACCCAGATATTAATTTTAACATGAATGTTGTCCAAACAAAGCAACTCATATTATATGTCATTTATGTAAAGTTTTGGACCACAACACTAGATAGTATCATCCTTTTATGATACGATGAAGAAATATTGTGACGATTTAATTTTGTAGCTCTCAAATACAAGTTTATTTCGTTATTCATTTCGTTCACAAAGCTTCAAAACATATTTATGTACAAGGAGCTTTCACTCTCAAAAGTGATATACAGTGCCTCCTTCTTCGATTTCCACACGCTGTGCGCTACAGGATATAATACCTAGTTCGAAACGTTTTGTTGAAATAGCAAGCGTGACGGCAGTGTTTCAACGCGAAATTGGCGATCTAAAAGTACGCGCAATTCATTTTACATGAATTATAATAACCCACTACATTCATGAAAACATATGTAGGAAATATCGTCGCGTAGCACGACCAAAAATTTCAAGATTTGACCTGTTTTGCGGAATGTTAATTTGCTCTGAATACTCATTAAAGATATGTCCTACTACTACATCATCCACTGCGAAGCCATTTTTCTTCAGCGCCCCTATATCGCCCCCTGAGCGTTTCCGCCCCCTTCAAAATCGCCAGCGCCCCTGGGGGGGGGCGCTGGAGGCAAGGTTAAGAACCACTGATATAGATGGTCGCAACATCCTTTATTGTAGGGTTACCATATTTCTGTGATACAAATTCCGGACACCCTTTAGCGCCCACTAGTGGATTTAAAAATGAGCTATGACGTCACAGTAGCAAAGCTTTGCTGTTAGACCAGAGGTGGTCACGATCCGGTTCAGGAGTAGGCCTATGTGGCTGTGTGTTGTGTAACCGGGACCGAAAGCACATGTTTTCAGTCCTTTCCCGCCCAAATCAACAATGATTTTGAGCCCACCATAGGGTAATCGATGCAACTTCTGAGGGGGGGTGGCTTGCTATATGAATCTGGTTTCTATGTGCATCATGTCGGTAAATTTTTTGAATGAATTCTGTCAATAATATTGGTTGTTCGCTTGTTCCATATATTACTATAGATAGTTACTATACTCTCCGCCCGCCCGCATGAGTTAGCGGTAGAGCTGGTGGTGGAGGATGATGATGAAAATACAGGGAGCGTAATTGTACATCGTTAAGTCCGATAAGATCGTTTATCAGTCTTATACTAGTGCGCACCACGGAGCTTTATAAACACCCCACATCCAGTGGTTTCCAATCTTTTATGGTCGCAACTCCATCTCCAATTTGAAAATGTTCCGTGGCCCAGATCAAAATTTAACGAGCTGATTACTAGAAGAAGTTAGCACCTTTGCCCGGACTTACTCACGGGCTATATTGGAAGCTGATTACGTTAAACATATTCGCGAACCCCAGAATGAAGGCAAACGACCCCCACGTTTGGAACCACTATCTTTGAATAAAGCATTTAAACGGCCTTAACCATCTCTAGGAATATACCGTTCTCCCATAATTGCGACTACAATTAGGCTTATTCCAGTAAATGAAGGTTGTTTTTATTGATATTTTATTGCAGTTTTTGCGAGGGTGTGGTAGTCTTCATACTAAAATCAACAAATGTGATGGTAAATCGCGCGCAGCGCGAAGAAAAATATCATGCATCAACACAAATATTCCCAAAAATAATGTTTTTATGTTGATTTACGAAAAAATTATGAGCCTACGTCGTCAAATTTTCAAAATTCCGGACATTTGGCATATTTTAGAAATTCCTCCCGGACGCTAGTTTGAACAGTGAAATTCCGGACATGTCCGGGAAATTCCGGACGTATGGCAACCCTACTTTAGTGGTGCCCTCCCTCCTCTGCAGTGAACTCAGCCTTCCACTGGTCTCTGCAGAGCCCTCTGCAGTGAACTCAGCCTTCCACTGGTCTGTGCACAGCTGACGGGTGACCGCTCTTGCCTCTGATAATGTTACGGTCGCGACATCGATACCGGGTCCCAGCGATGGACTTGACGCAGCCCGAGCTAGTAGGTCAGCCTTCTCGTTTCCGTCTATTCCGGTGTGACCTGTATCCAGCAGGCAAATGTTACCATGCCACCCGCGGTGTTTATCTGTGAAAGAATATCAAATGTATGAGATTTCCTTATGCGGCTTACGTGTATGCGGGGCTGACAAGGCCCTTCGGGCCGCAAGGCAGTCGGAAAAGATCACATAGCGTCGATTCGTAGAAATGCGGTGTTGTAATATCCAGATCAGCGCGAAGACTATAGCTTTCAATTCGGCTGAGAATGAGGACGATAGAGTCGGGCAAACCCGACTACAGCAATACGAATATTCTGAGATGTAGTCTTCAGTTTTTGAACCATCAGTAAATATCTGGACGTATCCGTCGTATCTTTCGAAGATAAGTCGATACACCTACATTTGATGTACTGGGGTACGTCCTGTTTCGAGACTAACCTAGATAGGCCAATATCGACGCATGGAATCGGTAAATCCCACGAAGGGCAAGGGGGGTCGAATCGTTCGATCGCCGTGTTTTCAAAACAAGCTGACTTCGTTAGCGTGTTGAAAGTATTGAATCTCGGATTAATAACACGATATATTTCATGCCACGAATCTTCGATAATGTGCCGAGATGAGTGGCTGCTCGCTGGATGACTAAGCAGAAGACATCGGTAGTGAAGCCTTAGGTCCCTATGGCGAATGTACGGATGCCTTTCGCAACAGGATGCTTGCAGTGCGCAAATCGGTGTACTATGCATAGCTCCGCAAATAATTCAAGGCGCCTTGTTTTGGATTTTCTCCACCTTCACCAGGTGGGATTTCGGGGCGAAAGAAGTATGCTGGCATTCCATGATCGATAAGTGATCGTATCATTGTCCTATAGATTATCAGTAGCGAACTCTTGCAAGCGCCCACGAGGTTCCAGTCAGAAGACGCAAAACGTTCAATCTGTTGCTACATTTCTTCACGAGATACTCTATATCAGGGGTGGGCAAACTTTTGAGCTCGCGGGCCGCATTCAACACCTGAATCCATTCGCGGGCCACACTATATAAGATTGGAATTATAAACCAAAACGCAATGTTGGTATTTGATTATATACAGTGAGGACATGGGGATACATGCTTATTTAAAACAATCCAAACAATGCTTTGATGATATCGTACACCCGTCAGAAACAGTGGCGAAATTTCATAGGCTGGTCAGTGGTCAACCTCAATAACCAATTTGTCAAACTATAGAGATGAAAGTCGGTTATCCCGATTCTGCTAACAGAATTGAAATTTAAATCTGTGAGCAGCGATCTGTTCACAGATTTACTAACTCCATGCAGAGAACGAATCTACCGAATACACGCGCGGATCGTTTTCTATAAGCACATCACTGAATAATTAAAACTGGAGTGGCCAATCTGAAATCGCACTCGTGATCTGAATTATGTCAATCTCGTTTAGGATTTCTGTGATGTTTAGCAGTTGAAACCTTTTAAACTGCGGTGGCCTTGAAATCGGACAGTCGATTCAGAAATGAAACATAAAAAATAATATGGAAAGTATTTACCTTAGAGCAGTGGTTCTCAAACTTTTTAAGACACCCCCCCCTCTTATGATGGTAAAAGATTTCGCGCCCCCCTCATCATCATATCACAAAATGCAACGGATAGTTTGTTGGCATGGAAGGTTAAGATTGTCGGTGAGTGATTTTAAAATATAAAATTCAGACTAAGTACAGAGCAACAATTATGAACGGGATGTAAATCGTGCGGGCGCGAATTTTTTTTAGTAGAGATCAGCTTCGCGCCCCTCTTCAGATGCTTTCACGCCCCCAAGGGGATGCGCCCCCGAGTTTGAGAACTATTGTCTTAGAAATATCATGGTGAAATTTACTAAGAAAAAGTTTAATCAAGTCCCTGCATTAATTCGATTTTTAGTACTGATTTTATCAATATTTTTAATTAGTTTCTTTAGACTCGGCTTCCGTTGCGTCTAATGGAACACCCGTAATAACAGCTCTGCTGGCGAACGGCCTTGGTGTAAATTTCGACGTTTCTATTGGGATATCGGTATGCGTCACTGGGTCGCTTGGACTACCGCATGACCACAACTGCGTAACCTGCTTGTGATTGTGACAAGTGATGAGAGAAGTACCGGATTTGTGAAGTGGTTTGATGTTTTGATAATTGGTGATTAACGCGGACAACGCCCTGTTCACCACTCTTGGGTGATAGCGCAGAATAGGCCTTTGTTCTTCGGAAATCACCGCTTTCCGGTCTATGTTATTTTCGTTGTTATCGGAAACGATTCTGGTTTGTGCCGCTGGCGGAGAAACTGTGTTTGTAGGAGGTCGGGAGACACTTCCAGACGTGGGAGAATAAACAATATTTGCATTACATTTGTGGTACTAGTTTTTAATACAGAGTTCTGATCCGCTACTGCATAACTTCAAGCGGAAATTTTGTTCCCACTCTGTTGAAGCCGGTCACCAAGGCAATCGCTAGGCTCGTCACTATCCGATGATATCGGATCGGTTGTGTTACGCTTTACCGGCGCCTTGGTATGTTGTATGCCCTCCATCTACCACGCTGTGGTAGAGAGTGAGCTACCTCTTGAACGCACTATGTATATGGACCTATCAATCCGATTTGTTATGTAACACCTGTATGAATAGCACTGTTGTACACTACACTGCGTACTAGAGTCTAGTAACTAGCCTACAGTACAGCGAAACGATCTCACCGCTGATTCTTCAAGTCGAGCGCAAATCCTGTGCATCAATCAGAGCTACCTTGAGACGTCCTCACTCGACGAAGGTCGGATCGGAATGGATCTCTCGCAGTTACTTTCCTTACTTATAGGAATCATTGATTTTACGATGGAAGCTGTCAAATCTGGTCAATGCGATGCGCTTGAAATCATTTCCAAAGCATGCCTTAAGCATGGTTTTCGGTTCCTGTTGCAAAAGTAAATGTCTGATCACGCCCTTCATTTCGTCCAATGGAATTGTAGAGGTATTTATCGTCAACTATCTGAGCTGAAACAATTCATCCTCATCCTACCAAATATCCCTGACGTGATATTGCTGCAAGAGACTCATGTCATCGATAAGTAAAGACAAATCACTATATTCCGATGGCCTGGCCATTTTTGTGCGAGAGTCTCTCCCCGCGACGGGGATCGAACTTGACTTCCCATCTTGCATTGAAGTGTTATGTATATCCATTGGCTACCTACGCAACGTTTATATGAGCCCTACCGCAGTTTCCGAAGAGAGTGCTTCTGTCTTCTTGGAATCGCAGTCACATCGTTAAATAAAATCTTTGGGGATTTTAATGCCCTCGATTTTTCCTGGAGACAAAGAAATAACATACGGGGTCGCCCCCTGTTTGACGCTTTAGACCACATTCAACAAGTGCAAACACATTGTAATTTCAACAGAACAAGAGGTTTGGCTAAGGTAAGAACAGAGAACAGAAATGGATATTTTGCTATTAAATTACTATATTACTATAGCTTACGACAACGTTAGCTGTAAGCTTCGATCACTTCGTTTGTGGTCAATTAATTTGAGAGAGAACAAAGGGGGCCCAGTGAACCACACCTTCATTGAATGATTACCGGTAGTCGCTCATCAGCGTTTCGCAAACAATCCGAACTTATGGAAGATATAGTTAATTTTACCGACACCGATTAGGCTACTTGACTTGAAATTGACTAGTAAATTTTGCTCCGAGTCTCGAGTCAATCCACATTTCTGATACGCCGAGTCAAGACAAGTCAGGTCATTTGAGTCAAGTCAAGTCATACGAAAAAGGTGACTCGAGTCATCCCAACACTGGATCCCATTCTACTTCATTGGAAAGAGGAAATTGAGAAGCAGTTGGAGGCGGAAGTAAAATTAGGGGTGATTGAAAAAGTGGAGCCGAACACGCCAACGACCTCGTGTCATAGGGCCATATGAGTCCGCATGGCAGATGGCAGCCCAAGGAGAGTTGTTGACTTCCAATCGCTGAACCGCTTATGCTCTGGGGACACACACCATGTTGTGCCTTCTTTCAAACAAGCACGCTCGATACCTCCTAACACTTACAGGTCTGTCACAGACGCCTGGAATGGTCATAGCTCCGTGCCCGTGCGTGAAGAGGATATATGTGAGCAATATGAGCATGTAGTATTTTCGTTGTCGGTAAACAGTTAACTGGGTCTGAATGCTACAATTGCAATAAAATGACACGATGATGCGTGTATCGTCAGGATGATTATGCTGCATGCCTCGCAGTCGGGCAGTAGCGAATCACATATTTGGCCACATCCGGAAGATAAGCGATGATAAGACAAAATAACACTCGCTCTGCAGGATAGTTCGTGTTATTTCAACTCCCATGCCTAGCAGCTTAACTTGATCATGAAAATACATAACCCAATTTACCCTAGTTATTTTTAACATCTTTTGGAAACTTTTGTAAACGTTTGAAAGCCGTGTCAAACCTCAAACGCTAACTGTTTGCGGGGTAGACACCTTCTGACATTCATCACTGAGATCGTGACATTCATCACCGAGATCGGGAGATATCGGTATAGAGCAGGGGTGGGCAAACTACGGCCCGCGGGCCGCATGCGTCCCGCGAGAGTCAAAAGAAACTTTTATTGATAAAATGTGTACCAAAAATCGAATTAATGCAGGGACTTGATTAAACTTTTTCTTAGTATATTTCACCATGATGGTTCTCAAACTGGGCGGCACGCCCTACTTGGGGGCGTGAAAGCATCTGAAGGGGGGCGCAAAGCTGGGCTAAACTGAAAAAAAAATTCGCGCTCGCCGCGATTTACATCAAATTCATAATTGTTGCTCTGTGTTTAGTCTGAATTTCATATTTCAAAATATCTCATCCACTGTTGTAACCTCCCATCCCATTGAACTATCCGTTAGGTCTGCTAGCATCCTGGTTGCGTATTGTGATGTGACGATAAGGGGGCGCGAAATCTTTCACCATCATAAGGAGGAAGGGCGTGTCTTTAAAAATGGGGAACCACTGTTCTAAGGTAAATAATTCATATGTTCTTCTATGTTTAATTTCTGGCGCGACAGCTCGATCTCAAGACCCACGCAGTTTGAAAGGTTTCAACTGCTAAACATCACAGAAATCCTAAACGAGATTGACATAATTCGGAACACGAGTGAGATTTCAAATTGGCCACTCCAGTTTTAATTATTTCGATGATGTGCTTATAAAAACGATTCGCGAGTGTTTTAAGTAGGTTCGTTCTCTGTATGCGTAGAACTGGGGCATTAATATATTATATCAGAAGCGTGTTTGAAGCTAATATGGTTATGATGCTGTGAGCATTGTGTGTCATGGAACTGAACCAAAACTGGAATTAGTAAATCTATGAGCAGATCGCTTCTCACAGATTTAAATTTCGACAATAAGCCCATTTACATGGCCGTTTGGGTCAGCTTCGAAGCTGACCCGTCAATCCGACTCTCTCGTTTTTGAAAAAGAGAAAAAGGCAGACGGCTTCAATCCGTCTTGAGCTCAATCCGTTCCGCAGAGTCGCTTGGAGACGACTTGAACAGTACCGGTACTTGAAAACGAATCCAGACTACAGCAACATACCAACATTTCATGTTCATATTTCACGAAACCGGCACGTATTTCAAATGGGTGAATATGAAAGCTCTATCAATACATGATACTGCTTTTATAATATGCACGTGGTCTTATTTGTTCAGCGTTACAACTTATGAAGCGAGTACAGCCAACAATATAACTTGCACAACTCACAATCAGAAAGAATATAAACACGGCGTATTTGGTCATTCTAGAATTGTATTGAAGGTATTTCTGGATATCTCAACTGCCGTAGCATATTCCCGAGCTGAATCCCACAGTGCTGTGTATCACTCGAGCTGCGATAAACATGACCATGTAAACTCGATCACTTTGGCAAGCCGTCTCATGACGTCGCTCCAAGACGACTTGGCTTCAAGACGACTTGACCATGTAAATGGGCTTATTGTTCTAAGAATCGGGACGTCCATCTCTATAGTTTTGACAAATTGCTCGAGGTCGACCAGCCAATGAAATCTCGCCACTATGTTTCTGAAGCGTGTGCGATATCATCAAAGCAATGTTTGTTTTGTTTTAAATAAGCACATATATTATCTCCGTGTCCTCACTATGTAATCAAATACCAATATTTCGTTTTGGTTTATAATCCCAATTATATATAGTGCGGGCCCGCGAATGGATTCAGATGTTCAATGTGGCTCGGAACTCAAAAGTTTGCCCACCCCTGGTATAGAGTGACCCCGCAAGGATACCTGGCCAGTGGCGACGGGTACGCTTACCACTACGACAGCATCATTGCCGACACACCACGCAAAACCAAGTGCGTGGACGACACGGTCATCTGGGACGATGACCTTGTCACACACTGGTGGTGAATGATTGAATATCCAGAATTGATGGGCCGTGAAGGTATCATCTCAAACGCCGGGAATTTACAGTTCTGCCGCAAACACGTCGAATTTCGAAATTACTGCTGAAAATATTCGCCCTCTGCCCAAATATTTAGAAGCAATGCAGTGCTTCCCACGGCCAACGAAAATAGCAGATATCCGTGCATGTTATCGCATTGTAGCGACCCCGTTACGGCGTATACCGGTAGCAATAACGGGAATCGCGGGTGTGTTACTGGGCTCGGGACCTCGTCTCTTTGCGACTGCCGCCTGATCAAACGACACTTGCAATCACGGCACAACCAACAACACAAACACCACAAGTCTATGCGGTATAAGATTATATTAATACGACACAAGACACTCATGATAAACGATACTCACGGACACATATAACGCAACCAAGACGATCTATAGGCTAACTCCTATACAATACACACTGCCCAACGCACAGGAAACTATAACAAATCTCCACACAAGCCTCACGCACACATAGCCTACCCATCAGCCTACCTAGCCAAGCAGCAGCCTTGTCACAAGCGAGTACGAACTACCAACGGGGCAACATCACTCCCTAGGTGCTCGCGCAGCACCGTCAGTGACTAGGCCGTGCCCCAGCCTATCCGCGCAGAGATTCCGACCGGTACGTCCAACTCAAGCCCGCCAATACAAGACCAACTACCTACTTCACGCCCTAACTGCCTAATACCACCACTACTTCACGCTGCTGCCCCAAACTACTAATACTTCACGCTACCAAACACAGAGACATACTCACTCGCATCCATCTTCAGCCACGCTCTCAGCCAACTCTCTACTCAACATCACTCAACACGCGGTCTCCAGCCATACCACGCGCAACAATATTCCAAACGGAAAATACAGAACATTCTGGAAACCTCGGGTTTCCACACTACCCCGGCCTATTTTGATTGAGATTTTCTCAAACAAAATCGAAATCACTATTGCCCAATTCCAAAACAGTACGCTCAAGTCCACAAACAGCTTACAATAACATGAATACGCTTGGCCTCACAGACTGCTCCTCGACATCAAAGTCCGCCGCACTAGTTCCGACTGCATTCCACAGCTTGCCATGGCCACCGTCCAAGCTGCCCTCGGGTGAATGCGAATCCACCATCAACTAATCACGGTTCCCGGAAGGAGACGCCTGATTCTCTGCCGCCGACACACACTGACGAACTTGTCACTTCATCAGTTCCTGAGCCAACCCTGCGCTTCGACACGGCCCACGCCAGGGCTATCAGTTACGACCCGATGCTCCGCTTGACCAGCAATCCAGCATACACATTTATTGAAGCTTCCGCAATCCGCAATCAACGTCACTCGCCCAGTTATCTTCAGCCATCCGCCTCTATACTGCACTCCGCCAGCACATAACCCCAGGCTCTGTAACATCTTCAGTTCAAGTGCACGCACATGCACTGCAGGCACTGGTTACAATTTCTTCACAGCCAATCCACTCACTATAATTGGCCTCCGCTTCGTACTTCGTAGTAGCCAAACCAGTACGAACGCTCGTTCCCATTGTTCACGTCATAAAGAATCCACAGAACACTCGGCCACCGCAGACACAATAACAAATAGCTATTCCAAACGTTCCGCCCAAAAAAGCTTCATCTCTCAAATACGAATATACGATATACCGGCACTCGATAGTCGACATATTATATGCATGCACAGCAGCGGCAATCACAAAGATAAACAAGGTCCTGGCGTGCTCGCCAAAATTTGTAGCGACCCCGTTACGGCGTATACCGGTAGCAATAACGGGAATCGCGGGTGTGTTACTGGGCTCGGGACCTCGTCTCTTTGCGACTGCCGCCTGATCAAACGACACTTGCAATCACGGCACAACCAACAACACAAACACCACAAGTCTATGCGGTATAAGATTATATTAATACGACACAAGACACTCATGATAAACGATACTCACGGACACATATAACGCAACCAAGACGATCTATAGGCTAACTCCTATACAATACACACTGCCCAACGCACAGGAAACTATAACAAATCTCCACACAAGCCTCACGCACACATAGCCTACCCATCAGCCTACCTAGCCAAGCAGCAGCCTTGTCACAAGCGAGTACGAACTACCAACGGGGCAACATCACTCCCTAGGTGCTCGCGCAGCACCGTCAGTGACTAGGCCGTGCCCCAGCCTATCCGCGCAGAGATTCCGACCGGTACGTCCAACTCAAGCCCGCCAATACAAGACCAACTACCTACTTCACGCCCTAACTGCCTAATACCACCACTACTTCACGCTGCTGCCCCAAACTACTAATACTTCACGCTACCAAACACAGAGACATACTCACTCGCATCCATCTTCAGCCACGCTCTCAGCCAACTCTCTACTCAACATCACTCAACACGCGGTCTCCAGCCATACCACGCGCAACAATATTCCAAACGGAAAATACAGAACATTCTGGAAACCTCGGGTTTCCACAGCATTATCGCCGGCTTTCTGCCATTATGGCACCATTCACACCGTTACTAAGCACCAAAACTCCATTTTGCTGGACTTCAGAACTCGATGACGCATTCGCCAACTCAAAGTTCGAGCTCATCAACGCTATCAAAGACGGGGTAGGCTACGGATCTTTGACCCCCATAGAAGAACGTGCTTGACCTCGAACTGGTCGAAGTCCGGCATTGGCTACTGGCTGCTACAGCAGCACTGCAACTGCGTCTCCTTAACTCCTGACTGTTGCGACCATGGGTGGAAAATTACTCTTGCTGGTTCAAGGTTCCTTCGGTCCACCGAACAACGTTATGCTCCTGTATAGGGCGAGGCGCTTGCAGTAGCATTGGAAGATACGAAGCTCTTCACCCTATGTGACGACCTCATCGTCTGCACTGACCACAAACCTTTAGTGAAAATCTTTGGGGACCGCTCCCTTGATGAAATTACTAACGCACGGATTTTTCGTCTGAAGCAGCACACATTGTCATGGCGCTTCCGTGTCGTCTATGTTCCTGGCAAACTCATTCCTGCATCTGATGCATTCTCCATGTACCCTGCTCCTTCCGACGCAACTCCAGCGGATGACATACCATTGGACCACTGCGACAGTATAGTACAGTGGTTTCCAACCTCTTTCGTCTCGTGGACCCTTGGCCGATATTTGAGTCTAAATTCCCCACTATGAAAAAGGGGCCCGCTGACTAAAAATGGTGCTTTTAACGCACAACCATTTGTTGACTGATCAATATATGCCCAGATATATTCAGATATGCATGCCCAAACTATGTCGAATGCGGACTGCATCACACTTTGGTAAAGTACCGCGGGATACCTCCACATCAATTACACTGGTCGACATGATTTTTGTTTTTTTTTGGCCAGGGTGATAGTGATAGTGAATACATTCGCTTCTTTGCCTCCGAACACTCTTTAGTCTATTGTGTCGAGGTTTAAGGTCTCATAGAGACATTGGCATCTGTCAATTGCGCCATTTTATTTATGCATCAAGCCTAAAATCTGTTTTGTCGCATAATACAAATCAATGTGCTTCTATCCCTGTAGGTAGATGGCAGTGTTGGAATCAAGTCACTATTACCTTCGAGTCACGAGTCATCTCGAGTCATTGCACATTTTGACTCGAGTCAAGTCAAGTCAATCGATTTTCAAAGGTGACTCGAGTCAAGTCAAGTCAAGTCAAGTCAAGTGAAGTCACGAGTCAAGTCACGATTCAAGTCAAATCGAAATTTCGAAGTAAGAGGGATGATGCAAAGTCATTACATTTTGCTAAATAGGTGAAGGACAGACGAAGTGGCCTTTATCTTGAATCAAATAACGAATATAAAGTTAAATATACACGCAAAAAGGTATTGAACTGCTAATAAAATACTTGAGTGACTATATAGTTTCATGCTACAGTCTGCTATTATGAGGAGCAGCCAATATAGAGGATCGAATACGAAGCCTCGAGAAGTTGAGCAAATTTATGTGGTACAATACACTACCATCGCGCCAAAACATTCATGAGAATATAAACGCATAAACTATATTCGTCTGATTTAAATCATACACGAGTGTTGATAAAGGTAAGCACTGCGCAATGTAAGAACTGAGCTGTATAAGAAACAAGGATACGTTGCTATTAGATTTCTACTGCTACTACGACAACGTAAACTGTGATCGTTGCGTTTGCGGTCAATTTATTTGTGATGTAACAATGGAGGATCAGTGAAACGTACAAGCAGTGAATGACTGGTTGCTCTCACAAGTGACACCGGCGTATCGCGAACAAACCAAACGTACACAAGATAGGTTGATTTAATCGACATCGTTTACTTAATGACTTGAAATTGACTCGTATATTTTGCTCCGAGTCACGAGTCAAACCACATTTCTGAGGCGCCGAGTCAAGTCAAGTCAAGTCATAAGAAAAAGTTGACTCGAGTCATCCCAACACTGGTAGATGGTACAACTGGCATCAAGGGGTCTTACGAGAATATGAAACTTTTGATTTCAAATTTGGAATATAGTACTCAAACTACCCAAACGTATAAAGTTTCAGTTGATTTTGAATTCATAAATATGCTACTGGTTCAACTGCCTAGAACAGTGGTTCCCAACGTGGGTGATATCGCCCCCCAGGGGGCGATTTGGCGGTCTAGGGGGGCGAAAATAACGAAGGGCGCGATAGGGGGCGAAAACAACAGAGGGGGCGATAGGGGGCGATGGCGCGTTAAAACGGCTATATTGGAATCAGGACCGTAACTGCCGCACCCAAAACCCTCAATTGGGGGACCGAACTCGAAGGGGGCCCAAAATTATTTCGTGAATTAACATAAATTATAGAGTATTTTATTAGAAATTCATGCAACCATTTTAAAAAATTTTAGTACTGCGCGCGATTTAATATTGTCATATATCTTGATTTCGGGGTACCCTTATCCCAACAAAAATACGCATGATTTAAGGAAATGGAGACTTCGGCGTCGGCCATTACTGCGCCGCGACGCACCAATGCATATGAAGTTATAGGCCATGTAACATGCAACTCCGAGAAGTGTGCCAGAACGATCAGCAGCGAAAAGACCTTGGACGAGAAGGAATGCCCTGATCTGAACCAGGGTTGTAACCAAGTCACATGGTTCCGAGTCACGAGTCAATCTGACTTTTGTGGTTTTGACTCGAGTCGAGTCGAGTCATTTTCAATTCATCACTGACTCGAGTCCGAGTCCAAGTCACCGTTTTAAGGGTCAAGTCCGAGTCATAGTGTTATGACTCGAGTCGAGTCCAAGTCACAGTATTGAAGTCATGTTCAACTTATGTTTTCAATCCTGCTTGGGTGATATCGAATTCCTTGCTTGCCAAACATGCTTATTTTGTCCCTATCATAGTCTTGGCACAAGTTTATTTAGTTAGGCAGATAACAGGCAGTTCCTGGCCTCATATACCGATGCTACAGATAGACGAGACAGGCCGCCAATAAGATAACGTTACTAATCTTAGAACTTTAAATCAAATATCTGTCTTGTCAGTCTCATATTTCACAAATAAAAGCATTCAGTTTTTATTACGAGCACATCGACGACCGCTCACGAATATCTTATAGAGAATAAACGAGTTCACGTCTACATACTATCTGATAGCGAACCTACGAATTCACGTCATCAGCCAGATACAAGCTGGTAAAGAATCAACAGATAAACGCATATGTAGAGGTACAGTTCAAGATATCCCTGAGTTTTGCTTTCACATCATATCAGGTGGTTGACCAGAAAAAAGGTCAACTTTCCTGCTCAGCTGCCGAAATAGTCGCCGGAGCGTTACTTTAGTGCTGATTTACTGTTGTCTTAGTCGAATTTGCCCTACATTTACCAACAAAATTCCCAAAAATGAGGACAGAAACTCAAAAAAGAGGCTATTTCTTAAAATTGTTAGATTATCTAAAAGAACTTAAATTTGGCTTAATTCCAACCAGTAGAAAGCAATGCTAAGAGAAAATATTTTGGATTAATTACAAATAGAGACTTTCTAAAAATACACGCTACCTCATGATATTGTTAGATTGTGTAAAAATATGATTCATAGAAAATTTGGCTCAATTCCAACTAGAAGAAGCGGAGTTATTAGAGTGGAATATTTTGGATATGAAAAAAATAGTCGACTTACTGCTAGTATGTAATTATATTATATGAAATCATTTCTTACTAAAAATACTCCATGTATTTTCAAATCCAAAATTTTCTCCTCTCATTTCATTGATTCCACTTTTTCAAATTAGGCCTGATTCAGTGTTCTTTTTATGCAACGTAGCAATTTTATCAAGTAGCCACCAAGTAGAATAAAAAAGAAGGTATTTTTGATCGGCCCTATTGTACAAACATCACACAACATTAGCCATTCATTATTATCACGTGCACAATGCACACACCTAACAAAACGTCAAACGGACGGATGGTATTGTGTGTTTTCACAGACAGCAGATCAAATCAGTGAGTTACACTTGAAAAATACAAAAGTGGAAAGGAGATTCTCATATATGTTGAGGCGGCATGGCCTTAGAACAGGGCTGGCCAACCTTTTCGGATAAAGGGCCACATTCGATTGACGAGCTTTTGCGCGGGCCACTATCCGGGCGAAGCGCGCAAATTTCTTGAAGGTAATAGGTCAATAATATTGTCAATTTACTATATTGTGGGCCTGCTGTATCTCGCTGGGCTACGTTTGCGAGGACTGGGCTATGCGGCGCATGGACATATCGATATCGAAAGCTGTGACCAACATGCGTCAATCATTCCGTGCCTAGGTTTCACGGTGGACGGTCTTACTGCGAGCGCAAACGCAAGGTCGCATATGTTGAACGACACTTTTGTCTCGTAATCGCGAATATAGTTAGACTCAATCTGATAAATTAGGTGTTCTTCCATTTTCACAAAAGGGCAACAATATTAAAAACAAGAAATCGAGTGACAACATACTGCGCTAAGCCTGAGAAAATGTTTACCTCTGATAAATCTATCGCAAATTATTCTGCTTTATTGTAGTGTACGAAGATGTACCAATATGTGAATGGCTGATGGATCTGTCAATGCGTCGGAACTGATATTTTAGTCATCACATCTCAAGTATTGCGGCCAGACTAATCAAATTTTTGGTTGGCCTTGCAAGCTCAAAATCTAAACACTCCATTTTTTGATGATATTGGAAATTTTGGAAATTACCTCGCGGGCCACTCAAAACCTTCTCGCGGGCCACATGTGGCCCGCGCGCCACCGGTTGGCCGGGCCTGCCTTAGAATAATCCACATCCACTGGATACACGTTCCTCTGGCGCATTAGATGCAGGAATTTTGAACCACACTGAAGAGCATTAGAAACTCATCCATTCTAGTCGGCCAAAAATGCAAAGAATCATCGCCTTCATATCTACACATGAGCTTATCAGTCTCTTCCAAGTAGGCTACTTGACCATCTGAGTCATTTCTTTGGCGCTAATGTGACTTTGCTTCGATTGTTTGCTTGTATAATTGAAATGTCTTGAGTACTTTGATGGCGGAGGATCTATTACCTCTTCATCACTGGATGATTTTGCACAATGCATTGCTCTTTGCTACTATGTACCATTGTCTTTTGCTTTTACGGCGGCGCATATCTGATATCAGACGAGTACAACGAAAGCAGTGGTGACAAATAGCGATGTCGACAGAATTCGTCACATGCGTTGATCTAACCATTGTGATTCGCAACTTTCTTCACCTTCAAGTCATATAAAATAAGCCGAGTCAATGACTTGAGTCGAGTCATGCGTAATGACTCGAGTACAAGTCGAGTCAATCAAAATATTGACTCGAGTCGAGTCGAGTCATTTTCCCATTTCAAGAAAATGACTCGAGTCAAGTCGAGTCACAAAAAAATCGTGACTCGAGTCATTACAACCCTGATCTGAACCCTACAAGACCAATGCCACCCCGCAGGGAAAATTATATGCCACTAAGGAAAAACCCATTTGAAACAATATGCGTATTTTAGTTTGGTACGTGTTGGTGATATCCGTATCTCTTGACATATAGCAGATATAGGAGGTCACAAAATAGCATCATGTAACGAAGTCAATATAACAAAGTGTCCACCCGAAGATGCTTAATTAATATTTAGGGTTACTACCTTTTCCAACACACCACACTCAGCTCTACCGATAAATGTGATTACTTGAGCAGAGAGAGGATAAAAAATTGATGGAAATATATATGCAATTCCCGACCATATTGACCGATTCAAACATGAATTATATAAATTTGTCGCGATTCGCGCGTTCAGGCGAAGTACGGTGACTCACCAGACAGTACATGAAATAGGGTATAGCTGATATTTAACGACAAAAAGCCCACTTGTGGAGAGGGGCTAGGGTTTGGTTTATCACCCTATCGGGCCCAAGACCAACGTTTTTTTTTGGGGGGTGGGGCTGACGAAGTGCTGTTACGGTCCTGATGGGAGTCAAGTCGGGGAAATGACCTTTTTTAGTCAATTCACGAACATTTAGGGGTAGAAGTGTGATTTCGAGGTAGAGCCGAAATGTTGACCTCTTTCTATTAGTCAACTCGCCGTTGATCCCAGATTGTATGTCCATTTTTCGGTTCCCAATATTTGGGGGGGGGGCGATGATCGGCATGGAGCTTCAAAAGGGGGCGATGAGACGAAAAAGGTTGGGAACCACTGGTCTAGAACTCTAGAACTACAAGACATCCTTGTTTTATGTGTGAATTAAACGTGAGTGGCCGACGAGGAAGTATCTTACACCAGGCTTTAAAATGTTTCAGAGCCTGCTCTTATCGACAGATCTAATGTTGTATTTCCAACATAATATATTAAACTGGATCTCATGAAAAAGTTTTTAAAAGCTCTGATCAAAGAGAGTGCATGTTCTAAATGCATTCGCGAAAGGTTTCCTAACTTCAGTAAATAAAATAGAGGGTGTATTTGTAGGACCTCAAATCCGAACACTCACCAAAGCCCCCTATTTCTTGTTAGGAAGGCGGATTTAGAAAAAAATACATGACTCTCTTTCATTGAATTTGCGTCTAAATTTCTTGGAAATACTAAGGATCCTGATTATTTGGAGGGTTTATTTAGTTTAAAATAATAACACCTAAAATCCAATAAAGTAAGTTGAGAGCTTTGTAGGATGTGTTTTGTATCATATTCGATTTTTGCGAAAAATTGTGACGTGATGACTGAAGTTACGTCCCCGACACGGTTGAGCACATAATACTCTTGCATTGCGCAAAATATGACTTTCACAGAACATTTTTGCCGACGCATGCACCACGCTCAATATACCGCTTACTTTGACCAATTTACTTACTCTGCCGCAATTATTTACCCAGGTCGCCGAGTTTATTATTGCATTGCATGTAACTTGTATATATAGTTTGAAAGTTATTATAAACCTTGCACGAATATTCGATCCTTGATAACATATTTTGTCCGTGTTGCACAAGGCCGGAAACGGCGACACGCGCCACTTAAAACTCGTCATTAATAATAATATTAATAATAACTTCACTGTTAACTTCACAGCCCCATGTAGTCGAGCTTTCGTGAACCTGGCTATCCATCTCTGGCCTGACACCGGCAAGCGAAGGGATAATTTTCGCAGCACAAGACCAATCGCTTCCTACAAAATACTTTCGCAAAAGAATTCTGAAGCAAAACACCGACGGCAAAAATGCAGAATGTGCCACAACCAAAATGAAACTGTAGCACAGGGGTCACCAACACGCGGCCCGCGAGATCATGTTTTGCGGCCCGCGGCCTGATTTGGAAAAAATTCGAAGAACGCTTAGTGAAGCATTTTGAAATGCTGAAATTGATATTTTTGTTGTTGTTCAAAGTAAGCCAATCTACTGTGCCAATATCACTATTCCCCACTAGCTGATATACGGCTTCGGCATGATAATATCATTCCATGGAGGAAGAATTAGCTGGTATGAATGGGCATATTGCCTTGACGTGCAATGGTCCACCACTGCCGGGACCTAGACCCGTGAAAAACGACTTCGGGCTCTCCAAAAGACCATGCTTTACGAGGAGATCGTTTTCCGGCAAGTAGACTACCGTGTCTAGCTAACCCAAATATCGATTCTTTAATCCAGGGGTGGCCAATCTGTGACAGTAAAAGGAAAATTATGCGGCTGCCGACATTTAATTCAATTAGGATGTGTTGGCGGCCGTCAATATGCAACTTGAATTTACGAATTGACTCTCGACAAATCTGATGGGAGGTCAAGAAATACCTGCATGCAACAAAGGGGACTAATAAGAATTGACCCAACCAAAGATGCAGCACAGCATTAATAACTTCCCTAAGTTTTCGAAGACAACCCCTGCATCAGCTCTAGCGGTGAATCAGATCACATTGGCCGAAAAAGGATAAATATTTGATAGTGATATATGAAACTATACCAATATTTAATGACGAAATTTACTCATGAACTAGAAAAATTTTTCGCGCTTCGCGTGACTACATATCTAATCCGTGTCATTCTTTTTATTATGACGATTTCGGTGCGCACAGTAAGTCGATATGCGTAAATATATTAGTCCGGAGTGTACCGGCGATGGACATGGACTGAACAGTCTAACGTGGGTCTTTTCCATTTGGCCCCTGTTAGTTCACTACGAATATGCACCGGAATGCGGCCGCAGGCTATTTGAGTAATTGAAATGCGGCCGTGAATAGGAAATAGGTTCCCCACCCCTGTTTTATTTGCGCTGCAGAGTGTTGTCAGGTATCGTGCACAGCTCATAGTTCAAAATATGATGAAATTGCTGATCTTGATATTTTTTGTTGGATTTGTGTTTGTTCAATAAAATATTATTTCTTTTGTGGAGACTATGCCCGTCGCCCATGCTAGAGAGCACAGCATTGCACTAACGTAGAGTTATCAGACGTGGTCGTTAAACTGCGTTGCCTACATTAATCTCGATATTGATGTCATGCGGCCTGCGGCCTCTAGAAATTTTGAAAAGTGGCCCGCGACCCATTTTGAGTTGGCGACCCCTGCTGTAGCACATCTCATTTCCGGCTGTGGTGCACTTGCAGCTAGCGAATACACAAGGAGACACAATAGAATTGGTCACTACATCAGAGGTGGTCAAAGTAGTCAATAAAGCTACTCAAGTAGAAGTAGAAGTAACGACGAAAAAATTTACTCAAGTACGAGTAGAAGTACTTCATCCACAAACAACCTAAAACTACTTGAAGTAGAAGTAAAATTGACCGACTTTAAGTCTACTCAAGTAAGTAAGTAGTTTTGAAAACATTCCTATAATTCGTTCACATGGACAGGTGCAAATTGAACTATGCGAAAGGTGTCGATTCATATTGATGCATACCAAGAGGTATCCAATTTTCGACAACATAAGCATTCGTCCGCATCATGGGATAAAAATGAGAGTATTGATATGGAAATGCGATATTAATTCTCTGTTTTCTCGAACAGCACGTTTCAGAAAATATCATGGTAAGGCGCCCTCACCCATATTATAAGGCTCGTAGTTTAGTCGTGGAGCAATACGGTTAAGTTGTACTGTGTAAATACTTTGCGCGATTAGTAAACGTTAATAAAAAAAATATGGTGAACCGAAAAAATGCCATATTGTGTAGTTTTATTTCCGGAAATTAACGGCATTACAACACTTGCTTTTATACTTCAACATGTATGTTATCCAATCAAAAGAACTGATATTGATTAGAACTCAAAGTATATGATACTGGGAATTGAAAGTGAATTATAAATACTACTTCTAAGAAAAGTCTTTTGTCCAGAAAGTTTCAAACGTGGTGACGTGGTATGGTAAAACTGCTCTAAAACTAAAAAAGATTCAGAGTCCACTTTTTCAGATTAGGACACGCCATGGACATGCTGGATTACGATATGATAAGTAAATGCTAGTTTGCGAAACATCAGTTTCAAACGTTCTGATGATCCATATATACTGTGATGAAATATTTCATATGGGCGAAGAGAGACAATGTGGTGTGAACGGAGCCACGCCAACCCGCTACCTAAATTATATTCAACGATACTTTCGTGTAATCATACTGGTATCACCGTATCCACTGCTCGCGAAGCTCGACGAAAATTCTGAGCTTTACTCAACTTTTATGAAAATTTAATGTTTATACTCCGTGAAAACAGCCCCGAAAATCCTCAGGCTATCTTCCTGAATGAAGGATTGAACTACTTCTACTTGACAAAATGAAAATAGCGAAAACTAAGTAAGTAGATCACAAAATATTACCAAGTTGAAGTAGAAGTAGCGAAAATCAGATCTACCTGAGTAAGTACCAGAAGTAGAGGAAAAATAATTAAGTACTTCGAAAAAGTAGAAGTACTTCGTTACTGACCACCTCTGCACTACATTCATCTTCAATTATGCAAACATTTTGACATCACCACTTCGACAAAAATGGTACGATTACAGCCCAGCACCAGTGACAGAAAACGACCAACTAAAAATTCTGTGGAATGTACCAGTTATAACTGACCGCGAAATCAAGAGCAATCGCCCGGATATGATCATCAAACTATAAAAGAAAAGAGAATGCTTATTCATTGAACATTGAACTGACTGTCTCAGCTGATCAAAACATACTACAAAAAGAATCAGTCACAACATACTACAAAAAGAATCAGAAAAACAATCCAAATACGCAGACCTCAAAGTGGAATGGGACAAAATGTGACGATGCAAAATAAATTTAATGCTCGGCAAGCCGGTCCAAAATTACCGTCAAATTGCCTTTAACCAAATGGGAAATGTGACTTGGACCAATCTCACTGAACCGTGAGATTTGCTTGTGTCCACACCATATAGGACACTATGCTGCAAGCCTGCATCATTTCGTAATAGAATACAAGCTATCTTAGATTGAAGCGAGCCGTTGTTGTCCCGTATGTCAACACCATTCACAAAATTTTCCTTTGCGTTTGCTACAAACATATAAAAATGATGCATGCCACATCGACGTTTTTGATTAATGCGAATATCGCATCATTTTCTTTCTTTTGTTACCCAGCCTCTTGAATATGGAGATATTTTTCGGCTGTCAGAGACGCCACAGATACGTTAAATTTGTTGAGTGCTGTGCGAAGATACCATAGATATTTTATCGTCAAAAGACCCTGAGGTATAACAGCAGCCGACTATATGTGGGCTCAGTATAAATTTTGTCTCCATAGAAAATCCAATACGCGATTTCCCAAAATGATGTGCGGCTACGCAGCAACCATTTTCATTCAACTATAGTTACGCTGCTAAAAAGAAGCCATGACTTTACGTGCGACTCCACTTCCGTTCCATTCCAAATTGCGGCTCATACTCGGATTAACGATATACGATACAATTGTTTGTGAAGTATCCTATAGTGAGCCCGACACCAACCCTGACAATTATACGAAACGCTTTGTGACTCAGACTGTCTATCAAACAACCGTCACTGACCACTGTCCTCCATACAAGATGCAATTGGCTATTTTCCCAGTTTATGAACCGGGAAAATGTTCCGCGACTCTAACTTGCGACTTGCACGTTTCAATTGCACAAGTCCGACTGTTACACACGACCCACTCTTGTCTGAATTTGCGAATTCAATCCACGCCGCGATTCTTTCTAATTCATTTACGAAATTCTCATTCGTACTCTCACCTACACCTCCATTAGGGTTGTTCAGAATTGGTCAACTTTCAAAAAGTCGTGGTTTTCTGTCCGTTTCCCATGCCCTATGCCAGTGGTTCTCAACCTTCTTGTCGTCGCGGACCCCTTTTAGACCGTCACGGACCCCCTTAAGTTTCAGTTGAAATTTAGCTCAATTATCATGTTACCGTCATCTGTCTTGTGCAAATATTATCTACAGGCTAGTGATAAACAGGAACAAGATTACTTTTCGTGGAAATAACATCATACTATAGGTGTAAAAACTCGGTATAAGTACGCAGTCGTGTCTTGGAAATCCGCGCCTTCGATTTGATATAAACGATTGCCCAAATCTCGTTCCATAAAGATAGGCGGTGCCGAATGTAATATGAACGCGTAACGCTTTCGACGCCACCTTTGGGTATGATCGCAGCATATATAGCACCAAAATGAGAAACTGAAATTTAATGTTTGTTTGTTTGTAGTATTCATGGTATTTGTCGACTACAATGGTCATTTACACCAGGCCGATATTCTTCATTTTTGCTCCGCAACTGCCAACTTTCAGCACGACCCACTTCTAACAGGCTTTTTGTAAGACACCGCTTATGCGGGTCGCGTGGCGAAGAGGAGCCTAGATAAACCTCCAACACGTTGGTAGGAATTCTGGAGTCGACCTCGGTCGGACTCGAACCCGCAGGTGTTGCAGCCGTGGATTTTACCACTACGTTATGTAGCAGCTCAGCTTGAATTTATACTAAATAGTGGTAATGTATATTAGCCTGCATATGAAAATGGATTCCGTAACGAGGTTTCAATCCCGTTACTGGGCTGTATTAGGAATATAAACTTCAGGAATTTCTATTTTAAACTACTGTTCATTAATTTGCTGACAATGACAACTTCAAATCCATGTGGATTTGCAGACATTTCGTAGTCACCCTGATTGACCTTACTTCTGCAACTTGCTATTTTCTTCGACAACCTCCATCAAAACACCCATCAACGACGATATGTTTGTATCAGTAGGCTATTGGGACTTTGACTTTGACTATGCGTTTGTGGGATATTTCATCTCAGACGGCCATGCTGGTAATATGAGTCCGGTTTTAGTTTTAGCGGGTATGAACCGAAACTGCATCATGGTCGTGATCTCCTTATAATTAAAAATCAGGTTATATATCATTTTTCAAATTTAGAGGCTTCGCTAACCTACCGAAAATGCTTCACGGACCCCCGGTTGAGAACCAGAGTTGGATCAATTACATTATTTCAGTTCAATTACAATTACAATTACAATTACTTTCATGCATGTTTCAATTACATTACAATTCCAATTACTCCATGCTAAAAATATCAAATTACAATTACAATTACAATTACTCCTTGCATGCTTCAATTACATTACAATTACAATTACAATTGCTGCTGTTGAACATGTAATTGAATAATGATAAATTCAACCGTGCTCCTTGACAACCGTGGCGTCGTAATTAACAACAATTCAAGTATTCATGTTTCATTCATGATACGCAAATACCCGGTAATTAATAAAAGAAAAACGTTTTCGAACTATTCCAGTATGCAGTATGTCGTTGAAAAAAGTATTATAATCATGCACGGGTTGGATTTGCGTATATAGTAAAGAAATAATATTATTTTTATCGAGGGACGTAGGAATTAGGATGAGGGGTGAAAACAAAACCGTGCTTTGTCAGATAAGACGTTATATAATATCCAGTGGTCTGGTTAGTTACCCAGACGAAGTAACAATGCAGCATCGTGATCTGAAATCGTATTGTAGATTGCCAACCCACGGATAGGTGCGCAAGATGTGAGTAACGGATGAATGCACCGACAAACGTATTGCAGAGCCGGCTAAAAGCAGCAAACTTTGTAGTCCTAGAGCTGGCGATTCAGGCGTCCAAATTTGATGCATCTGGTCTTTATCGTAAGCTATTGATGCACTAATTCCGAAAATACAAATTAAAATCTCGTCAGGGCAATGTAACTGCTCCAAAATAGCCGTTTAAGGCCGACTGTTCTGAAAAGTGAGAGCGCCGCAGCAGCATGACCACAGCAATGACCAATTACTCCCAGCGATTGTTCAGAACAATGCCGATTCCCAGACTTTCACGACTATTTTGGTATGGTATCATTGCCTGGAAATATACTTTTATTGCGGAATCAGTGCGACACTAGCTTTCGATTAGGACCATACATATCAAATTTCGACGCTTGGATCGTCAGCTATGGGACTATCAATTCTGCTGCTTTTAGTCGGCTCAGCAGTTCGCTTCTCGGCGTATTCAAACGTGAGTCACGTGTTGCGAATCCATCCGTTGGTTAGTAATCTAATAATTGTATACAATGGCAGCCGAGGCCAGCATAGCGGTAAAAATAAAAAAAACTTCGCCCGCAAGGTCGCAGTCAAGGGCTTCCGCGAATGGATCCACCAAATTCCTTGTCGACATTTAAAGAGAATGTATTATAAGTCAATTATTTTATGTTGTGCTTGTCAGGTCTCAATAGCAATTTAATGTAATTGAAATTGTAATTGAGCAAAATTTTTGTCAAATTACAATTACAATTACAATTACACAAAATAAAAATGCTTCAATTACAATTACATTACAATTACATTGAAATATGTAATTGATTACATTCAATTACATTACAAATTACAATTGATCCAACTCTGTTGAGAACCACTGCCCTAAAAAGGTATTCTAGCTATTTTTTCTGAAACTCATCCCTTGCATCTGTGTGCATGTTGAGATGGAAGAATGAATATCGGCTGAAAATGGTCGATTCCCCTAAAATTTGAGTGCCACGATTTTATCTAGCCTACTAACATGCCAAATATGCTATGGTTTAAGCAGCTGTTGTAGATATTTTTCCGAGTTCAGGACACCATTTTCATGTTGCACATTGCCTTGGAAATCCTCAATCTTTCCTAAAACTGGGCATCATTTTGCACCATTGTTGAATTTGAGTTGATCAGCGTGCCGTTATACATACTACACTGTATCGAAAGCTTTAATGGTAGTTGAATATTGTCGAACGACTGTCTATAATTTTAATAGCATACAAGAGTCACAGTTATGTAAGCTCCAGATTTTCAGAGATGGTTGCTGCTATCTAGATACAAAATGGAACTCGTGGAAACTACTTTCGAAATGTCCATCGAATGTGATTCCGAATACTACTATGCTTTCATTGTTTGCGCAACTGAGTAGATCTCAATAAACTTTATTTAAATTGAATGTTTACGTTTTGACGTCTTGCGATTGCTCGGCTGTGACTATCTTGAAAATCACAAATATTAGTTACATTCGAGGAAGTTGTGAGAATCGGTCCGTATTCATAGTCTCGAAACAGCTCCATGTAGCTGCACAATACACCTACAAAACTACATCCAAGCAAATGTATTACGTTTATTCCTGGCGCGTTACCGTTCGAATATTAGCCTTCTGATACATTCGTACCACTCTGACTAGCACGCTCAAAAGGTGCCAGTCAGACAGCATATTGATTGATTAAAGTGTAGCTGTACTTGACTACTTATCGGGCGTTCTCAGTATTGAAATGAGAGTTACGTAGTTAGTGGAATACTCAGTAGTATATGATTCATGTGCTGAATTTAAACGCTCAAAATCACATTTTTGAGTAATTAATTAGCGATGATGCATTTACCCAAGCGCTATCACAGCTTGCGCTAACATACATAGTTTCTCTGAATCGTGCGCATTAATAATATGAAGTCGCATTCGCGAAATTCTAGAGAGAATCGATGTTGATATTCTCAAAAAGCACGCTATATCAAGTTTGCGCGATAGTCTAGTAGTGGTAGTTCTAGATATCCCTGTACCCAACAAAGTCAGTTCAAATCCAACGAAGGTCACTTTTAGAAAATGTATCTTGGTTATGGAAATCATAGACGTTATATGGGCGTGGCAATTTGGACAACGTGGCGCTCTCTGAATGGGCGGTACCAAACGATTCTCCTATCACTACCGCACCAATCTGATAACGCCACGTCATCCTAATTGCCACGCCCATTTTCACACCTTAATAGTACATTTTCTAAAAGAGACCTTTGTTGGATTAGAACTAACTTTGGTTGGGTTTAATTTCAGGTTGCCCGACATACGAGCATGCGACACAATGGAAAACGACAGTTCAGCATGGAACACATCAGCGTGCTTAACTTCAGCATATGACTGTATAACCCAAAAACTTATCCTAACCCAGTGGTTCCCAAATGGTGGGGAATTCCCCACTGGTGGGGAATTCAATGGTTTCTGGTGGGGAATAGACGCATTTACTAAAAATTATATACAGGACAATCTATACATATTCACGGACACACATGCGCAATTATCATTACCAGTTAACTTCTCTGGAACGTTGGTATCGAAAATTATATTGCCTGCTGTTCAAAAAACCGCATTTTTAACTCTGGAGGGCCAATAATGGCATCACAAACGCATCTAGCACAACTAGTTTGACGTCAAATAACGCTTTCGCGAAATTTTGAGCGTTACTGGAATCGGTTCACAATACGTTTTATGTTGCAGTTATGGGCGATTGTCTTGCGTACTGGTGTGGTTGTGTGTCTTGTGTAGACTAACCAGCAATTATCTGCTCTGTGATGACAAAAGTGTTGGGTAGTGGGGAACAGGACCATAACTGCCGCACCCCAAAAGCTCGAAGGGGCCCAAAATTATTTCGTGAATTAACATATATTAACGTATTTCTTTGAAATTTATACCACTTTTTCAAAAAAATTCGCTCTGGGTGCGCGATTTAATATTGCCGTATATTCGATTATTGGATGCGCGCTTCCCCCACGAAAATACGCATCATTTATAGAAATGGAGACTTTGGCGTCGGCCATTACTGCGCCACGACGCACGAATGCATATGAAGTTATAGTCCATGTAACATGCAGCTCCGGCAATTGTGCCAGAACGATCAACAGCGAGAAGACCTTGGCCGAGAAGGAATACTCTTGAGGCGACCCAAAACTACGATATATATACAATATACATATACGTTTAATTGGCTAAATGGCTTGCGCTGAATGTTCCTGTCCTAGTGATCAGAACCCCACAGGATAAATGCCATCCCGCAAGGACAAATTAGTTGCCAGTAATGCAATACCAATTTGAAATCGTATGTGCCTTTTGGTTTTGGCGATTTCCATATCTTTTGACATAGCAGATATAGGAGGTCCGAAATAGCATAATGTAACGAAGTCAATATACCAGCGGGTCCACCCGAAGATGTTCAATTCTTATTTAGAGGTCCCACCTTTTCCAACACACCTCACTCAGCTCTACTGGTAAATCCGATTACGTGAGCAGAGAGGGTATAAAAAAATTGATAGCAAAATATATGCAACTCTTGATCATATTGACCGATTTAAAAACGAATTATATAAATTTTTCGCGCCTCGCGCGTTTAGTCACAGTCAGATGACGCACTAAACAGTAGACCAAATGTAGCTGATAAATTGCAGGGAAAAAGCGTACAGGCTCAGCTGGGCTGAGGGTTTATGGGGGCCTAAGATCAACGTTTTTTTTGGCGGGGCTGACAAAGAGCTGTTACGGTCGAGGTGGGGAATGAAGGCTCGGAATATATCTGAAGTGGGGAATGAAGACAAAAAGGTTGGGAACCACTGCCCTAACCCGAAACATAACGCTGAAATTAACCCTTATATATATCCTAACCTAAAGGTAACCATAAATCCAACCCTGACCTACCCCTAACCAGAAATTTAACCCACATGCTCATGTGTCCCATGCCAAATAGTCGCATGTCGAAGTGTCGCATGCTCATATGTCCACGGACCATAATTTCACGGTGATCACCGCTAAACTATGGCACAGTGATCACCGCTGCTTTTGAGAATATAAACTCTTACATAATATACTCAACGTTGAACTACGTACGGTATATGACGTCTTACGCTGACAGGGAACTTTATCTCAGGCGACTATCTTGCAGTAGGTTATAGGTTCGTTTTCCACATCATCCGTATTTTTCCATAACGTAACTATTAGGGATGGGGTGAACGTGAGGTTCACGTTCGCGTTCTGTGTGTGAACCTCGGAAATTTAGAGGTTCGCGTTCACAACAGAACCTTGGTAGGTTCTGCACTGTGAACCTTTTTCATATATTACAATTTTCACTTCATTACAACATCGTTGGTTCAAATTTATTGCATTTCAACTGCAGGCCACTCTATACATGGCGCTATAGGCATAAAAAAAAATCAACACTAAACGAGCATGTACCTTGACAATCTTAAAAGTTTTACTTGGTCTGTTGCAACAGTTTTCTCGAAATATCCAACTTTCCGTTTGTAAATATTTATTGACTCTCTGCTGCGAGCTTGACCCACAATCACAAAACATCGGGATCGAAATATGCTACGTGGTCAGCGAATGATGCTTATTCAACTAATCAATCTAGCAGGCGTATGGGGTCAATCTTGACTTCATATGTTTACTGGATCATTAAAACCAAATCGGTGCGATTGAGGTGTTGGCTACTGCTGTATAACTTGTTAATGGGGTAATATCGGTAGCAAGTATAGAAACCCGTTTCACACTCTGCTCAATATCAATGTAGCAATACTCAGACGTCGAATAGATTTTCCGACCTGTCATACGAAAAAGGTGACTCGAGTCTGACTTGAGTCAAGTCATGACTCGAGTCATCCCAAAACTGCTACAAGGCTATATCTGCATCTTCCTTGCCCGACGGCATATGCACATCATGTACTCACGGTACGCATATACGCAGATCGTGTGTATGTATCATGAGTCGGTGTATATGCCGCAAGAACATCAAGGACAAAAATAAACTACGTCCCTTGCTTCCCTTATATTCCCTGGTAAGTCCTCGTCAAAATTGTTGGCAAAGCGACGGAAGATATTGATTTTATGAGATTATTATATCATTTGATCGCCCCAGTTGATACATTTGGCGACGTTTAAAACGTCGATATGTATTTCCGCATTATGACGTAATGTTGCCCGAGTCGTCGCTAGGTATCGCTAGGTATCGCTAGGTTGGAATTAGCCATATGACGTCCCGTGACGTCACGAGGTTCACGTTCGTGTTCACACAGAACCTTTCAAAAAGGTTCGCGTTCACACGAACCCGAACCTTTTAGAGGTTCACACCATCCCTAGTAACTATTCCGTGATAGATCGAGTTTTCACGTAATATACGTTAGCTGACACTTTCCTCAGATATTCTATATGTGTATTTATTACTATGACTACCTATGACTAATAAAGTGCGTATCTAACTTCTGCTATGAAAACTTATTTTAATCGTCAAAATGCCAATAGCCTACTGATACAATCATATTGCTGTTTAGAGGAATTTTGTTGGGGTTTCGTAATAAATTCGCTTGCAAAAATATCCATTTTCTTCCGTGATATACATAACCACTATTCAAGAATAACTTCAAGATGAGCTGTTGTATAGAAATGACCAGGCTGGACGTTTTATTGGTACAATGTATGTTGCGATTAGAGCCCTGGTGTCGTCGGAAGCGTTACAGGTTATTATTACATTCGCTGCCACCTATCTTTGTGGAAATTAATGGATTTTCGGCACTCATTCATGTCAAATCGACGGCGCGGATTTTCGAGTCACGGCAGTGTATTCCAAGAAATATCGCCTCAGAATTTTACCTTGAAAAATATAAGTCTTCCCAATTTCTACATAAATAATAAGATGTTAATTTCAAGAAAAGTCATTTTATTGGTGTTTATCACTAGCCTACAGTTATCATTTGCACAAGACATATGACGGTTGCAAGGTAATAGAGCTAAATTTGAACAAAAATATGGGGGGTACGCGGGGGTCCAAAGAGGGCCCACGTTGGGCAACACTGCCGCAAGGCAACGAACCAGACTTGAACAACTAAAAAATTTGATTTTCTGAATTAGATAAGAATTATATTACTGGCATCTCGATCTAATTTAGTGAAATTAGATAACTAGGATTATCTAGTAGTCGAAGCATATACTTACTTGGATAACTATAAAATTTTAAGCTTTTTTAAATTAGATTAGAATCAGATTACTGGCATTTCGCTCTAATTTAGTGAAATTAGACAAATAGAATTACAACGTTGCTGCTTGTTACGTCACAGTCTCACATCAAACTAAGAAGCAACAAGTTTTCGTTCGATCGATTCGTTCGCAACTCAAGAGGAAGACTGAATACAATGAGAGCGCCATTCGCATTGAATTGTATACAGCGATCTACGAATCGGACAATGAAAATCTCATGAAAAATCTTTCCGTCATCGATGTATCTCGCATCTCATTGAGTCGCGATCAAGCTCATATCGTTGGATCGCTTGCAGCAAGGAATCAGAGCCTCGATTCTTTGAAGTTATACAACTGCAGTATCGACGAAGAGGTATTGGGCATCATTGTAAGATGTCTGAAAAATCGAATTTACGTGAGTCACCTAATTAAATCGTAGTTTTCGTAAGAAAACAAATAGGACATTTAGATAAAGCGTTATGGACCAGTGTTAGGCCTATCCAGACTCGACTATACGATCCTATTCGGATGCAGAGGACCCGCGAATGAAACAGATTTTCTTTCCGACTGATATTGAACCATAGCCTATATGACTGGCTGTCTCTTACACTGTTTTGCAATCAATAAAAAACATTCCTATGCGTACTTGGAAGAGAATATCGTGCACAATTTGCAACTTTTCCCCGCGCTGCACTGCCCGTAGTATATATATCGATGTCCTAATTTCAAGTAGACCTACTGCATGAAGAACAGCAATTTTTAAAATCGTAGTTGATTGGAACGAGGAAATACAACCTTTTCATATATGATATATGAGCTAGTAGACATCTCAATATTTTTATCGTATTCTCTAATCTCTGCGATTGATACAGTACAAATGTTAACTCTGTGGGCGGCACTTCAATTCTTCCGCAAATACAAATTAGTTTCTGTAAATCGCAAGATTAGTTTACCAGGATGCCAGTGACAGATCATACTAACAGTTGTTCCTTGGCATTAGAAATATATTAAAGTAAACTAAAGACGAATGAGCCCAGTGTAATTCACGGTAATCAGTTTTCTTCCTAATCATTGTTTGTAAACCAGAGTGTCAAACTCAACTGACGTCGCGGGCCGGATTCAACACTTCATGAAAATCCTTAATCCCAAAATACCTAAAAATTCATGCTTTTGTTTTTCATTTGAATACATCATTAACCAGCCCATAACCATATACACAGTAGTATATTACAATGTATTACGAATCATATGGGGTTCTATTTTAGCTGCACCTTTATTCGCAGACAGTAGAATTGGCAATAATACGATGATTGGGTGGCTAAATTCAGTTATAAACCGATAAAACAGTGGCTCTAACAGTGACATCAGTTGGCATTTGTCTATGCTTCCTTTGTTTTAGTGGTATACTGGCATCAACCCTACGTATGCGTTGTGAGGAATGCAAAAGATTTAACTGTGGAAACGCGGGCGTTGAAATTTGCTTCATATTATGATATCGCGATTCGGGTTTCTCCCGAGGCTCTGTAGACTGCATGTAACGGTTTCGCATTGGCATTTTCGCTTCTGTGAATAAATAGTTTTTAGTCAGTTTTTCTATAAAAGACTGAAAGAATAGGCTACGCCAAGGGCCGGCAACCTTTTGTGTGCAGCGTGCCAAAGTGTCAAAAATGTCAAATTGTTACCAGCTTGCGTGCCAAACATTCAATTTATTACTATCTAAAGTTTCAAGCAAGGAATACCACAAACTGCAGCTGGCACGGCATCCGTTACGCCAGTGATTCTTGAATTATTGATCACGAAGGGAATAAATTTCCGTCGCTACCGCACCCAGACCTTACATGAACGTAATCTTTACATAATTTATTTTCAGTCGTGCCATGATCGAGCTTCTTTGCTTGATTTGGTCGCTTCCTAGTCCACTGTGTTCGGTACCATATCGGGTAAGTGACAGGCAAAGCAGTGTTGCTACGATGCTATGGTCTGATAATGATGAAAAATGTGCCTACCTCTGTATCATTCAAGTCGGTTTGGTGTCACATTGAGGTTGGTGTGACACTACATTTGTCTGCAAAGGTCGCGACAAAGCGGTAAAGATTGTCGTTGCTCCAGATAAATTGGAATCGCTTGCACACCAGACGGAATTAAAAGAATATCTCCTTCCGAGAGACGAACACGATTCCAAATTCACATCTCGATACAGGACTCATTATTTTCCTCGGGAGGTCTCATTTGATTCGTGCGGCTCAAGCTGCAGGTGCTGGTCTATTCGGTGCTGGTCACTTCGGGGCCTTGACCGGAGACATATCAATGCCGAACGTTTTGGCTAGCATGCGGCAGTTATTTGGTTTCAAGCTTTTATCGTCGCCAATCATTTTGGCATCGCATACACCGCACGGGAGTCGCATGTTGTCCGAAACTTTATGTCTAGGTCGTGCATAGTGAACACTCCTAGAATAAAACATCCGAATGGTTTCATACGATATTCGATTGACGTTCTTTCATAACTGCTAATACGGTCGACTCACTTCTGTACGTTATGCATAGCTTTTAAAAACATTTTCTATATACACACACACACATATATATATATATTAATTGGGGGTTCCCACAGTATAATCAAGACATGACGCTCCAATAAATCGCGCGAAGCGCGGAAAATAATTTAGATAAGAAAAATATGCCCTAAAAGACTCTATTTTATGTTTATTTACGAAATAATTTTGAATCGCCTATATACGAGCTTTGTACATTTTGAAAACTTCGGTTTCACTTTCACTTCACACCGACGCAGTCACATCTGTAAGACTGTGTGACCAGCGTGACACCTCACGTTATCAGACTCATAAGCCGGATCAACTCTTGATCGTGCTAGAAGATAGAATCAGCATCCCTGCATCGCAGTGCTTGTTTATCAGCGACTTTATTCAACGATTATATATTGGCTGGGTCGATGTTTGCGATTCGCGTATCCCATCGCGCGCACCACTAATCCTATTTTATAGCGTAATGCCGACAATTCAGCAACGCATATGCTACACACTCTTTTATCTTCGTTTATAACAGGGGTGTCAAACATACGGCCCGCGGGCCGCATCCGGCGCACCAGATGATTTCATCGGGCCCACGAGGCAATTCTGAGCACATTCGAAAATGCGTGTATTAGGCTATTCAGCGCATTTCTAACACATGTTGAGATTTTCAGTAATAAATACTTCCATTAAATATTTCCTCAAGAGAGCACATGTCGAGCATGTTTACAGGCCACATAACCATCCGACTGCGGTGTTGTGATTTCCATAGACACCATTAGGAGCAGGTCGCTGACATTGACACCCAATTTCGAGAAGGCAAGACAGTGCGTAGCCCAGGGGTCGGCAAACCCCGGCACGCTTGGCATTTGTGGCACGCGAGATGATTTTTCCTGGTATTGGGCCTCCAGTTAGTTCGTTACGACTATGCATGTGAATGCTACCAGCCTACATAAGTCATCGAAATACAGCCGTGAATAGCAAAAAGGTTGGTCATCCCTGCTTTAGTTGCTGAAAAGTTTTGTCAGGTATCGTGCGCAGCCCATACTTCAAAATAGAATGAAAGTGATGATCATATTTTTTGTTGTATTTGTATATCTTCAATAACATATTATTACTTTTGTGGTAACTATGCCCGTCTCCCATGTTAGCACAGCGTTGTGCTGACATAGAGTTATCCAAACGCGGTTGTTAAACTGCGTTGCCTATTTTTATCACGATATTGAAGCAAGCGGCCTCTACAAATTTTGAAAAGTGCCCTGCGACCCATTTTGAGATGGCGGCCCCGCTGGGTTACCCGTTACTCCCGTCGTTAACCCGCACCGATGTTGAATTTCCTTACTTTGACATTTAGTGCACGATCGGTAGAGTTTCTGCTGAAAAATATACCTCTTAATGTCAAAGTTGGGAAATTAGCAACGGAAGGCTAAACGGTGGGAGCATTGGGTAGCTATTAGGGATGGTGTGAACCTCTGAAAGGTTCAGGTTCGTGTGAACGTGAACATTTTTGAAAAGTTCTGTGTGAACACGAACGTGAACCTCATGACGTCACGCGACGTCATATTGCTAATTCCAAGCCTATCTTTCAATGAAGTGATAGTCTGTATTAATGTACACGATACCTAGCGACGACTCAGGTCACATCGAACTCCATGTTGGCGTTTTAAACATCGCTAAACGTATCAACTGAGGCAATCAAAGGATATAATACTCCTATCAAATCAATATCTTCCGTCGCTTAGCCAACAATGTCAACGAGGACTTACCAGGAAATATAGGCCAGACCGGACAATGTATTCGGCGTTTGAGTATCGCTACATTGATATTGAGCAGAGTGTGAAGCGGGTTTCTATCAGAGATGGTCACAGTCCGGTTCAGGAGCCGGAGCCGGAGCAGGATTTCATTGATTTTTTACCTGGCTGGACTGGATCCGGATTTTGAATTTGCGGTACGGTAGGATTTTAGCCGGATTTTTTTGCTGCAATATGATCAATTAGCATTGTTCTACCAGGATTTTTTTCGGATTCCGAACTGGACCTTCACCAGCCGGATTATTCTGGACTCTGAATTTCCAATTGCCAGCCGGATCCGGAGAGATTGGGATCCCGAAATTTGGAAATCCGCTCGTCTCTGGTTTCTATACTTGCTACCGATATTACCCCATTTATAAGTTATGCAGCAGTAGCCAACATCTCAATCGCAAGGATTTGGTTTTAATGATGCAGTAAACTGAGTAAAGATATGAAGTCTAGATTGACCCCGTACGCCAGCTAGACTTTTTGCACGAGAAAACGATATCAATCTCATTGATTGATTGAATAAGCATCATTCGCCGACTACGTATTTCGCTCGTGATGTTGCGTGATTGCGGGTCAAAGTCATAGCAGAGAGTCACTAAATATTCACAAACGGAAAGCTGGATATTTCCAGCAAACTTTTGTAACAAAGCAAGTAATACTTTTGACAGGTGTCAAGGTGCATGCTCGTTTAGTGTTAATTTTTATTGCTGCCAGCGCCATGCATAGAGTTACCCGCAGTTGAAATGCAATAAATATGAACCAAAGATGTTATAATGAAGTGAAAATTGTAATATATGAAAAAGGTTCACAGTGCAGAACCTACCAAGGTTCTGTTGTGAACGCGAACCTCTAAATTTCCGAGGTTCACACACAGAACGCGAACGTGAACCTCACGTTCACACCATCCCTAGTAGCTATTCTCATCAATATATATCCAAGGAACAGCTCTTGGTTTCAAATAGGTTGTTGGAAATGACATGACGCCTCAATTTAACCTATAACATTTAATACCACATGGAGATATAGACCAATAGGCTAGCTACTCAGAAAACCCAGTGCTAAATCTGAACTGTGATCCAACATCTGTTTACACGTTTTCGGAATTTTTACATTGATAAAACCTGAATGCTGCAGAGCTGCAATGAGCAGAAAATCGTCGATTTTTCAAAACGACGTAACTTTGACCACGAAGATCGATTTTCCTCAAATAAACTTTATTGGGTTCGAAATTAACTCATCTATGCATGTACCAAATTTCAGAAGATTTGGGAATGTGATGTTTCCAACTTTTGTTGTCCAGGTTGGGAATGACCCGTTATGTGCAGTATGTACACCGAGACAAATCAGGAGCGACAAAATACAGTAGCCTACTTCAGTATTGGTGATTCTTATTGGTTCAGTAAAAGGATAACAAGTCATCGAGACTTGTCAATCAATAAGTGATTAATTATTATAGTTCCACCAAGTAGCGCATCTCGTCACATATGGGATTAGATTTCTGCAGGTTCAGCTAAGACCCAGCCGGACCGAAACAGCTGGCGAGCCTAACATTGCGGACAGCTGGTATTATTAACATAATAATACCTCGAGTGTGTCAACGCAACTACACTGTAAATATTTTAGTGTCTTTAAAAGCATAAAAGACGCACGTTTCATGTTCAGAAAGATATCACAATAAAATGTGCTTGATGCTGTGTATATTGTGATTTAAGATTTATGTGCTATATATATAGTGCTTCATGATTCAAGCGCTATCTGAGCTGTGCTACGGCTTGATATGGATTACTAAATAATCTGGCGTACTCGACGACTTATCCTGTTCGAAACCAGCAATATATGAACATTTTACTATAAACGAAACAAGTGATGTGCATGCTTTCAAGTAAACATGTTATCAAAAAAATGCACTTGTAGACATTAAACGAAATTTACAAATCTTGCACATATACCTGAATGTATAGCATAGAGGCCAAGATTGAAGAACAAACTTGTAAATTAACGGGCTAAGCAGCCCTGAACTATTTGACAATACTTCCATTATGTCATGTCAAGTCATGCCAGACGTTAAACTTCAGAGGTGCAAATAAGTGATAGTACTTACTACTTACTGATATCTAGATGTCATGGCCACTTACTGATATCTAGATGTCATGGCCAAAGTGGGAACAAGTATAGACAAAAGATAAGGGACACCGAACGATCAAGTTCCTGGGATACTTTCCATACTAGATTGCTTGTACAAGCCAGCACTAGAACTTCAATAAGTACGAGGTGGTGCAAATTCAAAAGTATTGACTGCCTTCACAGTTAGATGCCAAGCTAAAAGTAGGAACTAGCAATCTAGCAAAACGAAAAGATAAGCGACACTGCTGGAATATTTGCAATGTCAGATTACTTGAACATTATATGACAAGACATGAGTAGAATTGCCAACTTCAAATGCGAATGGACCAACGAACGATTGTAAAACCTAATGGAATGCTAACACAGGTCTTCTGCTGCAGCAGACTGTTCGAATTTATGAAAAAACTCAGAAAGTTTGGTGGATACATATTGATTATTCTTGTCACCGACAACGACATACTGCACGAACTCCAGGAGCTGGAATTCTTTGGGCTAAGACAGGTCCCAATATAGATATATCGACTTTCAATTAAATAAAAGGGCAAAAGAACATAAAGATAATCAGTTTTGGGCCCTTGTGAAGCGCCTCCGGCGTGGACGATCGTGGGCGTCTTCGGGCGATAGCCCACGTTGCGCTAGCTCGTTTTCTATTGTCGAGCGCCATGTGGTTCTATTCCAGCCACCTCTGCGCCATGGCTCCGTCGGAATGTGGTTGATGATGGCGGCAACTTGTTGATCGTATTGATGCCGCACTAGAGGACCGATTAGGCGGAAGCGTCGTTCAGCAGCCAGCAAACGGCATGGGACCGTTTTTGTGAGTTTGCGCAGTGCATTGGTGGATATGTGCTCCGGGTGGTGGATGCCGAGTGCGTAGCGGAGGAGTACATCGTAGTTGGCGTTGAGCGTCTTAGCCAGCTTTTCTGTCAGCGTGAGTGCTTCTATTCCGTAGAGAAGAGCCTGCTCGACAGTGGCACGGAAAATGCGGGTCTTGAGCTGAGGTACTTGAGTGGAAGAGGCAATGTAGCCGTCTTGTTGCGCCTCAGGCCTTTGCTCGTTTGGCCATCAGCCAGAATCCATCCCTGTATCTTTCCATTTCCATGCTTTGAAACCACCAAATGCGGAGCTTCGGACGTTTTGCTGTTGATGTGAATGTCATGGGCCTGAAATGTAGGCAAATTTTTTATTGTAACAACTCCAAACCATTTCGAGGGCCACGGGTTTACCGCCCCTGGTCTGCACAATCAACTGTGTTAACAGAAGGTGCTACGAAACTCATTGACATTACAACAATAATGCTCACAGTAAAAAACCTTCTTAAGGTCATCATAGTTATCAAGCTATTCCATGATTTTCCAATCATACATTCGTTATAAACTGAAAGTTATATTAATCTTATAAACAAGTACCTGTTGTACTTATAACGCAGATATTACGGTTTCTTTTTCGAGTTTATTCTCAGATCGGTTAACTTGTGATTGTAATTGTTGCAGCTTCACTTCATTAGTATTGGACTGAAAACATTGAATAATTGAGGGGTTATTATCAATCAAATTTAATTCAGAATGGAATTGCGAGTCCGCATTTACCTCAAATATCTTATCCAATATGAGCATCATTCTTTCGTAGTATGTTCTGATCTCTTCAACTGTTGTTGGTGCGATCAAATTCCAGTTATCTTCCCTTACCTGTAAGAGAATGTATGTATCTAAAAGAATGATTAGAATATGATCAGATCTATCAATATATTCATACAACGGGGTTGTAATGACTCGATTCGAGTCGGACTCAAGTCACGATTTTCTGATGACTCGACTTGACTCGAGTCAATATGTGTATCGACTTGACTTGGACTCGAGTCATTACGCATGACTCGAACCAAGTCATATTACTAGAGACTCCGACGGCCAAGAGCGACGTTTCCATATAATCTCGAGAGTAGTAAAGTATAACCACCCAATTGAGAGTTCATCTATTGGTACTGGTATATGAAAATGTAACCAGATAGATACCAGTGTTGGGATCAAGTCACTACCTTCAAGTCACGAGTCATTGCAGATTTTGACTCGAGTCAAGTCAAGTCAATCGATTTTCAAAGGTGACTCGAGTTAAGTCAAGGCACTCGATTTTTGGCGGTGCCTCGACTCAAGTCACATTTCAAGTCAAGTCGCCTTTTCGAAGTATGATGCATGATTACATCATTGCATTTTGCTAGCTGTCTGAAATACAGATTGAGTGGTCATTGATTCTGAACCGATGAACGAATATTAAGTTAAATATGCACGCAATAAGGCGCTGTATCGCTCGCATAAACGTAGAACTGTTGAACTACGTAGATAATTGCATAGCCTCAGTTTATAAAGTTAACAGCAAAAATAGAGAAACGAATTGATAAGATGCAATACATTACCCATTTACAAATAGATATGATACAATTCGAGCATGCGCTAATGGTTGAGGACAATATAAACTATTTCAATAAAACAAGAGGTTTGGTAAAGGTATGAACAGAGAACAGAAATAGACATTTTTCTATTTTATTGGTTTACTACTAGAGTTTACGACAATGTAGCTGTAAGCTTCGATCACTTTGTTTGCGGTCAATCTATTTGTGAGAGAACAATCGAGGCTAAGTGAAACGCTCGACCATTGAATGATTGGTCACTTTCAAGGGTTACACCAGCGTTTCGCGAACCATCCGAGCATATGCAAGATACAGTGATAAATATTGACACCGATTACTTGATGATTTGAAATTGGCTAGTGAATTTTGCTCACGAGTCACGAGTCAATCCGCATTTCTGATACGCCGAGTCAAGTCAAGTCATTTTGGCAAGTCATGACTCTAGTCATCCCAACACTGCAAGATACTATTAAAAGTGAGGAAAATTAGTATATCATAAATGCGAACCATTCGATATCACCAAACAGAGATATAACAGTGGGTTTAACAAGACTTTATCTGGAAACTGAGCAGTCCACACAATGACTCAGACTCGAACTTGAGTCATAATTCCCATGACTCGGACTCGAACCTCTGCTTGATGACTTTGACTCGGTGGTGGCAATTGAAAATGACTCGACTGGACTCGAGTCAAAACTAAAAAAGTGACATTGACTTGCGACTCGGAGCCTTGTGACTTGGTTACAACCCTGTCATACACATACAGTGAAGAAACAGCCTTGGCACATAATCTCTATAACAAAGCAATAAGAAGTTGTCATAGTTGCATGCATACTCACTAGTCTGATGTCGCCCATGGTAGGGAACGTTCCAAGAAATCTCTTTCTTCGTTAGCTGAGAACGCCGGAGTCCGTATTGATGCTTGAATAGAGACAAGCCTTTGTGCCAATTGCGGTCTACATAAGCTGTACGAGTGTACGTGATTCGAGCGCTTTCCGAACTTTGAAGCTGAATACCAGCAAGGGCATCGGAGCAATGAGTTCAGGGTCTTTGGGACTGCACGACGGCTGCAATATTGATGCAAATATAAGATAAAATCTTACTAGAATTATGCGGATAAATACCATAACATCCACATGGAGATCTGCATTGGTTGCTCCGGCATCTTCCCGAGATATGAGCAGCAGACACAGACAGTTTAGCTCAATTCATAGCAAAATATTACAAAATAATGATTACCGGTATTGGCGTGGCTGAAGGTCCTATATCCTCCCGGACTGATGGCTCTATGGGTAGGGTGGTATCTGACTGCGCGAGTGATTCTACATCAATACGGAGTCGACTCATCCACAGGCAACGTGGTGTCCGACTCTGCGAGTGACGCTGATTCACCGCACAGATTGTTTGGGTCTGCGACTGAGAAAGATTCATGGCGTGTATTGTCTGGACCTCCATTAGTTGCTAGTTTATCCCATAACTGTAACAACAAGATTTAGTTGCATGAACGGAGCTTCCATAGTTAATTAGCTGGTACTTCTTGCAGTTTCAACAGACGCCAGACGGTACGTCATTTGCCAAAGGTCTTTATCACGAAGCTTGGTGAAAATATCCGAATCTACGTCATTCTCTGAGATATGAAATAATTTTGAACATAACATTAATTGACAGAGCTTGCATGTATAAATCAGACTTGACGTTTCAGCAAATGTTTTGTAAGCCGATCTGAACTCCCAACAAAGGGGCACAACCAATAACAAGACTGTCCGTTAGACATTTATCAAATGTACACGCTAATAATAACCTAAGCTGCATAGTAACCATTCTAATAGATCACAATTGACACCAGCATTCAACCAACTCCACACAAGATGTACTGAATACAACTGCACAAGCTGTCTCGATTAGCTAGTTAACAGGGCACATTGCTGAAGCTATATTACTTATATACTTACCTTCCAATTTCTGGATGTGCTGCCATGCAACACCGTTACTCGCCAAGAAAGCTTCAAAATCCGCATGCTGATAACCTGTAATCGCGATCACACCACATCGCAAAAGAGCGAGAAACGGCCGAAAAAAGAGGAAGTTTAAGAACAGCACTAAAGGTCACTCCCGGTCGTGGCGCTTTAGCACGATATTGTGCTGCCACAAGCGGCAGATTTGGCGATTGCGCTTTATCTCATTTACAGTGTATACGCCAACTATACAAGTGCGCAACACATAGCGATATCACAATCGTAGCTACGCAATGAACGTCGCCCAGCATATGCAACACATTTTATTAGACGCATGAGCAATGAGCATGTGACTTTATGCTTACCCTTAACTCGTAACGCGGTAGCGCGAACACTGGTCAATCCCTAACCCTAACCTAACACAATCCAAACCTTATCTTTAATGCACGCGTTAAGGTGTCGCATGCTCATGCTCACATGGCCTGTGGTCACCATAATCAAGGTCGTCAACTACAAGGATTTCATCGGTACTAAAATTGACTAAAACGTAGTATTCGTCGACTAAAATCGCAACGTGGATCGAATATGTATTATCATCCCTTCAACGTATTTTATATTATTTTGCTGGCGTCGATATGTGGGTGAGGATGGGATTTTGATCGTCACATTGTCGTGTCGGCATTTTCAGGGTGCATCGTTACCTCACAATAACACTGCTCTTGTGGAATCATTTTCGCATGGACGATTGTCAGAAAGTCTCAAGTTATTTTTAATATGACGAATTCTCCTGGATCGTTGAGCGCATAAGGCCAATTATGTAAATCTATATAGGACTCGTACTCTTGAAACCAAATGCGCGTCGAATATGAATTTTGTTAGTAGCCTATTATAGAAAACGTTAATACATTTGCATCACATCGCTTCGTATTATTTTGTTCACTGACAATCGGTGATGTCACCACTGTCGAGATATCGCTTTGTAATGTAGGCCATATTGAAGATCATTCGAAAGTAACGTCAATAGATTACGGCTCACCGATTTTGTATTTCGGCACTGACGATTTGATTTCGGTTATGTTTAGCATATCATAACTTCATTTCCATCGTTTCAGGCGAAGGAAGTGGATTTACGTGGCAACAAATTATCAGCAACAGCACTACGCTCATTTATTGGACATCGTCGGATTGTATCGCTATCAGGAAATTTGGATTGGGGAGTGAGTTCGATTCTATGAGACTTGTGTCCTTACAACAGTCGCTCGTGATAGGTGACGTTATTGACGCGAGAGAAGGCATATTAGGCTACTACATGTCACCTGACGTCTGATTTGATGTTTTAATATCTGCACTGTCTCATTAATATCGAGATATGCAAGCGAATTTAGTGAAATGGTGGATTATATAGCGTAGCGACAGCACTATTATGGCTCTTTAAGATCAAACTTGAATTACGTAGCAAGGCTCCCGGTAGTCAACGCGTACCACAACCAAATCCACACTTGTATATCCTTCAATATATTCGTTGACTAAAGCCAAGGCACATGAATCTTCCTTTTGCAGTGGAAATACGGAAGTGATTGATGAAATTCAGGATCTACTCCGTTCTACCTACGGCTTGAGATTCCCTATTTCTTACACTTGACAAACATCAGTCCAACACACACAGCAGAGTATATTACAGCGGACCTGTTCATACAGCGAGCGACGTATCGTACTACCACGAGGTAACTTTGAATCAAACCAATTATACCCGAGTATCAAAACATTAACTCGAACGTACACGAGAAACCAGAACACTTTCAATATGAGTCATTCACACTCCTGCAGGGAGACCAGCGGTTAGCTAACAAAGTTCCAGAATATTCCAAACACTAGTACAGTATACAACGAATACACAATATGTACAATATATACAACAGTTTAACAATGTCTCATGTAACATGAAAATCACCATTTTCAACACTCCTTCTCTTGAGACATTTTTAAACGTTCAACACAACGGCAATGATTTTACACCAATCTCAACTCTCAAGTAACAGCAGGTTGTCGACGTAACGGTTTTGTCAAAATGTCGGCAAATTCACCATAAGTTGTCGCGTAACGAACTTCAATTCCATCTGCATCGACAGGACATTTAACCAACTCGCACACTTTCAAATCACACATTGATTTCATTTCTTTTGATGCAGATTTTCTCAACAAATCAGAATGCTCGGAGTTCAATACATCTTTAAGACTTTTTGACTCTGCCAAGCGCACACCAGTAGCAGGTACTGCATGCGACAATAATGAGACTGAAGGTTCAACTTCAACTCCAACTTCAACTTGTTCTACAGTCTGTCGCAAACTTTCATTGCATGTAAGTCTCGGAGGCGGCTGACCATCAGTCAAACGTGCAGACCTCCGCAATTCTGCAATTTCTTCTTCGTTTCCACTTCTCTCATCATCACGTACTTCCTGATCGTCATCCATTCCAGGATAGATGAAACTCGACGCAGGCAATTCAGGCTGAGATTCAGCCACTTCTCCTTCCTGACCAAGTCGTGTTTCATCGACACGAACATCACGTTGTACAATCACTTCTCGTCCAACGTGGCCAATACGATGAGGCCACAACTCAGCTGAAACGTCTCCAGCCAGACAATTTTCAGTAACATTCACAAATTCCCCAACAGTATCAAGCGGTAAGACATCCGCTTTATCGACATTATTACACTTCGTGTCGACCATTGACAATTCGGAAGACACTCCTTCTGAACCACGCGGGATTTGAGAGTCATCGGCTGACCCTGCATCACCGACTTCACTTTTCAATGTCATAACACATGGTTTATCAACTTCGTTCGCATTATTATCATCTTCAAGAGAACGACGCTCCCTTTCGACGGGGCGTGACAAAGGCTCCCACATGTCGTTTTCAGTACAAGAACGACAATTCAGCACATACACATTGTTCACGATACTGCCAGTAGCAACATTGTGCCCAGCAACTCTATCAAAAATCCGAATACCATCCGAATTAAAAGCGACTGCATATTTCGGATTGGCAACAGCAGCTGTTACGGAAAACAGTGTTGTCGACAAGTCGGGAACATAAAGTGCGTTTTGTAAATCGGCAATACCAGTTCTCTTTCCATTTTCATACATGACCATACGAAGGGTCCCAATACCCTCAGCATATATGACTTTACCATCACCCAATTCGATTTCCGCACGAAAAGGTCTCATTTCAATAAACATATCAGAATTGCAACTCATATGACTGGTTGCACCACTATCACAGATAACAGACAGTCTGTGACGAGACAGGAAAACAGACGTAAGCATCAGATATTGCTTACTCACACGAAAACAATCGCTATTACCACGATGCGGCATACCCAGATTTCTACTTTCCACGGGTAACACAGCAGACGAATAAAACAACGAATGTCTCTCTCCTACACGAGTCGATTTATTTTCTCGAGAATTATCACTTCCACACTCAGCATAATGAGCAGTCCGACGCTCAAAACGTCCTCTGCCTTCACCAGAAACACTTCCACGCCCGTAACCACGAGGCTCGAATTCCCGATCACGTGGATTAACATCTCTTTTCAGATCCCAACACATGGACCTTTTATGACCAACTCTACCACAATGATCACACGTACCAGTAAATTTCGGCTTACCGTACTCCCCCTTCGCCTGGTAGGCTTGAACACTTTGCGGCGGAGAAACCGAAATCACTGTTTGCACTCTCAACAACAAATCTTCCAACGAATAATCCGGTTTACTTTGCATTTCATTCACAAGATACGAACGCGTCACTTCAAAACTGGACGGCAAATGCTTTATCACTTCGAAAACCTGATCACTACCGCTAACGGCATGACCCATACAAGCCATTCTTTGAAACAGCAATTGACATTCTTGAATCTTTTCAATAATATTCGTATCCGTAAAAGTCGGCATCATTTCAATCTGCCGTTTTAGTGATAGAAACATCATCGAATTCTTCGGCTCAAACTTCTTTTCCAGATCCTCCCATATTTTCTTCGGATCGCTATGATGGTCTTCCGGTACAGCCGGCAACACGGAACCATCAAGGCTACGCAATAATATACCAGCGGCCTTAGTCTTCTTAGACCTGGATGCATTCTGTACGTCTCCTTCTGCAACATATTCCCATAAATCGTTGGCCATTAATTCACCTTTAACTTGTATCTTCCACGTAGGCCAATTACTGATCCTACCGCACTTCAACTTTTCCATATTGATAGCAGATGACATCGTTGCTGTTGAGCAGATTAGCAAGGGCGCATAACCTTTGATGAAATTCAGGATCTACTCCGTTCTACCTACGGCTTGAGATTCCCTATTTCTTACACTTGACAAACATCAGTCCAACACACACAGCAGAGTATATTACAGCGGACCTGTTCATACAGCGAGCGACGTATCGTACTACCACGAGGTAACTTTGAATCAAACCAATTATACCCGAGTATCAAAACATTAACTCGAACGTACACGAGAAACCAGAACACTTTCAATATGAGTCATTCACACTTCTGCAGGGAGACCAGCGGTTAGCTAACAAAGTTCCAGAATATTCCAAACACTAGTACAGTATACAACGAATACACAATATGTACAATATATACAACAGTTTAACAATGTCTCATGTAACATGAAAATCACCATTTTCAACAGTGATACGGTGAACTAAATGTTACACAAAAACAGAATCAATACTAGTCTACTGAGTCCTACCTAACAATGCAAATCTTACCAATTTATGCCGGCAACAATCCTACACTAACATCATTGATCTTAATTACTAATTATGCCTGTAAAAAGGTAAACAATTACTAAATATGCCAATTAAATAAGAAACACAGCAGACCAAGAGCATGGCTTACATCAGGATCACACTATAGATAACTAACCTACGGATAGATGGGCAACACGTAATTCACGGTCGAGAGACCGGATGCTCGTCAGATTTGTTGTCGCTTCATAGCAGACTTGGACAACTAGATAATTCTAGTTGTCTAATTTCACTAAATTAGAGCGAAATGCCAGTAATCTAATTCTAATCTAATTCATAAAAGCCAACAATTTTCTAGTTGTCCAAGTATATATGCCTGGACAACTAGATAATTCTAGTTGTCTAATTTCACTAAATTAGATCGAAATGCCGGTAATCTAATTCTAATCTAATTTGGAAAAGCTGAAAATTTTCTAGTTGTCCAAGTCTGCTTCATAGCATGAAGCGGGCAAAGCGGTCGGTTGTCGGCCAGATTGACTGTTAAAAATGCAGGTATGTTTGGTGCGAATAGGATATAGGGCAATCAGAACAGGTTATTTAGTGATACAGTATATAGCCACTGGCGCGGCTATCAAAGCATTAATATCAGGAGTATATTTAAGGAGCAAAAGAAGTCATGATATTCACTCTTATTATTCAGGTTATCAATTGGTTTCAATATTGAATCCAGCTGCATGAGGTTTCCTTGAAATAGTTTGGTTTGTATATTCATAGATAGGTTTTATTATATATTGATAAATGAAGAGAAGACGTTTTCATAACCAGGCATAATTAAGATGGGAAAATTAGATTTCGAATTACTGACTATAAGGCCAGTAATCAGAGACGCCTCAAACTCAAGTCTTGCGCACCGGAGTAAAGGCTTCGTTGAACTCCATTGGAGTAGAGGCTTCATATTCAAAGACATATTCGACATGTCTGGCATTATTCGCTACTGTGCGTTCGCTCGATATAAAATGTTAAGATACCCTCCAGGGTTGGAATCCCGGTATGTTTAGCGTAATATATTTGGTGTGCACGAGGCACCGATTCCATATCGGCAGACAGGCATACGGTACGTGTTTCATTCCTTTCAGATAAAATGGATATTGACATAGATATGTTAGAATATTACATGCAAGTGGATGGAAACAGGCTGCAGTAAGTACAGAAGTACCTTACAAATTTTGATAATCCCTTGGAATACCTCACTGAGGAACTGTGTTCTGATCGCTATAGGCCTAACGAAAGCCGGTGTTAGTGGATTTATGGAGGTCCTACAGTGTGACCTTACCAACCCATCCAACAAAGGTCTACCCCTGCCCCCGTTGTTGAAGTTCCTTGTTGTTTTGCACTCTTACGCCACAGGAAGCTTTCAAGTTGTTGCTGGGGAGCTGGAACATGAACCTGGACAGTATTGCCATAGCTCATAAAAGCTCAACATACATCAAATTCCCACAAGGTGAAGTTGCAGCCAATGGGGCCTCACGATTTTATGACAAATAGCTGCTGAACGTCGATATAACAAGGTTCAAATATCCTCCAGAATAACTATAGAACGGATTTTTCGGAGTGTGGAAGAGCGTGTTTCCCTGCTTATCACTGGGTCAACGGATAAATGTCGACACAGCAATGGCTTTGATTGTTGCAACAGCAGTGTTATACAACTATGCCAGAAGAGCTTCTTGGAGGTACAGAACTTCAATATACAATTAAATAGTATATTCATATTGAAATGAACCCGAATATTTTCGGCTGACACTCGTCAGGGGTAATCGTCAGCAACTAGTAGTGAATTGGAAAGAACATTGTATATCAACAATCGTATCACAAAATATGACGTCACCAGCATGAAATTTCGAATGAGAGAGCTATGCCAGAAAACACAGGTAATATATTTCTTGATTTTTTTAATATCAAGCGCTTAACTCCCTTCAAATTTAGGTGCATTATCAACAATGAAACTGATGTCCCTGTCATCCCGCAAGAAGTTGTAGAGGCACCAAGAGATGTACGAGGATCCCTGAGAGGCCTACCTAGCTCAGAGACGCTGGATCGTAGAAACCCACTTTAGGAATACAATTCAATTTGTTATCATAAATAAAGAAAATGCAGTGAAACTTGTATAAAACCGAGCGAAATGGAACAGCGTAGAAAGAAATGAAGTGGAACAGTACCTATCAATAATGCACAGTTACATGGCCATGGCCATAGCAAAAAAAAAGCATTAATATCGCGGTGCGGTGTTGCAAGTCGAGGCTTATGCAGTTAAATGGGCATAGCAAAAGAAACGTATTCATGTCTTGGTGCTGCAATTAGAGGCATAGTAACTATCAATAATGGGAATACCACAAAAAGAGTTTACATCACGGTGCTCCAAGCAGAAGCAATGAATCTTAAATTGAAAGCTTTTATGAAGTAGGTAGACTAGTTTCTACTAGATCTGGTGAAGGCGAGCCTTCACGCTTTTGCCTTGCATCTGCTATCACCAGGTGCTCGGTCACAAGTACCAACTGCGGATCAGCAAGGGACTGCTGCTCCTCCACTAAGAGCCTTTGCTGTTGCAAGCAGTCAATTTCTAATTCAATCTTTTCCACTTTCAGCTCATGCTCCAAGAACATGGTATCCGATATGAAGTAATTAACTTCAGCTCTTTTTAGTTTCTTTCTTGGCAACCCTGTCTTTTCCGTTTCTTTTACCACCGGAGTTGCAGTCGTGAAAGTCACATCTGAAATAGGGACATATGATATAGAAAGCCCTCATTGCATAGCAAATGTGTATAAATTCTAATAACTTCTATACGGTATGCTTATGAAGCTATGCTCATGTTAGTCATGTATCTGTATATATTTACACAGATTTTAGTTAACGCTCATTAATAATAAACAGTATCGATGACCACACCACATCGAGGATATGTCCTAGACCGTGATCACCATTGACTGGCTATGGTCCTCACGACTATCAATCACTGTGCTTTGCTAATTCTGGTCAGTGTTAGCTTTCGGGTTTGCGAACATATGGTTTTACAGTTATTTAGATGGAGCGATTTTGGAGGTTTTACAGCTGAGCGGTAACCCAACACGCAGCAAAACCTACATAACCAGAGTCAGAGATGCTCAAATATCAACAGCGAATACCGTTGACTATACTAATTTGTGGGGATCACTGCTTGATATGGTGCTTTTATCCATGAAGTGTCCATTATTATGGCATACCGTACCCGAAGATGTTGATGAAGATGTGGCTCGAATTGTTCTGGTATCATGCTATGGATCATCTGTGACATATATGGTACTGCCTTGGTTGGAGGGCCTCCAGTTGCCGCCATGTGGGCCCGTTCCTCTGTAATATCTTCTTTCAATCTGATGAAATGCATACGCATTAGAACTGGCCTGGCACATTCCTAGAATTCCATCAAAAAGCTTACCTCGTCTTCATGTTAGTCTAACATTTTTCAAGCTGCTTGGATGATACCTTTCGAGCATCCGGGAAGGAATTGTATTGAATGGCAAGATCTTCCCATGCACCATTTTTCCTTTGGATAGAACTTCATCATTTCTTTTATCGAAGTACATCCAGCTTTGCACTTACAAGAGTCATAAGACGGCTCTAGTCAGCCAAACTAAACCTTAATTTTGACATACTGTAACTGAAAAAAATATTCCTGTTGATATCCAACAAGTCTGTCACATAATAATGTTCAGGTAAAGCAGACACATCGAGTAACTTTTTCTCTTTATTTATCAATACATACCAAAACCAATCTATGATTATACAAACCAAACTATTTCAAGGAAACCTCATGCAGCTGGATTCAATATTGAAACCAATTGATAACCTGAATAATAAGAGTGAATATCATGACTTCTTTGGCTCCTTAAATATACTCCTGATATTAATGCTTTGATAGCCGCGCCAGTGGCTATGTACTGTATCACTAAATAACCTGTTCTGATTGCCCTATATCCTTTCCGCACAAAACATACCTGCATTTTTAACAGTCAATCTGGCCGACAACCGGCCGCTTTGCCCGCTTCATGCTATGAAGCGACAACAAATCTGACGAGCTTCCGGTCTCTCGGCCGTGAATCACGTGTTGCCCATCTATCCGTAGGTTAGTTATCTATAATCCCACGCATGGATTGGTACTTCTAAACAACGATGGTACGCTATCGTTACAAGCACTACTAGCCCTGAGCGCATGGCGCAACCTCAACAATAGAAATCAGCTTTCTGGCAAACACCCAGTTGTTTAAAATTCTGTGCGGGTGTGCTCGACAGCAATCACTTACTGTACTCAAGACGATGGGGCAGAGATCTAAGTCAGATCAATTTTTTCGGGTGTTTGGAGATGACTGTTATACTATCGCGCCTGATGATCATTCGACTATCTAGTAATTAATTTTGTGCACTATATTCGGGATCAAATCATGGTTTCATGGTTTGGACTTGACTATTGGACTATTTCGCGCCTGAATCGCGCCCGGCCGATGACCACTCGACTAATTAACGAACTTATATCAACTTATAACAACTGGTAGCTACATATCGGGTATAAATTCATTGCCGCAAAAACGCATTCAAAAATCAGTGATCCGTGCCGATGACGTATAGCACTTGATGCTGCGGTCTCCTGTGTATGTGTGATATGACGTCACGATATTTGTTGGATGATAAGTAGGGCTGGGCAAAATCGAGAACCTGAGTGATTCGATTCTGAATCACGTAATATGCTTCGAGTCGAGTCGAGTAATCGAGTATCACTGGTTACGACGTCATAACAGAATGTGATATGTCAAAGTTCAAATATGTACCTTTTATGCGACAACAAAAAACATAAGATATGTTATCCATCATATTAAAGATACTTAGGTATTCTTTCGACCATACAGATTTCATTGCACTTCGTGACAATGTTGTGGGATGATCATGACTTCGGAAATGTGTTATTTCCAGTAACGTTCGTAGCTTTGTACTATATGTTTCGTATGCTACTATACGGCCAATTTAAGTTTCAAGGCTTCAACAGTGAAAATTAGTATCGAAATTATAATTCTCGTTGATAATTAACTGTCAGTGGCGAGGAGCGTATAATTTCAGTACTCGAAAAATTCGTCTTTTATTTTCGACTCGAATCATTAAAATTAATACTCGATTCAGATTCGAGTACTCGAATCATTGTGCCCAGCCCTAATGATAAGGCTCAAATTTCTGAAACAGGTTGCCATGCTGAACAATGCGAGAAAGTGGGAAGGTGTATTGGAGAACGAAAAAGATGGCATCAAGATAGGACCACTTCTAAATCAAGGCAAATTTCAAGGTCACTTCAACATCAAGGTTGGAATGATGGGAATCGACCTTCGCTCATTTACTGACTCGACAAAACTAGACAAGTAGAGTAGCAATGGCTTTGTGGTGGAGTATGGGCAGGCTGTAGCTTATGACGTAACTATGAGAATTAACAAAACGTGATGCTTTTGTATTTTCAATCCACAAGCTAAATTGTGGTATGTGATAGCTACTTACCTAGCCTGAGCTGACGTTGTATGTGGTCTTAACGGTGTTTTCAACTGCAGTAGTCGGGCGCATGAGCATGAAGTAGTTGTAGTAATAGGCAGTTACGGCGTGAAGTATAGTAGGTAGTTGGCTTTGATTCTTTGTTGTTTGATTCTTTGATTCTTAGATGGCTTTGATTATTTTGGCTGCAGCGCGAGCACCTATGGCAGGGTTGGGCAAACTAGGGCCCGCGGGCCACATGCGGCCCGAAACACCGTTTTGTGCGGCCCGCGAAAGTCTCAAGAAAATATAATGCAAACTAGGGCCCGCGGGCCACATGCGGCCCGAAACACCGTTTTGTGCGGCCCGCGAAAGTCTCAAGAAAATATAATGTGTACTAAAATGTAATTTTGCAGCGACTTGGCAATACTTTTTCGTAATATATTTCCCCATGACAATGATAAGTTATATTCTTAATATGATGTTCATTCGATTGCTGACGTTAGTAGCCTGATCTCAAGGCCCACGCATTGTCAAATGTTTCAGTTGGTAAACATCACAGAAATTCAAAACGGATATAACATAATGCGGATCATGCGATTTAAAATTGGCAAATATAATACTTTTGTGACTGTATTTGGGACACCTATTCGCGCGTGTGTTAGGTATAGATTTGTCCTCGATGTGTGTAGAATTATTTGATATTTTTATGAACTTTATATCGCAGAAGCGAACGACGGTTATGATGCTGTCAGCATTCTATGTCCCGAGGTAAACCAAAAGTAGAATCAGCAAATCTATGAACAGATCGTTCCTCACAGATTCAAATTTACATCCACTTCCAAGAATCGACACAGGCGCCTCTCATCCCAAATTTTACCAGATTGGTTATTCATGATGACCAGCTTATAAAAATCGTGCCAATGTTTCTGACGCGTGTAAGTTATCATTGAATTTCTATTTGATTTGTTTTAAATACATACATAGATATCATCTCCCATAATTCTTCGCTCCGACAATTATTGCATGGTTCAGTCCGTAGTCTTCTTGTGTGGGTATGCGAAGTCCTGTGACGTGAAAATTTCTCATTGTCGTCTGTCGATGACGTCAAGAATAGGCTACGTACTTTACTCCATGTCAGTGGTTCTCAAACTGGCGGCGCGCATCCCTTGGAGGGCTTTATAGCATATGTGCAAAATTTTTTCACTGTCTAGAAAAAGTTCGAGAACCACTGCTCCATGCTATCGCAGGTATATTGATGTGTGTGAGTAAAACACCGATGTAGCATTTTAATACCGGTACTGCACTCGTCAATATCAAATCCTACCCTCGAATTTAATCTGGTGCGATTAAATATTATTCAAGCGTAGCTGCAGCAATAGCAATATGAACGCATGTTGCGGCCTTATCATTACACATTCGCTGTCTACTGAAGAGTCAACGGTTTGAAATTCGATGTTGGTGCGCTCGTTTTCAGTCCGTCCAGTATCTATCAAGTTAACTAGAATATAGAAGCTTCCCGATTCAAGCGAGTCGAATAAACACAGAATTAGTGTCTGAGTCTGGTGTTGCATAACTATTTGGCAACAATGTCATGCAGCGTGCACTGTATGTACATTATAGTATACAACAGCACAATGCACCATGTCAGTAAAAAATTTAACTATACATGCCCAAAAGTGACATAGTGACTGACATTCGCTACTGATGACAGTCAGTCGAAAAGGTTTCAGCGAATAAATTAACAATACGAAGTTATTGTTTCCCGTTATTCATAAGTGACATTGTGTGACAATTCAATATTACGAGTGTATTAAGGAGACAATAATGAATACACAAAACTTATGATTAAAAACTGGAAAGCGCGCATCCAATCACCAATTACACTGGTCAACAAAATGAAAAAAAAATTAAGCCGAACCTCTGAGAGCCGTTTCTGGGGTTTTTGAGACTGCTGATTACGAATATCACATTAGTTTTGTCCGATTGGCTCTTTGTCAGAAGTTATTTACACCCCTAAATAAGCCCCAAATTACGGTAGAAGTGGCGGCTTGTCCTATAGGGCAACTGGGGCATTGCCCCACCTAAAATTCTGTTCAATAACAATTGTTTACCATTTATAGACGCACAGCAATCTATATATACCGAAATCACAGCGAAAATCGTATTCTTCTTGTTCTTTTCGCTTGTAAATGCCGTTATATAGCGAAGTCTCTGCGAAAATCGCATGCCCCAGCCCGGTAGCGCTCATAACAAGCTTAAACTGTCTATTCTCTCAAAGCCGCGCACAATAAAGAAACGGTGATTTACTCTCTCCTATTCATAAAATTACCGAACAAGTATGGAAAATAGGTATGTGCCCCTAAGGCAGGGGCGGGCAACTTCTCTAGTCGGCGGGCCGGATATAAGAAAATTAAGTACTTGGCGGGCCGGATTGCTGAATCGATACATGATTCACCCATTTATTCACATATACAAGGAATATATCGTATTTAACGAATGTATTTTACCGACAGCAATGTCACTTCAAAGCCATTTCTCGCCGATAGTGTCGAAGACAATGTGGATTTGAGAGTAGCATTGTCATAAAGGCGTCGCCATGTCTGCTTCTGTCTGATCAATCAACACACGGTCCAATCCTTAATTAGGATTTCAAGGCGTTCGATAAGCCCGATACCCAAAATTTACCAAGATATCAATTCATTAGGGTTGAGTAGGTGACGAGATAGCGTCGTTGTTCAACTGTGCGTGGCCGAGTTAATCTCGATATTGGGTTCATGCGGCCTCCGTCCTCTACGAAATTTTAAAAGTGGCCCACGACCCGTTTTGAGTTGGCGACACCTGGCATAAGGGGTGTCTTACAAAAGCCTAGAAGAGTGTCGTCCTACAAGTCGGCGGTTACGGAATCAAAAATAAGAAATAACAGTCTGGTGTAAATGAACATTGCTTTCGACAAACACCATGATTAACACAAACGACATTAGGGCTGGGTACATCGTAAATGCCGATAACGCAAGTCTTCTCGCGTAAGCTCCACTCTTGCATGCTACGCATGCACGTATATAATAACATAAAGTCACTAAAATTTGACGTAGTAAGCAAGTAGTGGGGAATCTCGACAGACTTGGGGCCGCGGGCCACATTATCATGTAAGACGGAAAACTGTCCGCGGACCGGACAAAATCCCTTCGCGGCCCGTATCTTCCGGCCCGCGGGCCGTATGTTGCCCGCCCCTGCCCTAAGGTGTGATGAACGATCGTATCTATATCTGAACTCGGTTACCGTCATATGCGTTCAGTCGACCTTTGCTGGCATAGGTCGATTTTGATGGTGTTTCACACCATGATAATTCTTGAAACGTGGTATGTCATGTCGTGATGGTGGTATTTAACACTGCCCCAAGTTTCAGGGTTTCTACTCGAAGTTTAGGGTAGTAATTCTGTTTCCGAAGTTGGCTGTGTGCTGATCCGTCATGTATCGCAAACAGATTTTACTCAAAAGCTGGTGTTGGTATCCATTGATTTTGACGATGTTCCATACCGAGATCGGTCATGACATTTGGCACGGTATCGAACGCTGTACCAAGTTTTAAGTTTGTCACTGAACTATGTTAGTGGAAATTTCGTTTCCTAAGTCGAGTGAGAGCTGACTCGTCATTTATCGCCAACAGATTTTACGCAAAGCCGGTATTGGTTTCTATTGATTTTAACGATGCTCCTTACCTAGATCCGTCATAAGCCTTTGTACGGTATGTCTTGATTTTAGTATCGAACGCTGTGCCAAGTCTCAAGGTTGACACTCAATGATTAGGGCAGTAATTTCGTTTTCAAGGTCGAGTAAGGTAGAGATGTGCGCTGATCTGACACTTTAGCCTGCAACGCATTGCGGATTTCACGCAAAAGACGGTGTATCTGTGCAAACGTTAACTGTGTTCCATACTGAGATAGGTGATGATGATGAGATGATGATATCATGGATATCATGAAACAGTTTACTAACATTCTCGGTTTGCATTCAAATATTTACTTTTATATTATATTCTCCAATGTCAATTTCACCGTGAAATTGTGGCCTTCAAGCCATTTGCTTACAACCCTCTGTCAAGCGCGATAGGTATTTCGTTTTCGATGGCTCACTTGATCAGCCTATTCCTCAGTAAATTTTCCGCAAAATTCGGTGTTGTTCTGTTCGTATTAATTTTGATAGTGTACTATACCGAAAAGGGTCATGAGGCTACTTCTCGATGATGTCATGTAACAGTGTACTAAGTTTACGGCTTTCATACACGCATTTATTCGGTAATATATTTTTCAAAGGCGATTTCGCAGCAGACCTATAGACAGTAATAAAGCTTTATGTATCGTGTTACAGTCTCCAGTTTCAAGGCCAAAATCTCCTATGCTGTACCGAGACCGAATTTCCGAGGCTGCTATTCTTAGTTCTTCAGAATGTTTTGGGTTCAATATGACAGGCCCAATCTATGAGATAACAATTGCGTACGTGTCCGAACTCGTTGACCTTTCCAGTTAGGCTTACGCAATCTCTCGAGTTATAGTAATTTCCATTTCTGCAGAGTGAAGATAATTAGTAAGGTCAAGTGCGAACATGAACCGTGTTGAATCTTTGTTCCGTACGCCGTTTACGCAGTTACCACACTTCAAGCCACAGCTCACCGGCAGACCTCTCGGGGCACACACGTTAAAATCACTGTTGTCGGGAAATTCATGTTAGCGTACCATCATTAAGTTACTTGTTTACGTTAGAAAGCGCCATTGTGACGTCATCTTTATAAAAAGTCACTTGCGGTCCTTGCCCCACCACCCGATATTGTCACGAGCCGCCACTGTGCTGTAGCTACCTTTAAATATTTCGCTTGGTAGGGAGAAAAACGTCGTTTTTTCTCATTTTATACTGCGCATAAATAGCTAATTGACTATAAAGAACACTCATGTCATTCTATCAATATTAACAAGACGTGTTGCGAAATATTTGTTTGTCAAAACAGCGGTTTGTCAAGCCTAAAAATTATACTTTTGCACAAAGGAAATACATATTCTCCTGTATCAATTGGTCATTCTACCAAGATTGAAGAGGAGTATAAAACTATAAAATTTGTACTTGAAAGGCCTGACTACAATACTCATATGCGTCTCATTTCTTTTGACTAGTAAATGGATCATTTTCCGCTGAGTCAACAATATGGTATACCTAGTAACTCTATGAAACGAAAAGCTTAAATCTGGTATCTGGTATATTCGAATACCGATGGAAGATTCCAATCTCACATTAGGAAATAGTTCTCTGCATGTAATTTTCCCTAAGATGTAGTAAATAAAACTTTTTAGATGATCACAAAGCACCCAACTACAATCAGTAGGTCCGAAAATTCGTATCTGCATATCGGAAATTTGAGCACAAACATGACCATAAAAGTTCACTTCCTGTTCAGCCATCTTCATATATTTACTGATCATCTTGTTGATTAGCAAGGGGATAGGTTCTACCAAGACATCAAAACAACAAAAGAAAGGTATCACCGGAGATGAGATGAACAATTGAACATGTTATGCCAGATGATTGCCGGTACTTTTCGAGAAACTGCACTAAATAGCTTACAGGCGAAAATCGAACAAAAAACAATTGTGATTTAAAATATATCAATAATATTATATTCCTACTGATTAGTTCAAATTTACAATAGGTGGTTGACGTAAGTAGTATATATGATCGGTCGCGAACTAGCGTGGGGCTCTTATGGGCGGGGTGGCGATTCGCCTGGAAACCCGGGGTGGCGATTCGCCTTTTTAGACCCCCCTCTGGGCCGCGATTCGCCATGTGTTCTTATGGGTGCGGTCGTGATTCGCCTTTTTTGCTATAGGCCGCGGTCGTGATTCGCCGTGAAAACCCGGGGTGGTGACTCGCCTTTTTTGCTATAGGTGGTGGCGGCGATTCGCCTGTCGTGTATTCTTACGGGTTCTGTGGTGATTCACCGTGTGTTCTTATGGGCGCGGTCGTGATTCGCACTTTCGGCCATCTCTCGCGTGGTGTTGAATATGTACGAGTCACCAACAATAACCGCACAAACGGAAACGTGGCTTGTTGTGAGGATTAAGCAGTGCGACCTATATTTCGAATGACCTGCGCGCTGAATTGTTGCCCGTGCAGCTGTTTTGTGCTACTATCGTATCGATTATTACACTAATCCAGTCAGTGCGAAATAGTTTGCTAAATCTAGGAATCACTTCCAAGGTAATATTTTGGTAATTAGTTTACCGCAGAGCCGGCGTAGTCGGCGATTCGAATATCAACAATAACCGCGTTCACAAACTAACACTTCAAAAATGTGTGAAATAGTTTGCAAAACCCCGCGATCTCTGACAAGATAATGACTCGGGTGACATGATAACGTTACAGGTATAGGCTGAGGTGGTGATTCGCCATGTGTTCTTATGGGTGCGCTCGCACGTCGTACTTTCAAGTATAGGTATCTCTCGCATGTCGTATTGGAAACTCGTGTTGGCTCGCTCACGCGGTGAAATTGTAGTAATCAGTTTGTCGCAGAACTTGATTTCACTCATAAGATTTAATAAGTAACGAATAACAGACCGCCAGTGTCGGTAACTTGAATAGCGACAAATTGTCACTTATTTCCGCTCTAAGCCTAATCCTTTATGAAGTGAACGCTTATTCAAAAGGTTGTGATATAATTTTAAAATCCAACGACCACTCACCGGATAATGCTGCAGACATATAGCACTCTCTCATGCCCGCTCACAAGGTAATATTTCGGTAATTAGTTTGTCACAGAACCGTCGCAGACGGTGATTCAAAACCAGCAATTTGTCACTTGCCCGCGATCGCTATATGTTTTGACACTTCAGAAGAGTGGTTGACTTTAGTTGCGTGATACAAATCATGAGAATATTCAATCAATGCGTCAATTTGTCAACTCGAAATGAAACTTACTACACAAACCAAGTTGATTCGTATCTGAATGTGTTAATTCGGTACAATTCTAATTATTTTGAGAAATCTTTTCGTGATCTTTTGATTCGACCATAACCCGAATATTACTGACGCCGACTTTCAGCTACATCGAATTATTCGCACATTCCACACCGCTGTTTTCACACTTATAGAATCAATACCAACTATAATTCTACAAGAATCAAGAATCGCAAGTATTATTAACTTGAAATCAAACTCTTAACAAAAACACACATCTTATCACTCATCAACTCTATCATGAAAATCCTCGAGTCCTTATCATCAAAAATGTTATAGCGCGGCGGCGGAATCTATTCGCGGGGTGTACTAAAGTTAAATCCAGATAATCCAAAATGAAATATTTGGACTTTGACATAATCTGAATTGAAATATATTGACAAACATGACTACCAACTTTGATCCAGTCACATTTCAAGATCATACTTTGAAACAATCCTTGAAACTTACAACTCTATTCACGATCCTGCTTTCCGTTTGTCAAAGAGATATTTCAACATCGTACCATACTCAAAAGAATTATTCACAACATTAACAATTGTTAAAAATCTAGTTTTCACTTACTTGATTATATCACTACAACTCATAAATTTGAAATAATTCATCCTGGTTGTACTCGTATGATCGGTCTTTTTTTATTCGATTGTAAAGATCGTTACTATTCTGAAGACAAAGTATTTACTAATCGGTGCATATACGATTTGACTTGAACATATTATATTTTGAGTATACGAGATTTGAATGTCTGAACAATAACTGAGAAATAATTTATCACAATTAAATCCGTATATTACACCGTAAAAGATATTTGAATGTCAGCAACTCGGTAAGGTCATAGTTACTACCACATTACCTAATTTACCCGACCAACTCGTCATGATCATTCCTGAAATCAACACAAACATGACTACTGACTTGAGTTAACCACAAAACAGCATCAAGTTTTAAATCCACTTGTAGCTTACGGCTTATTTGAATGCTGGTTATGTTTTGTTGTAATTTAGTGTACGGAAATAGTAGTACGTCTCGACATCTCACCATCTTACCATATTCAAAGAGTCAACCACGAAAACATTGTCAAGTAAATCCGTTTGTAACTTACCCGACCAACTCAAACAGTATCAGTATGAAAAACAGCCAAACATACACGAATCCATACAATCACTAAAACCTAAAATTCATAACAAGCTTGGTTGCATTCATATCCATACACATCTTTTTTTATTCAACTTGAAAAGTCGTTACTATTCTGTAAGATAGAGGAATTACTACGCGGTATATTCTGCAAGACAAACTAATTACTACTCGGTATATTTTGTAAGACAAAAGTAATTACTTCTCAGCGTCGGTGACTTGAGATTAACATAATATGTTTGAGTATACGAGATTTGAAAGTCCGACCAACGTAGTTGAGAATTCATTTCTTACAATCGAACGATGGTGTTATATCCAAAGTTATCATGCTGTGAACATAAGGATTGACACATTGATTTGACATATGAGATTTTGTAATAGTTGATCATTACTTTATTATTAAATTATTTGCGTTAATTGGACCCGGCGTTGTGGTAAATGTTATGACAGCAACAAACTTTTCAGTACCAATGTTATTAACATATTAAGCTGTAAAACTATGTGTCTGAAATGTTCTTGATAGGAAAATTACTCCACCTTGGTAAAAATCACTCTGCGTATCGCGGATATCAGAAAATATTTCCAGTAACCAAGACTAAAGATGAAACGACAATATCGGTATTATTACATTCAACAATCAGCACAATTATTAAAATCTATCGTTTGCGATAAACAGCACTAAAGATGTAATAATTCCAGTATTCATACATTGAACATTCGATACAAAATGCTTTATTATGACGATTCCCAACGGGTAATTGAAACGACTAAGTGTAGAATCAGTATATCACAATATCGTTACTATTGAATCCAACGATTTATTGTCGGAATTTGTGACAGAGAATTGAAACATATACACTTTACAGAGTGTGAAAATATCACTTTGAGTATCGAGTACCGTTCGAAGCTGGCGATCAATTCTTAATCATTTCAGTAACTCCCCATTGTGCGTGCTAAATGTAAAATATCGCGAGGTTATACACTCTAAGACTTTGATCATTACAAAAGTAAATTGTGATATGTTTGTTAGATGCATCCAATTCAGTTAGAAATGTCTGGTGCACAACAATCGTAATATCAAAAAAGTACTTGCTACACTGTTATTTGCTAAACGTGTTTTGCATTGTTGTTCATTTGTAGTATTGATTGAAATTGTTCTTGAACCCTCAAATAATAATTCCTGACATGAAACCAAGCCGCTGAAAGTCGTTACCATCACGAAGATACAATGTGTACGATGTTTGTCAAATGTGTCCTACCTGGCCAACAGAAAACAATTTTCACTCACTTGAAATGAAACCAATGTGATGGTCTCCATTCGATATTTTGTTTGTGTCAAATACTTTGCGATGAACACATTTGCGTGGTTGAGCTTTACATCATCAAGCTGTTATTTGTAAATCAAGATTTCGGTAAACTTGTAAATGTATCGTTTAACTAACCGGCATTTAGTGATTGGGGAACATACCAGACGATACACATCCATCTCCGAAATACTGCGTTGATCTTAATTTCCATCATCGTGATAATCGAAGTACATTTCTTTCGAATTCGTAACAACCGACTATGACATGATAAATTTTTGACATGTTATGCTTAGAAGATTGGTTGCATATCGCGAAAAAAAAATAATATACCACTCATATTGATACTGTTACTCCATTGATCGATATTTTCAAACGAGTAAAATTTATTACTTGAGTTTCCCCGCTTAATGTAAATGAAAACTCAACCGTCTTTTAACATCACAAAGACATTGATAAAAAGTAGGCAATCAAACACAACACTTTGTACGACACTAATTATTGTTCCACACATCTCATTTCATACTAAGTGTATACGAAAGATATTCATGACACATGAAAATATTCCCATGCTACAAACCTGTACAATGATTGGTGGTGCTTTCAAACTGTTTCGATATCACAAGAACTTTATTGTCGGAATGGGTGTTCATGTATCTTAATAATCAAATAGTTCAACACAGAACTAGTACGAACAGAAACATCAGAGTTGTTTACACAAAAGTTTGTATGTGCACAGTATGCGAATACCATGTGTAAGTCCAGCACAATTGTGGTATCCATCCGATTTAGTTAACACAATTTACGACACCGAGGTCGCCTCATCTTTCGTAAGACAACAAACCAAGGCTTCAGGATATGTCCATGTCATAGCAATAAATCAGCTACTCCAACAACCGAGTACATATGTTTTCTAGTTACGGTGCTTACATCTTACACACAAATCAATCTGCTTTGCTAACGAAAAGTGCTGAGTCATCGCGTGGTTGTCCTCACAATAATACAGCTAAAACATACTAGCAAAAAATTGCCGTTATAGTCACCAACGGTACATCGTACAAGTACCAAGTCTCGAGAATCCAGTTATTCAAAAAAAGTGAAAGTGTTTCTACGCCAAGTTGTTATGTTGACGAAAGCGTATATTGTAATATCATGATCGATTTGTATTCGTTGGTCACAAAATGTCACTACTCTAAATAATTATTTTTCCGTCAATCACGGTACATTGTACAAGTAAAAAGTCTTGAGGATCGAGTTATTGAAAAAAAAAACTTCAAAGTGTGTCTCCTGCATCAAGTCGTTATGTTGACGGAAGCGTATATTGTAATATCATGGTCGATTTACATTCGCTGGTCAGTGGTCACAAACTGTCACTACTCTAAATAATTATTTTTCACTCAAACACAAAAGCATACTTGTGGCCATTCGTTTTCATCAAGCACGAGTTCTAGAAACTTACTGCGACATGAATTGTTATTTTTATGTAGTGTAAATACATAATAATTAATTTTAGTAACACTATATCAACATCATCGAGTTGTGCGAATATATTTACATGTAGTCTTGTGGTTTTAATCGAAGCACACATCGTGTTCTAATGTAGAGTCATCTCTATTGTACAACAACTCGGTAATCGAAATGCATTAAAATTTAAACAGCGATCTTGTTTCGTCACGCGAAAAATATGTTCACTATCGCGATACTCTGCACAGGGAGTGCAAATCCTTTTCACACTCGTAATAGTATACCAACGGCTACTGGCGACAACGTTTAACAATACCAACGACACTAAACATACGATACCTACCCAAGTAAAATTACCATTTTCACCTGGAGGTCAGGCGATACCAGATTAAAAAATATCATTGTCCTTTGGGGATTTATCGTTTACTCAGAGTAGCAATACATTTTCACTTGAGGGTCTATCGTTTCCCAGAGTAACAAACCCCTTTTCCTTTGGAAATATACTTTTTCCCTGGGTTACAAACCTTTTTCACTTGGAAATATATTTTTTCACCGGGTAACAAACTTTTTTCACTTGGTAATATATTTTTTCCCTGAACAACAAACCTTTTTCACTTGGAAATATATTTTTTCTCTGGGTAACAAACCTTTTTAACTTGGAAATATATTTTTTCCCTGAGCAACAAACCATTTTCACTTGGTGATCCACCGTTTACCTGAGTAAAAATATCATTTTCCTTTGGAGATCTGGCGTTTACCCAGTGTAACAATACATTTTCTCTTGGCCATCTAGCTTTTCCTAGAGTAACAAAACCATTTTCATTTTGAAATCTGACAAACACACCTGACAATTTGGTATTTGTTGTATTGACGATAGTTTGAAATAGATTACAACGAACAGTGACGGAAATATACACGGATCACCGGTTTCAGAGTATACCCCCATCAGTCGTATCACATCAATATCATCGGTTAACTACATACAATATGCTCTTGTACACCGAAATGCATGTTTTTGGAAAATTGGACAATAGGCTTCGATAGTTCTGTGATGTCCGGGTTCGTGCTTTGGATTTTCCAGAGTCAAAATGTCTGAATAAAACACCTCCTTGACGATGGTTGGTATGTGGATAACGGTGTTCGGAAAACGGTTGGATTTATGTCACCCATCGCGATAACAATTCCAGGTCGAGATTTCCCCCGCGTGTTTACTATATTGTGTCTTTATTGGTCATGTATGTCTCGACATTCAGTTTGAAATCGGAAACCCTGATAAAGTATGTAACCGGATCCGGATATCAACTCTGAATTGATAAACCAATGAACAATATTCAAAGTAAACATGTTACACCCTGTGTTTCCACGAAAAAATACCACCCAGACATACGTCGCGCTTGTTTGCCCACATCAGTATACGCGTAAATGGAGGTGTGTGACATTGCATGCAATGTGTTGGTATACAAACATCGATCCACAGACATTATCATAGCCGGTAGTTTTGATGTAGATCGAATGTCATCACATCCGATAACAATGTCATACCAATAAGCCACATTGCAATGACTCTGAGTCCGCGCTATTACATCGATATTTCGGCACCGTTCACTGATTTACTCGATGGTGTTATCGTGTTGTAACATTACAAGATAGTCATGTCCCTATCTCCGGACAGACCACCCAGACCAATTGGATACATCGATCAATATCCATCGTGTTGTCGACACCGAAGTTTTCTGTTGAGACTGCAGCGTTTGACCAAGGTGAACTATCGAATCACGGGTGCTCGAAATGATTGCGATCAGTCTTTCACTAAATCACGATGCATGGATGTCACTACTCCCACATAACGACTCCAGATAAATATCGTGAACAGTGATTCTGCAAATCTCGGACTGATACTGTGATCCAATAAGGTGTGTTTCTGTGGAATGAAGACTGCAATCATACACCACAATAGAACACTACCTCGCGATTTCACACGCAATCATAAAACACATCATCGTAAGGGTCCAGTTCGTCCGGTGACATTTCGAGACCGTCGTCGCCACAAGAGATCGGTATCATTTTGAAACGACATCGTCACAAGTCTATTGACGTCGATTCTGTTGGTCATGTCAATCCGTTTCACAATCCACCGTTTTTCAACTCCCCGCACCATAGTGTTACGACACAGACAAGAAGCGTCGGTGGAAATAATAAAACACGGAAAGCACACTTTGGTGTTATTTGACATGGATTTTACACCCGACGAACCTTACATTCGAGCGATGCATTGGAATGACGCTTGTATTATTGACGTAGAAGGAACAGAAATGTATCGATTTATTGGTTTCGTACATATCCAACAAAAACCAGGGTATGTGATTGTGCGTGGTTCGCATATTCGACTGTGAACGCTCTATTGGTATATGCTGTGTAGTTCACTTTCACCGTCGTGCGAATAACCCATGTTACGGTTCGATGTTTGTGTGTCTGTATGTCACGCTTCAGATTGACTCAGAGTCATTGCAATGTGGCTTATTGGTATGACATTGTTATCGGGTGTGATGACATTCGATCTACATCAAAACTACCGGCTATGATAATGTCTGTGGATCGATGTTTGTATACCAACACATTGCATGCAATGTCACACACCTCCATTTACGCGTATACTGATGTGGGCAAACAAGCGCGACGTATGTCTGGGTGGTATTTTTTCGTGGAAACACAGGGTGTAACATGTTTACTTTGAATATTGTTCATTGGTTTATCAATTCAGAGTTGATATCCGGATCCGGTTACATACTTTATCAGGGTTTCCGATTTCAAACTGAATGTCGAGACATACATGACCAATAAAGACACAATATAGTAAACACGCGGGGGAAATCTCGACCTGGAATTGTTATCGCGATGGGTGACATAAATCCAACCGTTTTCCGAACACCGTTATCCACATACCAACCATCGTCAAGGAGGTGTTTTATTCAGACATTTTGACTCTGGAAAATCCAAAGCACGAACCCGGACATCACAGAACTATCGAAGCCTATTGTCCAATTTTCCAAAAACATGCATTTCGGTGTACAAGAGCATATTGTATGTAGTTAACCGATGATATTGATGTGATACGACTGATGGGGGTATACTCTGAAACCGGTGATCCGTGTATATTTCCGTCACTGTTCGTTGTAATCTATTTCAAACTATCGTCAATACAACAAATACCAAATTGTCAGGTGTGTTTGTCAGATTTCAAAATGAAAATGGTTTTGTTACTCTAGGAAAAGCTAGATGGCCAAGAGAAAATGTATTGTTACACTGGGTAAACGCCAGATCTCCAAAGGAAAATGATATTTTTACTCAGGTAAACGGTGGATCACCAAGTGAAAATGGTTTGTTGCTCAGGGAAAAAATATATTTCCAAGTTAAAAAGGTTTGTTACCCAGAGAAAAAATATATTTCCAAGTGAAAAAGGTTTGTTGTTCAGGGAAAAAATATATTACCAAGTGAAAAAAGTTTGTTACCCGGTGAAAAAATATATTTCCAAGTGAAAAAGGTTTGTAACCCAGGGAAAAAGTATATTTCCAAAGGAAAAGGGGTTTGTTACTCTGGGAAACGATAGACCCTCAAGTGAAAATGTATTGCTACTCTGAGTAAACGATAAATCCCCAAAGGACAATGATATTTTTTAATCTGGTATCGCCTGACCTCCAGGTGAAAATGGTAATTTTACTTGGGTAGGTATCGTATGTTTAGTGTCGTTGGTATTGTTAAACGTTGTCGCCAGTAGCCGTTGGTATACTATTACGAGTGTGAAAAGGATTTGCACTCCCTGTGCAGAGTATCGCGATAGTGAACATATTTTTCGCGTGACGAAACAAGATCGCTGTTTAAATTTTAATGCATTTCGATTACCGAGTTGTTGTACAATAGAGATGACTCTACATTAGAACACGATGTGTGCTTCGATTAAAACCACAAGACTACATGTAAATATATTCGCACAACTCGATGATGTTGATATAGTGTTACTAAAATTAATTATTATGTATTTACACTACATAAAAATAACAATTCATGTCGCAGTAAGTTTCTAGAACTCGTGCTTGATGAAAACGAATGGCCACAAGTATGCTTTTGTGTTTGAGTGAAAAATAATTATTTAGAGTAGTGACAGTTTGTGACCACTGACCAGCGAATGTAAATCGACCATGATATTACAATATACGCTTCCGTCAACATAACGACTTGATGCAGGAGACACACTTTGAAGTTTTTTTTTTCAATAACTCGATCCTCAAGACTTTTTACTTGTACAATGTACCGTGATTGACGGAAAAATAATTATTTAGAGTAGTGACATTTTGTGACCAACGAATACAAATCGATCATGATATTACAATATACGCTTTCGTCAACATAACAACTTGGCGTAGAAACACTTTCACTTTTTTTGAATAACTGGATTCTCGAGACTTGGTACTTGTACGATGTACCGTTGGTGACTATAACGGCAATTTTTTGCTAGTATGTTTTAGCTGTATTATTGTGAGGACAACCACGCGATGACTCAGCACTTTTCGTTAGCAAAGCAGATTGATTTGTGTGTAAGATGTAAGCACCGTAACTAGAAAACATATGTACTCGGTTGTTGGAGTAGCTGATTTATTGCTATGACATGGACATATCCTGAAGCCTTGGTTTGTTGTCTTACGAAAGATGAGGCGACCTCGGTGTCGTAAATTGTGTTAACTAAATCGGATGGATACCACAATTGTGCTGGACTTACACATGGTATTCGCATACTGTGCACATACAAACTTTTGTGTAAACAACTCTGATGTTTCTGTTCGTACTAGTTCTGTGTTGAACTATTTGATTATTAAGATACATGAACACCCATTCCGACAATAAAGTTCTTGTGATATCGAAACAGTTTGAAAGCACCACCAATCATTGTACAGGTTTGTAGCATGGGAATATTTTCATGTGTCATGAATATCTTTCGTATACACTTAGTATGAAATGAGATGTGTGGAACAATAATTAGTGTCGTACAAAGTGTTGTGTTTGATTGCCTACTTTTTATCAATGTCTTTGTGATGTTAAAAGACGGTTGAGTTTTCATTTACATTAAGCGGGGAAACTCAAGTAATAAATTTTACTCGTTTGAAAATATCGATCAATGGAGTAACAGTATCAACATGAGTGGTATATTATTTTTTTTTTCGCGATATGCAACCAATCTTCTAAGCATAACATGTCAAAAATTTATCATGTCATAGTCGGTTGTTACGAATTCGAAAGAAATGTACTTCGATTATCACGATGATGGAAATTAAGATCAACGCAGTATTTCGGAGATGGATGTGTATCGTCTGGTATGTTCCCCAATCACTAAATGCCGGTTAGTTAAACCAGGGCCGGCCAACCCGTGGCCCGCGGGCCACATGTGGCCCGCGAGAAGGTTTTGAGTGGCCCGCGAGGTAATTTCCGAAATTTCTAATATCAAAAATGGATTGCACAGATTATTGTGAACTTGCAAGGCCAACCAAAAATTTGAGTGGTTTGGCCGCAACACTTGAGACGTGATGATTAAAATATCAGTTCCGACGCATTGACAGATCCATCAACCAGTCACATATTGGTATATCTTCGTACACTACAATAAAGCAGAATAATTTGCGATAGATTTATCAAAAGTAAAAATTTTCTACAAGCTTAGCGCAACGTGTTGTCACTCGATTCCTTGTTTTTAATATTGTTGCCCTTTTTGTGAAAATGGAAGAACGCCTAATGTATAAGATTGAGTCTAACTATATTCGCGATTACGAGACAAAGTGTCGTTCAACATATGCGACCTTGCGTTTGCGCTCGCAGTAAGATCGTTGACTATGAAACCTAGGCACGGAATGATTGACGCATGTTGGTCGCAGCTTTCGATATCGATATGTCCATGCGCCGAATAGCCCAGTCCTCGCAAACTTAGCCCAGCAATATAGTCAAGTGACAATATTATTGACCTATGAACTTCAAAAAATTTTCGCGCTAGGCGCGGTAAGTGGCCCGCGCAATATTTCGTCGATCGAATGTGGCCCTTTGGCTGAAAAGGTTGGCCAGCCCTGAGTTAAACGATACATTTACAAGTTTACCGAAATCTTGATTTACAAATAACAGCTTGATGATGTAAAGCTCAACCACGCAAATGTGTTCATCGCAAAGTATTTGACACAAACAAAATATCGAATGGAGACCATCACATTGGTTTCATTTCAAGTGAGTGAAAATTGTTTTCTGTTGGCCAGGTAGGACACATTTGACAAACATCGTACACATTGTATCTTCGTGATGGTAACGACTTTCAGCGGCTTGGTTTCATGTCAGGAATTATTATTTGAGGGTTCAAGAACAATTTCAATCAATACTACAAATGAACAACAATGCAAAACACGTTTAGCAAATAACAGTGTAGCAAGTACTTTTTTGATATTACGATTGTTGTGCACCAGACATTTCTAACTGAATTGGATGCATCTAACAAACATATCACAATTTACTTTTGTAATGATCAAAGTCTTAGAGTGTATAACCTCGCGATATTTTACATTTAGCACGCACAATGGGGAGTTACTGAAATGATTAAGAATTGATCGCCAGCTTCGAACGGTACTCGATACTCAAAGTGATATTTTCACACTCTGTAAAGTGTATATGTTTCAATTCTCTGTCACAAATTCCGACAATAAATCGTTGGATTCAATAGTAACGATATTGTGATATACTGATTCTACACTTAGTCGTTTCAATTACCCGTTGGGAATCGGGATAATAAAGCATTTTGTATCGAATGTTCAATGTATGAATACTGGAATTATTACATCTTTAGTGCTGTTTATCGCAAACGATAGATTTTAATAATTGTGCTGATTGTTGAATGTAATAATACCGATATTGTCGTTTCATCTTTAGTCTTGGTTACTGGAAATATTTTCTGATATCCGCGATACGCAGAGTGATTTTTACCAAGGTGGAGTAATTTTCCTATCAAGAACATTTCAGACACATAGTTTTACAGCTTAATATGTTAATAACATTGGTACTGAAAAGTTTGTTGCTGTCATAACATTTACCACAACGCCGGGTCCAATTAACGCAAATAATTTAATAATAAAGTAATGATCAACTATTACAAAATCTCATATGTCAAATCAATGTGTCAATCCTTATGTTCACAGCATGATAACTTTGGATATAACACCATCGTTCGATTGTAAGAAATGAATTCTCAACTACGTTGGTCGGACTTTCAAATCTCGTATACTCAAACATATTATGTTAATCTCAAGTCACCGACGCTGAGAAGTAATTACTTTTGTCTTACAAAATATACCGAGTAGTAATTAGTTTGTCTTGCAGAATATACCGCGTAGTAATTCCTCTATCTTACAGAATAGTAACGACTTTTCAAGTTGAATAAAAAAAGATGTGTATGGATATGAATGCAACCAAGCTTGTTATGAATTTTAGGTTTTAGTGATTGTATGGATTCGTGTATGTTTGGCTGTTTTTCATACTGATACTGTTTGAGTTGGTCGGGTAAGTTACAAACGGATTTACTTGACAATGTTTTCGTGGTTGACTCTTTGAATATGGTAAGATGGTGAGATGTCGAGACGTACTACTATTTCCGTACACTAAATTACAACAAAACATAACCAGCATTCAAATAAGCCGTAAGCTACAAGTGGATTTAAAAATTGATGCTGTTTTGTGGTTAACTCAAGTCAGTAGTCATGTTTGTGTTGATTTCAGGAATGATCATGACGAGTTGGTCGGGTAAATTAGGTAATGTGGTAGTAACTATGACCTTACCGAGTTGCTGACATTCAAATATCTTTTACGGTGTAATATACGGATTTAATTGTGATAAATTATTTCTCAGTTATTGTTCAGACATTCAAATCTCGTATACTCAAAATATAATATGTTCAAGTCAAATCGTATATGCACCGATTAGTAAATACTTTGTCTTCAGAATAGTAACGATCTTTACAATCGAATAAAAAAAGACCGATCATACGAGTACAACCAGGATGAATTATTTCAAATTTATGAGTTGTAGTGATATAATCAAGTAAGTGAAAACTAGATTTTTAACAATTGTTAATGTTGTGAATAATTCTTTTGAGTATGGTACGATGTTGAAATATCTCTTTGACAAACGGAAAGCAGGATCGTGAATAGAGTTGTAAGTTTCAAGGATTGTTTCAAAGTATGATCTTGAAATGTGACTGGATCAAAGTTGGTAGTCATGTTTGTCAATATATTTCAATTCAGATTATGTCAAAGTCCAAATATTTCATTTTGGATTATCTGGATTTAACTTTAGTACACCCCGCGAATAGATTCCGCCGCCGCGCTATAACATTTTTGATGATAAGGACTCGAGGATTTTCATGATAGAGTTGATGAGTGATAAGATGTGTGTTTTTGTTAAGAGTTTGATTTCAAGTTAATAATACTTGCGATTCTTGATTCTTGTAGAATTATAGTTGGTATTGATTCTATAAGTGTGAAAACAGCGGTGTGGAATGTGCGAATAATTCGATGTAGCTGAAAGTCGGCGTCAGTAATATTCGGGTTATGGTCGAATCAAAAGATCACGAAAAGATTTCTCAAAATAATTAGAATTGTACCGAATTAACACATTCAGATACGAATCAACTTGGTTTGTGTAGTAAGTTTCATTTCGAGTTGACAAATTGACGCATTGATTGAATATTCTCATGATTTGTATCACGCAACTAAAGTCAACCACTCTTCTGAAGTGTCAAAACATATAGCGATCGCGGGCAAGTGACAAATTGCTGGTTTTGAATCACCGTCTGCGACGGTTCTGTGACAAACTAATTACCGAAATATTACCTTGTGAGCGGGCATGAGAGAGTGCTATATGTCTGCAGCATTATCCGGTGAGTGGTCGTTGGATTTTAAAATTATATCACAACCTTTTGAATAAGCGTTCACTTCATAAAGGATTAGGCTTAGAGCGGAAATAAGTGACAATTTGTCGCTATTCAAGTTACCGACACTGGCGGTCTGTTATTCGTTACTTATTAAATCTTATGAGTGAAATCAAGTTCTGCGACAAACTGATTACTACAATTTCACCGCGTGAGCGAGCCAACACGAGTTTCCAATACGACATGCGAGAGATACCTATACTTGAAAGTACGACGTGCGAGCGCACCCATAAGAACACATGGCGAATCACCACCTCAGCCTATACCTGTAACGTTATCATGTCACCCGAGTCATTATCTTGTCAGAGATCGCGGGGTTTTGCAAACTATTTCACACATTTTTGAAGTGTTAGTTTGTGAACGCGGTTATTGTTGATATTCGAATCGCCGACTACGCCGGCTCTGCGGTAAACTAATTACCAAAATATTACCTTGGAAGTGATTCCTAGATTTAGCAAACTATTTCGCACTGACTGGATTAGTGTAATAATCGATACGATAGTAGCACAAAACAGCTGCACGGGCAACAATTCAGCGCGCAGGTCATTCGAAATATAGGTCGCACTGCTTAATCCTCACAACAAGCCACGTTTCCGTTTGTGCGGTTATTGTTGGTGACTCGTACATATTCAACACCACGCGAGAGATGGCCGAAAGTGCGAATCACGACCGCGCCCATAAGAACACACGGTGAATCACCACAGAACCCGTAAGAATACACGACAGGCGAATCGCCGCCACCACCTATAGCAAAAAAGGCGAGTCACCACTAGGGCTGGGCAAAATCGAGTACCTGAGTGATTCGATTCTGAATCACGTAATATGCTTCGAGTCGAGTCGAGTAATCGAGTATCACACATTATGACGTCATAACAGAATGTATTACGTCAAAGTTCAAATTTGCACCGTTTTTGCTACCACAAAGAATATAATGCCGGTTATCCATCTCGTAAAAGATACTTTGGTATTTTATCGACCATACCGATTTCATTTCACTTGGTGAAAATGTTGTGGGATTATCATTACTTCGTAAATGCGCTACGTCCTGTAACCTTCGTAGGTTTGTACTATATTTCGTAAGCTACAATACCGCCAATCAAGGTTTCAAGGCTTCAGCAGTGAAAATTATTATCGAAACTAGAATTCTCGTTGATAAATTAACTTTCAGTGGCGAGAAGCGTATAATTTAACTACTCGAAAAAATCGTAATTTACTACTCGACTCGAATCATTAAAATTAATACTCGATTCAGATTCGAGTACTCGAATCATTGTGCCCAGCCCTAGTCACCACCCCGGGTTTTCACGGCGAATCACGACCGCGGCCTATAGCAAAAAAGGCGAATCACGACCGCACCCATAAGAACACATGGCGAATCGCGGCCCAGAGGGGGGTCTAAAAAGGCGAATCGCCACCCCGGGTTTCCAGGCGAATCGCCACCCCGCCCATAAGAGCCCCACGCTAGTTCGCGACCGATCCTATATACTACTGACGTAAAACTGATTGAATTAAGACTGGATTGTATTCATGTACATGATATCCGTTAAAGTCTGTTACTAATAGTAACTTACTATGATAAATTAATTACCCCTAAATATAGTGCTGTTGCTGTATTTTGATTTAAAAGAGTCTTCTGTGTGTAAAAATAACAAGCAGATTGAATTTATAAACTTTATAGTATGACTGAGCCGATTTTATATCTAGTCATTACCGCGAAAATGGGAGATTTTGGTCAAAATAGCCCCATGCTTTATCTCCACAACAAGAGTCATTTTGAAAAAATCAAGGTCATATTCGGAATCAGTGCCTTTCAGAACCCCCAGAACCACTCTTACTTTGTCTGCCTAAAAATATGTGTTGACCAGTGTTATAATTCTTATATCCGACAGTAGGGATGCGGACGTCGGATTGATTAGCCCGCATTGCAAGAATTGTATACGGACTATAGTGGCGTTGTGGCCTGCTTTTATGCATTTCCCTTTTGAAGTTTGGAATTTATTACTGGATTAAACGATCATACGCTGGAGTGAATTTCAATTCGTAGGCATATACTTATACAACAACACATAATCGAATTTCGCGCCACGATTGAAAAATAATCATCAAAGAACGTTCATTTGATCGTTTAATTCAGAGTGGAGAAGGTGTTTCGCGGCGTGTGCGCCTTCAAATCGACATGTGGAGCAAGGTCACGTTTTTATTTTCTGGCCTCGCCTATATATTCGTCTGATTACTAATTAGTAAGGCAATTTTTGTTGCTCTAAAACCGCGAGAAAGTTGCAGTTAATTTCGACAAAAGTTGCAGTAAAAAGTTGCATTTATAATTTTTGTTGAATTACAGCAAGTAACAAAATTTTGCAAGATTTTAGTTGAGTAAAAATTTTTAAGTATTTTGTTTTGCTATGCTTTTCCAATCCAATCAATAAAATACAAAAATTTCTTCTGACGTGTCCCTAGTCTTTGAGAAATGTCACTTGTTCTGATTTCTCGTTTTACTCAGAATTGCCCCATAATAATACGCATAATTCTTTATTGGACGTACAAGCACACTAACAAAACAAAAAAGGAATATGCACAAATGTTGACTACCATAGATTATAAATGATGGAAACATTTCAGAAAATTTCCGAAGTCGTTTTGTTTGCGTGATTTGGTTCTATAAACTAAGAAATCTACTGGTATTATCGACCTCAAATAATCGCCCATCATGATGCAACTTCACCATCCTTAGTATCTTCTTTCTAAATCATACATCCTGCTGAAACACGTCACTATGTTCCTCGCTTACATTACCCATATTTGAACTGATAAAAACAAGTCAGATAATGCGATTTTAAGGACATACCCAGATTTCTTTTTTCATATATCTGGTCATATTGTTTTTCATCTACATCTCGAAATGCCTTGAATGCTGCTTCTCTCGCAGTCATTTTATTGTCAAGTCCTTGCAAAAGATTTCCAGCATTCCTGCATAAGCAAGGAGAACCTGCTACAGAAAAATACATTTGACAACTTACTAAATTTCATTGATGCCCAATGTCTATTAGTAGTAAGAGTGCGTGTGCTTGTAATCAGTATGGTGCGTAAGATGAAAATTAGTTATTTCAATCTCTGTAATAGTTGCTGACTCATACACATGTACAAGAGCTACACTTTGATTTTTTATCTACAATTTAATTATACAAGATTGGATATATGTCATATTTGAATGATTCATACATATTATAGGATATTAGAAAGTCCATGTTATAAAAACCTATAAAATATGATAAATGAAGGATATTTAGCAAATCATTCTTTAATGTTAATTGCAAAGTGGATAACTCGAGCTGTGCCACAATGAAACAATTTTGCATGCCACCGTTAATCATATGTTTACATATGTTTAATGGTTGTATGATAGTCATTCAACCGACAGTGTGGCATATAATTCGGTAATACTGTTAGAGTAGGAGTCGTAGTCGATACGTTTAACGACTCAGAAGTGGGATTCATAGTCGGAGTCGGTACGTAGACTCAGGAGTCAGAGTCGGTATATTGAAAATGTGTGGAGTCGGAGTCGGCGCCGGAGTCAGTGGTTAAATGTACCGACTCCACAGCCCTGTTGCCAACGAAGCAGCAATTCTTAATTTTGTGACCAATTACCGTAAAATTAGGTGAATTGAGCCAAAAGTAGTAGCATAGCATCTTATGGAATACATCGGAGCCAGAGCTACATTTCAAACAACCCGCTCCAGCTCCGGCTCCGGTTCCACCTGAATTTTATGCTGAGCTTCGGCTCCGCTGTAAATGCACGGCTCCGGGGCTCCGGCTCCAAAGCCCTGGTTGGTAAGAATTCTAGTGACGGTCGCTGTTTTAAACTTATCGATATCGGGAGGTCGAACTACCCGTTGGACGCCGTTTTCAAATACAGTTTTAGAAGTCACTATTCGATACTTGTAGGGGGGTTAATTTGCTTTAGCAAGTTTTAAAAAGTAGTTCTAATTGACGGGGCATGTTGCTAAGTCATAAGATCAATCACCACATGCTTTTGACTGCTTCAGATTTTAATGGTACCTAAAATATCAGTAATTTGTTTGTAACTGTTTTCTGTTTATTTTTAAGAGTAAGTTCTATGAACGTGAGATAGAAACATGTTGCTTCTGCATCTTTTCAGTCCAAAACTAGCTTTCTGGTGTAAACGGTTATCAATATATGGCGAAATCCACTATTTCCGGCTCGCTCGGTGAAAATGCACGTGCACTAGAGGGTTACGAACCCAAAATTATGATAGGATTCATTTATTTGCTATTTGGCACCACATATCAAGACCTCTTATTAAATTCAATTTTTTTTCACTCCACTCTACTGGACACCTCTGGTTATATGGCAATCTCGTTAGGTTCTAGAAAAGCGTCCTTTCCTCGATCAAATTATATATGCCATTACAGTATTATTGAAATGGCGATGGACTTGGACATTGTAACAGTATTTGTGATTCGGTAAGTAGTCACCATGTTGTAGAAAGTTTGCAATATATCTTATCAAACTACGTCACAATACACTGTATCGGTCGCCGACTGTTACAAGAAATGAGTAACAAAATGACCTGTGTAACCAAGTTCCATACTATGATCTTTGTACGTTTACATCTATTTGTCTATGACGAAATGACGAATCCTCTGGTGCTGTTGAAAGACTCGTTCAGCTTGCTATATTTAGATTCCGCGATCAAGTCACCTTTACCGCAGTGGCCATGAGTATAGTGACATTAATCTGGGGTTACCACCATATTTTGGAATCGGGAAGTATGACAATATTTCAAAATTTTCAAAGGTAGAATACCGGAGCAAAATCTTGAAAAAATGGTAAATTTTTCACACTTCGTGGTCGGGCTCAGCTCCCAAAATACAGTTTTTCTTTCACATTATCGATTGGTTAACATAAAACGGTCAACTTTCCGGCTCAGTACCCGAAATAGTCACCGGAGCGTTACTTCAGTGCTGGTTTACTGTATCTCAGTCGAATTTTGCTCCACACATGACCAAAATTCTCAAAAAAGTCGACAAAATCTCAAAAAGGAGGACATTTAGGCGTCCTCGGATGACATTTTCAAAAATCTGAAAAAAGAGGAAATATCCTCCTAAAGGAGGACGTATGGTAACCCTACATTAATCTATCTTGCTCGAACGCAGCTCTGATAGTTGGTCGTTCGTAGATTACAACGAAACTGACATTTTCTCTTCACAGGATTCCAGTCTATCATTCGAGATGGTTCATTTCCGAGAAGTAGCAACAGTGGAATTTGCCAAGAAACTTTTTGATGCGAGATTTGTCAAATTGATTGAACTGTTTGTCAAGCAGGATGATTTGCGGAAGATGCCAGAATATAAAGTAGAAAAGGTCAGTTACGGCTATATTTCTTTTCATGGTCATATAGTTTCAAGTTTGCTGTAAACTTGAATGATTAATCGTGGTTGGTCGATTCCACCACTATTAGATTTTCGTCTATACTTTAATCCATACTTTATCTGATACTATGTAAACAATCGATTTCAAAATATAAAACGGAAATAAGAAACACAACGAATTATTGTCCGCGCCCGAATTACGAATAAATCGGGATGGGGGTGTCTAGTGCGCATGTGTCCTATTATAGTTTTGAGGGCTTCATTGACTCTCTTGGTTTCTAGCTGTTGAAATTAAGGTAGAGTGGATATGATGTTTGGGATTAACAATTTTAATAATTCTATATTGCTAAATGCTAAATTCGGTATATTCACCAAGAAGGGGTTGGCACTGGGCAGCGCAGAAAGACGCATGTTCCGATTTAAAGAATAACTTGAATTTTGCAAAAGTTTTATCATTGATCTAGAGCAAAGGTCTCAAACTCAAATGTGCTCGCGGGCCAATTTCCTGCTTTTTGATGGCGCCGCGGGCCGCAGCACCAATAATAGGGGAATTCAATGTATTTTCAAGTAGGCCTTATATTTGACGGGACCTTGCAGACGCACATTCCACACGCATCGTGAAAATGTGATTTACTATTGTGAATACACGCCTGGCCCGACAAAAATCACATTTTTAAATATTTGAATGAGATTGTTGCTGTACTAGGCATAGTTTGTCAAAATATTTAGTTGTAGACCCCATGCGACAGTACAAATGCATCAGGACATCGTAAAAGCTGTCGCGTTATAATTTTGCAGCTAGTGGACATTTGACGTGCCACAATTATAGGTAGAATTTAAGAATTTTACAAAGATTGATCTGATATCAGAGCATCGGAACAGTACAGCCTAATCCGGGTTTCGGGCATAGGCCTACTCCTGATGGGCTATATTGATCATGATATTACCAAAGTCAAATATAATCAGCGTTAGATTTACCTTCGAAATGGAACAGATCAATAACAACTTGAACATAATGAATACTGTGCCGTAGCAGTAGAAATGTGCAAGCGCCGAAGAATCCATTGGTGTTACAGCTGTGAAGCATAGGCTACGACTACTTAATACTCGCCACATTTAATTGGCGATAATAACATATAAAAGATAGCCAATATGACACAGAATGTAACCAACTATACATCTAACGGGCAACACAATGTCAATGGCGGTTGCCATCAGGGCTTTGGAGCAGCCGTAAATTTAAACTGCTCCAGCTCCGGCTCCGGAGCTTTATTCTATCATACATTAGCTCCGGCTCCAGCTCCGGAGCCGCATTATTACCACTGCTCCGGCTCCGGCTTTGAAATTATCGAATGGGCCTGTCTATATCAGAGGTGGTCAACCTGCGAGCCAAATGTGGCCCGCGAGAGGGTTTTGCGTGGCCAGCGAGGTAATTTCCTATTATATTATCAAAAATGAATTGCTCAAATTGTGAACTTGCAATGCCAACCAAAATTACAAGTCTGGCTGCAACACTTGGGATGTTGATGACTAAAATATCAGTTCCGAGGCATTGGCAGATCCAGGGTCCAGTCACATTTTCAGTAAATCGTTGTACATTACAATAAACTAAAATAGTGGTGAAATTTTTCTTCACGCTTCGCGTTTATAATTGTCTTACGATTTCTTGCTTGGTAGCCTACCCCTACTGAAAATGCAAAAAACGTCTAATTTACCCGATTGAGTCTAACTTAATTCGCAATTACGGGAGAAAGTCTTCGCGTTTGCGCTCGCATAAAGATCGTCGACGGTGAAATATAGGCACAAAATGATTGTCGCATATTATCGGAGACCTTCGATATCGATGTGGCTAGACGCCGAATAGTTGTGTCCTTGCAAACTGAGCCTAGCGGGCGGATTACAGTTGACCCGCAATATACTCAAGTAATAATATTATTGACCTAGTTTATTTATAAACTTTGAATACTTTTACCCGCTTGGCGCGGCTAGTGGACTGCGCACTCGTTCGTCAATTGCATGTGCCCCTTTAGCCGAAAAGGTTCGCCATTCTTAGTCTATATAGATTACTAATCTACCCCTAAGTTAGTTATCTATAGTAATCTAGAGTCTGTCAGCCGTCAGTAACATCCGATGTAGCAACAAAGACATAGGTGCCGCCGTGCTGGCTTGTGACATCATACTTGTCAGTTGTCAATAACATCATAGTTGCACTAGAACGCACTTACTCTATATGCCATTGCTGTGCACAGCATTAAAATTCAGGCCTGCTGTTCAATTAAGATAAATCAGCAGATGTGGTTGTTGCATATATAATAACATCTTATGAAATACGTCGGAGCCGAAGCTACTCCTCAAATAACTGGCTCCAGCTCCGGCTCCGACTCCGGCTGAATTTTATTTAGAGCTCCGGCTCCGGAACCGGCAAAAATGCACTGCTCCGGGGCTCCGGCTCCGGGCTCCGGCTCCGGCTCCAAAGCCCTGGTTGCCATACCGACCTGCGTAGATATTTAAATAAGCTACGCAACGCAAGCTACAAACTTTTGATATTTTGCTGTTTCTCATACCAGTTTGATAGTTTGTTGCGTCCGTGGTTATACCAAGTCACGGCATTCTAAGTCACAAAAGTTTTTCTCCGATTGTAACGTTTGGCGCGACGAGTACGAGTTCGAGTAATTCTACAGAAGGTCGCGGCCAAGTCCAAATCACAATTTTCAGTCACGAATCATCAACGGGTCATGTTTTATCATCATGAACAAGTAATGTCACGTAATTGTTGATCTTCCACTGCGTGGTAACTTTTGAAAGTGATGCAATAATGAAGTTTGATGAGTAGTTTCAGGCTTCTGGAGTAGTTTCAGAGCGAATTTTAAGTTCTCAAATTAAAAAAGAGATTGGTAGTTAAATATTGTCGAATACAGCGAAAACCAAAATGCCGTCGCGGGCCGCACAAAATGGTCTCGGGGGCCGCATGCGGCCCGCGGGCCGCGTGTTTGAGACCTCTGATCTAGAGCAGCGGTTCTTAACCTTGCCACCAGCGCCCCCCAGGTGGCGCTGGCGATTTTTAAGGGGCGGAAATGCTCAGGGGGCGATATGGGGGGTGCTGGACTCAGGGGGCGATATGGGATGCGCTGAAGAAAAATGGCTTCGCAGTAGATGACGTGGTAGTAGGACATATCCTTAATGAGTATAGAGAACAAATTAATATTCTACAAAACATGTCAAATCCCGAAATTTTTGGTCGCGCTGCGCGACGATGTTTGCTACATATGTTTTCATAGATGTAGTGGGTAATTATAATTCATGTAAAACGAATTGTGCGTACTTGTAGATCGCCAATTTCCTGTTAAAACACTGCCGTCACGCTTGCTATGGTTATTTTCAACAAAATGTTTCGAATTAGGTATTATATCCCGCAGCACACAGCGTGTGAAAATCGAAGAAGGAGACACTGTAGATCAGTGGTTCTCAACCGCTGGTCCGCGGACCGGTGCCGGTCCGCGATGACATTCCTGCCGGTCCGCCAGGTATCTTACAATTCTGTAGCCTACCTTAATTTCTTGTCCATTGATAAAATAAATAAAACATCAAATTTTAAACTGATGCAGAACTTCGTAAGGTAACATTAAGGCTGGTAACATGTTCATCTTCATTTAAAGTTCAGGACAGGTCATTTGACAACATGAAAACGACAAATACAGAAGAGGTACGAGCTGACTCATCGCTGAACGGCGCAGTTTGCGCGATCATTCGTTTTCGATTCATTCATTTTGGGCAGGACCGTAACTGAGGCACCCCAAACCGCCCAATTGAAGAGAGACTGAACTTGAAAAGAGCCCAAGATCATTTTGCAAATTAACATAATTCATAGCGTATTCTTTTGAAACTTTTTCCGACATTTTTCAATTTCTTTTCGCGCTTTGCGCGATTTAGTGACACTAAATGTCTTGTTTATTAGGTGCCCTACTCCGAGAAATGTGCATGATTCATAGAAATAGGCATTTCGGCGTCAGCCATTACCGCGCCACGACGTACCAACACATAATGAAGTTCAGGCTAACATGGGACTTTGAAAGGTGTGCTAAAAATTCGGCAGCGAGAAAACCGATTCAGTCGTGAATGATCGAAAATTTTCGCTATTGGCACGATGAAGCTACAGAAACTCTCTGCTTACACTGAGCAGAATGAAGGTGCTGACAAGCAAAGGTGAAACATCCCCCCTAACCCTGTGGTCGAAGCCCCCTGAAGTTTGTCTTGTCGTCCTGTTGGGGCCCAAGACCTACGTTTTTTTGGGGGGGGGGGGCTGACGAAGTGCTTTTTCGGCACGGATTGTCGGATTGTCGGTATAGTTGCTGTATGGTGTTTTCTTGCGGCACTCATTGTATTCGTAGTTGCCAGAATAGCCTATGTCTACGGTGGCAGTGGGCCATAAGCAAGGCAGCACGACAAGGTGCTAGGTTCGACTCCGAAACGCTTCTTCTCTCGATATTGTCAAAGAGAAAAATATTCGAGTTGGCGTGGTCGGTTAAACACACGGCATTCGGCGCGACAGACTGTAGACGACTCTTGGCGGTAGCACGTTTATCTGGACAAGGCAATTTCACCTCGACTCAACAGAATGACCACCATAACATCATATAAATGCCATCATGAAGATAATTAATTACAATCAAAACCAGCTAAATGTCACTCGCTAGCACCATATAATAACAAAAACGGTTGCATACTCTAAATTTCAGCTTCATTTCAATTTTGAAAGTTAACCGGTCCGCCAGGACATTTTTTGAAATTTCACCGGACCGCGAGGTGAAAAAGGTTGAGAACCACTGCTGTAGATCACTTTTGAGAGTGAGAGCCCCTTGTACATAAAATAAGTTTTGAAGCTTTGTGTACGAAATGAATAACTAAATATACTTGTATCTGAGAGCTACAAAATTAAATCGTCAGAATATTTATTCGTCGTATCATAAAGGAGGATATCCAGTGATGTGGTTCACAACCTCACATGAACGTTATATAATATGAGTTGATTTCTTTGGAATACATTCATGTTAAAATTATTGACTGGGTGCAGTACTCAATTCAATGTGAGCAGATATATGCATCCCATTCTCAGTTGACTTATTTATAGTTACACAAAGCACTAAGACAAAATCCAATACCCTTAATTTCCCGTATTGCCAATCGCATATGTGAATTCGGGATGGTTCGAACCACAGGATGTGAGACCGTACCCGATTGTTGTAATAACAACCTTGAGTTGACCCTAAATTTACCACACACAATGATTATATGGTTTGTTATGGTCGAATGGTTCTCGAACGCGATTAAAGCGTGAAATATTTCCAATACCAAAGTCCCAAAAATACCGACTGGACTTTGACATCTTACCAGCACCGAAACTGCTGCAACCCAAACCCACAATCGGTGATCTCGAAGGGTGCCCTAAATTGTTTCGGTGACTGAACATAAATTAAACATCATGTTTGACGACTCCCCCACGGAAGAATAAGCATATTTTTAGAAATTGGAAATAGGCATTTCGGCGTCGGCCATTACCACGCCACGATGCACGAAGACATATGAAGTATACCGGTCAATATCGGGCTCCGAGAGGTGTGTCAAACAGATCGTAAGCGAGAAAACCTCAGCCGACGAGGATTGTCCTTATGTCGAGCGTACACTTAGATGGATAAAAACCTAATCGTCCATAGGTGCTTAAATCGTTCGTGCCAAAGTATCATGTCGTCGCAATCTGCACCCCACAGGACAAATAACATCCATCAGAGAAAATAATTTGCCAGTGAAGAAATACCAATTTTGAATCGTGTGCTTACTTTAGTTTAACAAGTTTATGCGTATCAAGAATTCTTGACTATAGCGAACAAGAGGTAACAAAATAACAATATGTGACTAATTACTTGTACTAACGGACACGCCTGAATATGTTCAATTATTAATTATGTGACCTTCATTTTTCAATACAACAGCTCAATCAGCGCTACTGGTAAATGTGATTACGTGAGCTGAGAAGATAAAGAGTTTATAGCGACATATACATGCAATTACCACCTATTTCATTCATGCATTCTAGAAAATTTTGGTGCCTAGGAGTAGGGCGACCAGGCCTCACAAACTTTGCTGACCATCGAAATCACGCAACGGGGTTTTTGGGGGCGAAGCCCTCAGAAGTTTGGTTTATCACGCTATATGGGTGCGCGAGACAACCGTTTTTTAGGGGACTGCCGAAGTGCTATTACGGCCCTCCCTCTTACTCATTGTCTTTAATACAGTTCTTACAGTATGAGGTGGGGGCGCTGGAGCACGATCATTTTTGAAAGGGGCGCTGGAGGAAAAAGGGTTAATAACAACTGATCTAGAGCAATGCTCTCAAACACGCGGCCCGCGAGGACATTTTGTGCGGCCTGCGTCGGCATTTTTTAATTTTCAAGTATTCGACAATATTTAACTGTCACATATTTTATTTCTGATTTGAGAATTTGAAATACATTATAAAATTACTTCAAAACGTGAAGCTATACTCATGAAACTTCGATACCACATCACGTTCAAAAGCTACCACGCGGTGGAAAGGGAGTAGGTGTACGCTTCTCGCTTCACAGCTGTAACACCAATGCATTTTTGGGCGATTGGACATTTATGTTAAAACGCACAATCATTATATTCAAGTTGTTATTGATCTGTTTCAATATTCGAACGCTGACTTAATTTGTCTTTGGCAATGGCATGATCAATAGCCTACTCGGAAGAAATATGCCCGAAACCCGGACTCTAGGCTACGCTGCTCAAATGATCTGATGTCATATCAATATTTGTTACATTCTAAAATATTCTACCTATGGTTGTGGCACGTCAAATGTCAGCTAGCTGCAAATTTATATCGCGACTTCGTTTAGGATGGAATTGCATTTGTCCTGTCGCATGGTGTCTATAACTCATTATTTCGACAAATGATGCCATGTACAACAACAACACATCAAAAAACTAAGGTCATTTCCGGAATCAGTGCCCTTCAGAACCCCCAAAACCATTCTTACTTTGCCTGCCTAAAAATATGTGTTGACCAGTGTTATCATTGAATCATTGATTTGCCGAACCCAAGAAGTTGTTGTGACGAACTCATGCACCCATCGGCCGCTTTCAGTCGCGGAATAAACGTCTGTATATACATATGTATTGATTGATAACGAGGCTCACTGCCTTTACCTCATTTAATTATGAGTGGCTTCCATTTTCGGTATATTTTGAAACGGCTCGCGACAAAGAAACGTTTAAGCCTGAATCTGACAGAATGACGTCGGTGAGAAAGGAAAATTCCGAGTCATTGTGTTTCCAAGAGTTTTTAAAACTATTTTGAGTGGGAGTAGCAAATGAGAGGTCTGAAGAGTACAGGAGTAAGTAGTTTCGAAAGTAGTTTTGGTGGAGGACCGCAAGTATTTGTCATTTTATCTGTCATGGCGACTTTTTAAATTGGGATTATTGTTACTAGTAGGAACAATCTTGGAAAATAGATTCAGCAGTTAGGTTGTTGACGATATCGATTTCTTATGACGACGGGCAAAGAAACAATGCCTCCTCCAAATCGTAGTTTAGGAAACCAGGTAGTTAAAATTTAAAATAAGGTATGCTTCTGTCCGTGCCCAGTTTTTGTGCAGTTTTATATATGTTTTACTGTTCCGATAAGATTCAGTCTTCGCGTAAACAGAAGCGACATCGTTACATATCCTGCGCTCTGTACAACTTATATCTAGACGTGGCCAGTAACGAAGTACTTCTACATGTAGTACTGTTTGCACTAATCAGAAGTGTTTCTCAACCCGGAGAATTGAACACAAAACGTGAACCAAAAGTTGAACAGTGAACACCAATAAGTGTTGCGAAGTGTTTAAATTTAAAGAGTTGTCCTAACAAGTGTTCAGTCACAAACTGGCTGGTTGACCTATCATAGGAACGTAGGGCTGAAATAAAATCAGATTTCATTGATTCTCTCAATAGATGACACTTAGAATACCCAATCTGGTGAATAAATACGTGCAAACATTCAACTTTCCATTAGTTGCTGTGGTGGGGTTTTATAAATTCAAATCAGCATTTGAAACCGCTTCCGCAATATTCCATAAAATCGCGATCATCACAAATGATTTAGAGCAAACTCACAAGTGGCAGCGAATGCATTTGGATTGTGATAATAAACTATCATTTTGTGACTTAAATTGGGCCTCCTAACCAGGCATCAAAAATATTCTAGTGCATTACAAGCATTCATACCAAGGTAATGTCATTCACTTTTGGTTTAAAAAACAAAGTCGAGTCCATATAAATTTCGCAGATTTGTAGAAAATATTTTTGTTGTACTTTACAACAAACTGCTGCAAAAAATAAAATCTGGAAATATTTTTTAGATACGCTCCCCTTTCTGATAGTAAAAAATTCGCGCACGCTTTATCGTCATATTAAAAAATAATTTGAGCAAGCTGAATGCTAGAAATCCCAACATATAGTTTGGTGTCATGGGAGGTAATGGCTGTTGATGAAAGAATACTCAAATATGAAATTCGGACTATGCACAGAGCACTAACTATGCCCTGGAGGTAAATCGCGCCGTGCGCGAAAAAAATTGAGTTGACTGCGGCTTCGCTCCACCCCCTTCAGATCCTTTCACGTCCCTCAGCTTGAGAACTACTTATTTAGGGTATGACAAATCAAAATCATTACAGCTCAAAAAGTCAACAATCATTCCGAATACTCCATCTAATGAAGCATTTTTTAATGTCTTTGCAATCAGATGCACCCACATTTTTTCATGTAATATATTACATTTTTTCATGTAATTAATTACATTTTTTCATTTAATTGTAATTGTAATTGTAATTGAAGCATTACCATTTTGTGTAATTGTAATTGTAATTGTAATTTGATAAAAATTTTGCTCAATTACAATTTCAATTACATTTTCATGGAAACCTGACAATCACAACATAAAATAATCAATCAATCAATCATTTATTCGTCACACCAATGAAAATCCGGTATGGACCAGGATGACAACGAGGGACTGCAAGGCCTTAGTACACAGTCGCCACCTGTAATAATTAGCCTATTTACATCGGTGTTCTATGCGTGCCGCGTTATAACTAGATAATTCAGCCATCCTAAAGTGTTTCTCATACTTCAGTAGCAACAGAAAAATTTGTGAATTACAATATAGGCTAAGCCAGTGGTTCTCGCATGTCGGTGGGGCGTGATATAATCCGCGGCTGCAACACCAATGGATTACGGGTTCGAGTCCGACCTTGGTCGACTTCAGAATTCCTATACCCAAGTGTTAAAGGTTTATCTATAGGCACCTCCTCGCCATATCATCAGCGTAAGCCTATGTCTTACAAAAACATAGAAGTAGTCAGTGCTATAAGTGAGCAGTTACGGAATGAAGATGAGGAATATCGGCCTGCCGTAAATGACCGTAGTCGACAAACACCATGAATACCTGAAAAACTTCATGTTGCTGAAAATAAAATTACTTGAAAACAAGACCACATATAGTAAAATAAATTCTATAGATTGAGTTAATTTGATGAAAGAAATACGCATCTCGAGCAATGCTAGAAAGAAGCCTTGTCGCTATGGGTTCAGATTTTTATTATAATAATTTACATAGACTATTCCAGATATGAGTTTAATCTAAGATTCTGTAGCTGCAAATATATCAGACAAAAGAAAAATATCGATCCTTAAGTATTAAAACTTTGTGACATCTTATCGAAGGTGTCGAGTACTTTCCCATCATTGCAGTAATTGTATGTTATCAATCTTTTAAAATCCTTCCTTATCTGAATAAATTTAATTACCGCATTTAATCTTGTAAGTAACCCACGGGTCAAATTAGATCAAGGGTCACCAACACGCGGTCCGCGAGGTCATATTTTGCGGCCCGCGACTTGATTTGAGATTTCAATGGGCACGACTAAAATGCTGCAATTTACTACAGTTTCAACATATTGTTGTTGTTGTTGTTTCAAATAAGCTATTCTCCTGTGCCCAACATCGCTATTCGTCAATAGCAAAACGGCTTCGGCGATCGCAACATCATATTCTATCGAGGGATAATCAGCTGACATGGACGGACCATGCACTGGGACCACTGGGCATATTGCCTTGATATGCAATGGCATAAACACTACCAGTACCGAGACGCTTAGAAAACGGCTTATGGCTTCTCCACAAGACCCAGCTTTACTTGGACATGGTCTTTCAACTAGTAACGCATCTCGCTAGCGCCAATATCGATATCAATAGTCGATGGAAAGCGTTGCCAGGTATCGTGCACAGTTCAGAGTCCCAAATAAAATGAAATTGATGATCATGATTTTTGTTGTGTTTGGATTCCTTTAATAACATATATGACTTTCTTGTGGTCACTATGCCCATGTCCTATGTTGGAGAGCAAAGTGTTGTACTGAAGTAAAGTTTTAAAATTCGGTTGCTAAAAGAAATTTGAAAAGTGGCCCGTGGCCCGTGACCTGATTTGATTTGGTGTGCATCATCTCTACTGGCAACCTAACAATTTTATGGGGTTGAGAGAAAAATTTTGAAATTTTATCTTTTATTTTTCAATGATAAATCCAAAACTTTCTGCTGCAAGAATCTCGCTTCTCCTGCATGGTTGGTATTGATCCCAATTTAATGCAGCGTTGTTTCAAGCAACCTAACAATTTTATCACATAACCAGTGAAATCTGAGGAAAAAGTTTTTTTGAACAGCTTTAATTTAAAGTCTTTGTTGTGACTCATTCGGGGCTTGAAGTTAGAAGCATAATTCACGAACAGGGCGCGTCACCAATATGCTGTATTGCGTGAAACGTAGCCTAAAAAGGCGCATGAGATTAGCAATGATCGACGTCACGGACACCAGCATACATCGCAAATTTAGGGTTACCCTTTCGCACTTTGCAACACCACTGAATATGATGGTTTCCATATCCGTTATATATGTCTTGTCCGTTGCAACACTACTGGGTGAATAAAATCTGAAGGTGTTACATATAAATGGGAAAATACGCGGAAGTGTTGCGACGATAATAGCTCGATAATAGCTAGCCAAAAAGTGTTTTTTTACGTGAAATAGTGTGTCCTGAAGTGTTCAATACGGCCTTGCTGATTTCGAGTGTACTCATTCAAGTGGTTCTGATTTTATACTACTTCTACTTTTATTTGACAGTTTTCATTTTTAGACAAAACTACGCGCGGAATACATACTTTTTTATTTAGTTGTATAACGCTACTCTTACTTCTACGTGAGTAGAAACTGTCTGAGTTGTTTCCACTTTTACTCGAGTACCAACGAAGACTAGTTTGACCAGTTATGACTATATCATACGTTTGTACAAGATATAACATATTCATAGGTAGACTTTAACAAGAAATCATATCAGGAATACGACTAACACCTACGCATTATGTTGAATCGACTAATTCTAACGAATCACTATTGTACGGTAACTATATAAAGAATGATTACAATGATTACCGTCATTTTACCGCATGAAACCGATGTTCTATTCAGATATGCAAGATATTGCTCGATTGTACACAAGAGGAAGATATCGATTGGTCGTTAATTGAAACTTCATTGAAAAGCTATCAGGTAAGATTCTTCATTCGATTCACGAAATGTTTGTAAATGATTTCATATTTTCCTATCATTTCATTGGGCATTAGTCTGTAATCGCTTCGGCAGCAAATGTCGACTGATGTCCGGGAATGATGGTTTCAGTAAAATTTACGAGTCTTACGTTGAAGCCGACTAACATCTGTCTTTCTCATATAAGGTCGACATCTTGGATATTGCTGTGAGTGGTCAGATATTAGTCGATGATTACAACAGAATTTTGGAGCGCGGGAGTGTTTTTGGCAATATTCAAGCGATGTTCACTGTTGAGAACGAGTATGACTTCGAAAAAATCGTGGAATTTTGTCACCAAAAGAAGGTAGTACCTATAATACGTTATCCTTGGCATATTTTAAACGTACTTTTCTATCATCGAATTCTGCCGTGCAGTCCCATTCGAATGAATTAACCTAATGTCATCGTCTGGGATATCCAACGTAGTTGCGGAGTCGTGATTCCTTGTAATAAGTTGATGTGAACGACCTTGTGACAAACAAACTGTAGCCTCTAGTGCAGTGGTTCTCAACCTTTTAGTTTTCATTCCTCCCTTCAGATTTATTTCGAGTCTTCATCTCCCACTACCCAAAACTCCTATATACCTTTAAAAATGGGGTTACTATATTTTTCAATATTTATAAAGTCTGAAAGCTCCAAGAAAACTGGTGATTACAAAAAATGTCATCACTTTGACCCGGCTCCCGATTTATTACGAAACTCTGACGTTCGCTGGATTGGAGTCGCATTTTTTCGTGGCATTCAAATCCTTTTCAGAGAACAAGAGGAAAAATTCCCACAAAAGATGATATTTAGGCATTAGGCGTCCTCCGAGGACACTTTCATTTAATAAGTTCATTCCAGAGCAGTTAATTGGTAACGGTAATCGCGCACGTGTCTCCGTAAATATGTAGACTATCCGGTATATAATGTTCAACAAATGCGTCTATTTCCCACCAGAAACCATTGAATTCCATAACAGCGGGGAATTATCCACCGGTTGGGAACCACTGCTCTAGTGGAGACGCCAACAATATCAATATGATATATACTAATAATAAACGTAAGACCTAGGTAGCTTTCACACTCTATTTAACGTCCACTTGCGAATGAGTATAACTCTAACGTTAAATAGAGTGTGAAAGCTACCTATAGGTCTTACGTTTATTATTAGTATAACTTTTAGTTATATTCATTCGCAAGTGGACGTTAAATAGAGTGTGAAAGCTACCAAGGTCTTACGTTTATATATGTCGTCTGCTATCGGCGCAACAAAGTATACTAATAATAGTAATAATCTCTCACCACAGATCGAATACATTAGATGCATATTCACGCGTGGATGTTATATTTCACTCGAGAAGGTTTCGTCTCTCGTCAACAACTCTAATTTGAAGAAAATAACATGGATATACTGGGAAAGTGATATGTGGAGAAGATACGCATTGAAGAAACCCCAGATCGCTAATGATCTCGATACTGATTTCGAACTTTTATGCTGTGAGTCATTGCTTCGTTGCAGCGTATCTTAGATACGTTACAAAAGGTATATCAAATATCAATGTTTGCAATGTCAATAAATAATCTCGCAATCTACTCTCACACAATATTAGACATACTATGGAAACGAGCAAATTCAATTTAGACAAGCTATAGGCTACATCAAGTTGAAAATACACAATCCAGTGTTGGGATGACTCGAGTCATGACTTGACTGGAGTCAGACTCGAGTCACTTTTTCCTATGACTTGACTTGACTCGGGTCACTTTGCAAAAATGACTTGACTTGACTTGACTCGGCTCTTCAAAAATGTGGATTGACTCGTGACTCGGAGAAAAATTTACGAGTCAATTTCAAGTCATCAAGTAAACGATGTCGATTAAATCACTGTATTTTGTGTTTGTTCGTATCGTTCGCGATACGCCTGTGTCATTTGTGAGAGTAACCACTAGGGATGGTGTGAACGTGAGGTTCACGTTCGCGTTCTGTGTGTGAACCTCGGAAATTTAGAGGTTCGCGTTCACAACAGAACCTTGGTAGGTTCTGCACTGTGAACCTTTTTGGTAAATTGTAATTTGCACTTCATTATAAGATCTTTGGTTCAAATTTATTGCATTTCAACTGCGGGTCACTCGATGGATGGCGCTGGCAGCATAAAAAATCAACACTAAACGAGCATGCACCCTGACAACCTTAAAAGTTTTACTGGCTTTTTTGTTACCAAAAATTTCTCGAAATATCCAGATTTCCGTTTGTGAATATTTAGTGACTCTCTGCTGTGAGCTTGACCCGCAATCACACAACATCACGAGCGATATACGTAGTCAGCGAATGATGGTTATTCAACCAATCAATGACATTGATATCGTTTTCTAATGTAAAAAATCGAGCGGGCGTACGGGTCAATCTCGACTTCATGTCTTTACTGTATCAATAAAACCAAATCCGTGGGATTAAGGTGCTGGCTACTGCTATATAACTTGTTGTTTATGTTATCGGTAGCGAGTATAAAACCCCATTTTACACTCTGCTCAATATCAATGTAGCAATACTCAGATTCCGAACACATTGTCCGGTCTGGCTAAGACCGTTAAGGCGTATGCTTATATTCCCTGGTAAGTCCTCGTCGCAATTGTTGGCAAAGCGACGGAATGTATTGATTTTATGAGATTATTATATCCTTTGATAACCGCGGTTGATACATTTAGCGACGTTTAAAACGCCAATATGTACTTCAGCAATGCGACATTATGTGGCCCGAGTCTTCGCTGGGTATCGTGTACAAGTAGGCTACATTAATATGGGCTATCATTCCATTGAAAGATAGGGTAGGAATTTGCAATATGACGTCACGAGGTTCACGTTCGTGTTCACACAGAGCCTTTCAAAAAGGTTCGCGTTCACACGAACCCGAACCTTTCAGAGGTTCACACCGTCCCTAGTAACCACACATTCACTGATTGTACGTTCGCTGATCCTCTATTGTTACATCACAAATAGATTGACCACAAACGAAATGATCACAGCTTACGTTGTCGTAGTAGCAGTAGATTAATCCTATAGCAACTATCTCAGGTGTTTCTTTAGGCGGCCCAGTGCTTACATTGATTACAGTGATCACCTTAACCAACCCTCTCGTATGATTTAAAAATCGAGCGAATATAGTTTATGCGTTTATAGTGTCACGGATGTGTAGATGGGAAGTGTATTGTACCATATCAATTTGTTTCAACTCCTCGAGGCTTCGTATTCAACCATCTTGGTTGATAATAACATACTGTAGCATGTAGCAGTAACTATAGGCCTACTATACAGTTACTCACACATTTTATTTGCAGTTCTACGTGTGCGTGAGCGATAAAACGCCTTCTTGCATGCATATTTAACTTTATATTCGTTATTTTATTCAAGATAAATGGCCAATTATTCTGTTTATCACACAGCTAGCAAAATGTAATGAGTTTGAATCGTCACTGATACTGCGAAAATTCAATTTGACTTGAATTGTGACTTGACTCGTGACTTGACTTGACTTGACTCGAGTCACCTCGAAAAAACGAGTGACTTGACTTGACAAGAGTCACCTACGAAAATCGATTGACTTGACTTGACTCGAGTCAAAATGTGCAATGACTCGAGATGACTCGTGACTCGAAGGTAGTGACTTGATCCCAACACTGACACAATCTCATATTGTACGACCCAGTCTGTATATGTCGCTGAGCTACCAGAATTATTTTGAATTCCGTCGTCGTACGTGGGCTGAAAGCAGTGCTTTAGAGCAGTCGTAAATTTTAAACTGCTCCAGCTCCGGCTTCGGAGCTCTCTTCTATGATGCAGTAGCTCCGGCTCTATGCTCCAGAGCTCATTGATACCATTGCTCCGGCTCCTCCTCCGGCAACTATGGTCGGTGGTAGCCGTTGCAAGGAACCATCATTTTGTTGAGGTATGCAAATTCATGTGACGTAATAATTACTTCGTGTCGTCTGTCGACACCGCCCCCGACACCCCCCTCACCACGCCTAATCATAAAACGAAAGTTGTTCCGCATTTAATATAACTAATAATGAGACGGATGAAGCTGGTGTATTATTATTATCATCATCCTCGTCATATTGGGTATTGAGTTTTGATAGGAACAATCTCAGCCTAAAATCTCCTAGTGTCCACTTCATGTAGGCCTACTGCCAAGTCGGTTTCTGCTTTGGTCACGGCACTGAAAACACATTCTATCAAATATGAGCGGGGAAGGGCAAGGACGAAAACGCTACTCGACTCCAGTGAGAGGGCTTCTTTTTTATTCAATTGTGTATCCAGAACGATTGATTGGAGATATTAAACGTTGGGTTGAACTCAAAATTGTTCTACACTACAATATAATCAGCTCCTCAATCATTTCATACCCGGAAACTTCACAGAATGGATTGATTATCCGGTGAGGTATTTCTAATCGGAATATATCCTGGAACCAAATCACCATCCTCGTGTAATTTTGTGAGATGATTGAATTATGTTACTTCATAAAAATCGGGTATCGAAGCTGGACCGGTAGCTCATGCAAGCTTGAGAATTGGAACAGTTGACGTGTCGCAAAATTTCGGTAAAATATCACGGGCTTGTCACTGAATCCGCGCAGTGCCATTTTCTCCTTTATCAGGTTTCATCATTGTTAAGAGCGGATATATTCTACTCAGAAATTTTGGAAAATACGCCCGTCAAGTAGGAGCGATTTCGTTTCTCGCAACCAGAACGCAGCGTTGTAGAAAACCCACGATCGTTTGAGACAGAGAATAAAATCACGCAAGACAGTTCTCGTAAAAAGCCATCACACCTTGTAATGAGCAATTCCATGAACCACGCTGTTCGGGGATTCTGCCGACTGTTCAATTAGTCCATTGTCAAGTAGCAATGGACTTTTCCGGTACATTTTAATGAATAGACTGACGACTCAAAATTGCCCTTACTGAATTTATTATGCATTTTACTGCGAATCTAGCTGCTTTAATAATCATTCGTTTCAATACTATATACGCAGCAGTTGCCTTCTAAACCTACACCGCCCCATCTGTTCTCAGCGCCCCCCGATCGTACCATTTCATAGCCAGCGCCCCCTTTAAGCTCGCGAATGCCCCGAGGGGGCGCTGGTGCCCACTTTGGGAACTACTAATCTACATTATACACATGATACAGCATTAATACAGTGACGTGATGTTTTGATACCGGTAATGCGCTCGTTAATATCAAGTCATAGGTCCAATTTAAGCTTGAAATGGTGCGATTTGTTCAGACGTAACTGCAGAAATTAACGTATGATGCGACCTTATCAGCAGAAATCCACTTTTTGCCAATCTCTTCAAATTCAATATTGGTGCGCTCGTTACCAGTCCGTTCGTTGTCGATTAAGTTTAGTGGAGTATAGATGGTTCCCTTTCAAACGAATCAAATAAACTCGAAATTAGCGTCACTGACAACCTGGTAGTGCATCAATAATTGAGAACATAATTTAACGTCGTGCACTGTACAACTCTAACCAATTACACTGTAAGCTCCCAAGTGACATTGCGCGACAATTCAAAATTACGAGGGTATAAAGCAGACAAGAATAAATACACATAATTGATGATTATAAATTCGAAGGCGCGCATCCAACCATTAATTGCTCTCTTATATTCAACACCAGAGCAGGGTTCGGACACCGCATTTACTAGCTCGCATCGCGGCAATTATAGGTTATGCGGAATATAATAATGACCTGGGCTGCTTCGATGTCTTTCCCTTTTTAGGTTCGCAAATCGTTACTGGAGTAAATGATCGTGCGCTTTAATGAATTTTCTATTCATAGGCAAGAATGATAACACACTGTCCAATTTGGCGCTACGATTAAAATGCTATCAACGCAGAACGTCCATTTGCTAGTCCAATTCAGAAATGAGACAATGTTTCTCGGCGTGCGGCATGCGCGCCTCTAAATCAACATGTGCACTGTGCAGCAATGTCATGGTTATATCCAGGGTTGTAATGACTCGACTCGAGTCCGACTCGAGTCACGATATCCTGATGACTCGACTTGACTCGAGTCAATTTTTCAAAATACGGAAAATACTCGACTAGACTCGAGTCAATCTGTGTATTGACTCGACTTGGACACAAGTCATTGCGCATGACTCGAACATAGTCATATGACTCGAAACTCAGACGGCCAATACCAAAATTTCAATAGAATTTCGAAGAATAGTAAAGTAACCACAGTATTGGGATTTCGTCCATCGGTACAGACACTTGAAAATGCGATCAGAAAATGCTAAAAGTGAGGAAAATTAGTATATTATAAAGTTACCATTCGATATCACCACACAGAGTCATATCATGAAAAGTGAGTTTAACAAGACTTTAACTGGAAACTGAGCAGTCAACACAATGACTTGGACTCGTACTCGAGTCATATTACCGTGACTCGGACTCGACCCTCTGCTCACTGACTTGCACTCGGACTTGACTCGGTCGTAAATTGAAAATTACTCGACTGGACTTGAGTCAAATCTATAAAAGTGAGATTGACTTGTGACTCGAATCCTTATAACTTGGTTATAACCCTGGTTATATTCTATGGAGTCGGTTATATATTCATCTCAATACTAATTAGGTATATTGCTCATCTCACATAAGCATCAATTCCGTTTTGTGACATGCTTGGTTTTCATTATTTTTCGAACCACACAATTGACCATCGGTGTAGTGCTGAATACGAATTTGAGGGTATACCTATAATGCAGTAATTACAGATTTTGCGCGGCAAATCCAGCCTACCCAGGTTTGGCGCATGTGTATAAACAATTAAACATGGTTTCTGGTTAGTCAGAAAAGGTGGTGCCAACCAGGCAACAATTCTCAATTTTTTGAACGATTATCGTAAAATTATGGGAATTCACCCATCAGTAAAGGCATAGCATCTTATTCAATACATTGGAACTGGAGCTACTGTTCATAGAACCGGTTCCAGCTCCGGCTCCTCTTGAATTGTATGTAGAGCTCCTGCTCCGGCTCCGCTGAGATTGCACGGCTCCGGGGCTCCGGCTCCACGGCCCTGTATGAGAGAGATTTATATTCGTTTTTTTTTAAACGGCATCTGTACTTGGATCGAATGACAGAAACATCACAGAATCAAAACCAGTTTCATCATGGTCCAAATACTCCGGGTCCTAAACCATATCGATGAAGCTATTTTGAAGCGCGATTTTATTGCATGAAATGCTGATTTCACGCAACGGGCCTAATGCGGTACTAACGCGACTAGAAATCTTGTGACTGCAGTTCTATGCATGACGTAGCATCGTTACCACGGTTACCTGATAACGTACCGTATTAGTGAGTATTAGTTTAATTCGATATCCTATACCTAATACCAGTAATACGATTATTTGATGTTCGAAATTCAAGCATGATTTCTCATACGTTGCTGATTGTGACTTGTTCATGTATTCTAAAATGTCGGAGCAAGACGTCGTTCAAGTGCGTCGAAAATATACTCCCCACCTGACAATATCACAGATGCAAAAATCAATATTTCAGCATTTAAAAACTGTTGACATAGAAGTAGTATACAAGCAAAACTATACTCGAGTAAGTGAACGCGTCGCTTTAACCTAATTAAATATCACATTCGGGATGTGATGAAGATATCGAGCTGGATAAGTAGTCGGTGAGCCAAAAAAGATGGTGAGTCAGTGGTAATACTCAAGTATAAATACAAGTAGTGACGTGAGTTCATTACAAATTACAAGTAGAAGTAGCAATTTCCAAAAAATAACAAAATTACTTCAAGTGGAAGCAGAAAATGTAATGTTCTGTAATGTACTCAATTGTATAATTTCCAAAAGTGGATTTGATCGAGGGGTCGCATCCTTTTTGCCAGTTAATATGAGCTATCTACTTGCGAAATTGCAAGATTTAGCCTACCTTCGCGGCTAAAGCAAAATGACTAATGTCACTGCAATTTAGCGGAATCTTCGAAAATATATTTATGCAGTTTCCGTGATACAAGGGCTATTTGACAATGCTCATGACACTTTCGCGAAATAATGACAGAAACTCATTCCGGAACTGCTCGATAGTTTTTAAAATCCAAATTGTATTAAGTAAGTGGTTTTACTGACAACTAATACAACAAGTAGAAATGGAAGTAGTCTACTTGAGTACTCTGATATAGTACCTCGTTGCTGACCACAATCTCTGAATGATCTGTGTTTTTCTGTCATACAGCATCCCACTTATTGTATTGGCAGTGATACGTATCATTTTATTATCGGGTAGTGACGTCCTTATAATTTTTACAACCAGAATGTAAGTTGATGTACGTATAACTGAATTATAATCAGCAACAGTGAAACGATACAGAAATGGTTTTGTTCAATCTAATCAAGTACCATTATTCTTGAAAAAGCATCCAGGATTACTTTGTCCGTTTTACTTTTGATGTGAAAACGAATATTCTAGTTATTATCAGAGGTGGTCAGTAACGAAGTACTTCTACTTTTTTAAGTACTTGAAGTAGATTTTTCCTACTCACACTACCTTTTTAAGTAGTTATGATTTTAGACTACTACTTCTACTTCTACTTGACAGTTTTCAGTTTTGTAGGCAAAAATAAGCGTAGAATACCTACTTACTTGTGAACCACCACTCCTACTTCTACTTGAGTAGCGATGGTGACTACATTGACCACCTCTGGTTATTATTCGTTTTGTCACAGTGTCGTACAGAACGTGGAAAGGGTGAAAGTATTCATCGAAAATAAATTTAAATAATTTAAATCGATTTGAAAATACGTTAATTATTAGTAGCATATCGTAGAAATTTTATTCAAATGGATCAAAGTTATTTTCAACTCTTTCACATGTCTAACTGGATTAGATATATGCAATATGCATTCTAACTCCTGGGGCATCATATTGTATTCAATTTCCCATTTCAGTGCCCAACAACATAACTATAACACATAAGGCACTACACTCAAAATACGATGTTATCTGAAATGGAAGTTGGAGTGTGAAAGAAATTCATGCAGCAGCAATTTCCCTTAGAAAGCCACCGTATTTGAACCGAAACTACATAAAATATTGTCACCAGCTGTATAATTACAATCCATATATGTCTATGCTATGAGGGTCACCCGTCATCGGTTCTAAACACTGTACAATGTTGACACGTCTTCATTGTTACACTTCCTCGACGCTATCGTGGCAGAGAATAAATTTCATATCGTTTTCAGTGGGTAGTATGAAGGCACTTTGTCTAAGAGCGACAGCGGTGAGCGGTTCGATAACTGTAAATATGAATTTGTATTAGAATTTTAAAATAAAAACGATTTTGAAGACTTTGGCTGAATCTGGATTGAAGGTGGATGTATGATTAATTCGATGATGGATCGAGATCTGGTGTTGTACATAACATTTTTGCATCTTTCCATATTAATGTGACTTTTGGATGAAGTTTCAGCCATTACCGGATTGGACGCGGATGTTGAGGCGATACAAAATTTAATATGGATTTGAAATTGGACTTATATTTGGAGTCTCCAATCCGAAACAGGATTTCAAATTATTAGATAAGTGCGGGCCTCATACGCCTAAACCGTTCCTTCGTATGTATGCTTCTTTGAACTCGCTCTGAACCAGATGACTGTTTCCGATATTATGCAATATGTTCTGCGATAGAGCACAATGTGTACATCTTTCACTGACAAGTATTTTACACTTTGTAAATTATTCTCCATTTTAGACTTTCGAGAAACAGATGTCTGGAAGGAACTCGACAAAGCATTTTATGACCGGTGAGTAGAAGTCCGACCATATAATAAAAGTTGAGATCTATGCTTCCATTTCAAGTTCGATCCATTGTCATATACAGTAAGTTTCAAACAACAGCATAGATATATTGGGACGAGATCTATGCATTAATTAAATTATTATCCAATAAATATTATTATTGTGGTGTCAGATAGTGACGTCACACAGTGCACCAACTTAAGCTTCATTGAAAACAGACTTTGTTCATTCTGCAAGAATATAATAGCGCTGTCATGCATAATTTTATATCGTGTCACGACATACTTGTCACCTTACTGAAAATTGATAAGTACAAGTAAAAGTTATCTAAAGTAATAACTACTTCACTAATTAGAGAAAGTGGGCTAAACGTACCTTTTTACTTGAAAAGGTAGAAGTAAATCATTACTGGACACCTTTGCCGGTGTATAATGCTGAAGTAGATCTTCGGCTGTAATGTGTCACTTCAATTCATGATTACTTGTTGCATTCAGCTGCCGTAGATCTCATTTTCTTGTGAGAAATTGGATTATAAAACGGAGATTTGACGAGATAGTCGGAGCATTGATTCGTGGATACGCATAAAGTCGATAAATAATCCGTCCGTATTGTTTTGCTACTGGGTTGGAAAAGAATACAATTGATGGTCGGAATATGTAGTCCCATAATTTGTAGAAACTCTCAAAGTAGTCATTGATTCAACTCGTACCGAAGATAGGGTGATTTCGTCATTTTTTACCCGGGTAGAGGCAAATAATTGTGACTGAAGGTTTCAAAAGTACTGAAGTTTGTGAATTTAAAATATTTTCACTGGGACTGGTTATCGCATACTTATATTAGATAATCGCAAATGACAACTTGAAAATTTACGTACGCATCACTTCCAACAACGTGTTTTCAAGAATCGGACCGCAAACAGACGCAATTTCGGAAATAATACCATTCAGACTTGGACAACTAACCAATTTTCAGCCTTTTCAAATTAGAGTAGTATTAAAATTATAGATAGAATGAATTAGAATGATAGCTTCACAGTTTTTCCAAATTTGATTAAAATTATAACTATTGTATCTGCGAAAACTTGGAGTTTGAATCAACTTCTGTTAATATCAAATCATGATTTATTCTTATGAACATGATAATAGCAAATGTCTGAAAAGCAAGGTTTACTCGATTCGCCCTACACCAGTGGTTCCAAACCGGTGGTTTCTGGTCGGAAATAGAGGCATTTATAAACATTATATACACTAAACAGGATGGTCTACATATTCACGGAGACACATGCGCGATTACCGTTACCAGTTAACTGCTCCGGAATGTATCGAAATGTATCCGAATGTATCGTATATGTACCGAAAATTATATTGCGTGTTGTTCACAAAAACTCATGTTTAACTCTGGATAACCAATGATGGCGTCACAAACGCATCCAGCACGACCAGCATGACGTGAAATAACGCTACCGCTAAATTTTTAGGGTTAACGGTATCGTTTCATAATACGTTTTATGTTGCAGTTATAGGCGAATGTCTTGCGTACTGGTGTAGTTGTGTGTCTTGGTTACTCAAACAAGCAAATAGCTGTTCCGTAATGACCAAAGTTAAAGAAAATACAACGATAGTTTTGGGTAGTGGGAAATGAAGACTTGGAATAAATATGAAGTGGGGAACGAAGACAAAAAGGTTGGAACCACTGCCCTATACAGTTCTATCAGTATCATTTGCAGGCAACCAGCAATTAGATTATAATTATAATGAGAGCATAGACACATTTCACAAATTAGGTTAGAATTAGTATGAGAGCAAAGAATCATTTCACAAATTCGATTCCAATTAGATTGGCGTCATTTCGCTCTATTTATTCTGATTAGACAACTAGAAAAATCTAATTGTCTAAGGCTGATACCAGTAAGCTTATCGTCACCAATTCGAGTTACATTGATGTAGAAACGCTCTTCACTATTTTATGACGATTACACTCATACAGATCATTCTATAGTGCAGCGGTCGCGAAACTTTTTTGTCCTGGGAGCCATATTGGTCATATCTTTCCATTTTAACACATAAAGAGCCATACATGTCAATTAAATGTTACGTCACAATGGGAAATTCGTGATGTCATAGCACTAATTCGAACTCACTACATGGGAATCGTCGTGTGCGTCACATTTTCTCTGTAAAAACTCGTACTAATCATGCTCGTTGCCTCCTTTAAGCACGCGAAACTTGAGTTACGAAAACGTAGGTTCGTCGTGATGCTCCTTTTAAATGTGAGAACCCATGATCACACGCGTAGGTGCATGGAGCAAAACATGGTCACTACAGCAGTACACATGCCTACCCACTTCAAGCTGTGATACATCAGTGACGTCGTGTCAGGGGAGGCAAGTGAGGCAGTACCTCGCCTGTCGTCAGGACGAGTGAACGAAAATTGTGAAACCGTTAATTACTATTGGTATTTTAACAGCTTCTTGGAGGTACAGAACTTCAATATACAATTGAATAGTATATTCATATGGTGCCGTCATATTTTGTGATACGATTGTTGATATACGATGTTATTTGGAATTCTCTACTAGTTGCTGACGATTACCCCTGACGAGTGTCAGCCGAAAATATTCGGGTTCATTTCAATGTAAATATACTATTCAATTATAGTGGTATTTTTTATCGATATTCACAAATGACCAGATTTTGAAAAAATTTTCTCCAAAAATCACACAATTTGCATATTTATTGTTTGAAAATATAGCGCTAAACGAGAAGTGAGGCACAGACGGGCGGGCCAAGCTTCAGCATCAATAACGCAATTCATCATAAATAGCTTTATAATTTATTATAACTGATATTAAACGAATGTAACTGCAACGATTGTGGAAATCTAAAATCTGATCAACTTCTCAATTCTCAAAGTATTCGTCGGTATCATGTAACATTGCGCTATTCACGCCTACATTTTATCGCCGGTACTACTGAGCTACTTACCAATCACAAACGTGGATAGCTATGACGTTGTTTGTAATTCGAGCTTGTAATTGTGAATGCAACGTCCACGGCAGTTCATTTCGTGCCGTAGATCAGGAATACAATGTGTATTTGAAAACTGCGTTGTCATAAGGGCATCAGCATGGCTTCTATTCTCTTTGATGAATCAGCGTATCGTGCAATCCAAGATTTCGAGTCGTGTACATCGAATTCACGAGTGATATTGGTAACCGGCGCGACAGTAACTTTAATTTGAGGATTTTGAAAAGGGGGGGGTCCAAGCCCCTAAACCTGAAGACGGCATTATCTTTGCTTCTCAAAGACATGTTAATGCTACCACGAGAATAATTATTCTGGCCGCCATGAAATTTACTAACAAGTTGCTGCAATATTGATCAATTCAGAACAAAAATAAATATTTGGCATGCGCCATATATTATACCCAAAAGAGCCATATATGACTCGCGAGTCATAGGTTCCCGACCACTGCTGTAGTGGCACTTAAGCGCACTTTCTAACAAACAAATTGTTGAGCTCCTTTTTTCAAGTGTCATTGATGCTCGATATTGTAACTACACGGCAATTTCCCTAAGCGAAAGGCAAAGTGTCAACAAAGTCCCCTCGCATGTAGCCTACAACGTCCTGGTCAATGCCGCTGCCTGATATACTATTTGCTGCCCGAGCAGTTAATTTTAATGAATTGCGTGTACTGGATCGACATTTTGCCGTATATTGGATTGTGATCCGGGGTTATTTGAAAAAATCTTGCGAAAATATAAATCCAAAGTCCAAAGGTAGATTAAATCCCTACAATGCATCGAATTACATTTTGTACGGTGTAATGATGTACACGCGCAATCGGTGCATCTCCAGTTCTTAGTCTGAATTGTTGTTAGCAAACGTGTTTGATAAGCTAGGATATTGATTTATTCGGAGGCACTTATTTTTCAGCGAATGGGAGAGAAAGCGGCAAATATATTCGCAACATATTCGAGATTTTGCGAGGAGAATGAATCCGTTGCATTCCACAATTCAACCTGACGATCTCGGGTGCGATTGATGCAATTGAAACGGGATCAATTTCATGATACGATATGACAGTGCTCGTCAACCTTTTTGTTCTTGGTACACCATTTTCACGTTTACTCGAAACTCGTACACCTCTGATCACATAACACGCTAATTCCGTATTAAGCCTAATACAGGGGTGTCCATTGTTCAACCTTTTTGCGATTCACGGCCATATTTGGATTAGATATATATAGCGTACGGACGCATTTGCTTATTACATTACAAATGGAATGCAATTGGAATGCAATTTACAAGCTGCATACAGATGATATGAAAATTGTACGATATTGCACACCCGGTCAACATGTTCTGAAGCATAAACTTGGATATTTTATTGTGATAGCTAGTCATTGGTCCATTCTAATGGGGATCTGGTACAATCCAGTACACCCCTATCTGAGTGGTACACTCTTTTAACATTTTGTTATACCCTAGGGCCCAGGGTGTATGATACACCCGGTTGAAGAGCCCTACGATATCGTACCGAAGCGAATTGCGCTAATTTCAACAACTCGAAGAAAATGATGGTCATACCAAAGACGTCACTTCGATTCTCGCTGATTTACAGCGTAAATTACTGATGTATTGGATTTTACCAAAGCCAAATTTTACAGTAGTAGAGTTGAAGCCGTCATCATGCAGGATAATTTGCTATTCGAATGGAATAGCATCATTTCAAAATATATATCATTTGTCTTATATGACGAGTAGTTGTATTGTTTTATATTTCGTTGTAGCAACCGATATTCTCTTTCTAAATCCACATGTCAGAATAATTCTGCTCGAATTGATTTGTAAAATCAGCAATGGTTGTCCAACTTTGATCAATAATTTCGCTAAGCTTTTACATACGCTATCATGAATATTCATGATGTTACTTTCTCGACATCAATATACAATTCCTGCAAACTTTCACGATTATTGTAGAAGGTTGTTATGTGTATACTAAAATCTCAATATTTGTTAGTGATTATGAGGTTTTAGCTATAAATAATAATTGAATAGAACAAAAAGTTTTAAAACAAAATACGAAATGTGGAAAAGGGAAAAAATATTATTAATCTTAGATGTATCGTGTGTAATGTCTTTACATTTCGAATGGTGGATTATGATAGAATCCAAATACACGAAAAAAACTGAAAAAAAAGATAAAATTTTGTTAAAGATAAATGTAGTTGGTGTATGATATCCAGTGTAATATCAATTATGTGGGTTGTTCAATGTTTCGTTTTCATCTTGCGATATATTTATAAATAGTGTATATCTTTAGTACAGTTGACGTCGGGAACATATTGAATATTAATCTTATCGAGTCTAAAACTTCCCAAGATATCTCATGGCGACTTTTCACCAGAAACCTTTATATTAGTCTGTTGTGGAATCACGGTCGCGGTACTTCAGGTCAACGATTTTTCATGCTTCTATATCAGTGATCGGGAACCTTTTTCGTCTGAAGAGCCATGTTTGCCCTATATTTTCCATTATTAACTCAAAAAGAGCCATACATGTCAATCAATTGTTACGTCACAATTGAAAATGGTAGTACAAATTCCAGCTTCTTACATGGGATTAATCGTGGCCACCATATTTCTCTTGTAAAAACAGGTAGGCTACTAATCATCCTGTGGTAGCGCAATTCATCGTATATAGCCGAGTATTTATAATAATTGATTTTAATCTAATATAACTGCAGCACTGATTCCACAAATCTAAATATTGATCAAGTTCTCAATTCGGCGGTAACAGAAACGTTGCACTACACGCCTGCATTTTAACGGCATTACTAGAAAGCTACTTATCAATGACGAACGTGGATGACAAAGCGTTGTTCGTAATTTGGATTTATAATTGGAATGTCACTTCCAAGGCAGCTCATTTCTCGGCGTAGATCAGGAAGACAATGTGCATTTGAAAACTAGATATAGGCGTCCCCATGTCATGCTATTCTCTTTGATCAACCAACGTGTGGTGCCGTCCAAGATTACGCATCGCGCGATGCAGCGCGCAGCGCGGGTACATCGAGTTTGCGAGTGATATTAGTCGCATGCGCTACAGCAACTTAAATTTGAGGATTTTGTAAAGGGGTCCTAGTCCGTAACCCTGGATACGCCACTGTCTTGACCTCTCAAATACATGTTTATGCTGCCACGAGTATAATTATTCTAGCCGTTAAGAAAATTTACTAACAAATTGCTGCAATATCGATAAAATTAAGTACAAAATTGTAAATATGTCAAAGAGCCATATCTTATACGCAAAAGAGCCATATATGGCTCGCGAGCCATAGGTTCCCGACCACTGTTCTAAATCGATGTCCATATTTCTGTTGCCAGGGTTATTCTAAACGTCCCAACCATAATATTATTGCATTATTGCATTAACCGGTTTACCACTGATATGTAAATATCAGAGGTGGTCAGTACCTACTAGTCAGTACTACTTTTTCGAAGTACTCAAGTAGTTTTCCTCTACTACTGGTACTTACTCAAGTAGATCTTTTTTTTTTTCTCTACTTCTACTTCGTAATATTTTGTGAACTACTTACTTACTTTTCGCTATTTTCAGTTTGTCAAGTAGAAGTAGTTTAATCCCCCAATAAGAACGATAGCCTAAGGAATATCGGGGCTGTTTTCACATAGTACCAAGATTTAATTTTCGTAAAAGTCATGTAATACCCAGAATTTTCGTTGCGCATAGCGCACAGTAGAGATGGAGTGACAGATATGTTTTAACGAAAGTATCGCTGAATATAATTTAGATACTGGGTTGCGTGGTTCCGTTCACATCGCATTGTCGCCTATATAAAATATTTCATCACAGTAAGTATGGCCCCCATAACGTTTGAAACTACCGTTTCGCAATCTAGCAATTACCTATTAACCTATCAGCCCATGACGTGTCCTAATCTGAAAAAGTGAACTTGGACTTTCTTTAAACGTTAGACCTGTTTTAGCAGACCACCGTTGAAAATTTCTGGATAAAATACATGAAATATATTTTCCGCTTTTTAGAAGTAGTATCTGTATTTTTCTTTCAATTACGAGCATTTTACGTTGAGTTCTAATTGTATAGTTTCAGTTCTTTTGTCTGGAGAAACGTAGCCCTACAGGTGGAAGTATAAAAGCAAGTGAAGCATTGCCTTATATTTTCCGAAAATAAAGCTATACACTATCTGGAATTTTTACGATCTGCCATATTTTTAATTAACGTATACGCTAATCACGCAAAGTGTTAAAACTGTATCCGACACAACTTCTCCGTATTGCTCTTCTACTGAACTAGGGGCCTTATAACATGGGGGAGGGTGCCATGCGATGATATTCTCTAAAACATGGTGTTCGAGTAAACAAAGGATTAGTGTCGCTTTTCCATATCAATACTATCATTTACATCCCATGATGTGAACGACTGCTTATTCTGTCAAAAATTGACACCTCCTGGGATGCATCAATATGAATCAAGCAATCTCTACACCTTCGGCATAGCGCCATTTGCAGTTTTTGACAGTCCATGCGAACGAATTACGATCGTTTTCACAACTACCTACTTACTTGAGTAGATTTAAAGTCAGTAAATTCTACTTCTACTTCAAGTAGTGTTGGGTTGCTAATGAAAAAGTACTTCTACTCGTACTTGAGTAGATTTTTCCGTCGCTACTTTTACTTCTACTTGAGTAGCTTTCTTGACTACTTTGACCACCTCTGGGTTTTTACACAATTGCTCCCTGTCATAGGCTTTTTCCAAATCTAGGAATACCGCTAGGATATATCTCCTGTCCGAAAAGGCCTTATAACTCTATAGGACACTGATTAGATCTGTAATTGATTACGGAATGGAGGCTTACTTCTTCGCTCCGCAGACGTATCTGAAAAAGAAAACGACAATCAACAACAAGGCATTACGATTGTGCAGTGGGGGTATGGTAAGTACACCTATAATTAGAAGAGTGCGAGTTGATGCGCCCCAATCCGTCCCTGTTAATTGTTTGAGAAGGTTCATGCGTTTGTTGCATTTGCCTTATATATAGTCAATGTGAGATTTGTAGTTAAGTCGTCCGTCAAAAATAACTTCCAGGTACTTGTATGTGCGTTCATAGGAAATCTTGTTGTTTCCTAAAAATAGATCAGGATAAACTATTTTTCGTTTTCTCGTGAAAAGCAAAGCCACTGTTTTTTCCTTGGAGATGGTAAATCCCCAGGTATCACACCATCGACTTATTGCGTCTAGTGCCGTTTGCAGTTCAGAGGAAATCTTTTCAATATCCATCCCCGATTCCCATTATGCAATATCATCAGCAAATAATCCGATATTCGTGGACACCATCTGCGAAAGATCGTTAGTCACTATTGTAAAATGGAGAGGGCTCAAAACGCTCCCCTGTTGAATACCATTTTGCAATTCTAATTTGTCGGACAAAGCTGCACCAATGCGTACTTGGAATGTTCGATCATTTAAGAAATTTTGCAACCATTGCCACATTTTACCCTTAACGCCCAGGTTTGACAATTAGTGGAGAACCGCTCCTCTCCACACTGTATCGTATGCTTTTTTGATATCAAGGAATACTGCAACCGCTGATCGCCCGTTGTGTATTGCTTTGTTGACGGAGTCTTGCAAACCCAAAACATGATCAAGTGCACGTCTACCGCGGCCAAAACGGCATTGTGATGTATCAAGAAGTTTCTTACTTTCGAGATGCCAGGATAAGCGACTAGATATCATAGTTTCCATGACCTTGCAGAAATGATTTGTTAGTGAGATTGGGCGATACGAGTTCGGATCACTTGGCTCTTTACAATTCTTTAATATTGGTATGATAATGGCGTGTTTCCAGCTCTCGGGTATTTGTCCTGATGACCAAGAGAAATTAATTATTTCCAACATTTTGCACTTACTATCGGGATCCAGGTGCTTGAACATGGCGTAATTCATCATATCGCCACCTGGCGAGGAGTTTTTCTTCGTGGCCAGTGCTACATTGAGTTCTGAAATTGTGAATGGGACATTTATATCCAGATTGTTATATCTATCAGCATTTTCCATCAGTATTGTATTCAGCTGAGGTCTATTAAACATAGCCGCATTCGAATACTGCAATGTACTACTCGCTTGTTGAAACTTTGTAGCTATCACATTTGCTTTGTCGGTATCGTCGGTGATTATGCGATCAGACACCGACAAATTCGGTATTATGAAGTTGATATGTTTCCCAGACATGGAGTGGACGACATTCCATACTTTTTTCAAGTTAGATCTATGATTCAAAGAGTCGCAGAATGATCTCCAAGATTCCCGTTTTGTAGCCAGAATCGTTTATCTTCATTCCGATATTCGATGTTTAAATTCTATGATATCTTCAATGTCGAATGTGTGTTTCATTCTGAGAAATGCAGCTTTCTTTCTCCTCACAACGCGCGCACAGTCTTCGTTCCACCAGGGGAACGCATGCGTTGTATGATTTCGTTTCATAGGTATCGTTCTGCTCGCAGCGTTTATAACATACTGGTTAAATTCGCTGAATACGTCATTTATATCTCCTTCGACTGCACTGCCATCTAATGACGCACCGGCAGATCGTGCAAATTCAGTTCAATCGGCTCTATTGAGATTCCATCGCAGCGGGAGTTCTCCTGATGTCCTCGGGACTTGGTTGTTATAGTGCATGAAGATGACAGTGTGATCGCTTCCTAGTAGATCCATCGTCACTTGCGTACAGCATTTCGCCGCGATGTCTGCCGAAGCTATTGAGTGATCAATCAAGGACCATCTTGTTATTGCGTTACTAGAAATATTCAAGTGGGTAGGATTAGTTAAATTCAAAGATACTAAGTGAAATCTGTCCATAACATCATGCAAGCGTAGTCCTCTTCCATTCGTCGTGTTAGCTCCCCAAGCCCAGTGGTGAGCGTTGAGGTCACCTAAGATCATCGCTTTACTCTGCAAATCCTATGAAATCAAAGTAATTTGGAGTGATTATCTCTCATCCACATTCGTAGCCTTCCGTGCCATCAAACTATCCATTGGGTCGGCTAGCATCCTGGTTGCGTTTTGTGATATGATGGTAAGGGGGCGCGAAATCTTTCACTATCATAAGGGGGGCGTGCGTGTCCTAAAAAGTTTGAGAACTCCTGTTCTAAGATAAATATACTGCCTGTTTTTTACATTTATTTCCGGCGCGACAGTCCGATCTCAAGGCCAACGCAGCTTGAAAGGTTCCAACTGATAAACATCACAGAATTCAACGACTACTTCACCTCGGAGTCAAAAGCGCACAAGTAGCCTACGGTACACGCGCGTCAACAAATAACAACTACCATATGATCAGGACGGATTACAAGAAAACGCATTGCTCTATCAAGTATATGCCGGACCCCAATTGAGGAACAGCATTTCGCCGGCTATCCAACAGTCGTCGAACATGTCCGTATTCAAGTCGAAATACAACCAATTTCTTCTAAATGAATACTAGCCAGCCTTCATGATTACCGGACCAAGACCTAAAATCTATCTCGCCTTCCGTCACATGCCACCTCATTTTGTCGCTTGTATTTTATATTATCGGCTGTACTTTTCATTCAGTGTGCAAGTGCATGCCTTTTCTTCACTTCGCCTTGGCGAAGGTGTGTGTCTGATCCAAAAGATTACACACAGTCGTTTTGACACCTTCCTATATTTTCATTGTATCGCAGTTTTGTGGTGTTTGGAATAATGAAAATAATAAAACTGATTGATTGATTGATCCCCATAGTTTTTTTTTGTCGTCTCAACAGAAGTCAAGAACTTCGTTGTTTAGCAGATCTTGAGTAAAAGGTGTCGGTTCACTTTGTATTCGTATTGATGTTAAGGAGTCGGTGCCATCCTTCCGCTACATCCTATATTGTAGCATCATTCGAAATCAGATCTGGCAGGGACGTAAAGCTGCAACTGAAATTTCAGGGGAGTGGGTAATTGGATGTAAAGCAGAGTCAATGCTGAGGAAGTGCCATGACTTCTTGTTTTTGTTTCAACCTCACATCTCATTCATGTAAAAATATCAATCATCATGGTGACTCTTTGGCTCGCACAAAACTACGGGGATTACAAACTGCATGATTTAGACTTCACCTTGAGTCCATGAGCGAGAAGTTGCAGCCTAATGCTGGCAGACCGTTTGCGGTGCCCGGCGTTTATCTTGATCTCCCAACGTCATACCAAAGTACTCCTTGTAAGTGCACTTGGTGACATTTCACATATTGAATCGCTTCATGTTCAACGGGTTCCCGTAAATATGTAGCAAAACAAATCTAGGTCATTACGACACTTTCTTCGTCTAGCTCAGTGGTTCCCAACCTTTTTCGACTCATCGCCCCCTTTTCAAGCTCAACGCCGATCATCGCCCCCCAGATTTTGTGAACCGAAAAATCGATATACATTATACAATCTGTAATCATCGGCAGGTTGACTAAAAAAAGGGTCAACTTTTCGGCGGCTCGCTGTCGAATTTTACACTTTTGCAATTAAATTTCCGTTGGTTGACTAATAAAAAAAAAGGTGTTTTCTCCGACTTGACTCCAATTTAGCCGTTTTAATGCGTCATCCCCCCCCCCCCCTATCGCCCCCTTTGCTATTTTCGCCCCCTTCGTCATTTTCGCCCCTAGGCTGCCAAATCGCCCACGTTGGGAACCACTGGTCTAGCTATATCACTGATTTTTTAACATACTTAAAACACCCATGAATTGAAATTGCTGAAAATGATACCAAGGGACAGTATCTAATAATGTAAAGTGTCGGAAAGCGTGTTAAATTTGAGCCCACTAATCATCGTTGATGAAATCATGTCACTTGCCTCTTTCTGTACCGCAAAGGAGTCGGGATTGTAATTGACGCATTCTGTCGGGAAAATAGTCAAGGGTGTCAAACTCAAATTGCGTCGCGGGCCGGATTCAAGCCTTCGAATCGCTCGTGGGCCGGACCATTCATCTGATTGCAAAATTTTAGCTCGTGCTCTTGCTTTTTACTTGAATACCTCAAAAGCGTATACAATAGGGTTACTATATTTTGGAAATCTGAAAAGATGACACTTTTACAAAATTTTAAGACTTGCAATACCGGAGTAAAATCTTGAAAAATGATAATTTTTGTACTTCGTGGTCGGTTGACTAAAATAAAGTCAACTTTCCGGCTCAGCTCCCAAAATACAGTTTTACTTTCACATTATCAGTTGGTTGACTAAAAAAAATAGGTCAAGTTTCCTTCTTAGTTCCCGAAATAGCCACCGGAGCGTTACTTCAGTGCTGATTTACTCTATCTCAATCGAATTTTGCCCTATATTTAACCAAAATTCTCAGAAAAGAGAACAAAATCTCAAAGAGAACATTTGGGCGCCCTCCGAGGACACTTTCAAAGAAAGAGGGCGTATGATAATCCTAATATACAATAGAATAGATAATACACGAATCATAGGGTTTTTAAAGTTGCGAGTCGCAAAAACCTTTATTCGCGAACAATGGAATCGACAAAATACGATGATTGTCCGGTTGTGTACATTTCAGAACCGCTAAAACCATAGTGTCCTATATGGTGTCGACACAGGCAAATCTCACGTCTCAGTGAAATTGTATCACGTCACAATTTCCATTTGGCTACATGCAATTTGCCGGTCATTTTTGACTGGCTTGTCGAGCATTAAATTTGGTAAAACGGGTATCAATCGAAAGCTGACTTTGCACTGATTACGAAAATATAAATTTTATTCCGCTCGTGGCCCTGGAACTCCCACAATCAGCCTCGAATTTTTCATTGTTATGGAGATTGGCATTGGGACGCAACAATGCTGTCTGGCGAAACGAGAGAGTAGCTCAAGAGAAAAAGTGCCAGACAGCATTGTTACGTCCCAATGCCAATCTCCATAACAATGAAACATTCGAGGCTGATTGTGGGAGTTCCAGGACCACGAGCGGAAGAAAATTTATATTTTCGTAATCAGTGCAGAGTCAGCTTTCAATTGATACCCGTTATACCAAATGTAATGCTCGGCAAGCCAGTCAAAAATGACCGTCAAATTGCCTGTAGCCAAATGGAAATTGAGACGTGATACAACTTCACTGAGGCGTGAGATTTTCTTGTGTCGACACCATAAAGGACACTATGCTAAAACAGTTACTGTACCGAATATAAAAGTTGGCATATTCTATGCCCCCTTTGACTAAGTCGTAATCTGGCGTTAGCCATGCATACGTCTTGTGAGCCATGCATACGTCTTGTGAGGAAAACAAGATATTTAATTGGAAACGCAGACGTTGGAATTTGGTTTCTCTCATGGCTGTGAATCTGTTGGGTCGAGAGTGACACAGCAGCGAGACCATAGATATTTCCATTATGTTTTTGTGCAACCAATATATTTTCCATGTAAACTGCATATAACGGCTCCACATTTGCGTTTTTGCTATAGTGAATAACTACTTTTTGGTATAAAACTCTAAACATAGTGTGAACTTGTATCCTTCTTGAAACTGGAAACTTCACCGGCTTGTTGTAACTAGTGTCAACTAGAGTGAAACCACAGCGCCGTAGTCGGTTGGTTATAATGGGGCCTATTAACATGGAAGGATTTACTGCAAAAAATATTTCAAATATACTGGAAAATATTAGATTTTTTTCCACTCAGAATTGCTTCTCGGGCCGGATGAAATCGTCTATCGGGCCGGATGCGGCTCGCGAGCCGTATGTTTGGCACCATTGGTCTACAATATACATATTTACAGAGACACATGCGCAATTACCGTTACCTGTTACCTGCTCTGGAATGTATGTATCGAAAATTATATAGCGTGATGTTCACAAAAACTCATTTGTAACTCTTGATAACCAATCATGGAGTTACAAACGCATTCAGCACGACCAGTATGACGTGAAATAACGCTTTCGCTAAATTGTGAGGGTTACCGGTGTCGGTTCACAATACGTGTTACGTTGCAGTTATAGACGATTGATTGTATTTTGCGTACTGGTGTGGTTGTGTGTCTTGTGTACTGAAACAAGCAAATAGCTGCTGCGTAATGACAAAAGTTAAAAGGAAATACGACGACAGTTTTGGGTAACGGGGAATGAAGACTAGGAATAAATATGAATTGGGGAATGAAGACAAAAAGGGTTGGAAACCACTGCTCTAAATGATAATTTTCAGGGCAAAACTAACTATTGCTTTGTCAGTGCACTACAACGCAAATGTTATCACTAGATGGGAGATGCTATAAACTAATCTAAGCCCATATTCACCCCCTCAAGCGCGAGTTAACCTATATTACCCACAAACATAATACTCGCGTTTCATTGCATATGTAGTAAGAGGCAACATCTCAAAAAATAGAGCCAATTCGGCAAAAGTATAATGCCATTTTCGGACTCAGCGCCCCTGATATACCCCTATGTCGATGTCACATATAATTTTTGAAAAAAATATTTTTTGTTGCCTTGTGTAATTATGAACAGCAGGCGCCATACCGTTACAATAAAATTCGGTTGGGTGTCATGAATCACATAACCTTTACCACATGATTACCTCTACCTAGTCGACATGACCGATGTTTTCTCGGTAAAAGAAAAGTGCCGAGTCTACGAAAGCCGCGGGGACGGAGTCTAGCACAACGGCACAGAAGTCGCGATCGAAAAAGGATAGCAAAAAGCGTCAATGAAATCGCCGAAGTCGAAGGCTGTTGCTGGTGGGTTCAGCATGATCGCTGCGTTAATTAATAGCAATTAGACCTGCTCTTACGTTCGTGTCCCAAGGTACCTCACCCGAGTCGTTAAAAGCACAAATGAAGTCAAGCAAGAGAGGTGTGAAGAAGGCATGATCGCATCCTGGGTTTTCCTATATGAATCTTCCACTCTGCAGTAGCCTACAGACAGGAATCTGCACGCATGTAGTAGACATCGTCATTTTGACTTTTCCCTGACAGCTCTTTATACATCCGAAGCTGCAACTTGCGATAACATCTGGCGAGTTTGCTATGGTTAGCGACAGCATAATATGGTATTTGTTTATTTGAGACACTATCCCAGAGATATCTGACAGTAGACATAAACAACCGCATTTTATTACTGCATAAAACTTATACGAAAGCCTTTATCATTGAACATCATGCTGCTCGTGCTAAACGTGCTTGTGATCCCAATATTAGATATCCAGAATTAAATACGGCATAAAATTAGCGACGCATACAGCCCAGAGCAGTGAACTGGTAACTGGTGTTATGTAGGCTTACCATATTTCGGAAATGAAAAAAGAGGACACTTTTTCAGAAATTTCAGACATGCAAAACTGGGGAAGAATTCTCAAAAACCGGTAAATTTTTCCCACTTCATGATCGGTTGACTAAAAAAAAAAAAAAAAAAAAGGTCTTCTTTTCGCTCAGAGCTGAAATCACCGCTTTTCCCTCCGAAATACCCGCCGGAGCTTCACTTCTGCGCTAATTTGCGACATATCACTCGCAATTTCCTCTAAATCTGACCTAAATTTTCAAAAAAGAGGACAAAATCTCAAAAAAGAGGACAAAAGGGCGTCCTCCGAGGACACTTTCAAAAAAGTCAAAAAAGAGGACAAATCCTCTTAAAAGAGGACGTATGGTAAGCCTAGTGTTATGGCATCGTAGCCTACATATGTAATATATATACATATGTAATGATTTCGCAAGTGCGCCTGTTCCGCACCAGAAACCCTCGAATACTTCATCGGTTGGGAGCCACAGTTCTCGTTCAACCCAGATTTAGTTTATCAAAATATATTTAGCCATGAAACATGTCAAGCACTAGAGGTGGTTGGCTTCTTTCTTTTAACTGTTCTCTGTCATTTGTCGCATTCTCTAGGATGTTGAGTAGTACGTGTTGAATAGGGATGGTGTGAACCTCTGAAAGCTTCAGGTTCGTGTGAACGCGAACGTGAACGTGAACCTCATGACGGCACGGGACGTCATATTGCCAATTCCAACCCTACATTTCAGTGAAGTGATATATTAATGTACAACACGCTACCTGGAGACGACTCGGGCCACATTATGCCACAATGCTGAAGTACATACGAACTTTTTAATCGTCGGAGCAATCAAATGATATAATAATCCCATAAAATCAATATCTTCCGTAGCTTTGCCAACAATTTCGACGAGGACTTGCAAGGGAATATAAGCTTATGCCTTAACGGTCTGGGCCAGACTGGAATATGTATTCGGCGAGTATTGCGACGTTGATATTGAACAGAGTGTAAAAATGGGTTTCTATACTTGCTACCGATGTTATCCCATTAAAAAGTTATACAGGAGTAGCCAACACCCCAATCACACGGATTTTTTTTTATTATACAATAAACATATCAAATCAAGACGGACCCCGTACGCCTGCTAGATTTTTACATTAGACCACGACGTATTCTTTAAATGAATTTCATTGATTGGTTGAATAAGCATCATTCCCTGACTATACTTACATGTAGCGTATTTCGCACTTGATATTGTGTTATTGCGGGTCAAGCTCACAGCAGAGAGTCACTAAATATTCACAAACGGGAAACCTAATATTTCGAGCAAACTTTTGTTACAAAGCGAGTAAAATTTGAGATTGTCAAGGTTCATGCTCGTTTAGTGTTGATTTTTTTATGCTGACAGCGCCATGCATAGAGTGGTCCGCAATTGAAATGCAATGAATTTCTACCAAGGATGTTACAATGACGTGGAAAATCGTAATATCTTAAAAAGGTTCACAGTGCAGAACCTACCAAGGTTCGTTTATGAACGTGAACCTCTAACTTTCCGAGGTTCACACACAGAACGCGAACGTGAACCCCACGTTCACACCATCCCTAGTGTTGAAGTTATAAGATTTTACGGCACCTGTCATCGTGGTCCGTAGGGGAAGCGAGTGGCGCAGTTGGTTAAGCAGTCACGACATCAGTGGTTGCTGGTTCACTGCCAATTCCGCTGTAAATGCAGCGCCTTGACAAGCCCAGAGGAAGAGAGAGCCGAGCTCTAGAAATATGGCAGCAAAAGACTAGAAAAAGCGGAAATACCTTACGAAAATTACTATGTCAATAAAGCAAACGAACAGCACGGTCCACAGAAGTCATTTGGATGATCACTTTTTTGATGTATCATATTCATTTTCCAAGTTACCTTAAACACTTGAACAGTCAATTGTTCAGGTGAGGTGTCGAACTGTCTATACAGGCAGCTCAGCCCAACTGCACCGCATCCAAAAGTGATCAAATCGTATACAGCGATGCAAATAAAGATAACCTTCTCGAACTTTCGGGTCCTTCCCGTGCGGAGGGAAACTTTCTGATCATTGGTAAGAATAAGAGCCGCAGTAAACCAGCTTGTTGCGAACAGCTCTCAAGAAATACTTCGATAGATCTGTACGGGGATGTAGGTATGAAAGTAACGTCACTTGATGGATACGGTTATATGGAGCTGAATGAATGAAATCTAGACCCAGGTGTTTGAAAAAATGTAGAGGCCTTAAGCCACTACTGGATCCAATTACCTGATACAAAGTCAACTGAAAACAAAAACGAATTCCGAAACATGTTATTGGCCTGTTGTTAAACGTATGGACAGTTGGACGGACATGGACACTTGTTCATTCGTTACAAGTCGTTCACATCGGCTGAGAAACGCCTATCAAAATTATTATCAGCAACTCAAACGTCAATCAGCAGTTTTATATTAGTTTTGTTTAAGCATGCAACAGCAAGACACAGCGGCGTAGTAGCCACTTACTTGGCGGTTATGGCTCTGCGCTATGGGCGGCAGGCTCCAACGGGGCGGCAAAATGAGGCTGCCCACTGCACAATGCAGGCCGATTGTTTCGAACAGTCGGTGCGCCGCAACACAATGACCAATAGACTCCGGTAATAGAAATTGTATCGACCGATTATTCGGAACAATGCCGATTTTCAGACTTCTATATTTCGGAGTGGTTCCGTTGCCCTGACCAGCTTTTAAATTGTGTTTCCGGAATCAGGGCAAGAATAGATTTCGATTAAGATCAGTATTGTTGAATTGGAGTTAGCGAGGCAGATAGCGTAGTGGTGACGATAAGCGCCTACCGCCAAGGCGGCCCTGGTCGATTCTGGGTCGGAGTTAATTCTGGGCTCCTCTTCCTCCGCGTCGCCGTACTTACTGCGACAAAAAGTCCAGAAAAAAGACCCGATGGAAGAGCGTACTCACAAGGAATGGACGAAGACCAAAAGACCCCGTAATAGAGACTAACATCGAAACAGAAACTGTGAAATCGTGCTAGTGCCGTGAGGCCCATGACCCCCAGGTGGATGCCAGTGCAAGAGACCGCTACTGCAAACGCGACTGGTCGTTCGGCATCCTCGTATCTATTCATTACATCGCATTGTGTCTTATCGCGTTGTAAATTGTGTGTGTCTTCTTCAGATGAAAATATAATCTGACAATTGTTGATTATTGATATTGATAGGAGGCTGGTGCGGAGCAGTGAAACCACGTTTGATCGTAATGCAACAGCGTTTTATGTTTTACAGTGGTTATAGTTAAATCACACCTATACTTGAGTCGACACCACATTTATGCTCGTGTATTAAACTTTTTCTGACCATTGGTGTTTTAATTTCGAGCTGTGAGAGGAGCTTCTCACAGCTCAAACTGATAAAGTCTTATTTACATTCTACCATGAAGGTTGATCGGCGATATCAGCTCTATCCAATCTCTTCTTTCTATAGAAAGAGAATACGTTCAAAAACTTGATTTTTAGGAAATCGTCGCTGATATCGCTTCGGCGAAAGTCCGAAAAGTTCAGTTTTGATGCGGCTATTGATTTTTATTTTTGTTTAAAACATTTTTCACCATTTCTTGTCTTTATCATTTTTGGCCTAAACGTTGACTCGGCGAGGCTTCTTTCTCAAGCAATATAGAACTTCTGAGACGCGGCATATTATTTGTAATTATTTCTATTGAAAAGATTGCTTGAACATGAAACTATGTCGAAATTTGCTGCGATCTACTTAGGGGGGCGGCCTTTTCAACGAAAACCATGGGCGGCAGAACATGCTGCTACGCCACTGGCAGGATATAGACCAAAGGTAATGTTTCCATGACAGTACAAACTTAATTACCAAAGCAAAAATACTTTTAAACAGCAGCCAACTACGACCAGTATTCCCGCTAATATAATGAAAAACTCTCTCCTCATTTTCACACATACATGCACGTCCCACATAGAGGACGCAAGCTCTCCATTTTTATTTTCATGCGGAAATTCTTGTGCTGGAACGTCTTTCTGCAAAAACCTGCAAAGCGGCTTCCAGCCATCAGATAAATGAAAATGCAGGAGCCTCTGTTTGTCGCAGCTCTGAAATTATAACAATATATAAATGTGAAAACGGATGTTCAATTGCTCATTGCTCATGAATGGGCCAATAATTTATCAGTGCGGGGGCAAGTCACTTTCTCCATCTCTGACGAAGTCAGTGGTAATATTGATATGGAAGGCAAAATTTATGACATTTGAGCAATTTGTTACCGAACCTCTACCAAGTTAGCTGATCTGGGAGAATGCTAATCATGTGATTAAATACTGCTAATCGCGACGCATGAAGTTGGAAAAGGTTACGCGCGATGATTAGTCGAGCTGTCCCGAGTTTTCAATCAAGTGGCGCTATCTGTTGCATCATAATGCGAAAAAGCGTTATTGGCTGTCAGTTGTCAATGAAACAGCAGTCAGCTGATAACGATAATGCCACTGTAATATGTAGAATTATCATCATCGCTAAATGAAAGTCGTGTCCAATTAGTACGGTACAGCTAAGAAACGGATTATATAATATTGATATCGCTATGCAATGGTGGTTACATATTCGTTGATTGTTTAGTGAAGTCATGATGCCTAGCAGACAATGGGCACGGTCATTATCGGAAATATTTGCGCGTAGGAATGGTTAGCAGTGTACGCAGTTTATATAAATAGCTATAGTTATCTGTAGTTTGTTTCGGTTGGATAGATCATGAGATTAAAAGTAACTTTATGCGATGCGATCAACCGGTTTATTTAATCCCAGGTTGATTAAACCTGACGGACTCGATAAATCGACGTTACTGCTAATCCAGCTTTATTATCTTCGCCCTGAGTTAGTCATGAGATCTTCAAATCGGACATGAGGGGATATGACATGAGGGTCAGCGATTGCAATTACGATACTTCTTATTCTTGATCGCGCGACGATCACGATTACATATAAACCATGACCATTATTCACGATAACATTTATTTTGCGTCGATGAACTTGACACTTGACCAATCATTCAAACACTACGTAATAATTGCAATGACATAGCGTCATCAGCAGTGGTGAGCTTCAAACTTTTTGTCATATTATATTAGCCGGTTCTGTCACGAAAAGTCATTTACAGTAAACCAGGGGGGTCAAATGATTCGCGAACAATGGAATTGGCAACAATACCATGATTGTCCAGTTGAATACAGTTCAGAACCGCTAAAACAGTGGCGGTAACGACGATATAAATTGGCATATTCTATACTCCCTTAGATTTAGCCGGCGTTAGCTCTGCATATGCAATGTGAGAAATACAAGATTTTTAATAGGAAACGCGGACGTTGCAATTTGGTTTACTATTATTACACTGCGAGTCCGGTTTCTCTCGTGTCAGGGGATCTATTGGGTCGAAAGTGACACAGCAGTGCGACCACAATAACCATAGATATTTCAATTATATATTTGTGCCACTAATATATATTTTCCATCTAAACTGCATAACACGTTTCCGCATTGGCGTTTTCGCTTCTGTGAATAACTACTTTTTGGTCCATATTTGTATAAAACTTTGAACTTAGTGGGCACTTTTAACTTTCTTGAAATTGGATGTCAAGTTAACAGACTTGTTGTTACTAATGGTAACTAGAGGGAAATCACAGCGCCGCAGTAGGGTGGTCACAATGGGGCCTATTAACATGGAAGCATTTTCTGCAAAAAATCTCAACATTTGTTGCAAATGTGCTGGAACATATAAGAATTTTTCAATCTACTCAGAATTGCATCGCGGGCCGGATAATCGTCTGGCGGGCTAGATACGGCCCGTGGGCCGAATGTTTGACACCCCTGGAGTAACCAGTAACGGAGCTGCAATTTATTGAAATTTCCACAGGGCCTTCACGCTCCAGCTGCCGCGGTGGGTTAACCCGTTACATGGCACGATGTCTTCATCGTCGCACTTGCTCGACGCGATAAGGCAGTCACGCAGAGAACGAACTTTAAATAGTTGTCAGCCGATGTTGTGAAGGAAATATGTCTAAAGTTCGTTCTCTGCGTGACTGCCTTATCGCGTCGAGCAAGTGCGACGATGAAGTCATCGTGCCATGTAACGGGTTAAGCGGCCGCGGCAGCTGGAGCTTGAAGGTCCAGTGGAAATTTCAATAAACTGCAGCTCCATTACGGTGGCGTTCTGCAGAAAATGACCGCGGCCAAAAATTTATTTTCGTTTTGCCCTTCAATTTAGACCACATCATTTTTTGAGCGCAGTACCCCCTTTAACCGGTTTGCTGATCTTATAAAATTTCTAAGGAGCTGGTGTAAGCAGGCTGAATCCGACCACTGATCATGAGAGAATATATTTTTGATATTTGTGACGTCATTTGCTTGCTATATCACACTATATCCATTACGCAACTTTAGCGCTGACGATTCGCCATGCCCACTTATTTTCGTTCTAGCTACGACCCATGCTGATATGATATAAGCATGTAACACGAGTCCGACTTCAATTTTGAACAACGATTGGCGGAAAATGTCGCATACTAAAAGCAGTGAGTGGTTCTCAACCCTTTGGACCTCACGGCACGTCGATTCCACAACGCAGGAGAAAGTGAGCAACGGCGCAAACTCTTGCCCGTTGACGCGCTGGCGATTCAGCACTCTCACTCTCGACGCGCCGCATTGCTATACTCTAGCTCAGTGGTTCCCAACGTGGGCGATATCGCCCCCCAGGGGGCGATTTGGCAGTCTAGGGGGGCGAAAATAACGAAGGGGGCGATAGGGGGCGAAAACGGACGAAGGGGGCGATAGGGGGCGAAAGCAACGAAGGGGGCGATAGGGGGGCGATGGCGCGTTAAAACAGCTATATTGGAGTCGGGACCGTAACTACCGCATCCCAAACTCCCCAATTGGGGGTGGGGTCCGAACTCGAGGGGGGCCCAAAATTATTTCGTGAATTAACAATAATTATAGAGTAATCTTTTAGAAATTCAAGCAACTTTTTCAGAAAATTTTCGCGCAGCGCGCGATTCAATAATATCATATATCTTGATTTTGGTGTACCCGTCACCCAACAAAAATACGCATGATTTATGGAAATGGGAGACTTCGGCGTCGGTCATTACTGCGCCACGATGCACCAATACATATGAAGTTAGAAGCCATATAACATGCGACTCCGAGAAGTGTGCCAGAACAATCAGCAGCGAGAAGGTCTTGCCCGAAAAGGAATGCCCTTGTGCTGACAAAAAAACTTCGATATACATATATGTTTAATTGTCCATAGGCGCCTCAATGGCTGGCGTCGAATGTTCCTGTCCTGGCGACCTTAACCCTACAGGACAAATGCCATGCCGCAAGGAAAAAATTATTTGCCAGTACAGAAATACCAATTTGAAATCATGTGCGTCTTTTAGTTTGGTACGTTTCGACGATTTCCATATCTTCTGACATAGCAGATGTAGGAGGTCACGAAATAGCATCATGTAACTAAGTCAATATAACAACGATTCCGCCCCAAGCTGTTTAATTATTATTTAGGGGTCCTACCTTTTCCAGTACACCACTCTCAGCTCTACCGGTAAATCTGATTACGCGAGCAGAAAGAGGATAAAAAATTGACAGCGATATACATGCAATTCCTGACCATATTGACCGATTCAAACATGAGTTATAGGCCTATAAATTTGTCGCGTTTAGGCGAAATACTGTGACTCACCAAACAGCAGTACACGAAATAGGGTATAGTTGATATGTAGCGACAAAAGGCCTACTGGCTGAGGGGGTATGCGGTTTGGTTTATCACCCTATGGAGTCAAAGACCAATGTTAGGGGGGCTGACGAAGTGCTGTTTTCAGTTTCCCAATATTTGGGGGGCGATGATCGGTGTGGAGCTTCAAAAGGGGGCGATGAGCCGAAAAAGGTTGGGAACCACTGCTCTAGCTCCTGAGCTACAGCATCGAATTTCAGGCGACATTGTTGCGTGACAATGTCAAAATCCGTCACAGTGCAAACTTCGAGGCTGATTTTGGGGGGTTCCAGAGCCACGAGCAGAATAAAACGAATATTTATATATTTAGTACAGAGGTAGCTTCAATTCGGTAGCTTTCGATTAATACCAATTATATCAAATTTAGGGCTCTGCAAGCCAGTTTAAAGCCTCGAAATTGTCTTACGGAAAGCACTGACGCGTTGTACTCTCGGTATTTTCTCTTCATGAGTTGTGCATTAGGCTGCTTCATGGTGGAAAATATTCCTTGTTCTGGACAACCATATACGACCCGACCTGAAAATATGTACGAAATACATCAAGCAAATGCAAGGCGATCACGGTTAGCACATACGATTCATTCACATATTTGTTTCTACCCTTTAAGTTACCGTACAATAGCGAAATACAGTTTCTATGCACGCAGACCAGGGATCTAGAAATCCCTGATGCAAACCATAACGCGCCAATGTACATGATCAAAGAATATCTTACCAAGCCTGCGAAAGTGTTCTCTGAGTTTTCTTCCGGTAGGCGTAATAACATAGCACAATGCAAGAAGCCACGAATCGCTGAACAATTTCTCTTCATTCTTATAACTGCGGAGCCATTCGTTCTCGTCCCGTCGCATAGTTAGAATGATCTGAGGTTTGAGAACGTAATCTGAATTGCATGTGACCAGGGTTGCATTTAAAACAAATGGTTGCTTTGAACAAAGGTTTTTAAAAAAATTGTGTTTTTTTAGCTAGTGTAATTATGCTATAATTGTGTAAATACTTTCCAAAAAACATGTTGTATGGGCCTACGGACGATTAACCCCTGATAAAGCCGACGTATACGATATGGAATGGTCGGAGCCCGCGAAAAGTCGTTTCAACAGCTATAATATGCAGGTATAGATGGTTGGTACGGAGTGAATGCTCTGATGGTGATGAACGCCGATCGTAAAATGCTGCATCGTAATAATCGTCAGACTATATTTTCATCTGCTCAAGACACACACACAATGTACAATGCCATATACAAGACACACAGTGCGATGTAACGCATGACGACGTAGTCCTGGTAAAATATGTTCTGGTCCGTATATGACAGGGGTTGGAATTAGGGATGGTGCGAACGTGGCGCTCACGTTCGCGTTCTGCGTGCGAACCTCAAATGTTTAGGTTCACGTTCACAAACGAACCTTGGTAGGCTCTACACCAGGGGTTCTCAACTTCCCTCGTATAACGGGCCGCATTTTCACACTAAAAGACGCTGCGGGCCGCAGAACATTATCACCATGTATTTGTGGGCTACTATTAAATTTAGGTCTATTTATCAGTCTTATTCGGGCATTTAGTGCATTTTTATGCATTCTAAAGCATTAATGGAGAGCGTTCGTAGGTTTGCAGTTGCTGTTTTTTTTTATGAGAATATCGATCTTCAAGTTGCGCAAGTAAATCCCTTCATGGAGCGTACATTCCATTCGTTGCCATGTCGGTATTATAGTATATGCACCCCTCAAACCCTTCCACCACCAGAGAACCGAACTCTCTGTTTCAATGCGTGAGCGAGCAAGTATAAAATTTCGGTGAATTTTTCGTTACTGAGGTCATTATCACTTTGAGCTCTCAGTGATATGAGAAGAATTGAGACGTTAGGGGTCATTTCTGAGCAAATCAATCAACTCTTCTCATTTCCTTCCATGGCTGGAACCCTACACCAATGGTTACAGAAGTCAGCTTTGTCAAATTGATGTCATAGTACCCTTCCCACGTTTGCCCCGTCAGCATTTCCTCTGGAAATATGCCCATGCCCACTCTGATAAAAAGCACCTGGATAATTAGCTATTCAATGTGTGCGAACTGTGTGCATCGATGGATAGGTCCAATGCTAGGCTAAAGTAGTGTTACAGAACATGCGATAAAAGATCGACTGAGATCGCTGTTACTCTTCTGGTGATTGTTGAATCGGACAACTTTAGCTTCGAAATTTGTCAGGTGATATAGGACTTGCTGCTAAGTTCCGGAAACAGCGAATATTCGCACAGTACGTTAAAGTTTTATTGAAGTCATACCTTCTCTAGCAGATTCTTGGGTTTAGCGATATTCCAAGCAATTTTGAAGAATGCGTCTGTCAAGTCGTCGGCAATTTTAAAAATGATTCGAAATATGGATTGCTGGGCTTGAAACCAAGCCAGCAACGTTTGATATGTATAACTACAGATGAAACTATCGCGCTATCATTTCAAGCTTCTAGGCTTTGTTACAACAACTGTTCTTCGACAAATGTGACACATCGGTCTTCCATAACAATACGGGGCCAGTAGTGATTATATTGAAAGATGTCGCGGGCCGCAAAAGAATCGTCTGCGGGCCGCATGCGGCCCGCGGGCCGCGGGTTGAGAACCCCTGCTCTACACCGTTAAATTTTTTCAGATTACAACTTTAAAATTCATTAAAACCTCTGGTTTAAATTCTTTGCATCTCAACTTCGAACCACTCTATGTCAAGTCAAGTCAATTTCGCAACGTGACACGAGTCAAGTCAAGTCATCTGAAAAAGTTAACTCGAGTCATCCCAACACTGTTGGGGTGTTGGCTATTACTGTGTATAACTTGTTTATGGGGTAATATCGGTAACAAGTATATAGAAACCCGTTTTACACTGTGCTCAATATCAATGTGGCAATACTCAGACGCCGACTACATCCGGTCTGGCATCGACCGTTAAGGCCTAAGCTTATATTCCCTTGCATGTCCTCGTCGAAATTGTTGGCAAACCGACAGAAGATGTCATAACATCATTGGGTTATATTTTTCATCTGAATAGTCACACGCAATGGCCTTGTTTTAAACATGGTTGTTTTGAATTTATTTTTGTTTTTAATGCAACCCTACTTGGACCCTACATGTGACTGTGTCCTACATCATATTACAGATATACTATAGGTAATTAGGTATGTCTTACATATCATGTGGGAGCTAGATGCGGACAGCCCGGCGATTTCATTCGGCACGCGATGCGAAGTAAATGAGAAATGCCAGGATTGTCCAAGTACAACGAGTCTATGCATCGAAATTAAATTCAGAGAATGGCAAAAGTGCTCATGGAGGGTATTAGTGAGTTATTATCAGAGAGAAAAACGCCAAGGTTAAGCCGTGCAAGTTACAGTGCTCGGGCAACACAATAGAAACTGCTTCGGTGGGCACTAGTATGTATAACTTGCGATTGAGTGGGTCCCCCAATCACAGGGGATTTGGTACAGGTATGCCAGGTATAAGGTAAAATTATTTCTTCACATCTGTCATTTTCGTTATCGTGGGTTCAATGCGGCGCTTCCCATATCCCCATTTTTGCGGTGACCCTACAATGTTCAAATTCGAGCGGAACTTGAACTCGAACACCACCCAAAATAGTTGGACTGCTGGTTGTAAACTGTTTCTACAAACCTGCTAAATGACACAGGTCACGTGAGTCAACATACCTTTGCTTCGGGAAATGCTTCCGCAATTTCTTCCCAGTAATATCCTGCTGGAAAATCACATACAGCGTCTATGTCCTTGTACAATCTGCGCATCTGATCTTTGGTACTTCCGTATAAAAGTATATTCTTCCATTCCTCTCTATAGTCAGTACAATGATGATCATAGTCCGCAACAGAATAGCCGAGTATTTCAAGGCATTTGTGGAGGGTTTTCGTTCCACATTTTGGCAGGCTAGCTACTATAACCTTCATGGCTACCAGGCTAATATATCTTTGTCATAGCATGGATTAATAGAGAGACAATACATGCAAGTTCAATGTGTTATTACTTATATGAATTTCCGCGAACATTGATATTCTAGTACTTTAATCACGGGTTTTTACATGTCGCTGTAGCTAAATTGAACATGCGGGCTTGAAGGCAGAGGCTTATTAGCGACCCTGTGAACATTACAGATCAATGAAGTATTGTATACATCTGTCATCTCATCGCCATCTTGTCTCTTTCCTATCGACCGACATCTCGGAGTTGAAATGCCGAACAAAATTGAGCGACTTCGTTCGGTTCAAGTTCGTGTTCGGAATGCGAATATTGTTTTATTCTCGTTTACAAACGAACCTTGCACCCGGTGGCATCGCAGACCACGTATTACCAAACTATAAATAAAGCGTGATAATGTTACATAACAAGCAGTAACTGCAAAATATTGAGTAAATTATTTGCCAACATTCACCTTACGTGGCATTAGCGGTTCACAAATGGTCAGCTTTATTTGCGAAAGCTTATATTCGCAAAGACAGATTTAAATTATGATTTAGTTTTGAACACGAAATGGTTTTTGACGACGAATGACCAATCATTTATAATCGAAGAGCCGCAGAAAACGGCGTGGCGAACCGCTTTTGAGATTCACAGATATAGACGGTATAGAGCAGGGACGGGTAACATATATGGCCTGCTGGCCTGATCCAGCCCGCGATGTGATTTTGAGCGGCCCGTCAAATTTCAGTGACTGTAGGATTCATTAGCGTGCGTGTGGGTATATCGTGCGAGAGTGGATCTTACGTATATATGTTCGTCAACACGAGAAGGCTAGCATTACCGGCATTTACTCATGAACTCAACCCTAATGAATTGATATCTCGGTGAATTTGTAAAAAATCCCAATCCTCATTCGTATACAATACATTTTACCAGAGGCGCGCAACATATCAGAGATGAGCGGATTTGGAATTTCTATGTCCTAATCCAATCCAAATCCGAACTTTCAAATCCAAATCCAAATCCTAATCCATAACTTTTTCATATTCAAGTCCATGTCCAATCCTAATCCGATTCCAACTGAAAATTCAGAAAAAATGCTAATTTATGGAAGGGAGGGATAGGAAATTTTTCTTTCACTACCAACGATTTCCTTGATTCAAGATAACTTGGTAAGCATGAGTAAATTAATAGCTGATCTAAACAAAGTTTGCCGCCATTCGCCACACGACATATCAATCTCCCTAAAAAACGGTAAATCCAATCCAAATCCTAATCCGTTCTGAAAAAATGTCTAATCCAAATCCAATCCAAACCCGAAAAAATTTCACAAATCCTGTTTTTTCAAATCCTAATCCTAATCCATGCTCATCTCTGCAACATATATACAACAGTACACGATCCCGGAAGGGATTTTGAGCGGACAGTTTTCGGTCTTACGTGATAATGGTCATAGTCTGTCGCAATTCTCCACTACTGAATTGCCTACTACGTCAGGTTATTTTTCTGACACAAATAATAGTGATTGTTAGTTCTTTATATTCTTTGTGTCCTAAATGCAGCCAGAGTTCAAAGAACTTGATGACAACTTTGATCGACCACAGATGTCTCATTGACTTCAACAGCTATATTGAAGTAGGCCTACATCACGGTAATAAATTCATTGAATACTGTCTTGGTCTCTATGCTTCAAACTTAAGGAATACATTAAATACGATTAATTTATATGTGGGTAAATACGCGTTTAATGTACCGATTTAGGAATCCGGCCCGCCAAAATCATGAATTGTAGGACTTACCTTAAACATATATTGCGCACATACAACTTTGTTACAAGAACTACGATATTCCTGTAAGTACGAGCTCTGTGTTGGGTTATTTGAATATTAGGATAGCTTCTTGGAGGTACAGAACTTCAATATACAATTGAATAGTATATTCATATTGAAATGAACCCGAATATTTTCGGCTGACATGCTGGTGACGTCATATTTTGTGATACGATTGTTGATATACAATGTTCTTTCCAATTCTCTACTAGTTGCTGACGATTACCCCTGACGAGTGTCAGCCGAAAATATTCGGGTTCATTTCAATATGAAAATACTATTCAATAATATTAGGATACGTGACCATTAATGTAAAAAGTTATCTTGATATCAAAAACATTTTGTAGAGACTATATCATTCTATAGTTTGAAAACGCGTCTATTCATCGGACGAAATCATGAATTGTAGGACTTACCTTAAACATATATTGTGCACATACAACTTTGTTACAAGAACTAGGATATTCCTGTAAGTACGAGCTCTGTGTTGGGTTATTTGAATATTAGGATACGTGACCATTCATGTAAAAAGTTATCTTGATATCAAAAACATTTTGTAGAGACTATATCATTCTATAGTTTGAAAACGCGTCTATTAATTCTTCAGTTTCATAGTACGCGAATATCGAGTAAAGTCGATTACTCATTTATCAGCAGTAAATTTCTATTAAAGTACAAGAAGTGACGATGTCTGAGCGGCTAAACAAGTAAGTATTGACTTCTTACGAGTACTCAAGTACGTTTTTTGCCTACATGCAACAAATACTCTCAAGTGTTTATGATATTGTACTGCTTCAAATCCGTTATAGTTTCAGAATTGAGCAGAAATAGACCTAGAATACTGACGTTTTACTTAGTCGGAAATAGGTACTTCCACCTTAATTCAAAGGATTTGTCGCTCGGAGCAAAATTCTACGAGGTTTTGGATAATACCCAACATGTAGGTTCACTTTGACGGGTAATTTGTAAAACTCAATTATCGTTTAGTGATGGTTCGCGAATTCTCGATGTATTTGTGCTATTTTTCATTGCGATAAGTCATTCTGAAGTGTGAAAATGCATTGTACAATATAGATGAAACTGGGTCCGCTCATCAAGGCCAATGGAAAAGTACATTTCAACATTCTATTACCAGTAAATTTCTTCTGAAGTACATGAAGTGCTGATTTCCGAGCGAGTAAAAAAGTAAGTATTGAATGTATTATTTGTCTGATAACTGAAAACTCTGAAATATAAATAGAAGTAGGCCTAGATGAAGTCTAAATAGATAATCACTTGATTAAGTATAGCGCAAGCAGGCGAAACCTATACTTGAGTACTCCAAATGTACAATTATTTCGATATGGAGAGGGTTTTGATAATATCCAATATGTAAGCTCACTTTGAAGGATAATTCGCAAAAGTCAAATATTTCGCAGTGAGAGTTTGCAGATTCTCGATGTATTTTTTGCTATTTTTCGTTGCGATAAGTCATTCTGCAGCGCGAAAATGCATGATAGGATATAGTTGAAACTGGCGCTGCTCATCGAGGGCATTGAAAAAGTACATTTTAACATTTTAGTATCAGTAAATTTTTAGTGCGCTGTAAATAGATAATCACTTGATTGAGTATATTGCTACCAAGGCCAAACCAATACTTCAGTACTCTAAAATGAACAAGTACTTCGCTATCGACTCAAAAGGTAGTTTTCTAACTACTCTACAAAATCTGTACTGTAAGACTTTGGTACATTGGAAATGTATTTGAGTCTAAAAATATTAATCCCCATAAAACGTACTGGATGTGTGGTTCGAAACCTATACTAATAAGAGGAGCGTGATTGAAAATAGACGGAGGATCACTGGATTAAAGTTTACTGAATACCCCGCAATGTAAAATTATTATATACTATACAAAATCCGGAGTGTAAAAGTCTTTAGTGCATCGGAATAGTGTAGTTTTCTTTCTACTTTAAAAAAGTCATACGATTTTTCGTGTTGCGTTCCGGGATAAAATGTAATTTTCGCGCGTTTTAATTTTATTTTTTATTATTTTCAGTTATCAGGCATAGTTTTCTATTTACTTTACAAAACTCACACGATTTTTCTTGTTGCGTTCCGGGATAAAATGTAATATTTCGCGCTTTTTAATTTTTTAATTTTATTTATTATTTTCAGTTATCTGGCAAACTATACCTTTAATACGTACTTTTTCACTTGTTGGAGATCTGCACTTCCTGTACTTTAGTAGAAATTTAGTGATAATAAAATGTTGGAATGTACTTTTTTCATTGCTCTGGATGAGAGGTGTCAGTTTCATAAACTTATCCGACAGCATCAGGTATAGGCGATGGAGAAAGCTATGCACTATCTAGTAGAGAACCTCTCGAATTGGTATTTTCTAATACCTCATTCCCATAGTTTTCTTAATAAAATTAGTATTCATTTTACAAAAAACGTCGTGTAAAGGTAAAGTACTTGTACATTTCGTAGTGCTCAAGTATAAGTTTTTAAACTATTAACTTGATAAAATTTTCAGAATATCAACTTTTTGCGTAAAGTCTGTCTTGCATTTAGTTCCCGGCTCTGAAAGCAAGCAAAGTTTGTGGTATTTGCGCAACATCGAAATTTGTACACTTCACGCTTATCTTATGTCGAAAACATAAGTTAGTTAACAATATTTCGAATCATGGGTATGAATAATTTTTAAAAACCTAAATATGGCGCATCCAAACTTCGTAAATTCTTTCGGTTAGTTTTTGTCGTTTTTATCTACTTTAAAAGACTCATTCAGACCTCGAAGCTACGTGAACACTTGTTCATTGGAACTTGAGTCCAACACCAAAACGATCTACTTTACAAAGCTCTACTCTGAAAGCAAGCAAAGTTCGTGGTATTTGATCAACATGGAAATTCGTGCACTTTGCGATGATAATTTAAAATATAGAGTATTTAAGTCATTAATGCATCGGTCGCAATTCCGCTCGAATACAAGTAGAGATTTCAAAGTAAGTAAGTGGTTATGTTCGTAGACTAACCCCACTTCTACGTAACGATTTTTCAGTAAGTAGTTATGTTTCTAGGCTACTTTTACTTCTATTTACCGGGTTTTCATAGAAATCTGCTTACTTTTATAACTTTATATTTTGTGAAGTAGAGAGTAGTTTAAGGTTATGTTTGTCTAACCTTGACGAGTGCTATTTTCACACTCGATTACCATCTTTAAATCATGGCTATCTGAATGATGTTGACTAAATTTACGGCTTCAGAACGTGCTAATTAGACCTAATCGTTATAACGCTGGGGTTCGCGTACAGGTATCGAAAGTGTTTATATAATTAAAGCCCTGCGAATCGCACGCCTGCGGCTATAGTTCGTTCGATTATTTTCGCCTTGGGATTCGCGTATATGCTGCTAAGCTGTTACGACTTTAGAAAATTCTACAAGACTATTCGGAACGCGCACATGCGAGTGATTTGTTTCCGTAGCTACGAACTGGAGAATCGCTTGCCTTCGTCTAATGAAAATAAGTCGTAAAATGTGGAGGCTGCAGAGACCGTAACTTGTATACATAAAATCAAGTTTAAAAATATGGACGGATGAGTTATCTCTGACCAATAGAGTAATATAACCGCCTATAGTTTAGTGGGGTATTGCTATAATGTATATCCAAACAATCGTTGCAGACTCTGAATGTTACCTAGGTCCTTATCACAAAAAATCATGCATCAGAAGCGTAGGGATTCATATTATCAAGTCGCAGCGCTCAAAATCGCATTTTATATTAAGTAATTAGTGATGATGTGTAGAATTTTGATATTAATAATATTATCCGGAGAATATAGCCTTGCATAGACATCATAGTTTTCGCATTTATGTATAATCTGAATAGGAATTTAAATACATAGTCCTAAATACACATAATAGAAAATCTGTCGATTCTAGCCAAGGTAAGATTTGACGCGGCAATCATAAATCGTAAAATGTGGAAACTGCAGAAACCGTAACTTGTACACATAAAATAAAGTTTAAAAAATATGGACGGATGATATTAGTCCTAAATACACATAACACAATATCTGAGAAAAGTATCAAGATGCGGCAATCAATGCAGCGATAATATAGCAATGGATGGATGATGTGGCACTATAGGCGTGGCGCTTGAGGATGTGGCACAGATGACGTAGCAGATGAATGTACCCTTGGGGCATGAAAATGGGCGTGGCAATTAGGATGACGTGGCGCTCTCTGATTGGCGGGGCACAATTTGATCAACCCTCACTACTGTCGTTTGTCTTCATCTGGGGATCGCGATAATGTTGGAGTTAATCAGTTTCCTTGGCCGTAAGTAAGTTTGGTAAAGCTGATATTTTTAAGTAATCAGCTTCAGCTTATCAAGTTTTTAGCTGGGCCACTTGGAAATGAGGTCGCGATCATAAACGTTGAAAATCACCAAATGTGCAACATGCTGGTGCATTTCATAGTAGCCTAATATATGGAAGAATCAATATTATTGAAAGAATTAATTGATAAATTTTAACAGCCAAATGCATATAGTAAGTTCTCAAGATGGTGCATCGATTACCGTATGGTGGGCCCAACATCAGTGCCTTTTTTGGGCGGAAGGGGGCAGAATAAAATGTTGTTTCGGTCCAGATTTTAAAAAAACAGCCGCACCGACCTAACAGTCTAGCAGGCCTGTCAAACACAATTCCGGTAGGCCACACACGGCCCGCCAGACGATTTCAGCCGGCCCATGGAGAAATTTATTGCAGACCCTAGCAAGTAGCAATCAGCAGAGCTCACATTACAGAAGGCCCAATGCATGACCTACGGTCCACTCCATTCGTATACAGTCGAGGGGCAATGCTTTGCTAGTGTGACGCAGAGATGAGCGGATTTGAAATATCTATGTCCTAATCCAATCCAAATCCGAACCTTGAAATCTAAATCCTAATCCATAACTTTTTCTTATTCAAGTCCATGTCCAATCCTAATCCGATTCCAACTAGAAATTCAGAAAAAATACTAATTTATGCAATGCAGAGATTTGAAAATTTTCTTTCACAACCAACGATTCACTTGATTCAAGATAACTTAGTAACCATAAGTACATTAATAACTGATCTGAATAAAGTTTGTCGCCATTCGCCACACGACATTTCAATCTCCCAGAAAATAGGTAAATCCAATCCAAATCCTAATCCGTTCTGAAAAATATGTCTAATCCAAATCCAATCCAAATCCGACAAAATTTCACAAATCCTGTTTTTTCAAAACCTAATCCTAATCCATGCTCATCTCTGGTGTGACGTCATATTGACAGACAACGTGCTACTGCTCATTTTGAATCCGCTAGTGGGCGCTAAAGAGTGTCCGGAATTTGCTTCACGAAAATATGGTAACCCTACACTAAACGAGCATGCACCTTGACAATCTCAAATGTTTTACTTGCTTTGTTACAAAAGTTTGCTCGAATTATCCAGTCTTCCGTTTGTGAATATTTAGTGACTCTCTGCTGTGAGTTTGACCCGCAATCACACAACATCACGAGCGAAATACGTAGTCAGCGAATGATACTTATTCAACCAATCAATAAGATTGATATCGTTTTCTGATGTAAAAACTCGAGAAGGCGTATGGGGTCACTCTGGACTTCATATCTTTACTGTATCATTAAAACCAAATCTGTGCGATTGAGGAGTTGGCTACTGTTGTATAACTTCTTAATGAGGTAATATCGGTAGCAAATATAGAAACCCATTTTACACTCTGATCAATATCAATGTAGCAATACTCAGACACTGAATACATTGTCCGGTCTGGCCTAGACCGATAAAGGATAAGCGCATATTCCCTGGTAAGTCCTCGTCGAAATTGTTGGCAAAGCGACGAAAGATCTTGATTTTATGGTAGCATTATATCCTTTGATTGCCTCAGTTGATACATTTAGCGACGTTTAAAACACCAATATGTACTACAGAATTGTTGCATTATGTGGCCCAAGTCGTCGCTAGGTATCGTGTACATTAATATAGGCTATCACTTCATTGAAAGATAGGGTTGGAATTGGCAATATGACGTCACGTGACACGTGACGCGGATGAAATCGGGGTGGTCAAAATGATATTCAGTAGGGATGGTGTGAACCCCTGAAAGGTTCAGGTTCGTGTGAACGCGAACCTTTTTTAAAGGTTCTATGTGAACAAGAACGTGAACCTTTCAGGGGTTCACACCATCCCTACTGAATATCATTTTGACCACCCCGATTTCATCCGCGGAATCCAAGCAAGGTTTCAGCATATTGAAACGCATTAAGACTTTTCTCAGAAACAGGATGGGTCAAGAAAGGCTCAATGTGTTGGCTGTGCTCTCGATTCACAACGATGTAATAATGGGTATTCCAGATTTCACTAAACTCGTTATTGAACATTTGCTACTAGTAAATCACGCCGCGCACAATACTTATACATGCAATAAACAATTGAATAGTATATTCATGTTGAAATAAACCCGAATATTTTCGGCTGACACTCGTCAGGGGTAATCGTCAACAACTAGTAGAGAATTGGAAAGAACATTGTACATCAACAATCGTATTACAAAATATGACGTCACCAAGATAAAATTTCAAACGAGAGCGCGTTCAATGTACTATTTTCAGATGGTTATCGAACTCCTTTTGTTGACAGAGTTTGGGTTGTTGTATTTTGATAAAAGTCGACTCCAAGGCACACAAATGCAATAAAGTATATGCGGGTGGGCGGACGACTGTACAGTGTACATTAGGGCTGTTCAAAAATAACTTTTTTTCCCGGATTCCAGCCATTCACTAATTAAATTGTCAGGTTACCCTAAAAAAACGCTGCACACCAAATTTGGTTCAATTCTAACAAGTATAGGACTCCGCAGATCCAATTAAAATTTTTAATTTATTAGGAATTTTTTTTTTAATTCAAATTTTTCTGCCAACCCCATGAAATTGTTGAGCTGCCTTCAAAGACGATGCAAAACAAATTTGACTCAATTCCGACCTGTAGGAGCGGAGTTATATGAGTTTTTCGGTGATAATCCCCGTATTATCCTTGATCGGTGGATAATCCGAGAATTATCAACGAAAAACTCACATAACTTCGCTTCTTCGCGCATTAACTTGTTTTGCTTCGCTATTTCCATGCCAACGCTTCAGTTCTCTCGTTTTCCTAACTTTGTATATTTTCTGGGTGACGTCATAATTAGCGATATATATTGTTGTTGAACATAGTTATTCGAATTCTCGCAATATTGCTGACGATATCCCCTGACGAGGGTCAGCTGAAAAGCTTCGGGAATAAATACGAATATTTTATTCAAATGTGTTATGATGTTCTGTACTCCTAAGCATTTCTTTGAAAACAAATTATGCCATATACTTTTCAATTACCGTGCCTCATCTCTAATATAATCTTCGGAGTGCAAGATAAGTAACTCAAGAAATACAATGCATTACATCAGGGGTCTCCAACACGCGGCCCGCGAGGTCATATTTTGCGGCCCGCGACTTGATTTGTGATTTCGGAAGAAAGCTAAGAAAACCATTTTAAAATGCTACAGTTTCAACATATTGTTGTTGTTTCAAGATTAGCTATTCTCATATGCCCAACATCACTATTCGTCAGGGTTGTAACCAAGTCACATGGTTCCGAGTCACGAGTCAATCTTACTTTTGTGGTTTTGACTCGAGTCAAGTCGAGTCATTTTCAATTCATCACCGACTCGAGTCCGAGTCCAAGTCACCGTTTAAAGGGTCAAGTCCGAGTCATAGTGTTATGACTCGAGTCGAGTCCAAGTCATAGTATTGAAGTCATGTTCAGCTCATGATTTCAATCCTGCTTGGGTGATATCGAATTCCTAGCTTGCCAAACATGCTCATTTTGTACCTATCAGAGTTTTGGCTACTTCTTAAAATTGTTAGATTGTCTAAAAAAGTCAAATTTGGCTCAATTCCAACCAGTAAAAAGCAATGCTATGAAAGAAAATTTTAGATTAATTACAAATAGAGATTTTCGAATTTTACCGGCTATCTCAAGATATTGTTACATTGTGTAAAAATATGATTCATAGCAAATTCCAACTAGAAGAAATGAAGGTATTAGAGTAGAATATTTTGGATATGAAAAAATAGTCGGCTTACTACTAATATGTAATTATATTATATGAAAGAATTTCTCACTAAAAATACTTCATTTATTTTCAAATCCAAAATTTTCTCCTATCATATCATTGATTCTACTTTTTAAAATTGAGCCAGATTAAATGTTCTTTTTATGCAACGTAACAATTTCATCAAGTAGCCACCGAGTAAAATAAAAAAGAAATTACTTTTGAACAGTGCTATTCTACAAACATCACGCAGCATTAGCCATTCATCATTACTCACGTGCACAATGCACATACCTAACAAAACCTCAAATTGACAGAGGGTATTGTGTGTTTTCACAGACAACAGATCACATCAATGATGATGAGTTACACTGTAAAAATACCAAAGTGGAAAGGAGATCCTCAGATATATTAGAGCGGCATGGCCTTAGAATAAATCCACCTCTACTGAATACACGTTCCACTGGTGCACTATATACAGGAATTGATAAGCATTTTTGAACCACACTGAAGAGCATAGGATACTCATTCTTTCGAGTCGCCAAAAAATGCAAAGAATCATCGCTTTCAAATCTACACATGAGCTTATCAGTCTCTTATCAGGTCCATAAGCTAATGGAAAGCAAATTTCGGATCGAACACGCATGATGTGAAGAAGATGGTTTCGCCAAACGGTTTGGGATTACCGATAGGCCAATCCAAAGACTAATCAGTTGTGATCATGTTCACATTTACAAACACTCCTGCAAAACGCTTTAAAATAGAATTTTTCAATGCTTCAACTAATGCGCGCAAGTAATTGACAGTGAGGATGTGCCTAATCGCATGGTTGTTGAGTGAGAGCAGGGTTGGTACGACCCTGATTGGCATTGGGACGCAACAATGCTGTCTGGTGAAACGAGAGAGTAGTTCAAGAGCAAATGTGCCAGGCAGCATTGTTGCGTCCCAATGCCAATCTCCATAACAATGAAAAATTCGAGGCCGATTGTGGGGGTTCCAGGGCCACGAGCGGAATAACATTTATATTTTCGTAAGCAGTGCAGAGTCAGCTTTCGATTGATACCCGTTTTACCAAATTTAATGCTCGCCAAGCCGGTCAAAAATGACCTTCAAATTGCCTGTAGCCAAATCGAAATTGTGACGTGAATCAATTTCTGAGGTGTGAGATTTGGTTGTGTCGACACCATATAGGACACTATGGTACCATTGTCTGTCGTTTTTGCGGCGGCATTTTTGATATCAGACGAGTGCAACGAAAGCAGTGGTGACAAATAGCGATGCCGGCAGAATTCGTCAGATGTGTTGAACTAGCCATTACGATTCGCAAATTTATTCATCTTCAAGTCATATAAAATAAGCCGAGTCATTGACTTGGGTCGAGTCATGCGTAATGACTCGAGTACAAGTCGAGTCAATCCAAATATTGACTCGAGTCGAGTCGAGTAATTTTCCCATTTCAGGAAAATGACTCGAGTCAAGTCGAGTCACAAAAAAAACGTGACTCTAGTCTGACTCGAGTCGAGTCATGACTCGAGTCATTACAACCCTGCTATTCGTCACTATATCTATGGCTATCGCGATGGCAACAGCATTCCATCGAGGGAGAATAATCAGCTGATATGAATGTGCTGGGCATATTGCCTTGCGTGCAATGGCCCAAACACTGCCAAGACCGAGACGCTTAGAAAACGGCACAGGGCAGTGGTTCTCAAACTGGGGGCGCGGCCCCCTTGTGGGGGCGTGAAAGCATCAGAAGGGAGCGCGGAGCTGCGGTCAATTGAGAAATGTTTTCGCGCTCGGCGCGATTTTCATCACATTAAATATTTGTGAATACTCCGTAATTCATATCATGGAATTCTCTCATCAACAGTCAGAATCTTCCATGTCATCAAACTATCCGTTGGGATTGGTAGCATTCTGGTTGCATTTCGTGCCCTGACGATAAGGGAAAGCGAAATTTCCCAGTATCATGAAGGGGACGTGTCTAAAAAGGTTTAAGAACCACTGGCTTAGGGCTTCATCCCCACAAGATCAAGCTTAACATGGTCATGGTCTTTCAGCTTGTAACGTATCTAGCTAGCCCCAATATCGATTCCTGAGTCGCTGAAAAGTGTTTCCAGGTATCGTGCACTGCTCAGAGTTCAAAATAAAATGAAATTGATAATAATGATTTTTGTAGTATTTGTATTCCTTTAACAAAATATTACTTCTTTTGTGGTCACTAAGCCCATGGCCTGTTTTAGGTAGCACGGTGTGGTACTGACGTAGAGTTTTAAAAGGTTGTTGCCTAGTTTATATCGATATGCGGCCCGGGGCCGCTACGAAATTTGAAAAGTGGCCCGCGACCCGTTTTGAGTTGGCGACCCCTGCATCACATGCTACTTACATTAAAATAAGTATTTCACCATATCGCCAAAATATACGATTCATCAGTGTTTACAAAGTGCGAATAAATATGCAAGACGAATGGCCACTATTGCTTGACACGAATATATATCATGCATCATGCCTTAAATCTTCATTCCGAGATGCATTAAACGGGTCATAATAAGACACCATAAAACAGAGTTTAATAACTCGGTTCTCAAGCATTACGTTATTTCGATATCTCATTTCAACGTGGATTTTTTCTAACAAAATGACGTTCGAACGCTAATACAATGCGTTATGACTGATGACTACAACTACACACTATGGGTAAATATCATTTTTGGTAATATCTGGATGCTCCTAATCCATAATGATGAGCTCCCTCGTACTAAAAAGACATATTTTAGTCATTTCCGAAGTATGTTCGCCTTCAAAACTTCAGCTTATTACGGCCTTCTGAACTGGTCAACAACATCTTTAGAATTAATACAGCTAATTTCGCTCTAATGATGCTTCTATATTGGCAAATACTCGGTTCATTTATTGGCATTGCATTGACATGTGAAGTTTCGACTTTAGACTTCTAATATCCCCTATCCCAGGGGCGGCCAACCTTTTCAGCCAAAGGGCCACATTTGATTGACGAACTATTGCGCGGGCCACTAGCCGCGCGAAGCGCGAAAATTTTTCGAAGTTCATAGGTCAATAATATTGTCACTTGACTATATTGCGGGCCTGCTGTATATCGCTGGGCTCAGTTTGCAAGGAATGGACTATTCGGCGCCTGGACATATCGATATCGAAAGCTTCGACCAACACGCGTCAATCATTTTGAGCCTGGGTTTCATAAACGACGGTCTTTCTGCGAGCGCAAACGCAAGGTCGCATATGTTGAACGACACTTTGTCTTCTAATTGCGAATATAGTTAGACTCAATCTGACACATTAGGCTTTCTTTCATTTTCAGAAAGGGGTAACAATGGTAAAAGCAAAAAATCGAGTGACAACATGTTGCGCGAAGCGTGTAGAAAATTTTTACTTTTGATCAATTTATCGCAAATTATTCTGCTTTATTGTAGTGTACGAAGATCTACCAAAATGTGACTGGCTCATGGATCTGCCAATGCGCCGGAACTGATATTTTAGTCATCACATGTCAAGTGTTGCGGCCAGACTAATCAAATTATTGGTTGGCCTTGCAAGTTCACAATTTGTGCAATCCATGTTTGATAATATTACTAATTTTGGAAATTAACTCGCGGGCCACTCAAAACCTTCTCGCGGGCCACATGTGGCCCGCGGGCCACGGGTTGGCCGGCCCTGCCCTATCCACTATCCTATTCTCGAATCCAAAAAGGTTTGGAATTTTCCGTCCTATGTTTAGATCCGCGCTAAGACAAGAATGACGACAACTAACGCATTATCATATAGTTAATGTGTGACGATCAACTTCTGGCCATATTTCCTACCTTCCGGTATTTAAACTCAGCTGACTTCATCACCGCATCAATAGGCCATTTAACTTGGCGATGTATTTTCTAGTTTATCATGTCATCAACTTCAATCTAATTTCACTTTTGGTTTTAACAAATGAAAGAGATTTATATCAACCTTTTGTGTTGTATCGTCATTCAACATTTTGAACAGTCCGTAGATCTTGATAATAATCCGTGATATCTCAAAACATACACAACAGTCAGAATTTTAGATAGCGCGAGTTAGCCATAGTTGCTATACATTTATCAGCGTACCCAAATCCCAGAATTACAGGTCCCCAATCGATGATGGTTTGGATATAATAACTGTGATGTCACGGTTTTTCCCGCTTCTATACCGACTCGTATGTCAGTCCTTATTCTACCTGTGCTACATTATATTTCGCCTGCAAATCATATCATATATCGGTATTTGTAAATTACATCGGTAGTTGTAATAAATTCCATAACTTCACGGGGATCAATTCCTAGAACTATTTAAGTAGTATTCATACCGTTATTCCCCATTTCTACTTTAAAAGAAACCAGGTTGATAGTAAGTTGTTGTAATATCCAACCGGTAAAAAGCAGTGTGCCCATTAATAATTTACCGTTTATGCTGCGGTAATTTATGCTGGAGCTCGGGACGGAACCCACGGCGAACCCTACACATTCACCCTTTCATCATGTAATAAGTTATGAGCTATAGCCAAGGCGTCACAAGAATTATTGGGGGAAAAGGTACTGGTATCGACCTTGGCCGATGCTTTCACCCATTTTTGGTTAGAGGATGCAATCATCCGATGATATTTCAGACACATATTTGAATATTTGATGCAAACTGCTGGATATGGCAAGAAAACTAAACAGTACATTTGCTATCAGCTATAGACCCAATGCCCCATTCAGCTTTTCCAATGTAACTTGAAACTCCTGTAAGCTCGATAATTTGGATCAAGATGAAGATTTTAGGGATGGCAGGCCTAATTAATAGGATTTTGAAATCGATGATGATTCAAAGTGTAAAGTAGTCCATCAACACAAGTTAAATGATCTGACATAGTCTTTGCGACTTGGAAGAGAAATATTAGGAACTTTTAGCATCCTTGCGAATTGAGAAAAGATAACTTGGCAAGAGAGCGAAGATATGTCACTTTTAATCATGAGAAACAGCGTGTATTTTGGTTGGATGAAAATAAAGACTCTCTCTCTCTCTCTCTCTCTCTCTCTAATCGTAGGGCTACTTTCGGTAGATTTGTGTATTGCAGTGATACTGACATTGGCATGATACTCTTACCCTGGGTTGCTGGAGGACACAGCAATCCCGATTTACAACTCAACTGAATGGCAAATGTCTATTGCTATAACTTAAAAAGGATCCTAAAGTTTGACATTCTCCAAAATTGGAACGTCTTAGCTGCAGTAGCCACTGCACACTCAGTTAGTCTTCGTGAATAATACAGAAACATTGAGAATAATACCGAAACAATGAATCGTTACAATATCACAAGCACGATTGTGATTGGATCATATATGTGCCAGCTTTGAAATGTTGTGTTTTCTTAGTGGCCCGACAATAAAAATGCGCATGATAACCCTGATACACATGTGCCACTGCCATGTGCCACTGCCATGTGACCCTCAAAAAAGTCAAAATAGTTAAATAATTTCCCGAAAAACCTAGGCTTAGTCAACGATGGCCAAGGAGAAAGCATCCTCCAATATCTGAAGCTGATGGGGTATGATACCAGAGTAGATTGGTGCTTACATATGTTAGCTGAGTATTGCTCGAGTATCAGACGAAACAATCCACAGAATTATGAGTTATTAACGTGAATTTGGACCCTTAAACTCGCACTTTATTTGTCCTGCAAAAGCAATATCAGTTTAAATCAACCAAATAAAGCAGTCCAAATGTTTATTTGGAGTCTATTGATTTACTTTCGACTGCTTGTGGTTTTTGAATCGTTTTATACAATAAACATAAAATATTAAAAGTAGTGCTTTTATGTGGGTCATGAGACAATGGCGTGGGTGCCTACCCCAAAAACTTGACGTGATAGAGAAAAACGGAAGTCGTTTCTAAATTCAGCGCACAAAAGTTAGTCGAAAACAATTGTCTGATCAAAGTCAACAAAAATTGTGTTTACCAGTGAAATACATGGGCGGGCCGAAACAAAGGTTTTTAAGATTTAGTTAGACCATGTTCTGCGGCTTATATTTCTAAATGGAAAGCATTGAATTACATTGTTAACATATGCTGCTATAAGTCAGAGGTCTCAAACACGCGGCCCGCGTCGGCACTTTGGATTTTCAGGTATTCGACAATATTCAACTGCCGCGCATCTTGTTTTAGATTTGAGATGTTGAAACTCTGAAAAAATCTAATTCAAAAACCCGAAACTACTCAACAAACTTCACTATCACACCACCTTCAGAAGCTACCACGCGGGAGAAGATCAGGTATTATGTCAGAGTCAGATTATCTGCTCATGGTGAGAAAACATGAGCCGTTGTTGATTCGTGGGTGTAAATTGTGATTTGGACTTATGCGCGACCTTTCGTAGAATTACTCGAACTCGGACCGACCGGGGGATAAAATAAAAATGACTCTTGTAGAGTCGGGTCAAACGATAAAATTGCAAGGCCATGACTTAGTACTACCATGTTCGCAACAAACTATCAAACTGCCATGTGGCAAGGTAATATATCAGAAGGTCGTAGCTTGTGTAGCGTAGCGTATTTATTTGATCAGTGCCAATATTCGAAGGTCAGTCTAACGCTGATATAATTTGACTTTACGCATGGCATGATCAGCACTGGCCTACTTATCAGGAGTATACCTGAAATCAGCATTTCGCTACGCTGCCCGAATGCTTTGATATCAGATCAACCTTTGTAAAATCCTACTATTGTATTGTATTGTATTAATTGGCACAACACAGTGGAGCTTATCGCCTTTCTAGGCCTTGTGCTCTACGACATGAATTTCATAAAGTTCATTGGTCTTTGCTTTTTTTTCTTGTTGGGAACGTCTTTCTCATACTCTCTCTCAGTCATCTTCATTGCCTCTCGCTTCATGCGTCACCATCGTGGTCTCTGCTGCCCATAGCACGGCTCACTTTCAGTCTGGGCTTTTCAATGCACTACCGTAGTAGTGCGGTCGGCGATGAGGAGCCCAGATAAACCTCCGACACGTAGACGTTGGTCAGAACGGGGATTCGAACCAGCGTCCATCGTGACCACAGTGTTTAACTAACTGCGCCACTCGCAGTTATTAGGCTGTGTTCCTAGCTCCATGTGGCTTATTGATAAAATAGTCTTTCTGTTACATATGCTAGCATCGCTAGGAGGTCTGCATCAGCCGAGTGTATGTATTCACAGCAAGACTATTTCACCAAGCACCGCAGAGCTAGGGACGCAACCTAATATTAACACATCCACTTGGGATCATGTGTTAACAATGTAATTCACTGCTTTCAATTTAGAAATATAACTGGTGGTCGTATAATATAGACTAAACTTTTGTCTCGGCCCGCGAATGTATTCTCTGTTTCAAATTTGGCCCGCTGGGAAAAATAATTGCCCACCCATGCCCTACTATCAACATATCCATTGAGCAGCATTTATTAACAGTGTATTCACTTCTTTCTATTTAGAAATATAATTAATACGCTGGAAAATATACAGCTAAAATTTTTGACTCGGCCCCCCAACGTATTTTCTGCTTCGCATTTGACCTGCGGAGAAAAATAATTGCCCCCCCCCCTCCAATGCACTAGGCTATTCTGCGGTGTATTAATTTATAGTTATTTCTAGTTGAAAGCACTGAATTACGTTGTTGACGCAAGCTTCTGAGTGGATGCATTACTATTATTATTATTTTGATTATTCCACATTTTACAGTGGTGCTTCTCGCCTTTTTTAGGCTATGTGCACCCCGACACGATTTTTTGTAATGTTCATAACTCTTTGGCTTTGGTAATCTCGGTGACGACTTCTTCAATCTTTCGCTCATTCAGACGTCAATCTTTCTCGCACTCATGCGTCCTCGGCGTGGTCTTTGCTGCCGACTTGTGGCACGTCTCACTTTTAGTCTGGGCTTTTCAATGCACTGCAATTGCAGTGAGGGCGACCATGAGGAGCCCATAGAGAAACTATTAGGCAATTGGGAAGTTAGAGTTAATGTTCAAAAATGATATTTATCTCACGTAATTATTCAAAACAATGGCATACAACAGTGGTTCCCAACGTGGGCGATTTGGCGGTCTAGGGGGGCGAAAATAACGAAGGGGGCGATAGGGGGCGAAAACGGACGAAGGGGGTGAAAACAACAAAGGGGGCGATAGGTGGGCGATAGGTGGGCGATGGCGCGTTAAAACGGCTATATTGGAGTCGGGACCGTAACTACCGCACCCCAAACCCCCAATTGGGGGTGAGGGGCCCGAAATCGCAGGAAGACCGAAATTATTTCGTGAATTAACATAAAGTATAGAGTAATTTTTGAGAAGTTCATGCGACTTTTTCAAAAAAATTTCGCTCTGTGCGCGATTTCACAATTTCATGTATCTTGATGTTGGGGTCCCCGTCACCCAACGAAAATACGCATGTTTTATGGAAATGGGAGACTTCGGCGAAGGCGATGACCGCACCACGACGCAACAAGTCATATGAAGTTATTGGCTATGTAACATGCGACTCGAAGAAGTATGCCAGAACGATCAGCAGCGAGAAGACCTTGGCCGAAACGGAATGCCCTTGTGCTGACCGAAAACTTCGATATATATGCGTATATGTTTAATTGTCCATAGGTGCCTCAATGGCTGGCATCGAATATTCCTGTCCTGGCGATCTTAACCCTACAGGGCAAATGACATTCCGCAAGGAAAAAATTATTTGCCAGTAAAGAAACACCAATATGCAATCATGTGCGTCTTTTAGTTTGGTACGTTTTGACGATTTCCATATTTTCTGACATAGCAGCACGAAATAGCATCATGTAAAGAAGTCAATATAACAACGATTCCCCTAGAAGATGTTTAATTATTATTTAGGGGTCCTACCTTTTCCAACATACCACATCGAACATATTGACTGATTCAAACATGAATTATATACATTTGTCGCGCTTCGCGCGTTTAGGCGAAATACGGTGACTCACCAAACAGTACATGAAATAGGGTAAAGCTGATATGTAGCGACAAATACCGCACTGGCTGAGGGGGGTCTTGGGTTTGGTTTATCACCCTATGGGGCCAAAGACCAACATTTTTGCGGGGGGGAGGGGGGCTGACGAAGTGCTGTTTTTCGGTTCCCAATATTTGGGGGGCGATGATCGGTGTGGAGCTTCAAAAGGGTGCGATGAGTCGAAAAAGGTTGGGAACCACTGGCATACAACAAACATTGTAAACTCGTTTCAATCATACCAGCCCCCAGACATGTCCTTCCAATAAGATACAAAAATGTATGAGATATTACAGCTTTCTCACTACATCCTCATCGCTTTGTAGCTTGGTGAAATAGCCTTGTGTTGGTAGTTCCGCAGGCAGATTTTCCAAAATTCGCCTTCTCGCAGCTTCAGCCGAGTGACTGCGTGTTTATATCATAATTCCGACTTAAATGAGCCCATGTTATTTCGACTATATTTTTTAAACATACGACGATCATAGTCTACGTAACCACGGTGCATAAATAAACACTAAACCAGTACTAAATGTAAATGTAAATGTAGTTGTATTTTGATTCTATCAATGAATCATATGACTCGAATGGATACACGCACGTCTGGTGTTACGCACCGGACCCTAAATGCCGGGCCCAAACCCCCTTGATTGGGGGGGGGGGCGAGCTCGAAGGGGAGCAAAAATTATTTCGTGAATAAACCTAAATCATGGAGTATTTTTTTGAAAATTTATGCAACTTTTTCAAAGAAGAAATAGCAATTTGAAATCGTGTACGTCTTAGTTTAGTACGTCTGGGCGATTTCAATATCTTTTGACACAGCAGATAGGAGGACACGAAATAGCATCATGTACCGAAGTCATTATACCAACGGGTACGACCGAAGATGTTGGATTATTATTTAGGGGTCCTACCTTTTCTAACACACCTCACTCGATCCGCTCTACCGGTAAATTTGATTACGTGAGCAGAGAGAGGATAAAAATTGATAGCAATATATATGCAATTCCCGATCATGTTGACCGATTCAATCATGAATCATTTAAATTTCACGCGCCTCGCGCGTCCTGGCAATACACCATCTAAGCGGACACCCAATGTATATAAGAAGCAGCGGCAAAAAGCGTAGGGTCAGAGGGGGATATGGGGCGCGCAGCCCCCCAGAATTCGATTTATCACCATATGGGGAGGGCCTGGTTGCACACTGTTGTCCATGGGCCTGCGCAGTGACTTGGCGTGCTTGCGCAGACTCGTGAAAAATTAGAGGGAACATTGCTTTCAACCCGCACATGAGGCTATTTAGCGACAATGGCTTGCAAAAAATAAAGTACTAGAACAGTGGTTCCCAAACGGTGGGGAATTCAATGGTTTCTGGTGGGGAATAGACACATTTGTTCAAAATTATATACAGGACAGTCTACATATTCACGGAGACACATGCGCAATTACCGTTACCAGTTAATTGCTCTGGAATGTATGTATCGAAAATTATATTACGTGTTGTTCACAAAACCTCATTTTTAACTCTGGATGGCCAATGATAACGTCACAAACGCATCCAGCACGACTATAGTTTGACGTGAAATAACGCCTTCGCGAAATTTTGACCGTTACTAGTATCGGTTCACAATACGTTTTATGTTGCAGTTATAGGCGATTGTCTTGCGTATACTGGTGTGCATGGTTGGGTGCCTTGTGTAGTCAAACCAGCAAATAGCTGCTCTGTGATGAAAAAAGTGTTGGGTGGTGGCGAACAGGACCGTAACTGCCGCACCCCAAACCCCCCAATTGGGAGGGTGATCTCGAAGGGGCCCAAATTTATTTCGTGAATTAACATAAATTATATAGTTTTTTTTGGGGGGAAATTCATGCCACTTTTTCAAAAAATTTTTGCGCTGCGGGTGCGATTTAATATTGCCGAATATATTGATTATTAGGTAACCTTCCCGAACGTAAATACGTAGATTTTATAGAAATGGAGACTTCGGCGTCGGCCATTACTGCGCCTCGACGCACCAAGACATATGAAGTTATAGGCCATGTAACAAGCGACTCCGAGAAGCGTGCCAGAACGATCAGCAGCGAGAACAGCTTGGCCGAGAAGGAATGCCCTTGTGCTGACCGAAAACTTCGACACATATACAATATAAACAAGTGATTTGTGGTACAGAACTTCAGAATAACGCGAAACAATAACTTCATATTGTTAATTTATTCGCTAAAAGCTTTTCGACTGACCCTCATCAGTAGCGAAACGTCAGTGATAGGGTGAATCAAATTCGAAATGTAAGAACTATTTTGTCTGTATGACGTAATAATAACAAAAACAAACAACTAGTAGACGGGCAAGATACGGTAGTAACGGTACAAAACAAACGTTAACGAGTACATATTCGGTTATAAATAACCGAAAACACAACACATAACATTAATGAAATATTCCAAGAGTGTAGAGGCGTTCCTTCTGGCGACAGAGAATCGGCTTTCGTAGCTTTATGATCGTAGATTCCAGGACCTTTAAATGAAAAAGAGAACGGCCACGAGCAAGTATAGAAAATTGACTGTCATTGTAATGATCAGCACATTCTGGATGGGATAAGAGATGCTGTCCAATATAGCCAAATTACAAGCAGTAACTTGATCATAATCACGCATTGTGTCAACAGACTGCGATGAAGGAGTAGGAGAAACATTAGTTACTCTAATTTGCCGTGGGACATGCTGGCGAAGTCTTTGCTGCAAGCGCCGAGACGTGCGACCTACATACCGACTGTCACATCGGCACCTGTATTCATATATTATGTTGCTTTGATTTGTCGCAGGTAGCACATCCTTTTGTGTTGCAGGCATCAGAGATTTCGTCATGAAGATTATACAATATACATATATGTTTAATTGTCCATAGGCGACTAAATGGCTGGCGTCGAATGTTCCTGTCCTGGCGATCTGAACCCCACAGGACAAATGCCATCCCGCAGGGAAAAATTATTTGCCAGTAAAGCAATACCAATTTGAAATCGTGTGTGCCTTTAATTTAGCGATTTCCATATCTTTTGACATAGCAGAAATGGGAGGTCACGCCATAGCATAATGTAACGAATTCAATATATCAACGGGTCCGCCCGAAGATGTTTAATACTTGTTTAGGAGTCTTACCTTTTCCAACACACCTTACTCAGCTCTACCGGTAGGCAAATCTGATTACGGGAGCAGAGAGGGGATAAAAAAATTGATAGCAAAATATATGCAATTCCCGATCATACTAACCGATTCAAACATGAATTATATAGATTTTTCGCGCTTCGCGCGTTTAGTCGAAATAAGGCGACGCACTAAACAGTCGACCAATGTAGCGGATAAGTAACTGGGAAAGCGTGCAGGCTCAGGGGGGGTGATGGGGTTTTGGGGAATTTGTTTGGTTTATCACCCTGTGGGGACCCAAGACCAACGTTTTATTTTGGGGGGCTGACGAAGTGCTGTTACGGTCTTGGTGGGGAACCACTGCACTAAACAGTCTTCAAAGTAAACACAGTTCCGGTTCAATGTATACAACCCATATAGTTTTAATACACATTCAAATGTATAGTTCAAAATTCCAAGCAACTTTTCGCGGTCCGGATTTGGCCCGGGGGCCGTAAAATGCCTAGCTGTACACTATGCTATCTGCAAGCCATCGGCGAACCCCTAATTTTCAGTGGGTTACAAAAACAAAAATCTACCACATGACACATCTAACTGCACATTTAATACATTACTTACATTGTGTGCCCAGAAACATCGGTCAAGAAGCACTGATATAGTTAGTAGTCTTTTATTTCGTTAGTTCTACTTCTAGCTCTAGTTCTAGTTGCGGGTTTTGAAAAGTGAATTGTTCTAGCGTTAGATCTAGTTGTGAGTTATAAAATGTGAGTAGTTCTATAGTCTAGTTCTAGTTCTATTTGCAATTTTTGAAAATCCAGTAGTTTGTACAAGTCAAGTTCTGATGAAACTAATCCGATATCTTCAATAGGCAGTAATGACTCTCGTGTCCGCGGCTGAACAGAAACAGAAATTCAGTATACAGTTAATGTTCAATGTACGTAACACGACAATATAAAAGTATATGGTGGTTTTGGCCTTCATAAACGCTGCATTTGGTAAGCTTAAACTTTCTTCGTGCTTGTCACGTGAACGTTAAAATCGCTGTTGCAGGAAATTGTCCCGGTGCCAAAAATGAATTTTCTCGAAACCCCGGAAAATTCACTTGTGTATTTCTGAGGGTACGCGTACCCCAGTGTAAGAACTCCTGATACAACCAATTTCGATCGAAGCCCTCATAACTCTGTGGGTACCCCTATGAACCAGTCTGCCGAAGCCCTATCTCTCCAAGTCGTGTGACATCCGTAACCTACATCTCAGCCGCACTAAAATCGAATGCAACCTGTCGAGAAGCAATGTATTGATACTAGCACGTCAATCGTCCATCAGTAATTAATTAACCATAATGAAAGTTACAATGTGCCTTTTAAAAAAAACTTTTTAGGCGCATTGATATACGACCTCCAAATATTTGAAGGTACCAACGCATGGATCAGTAAACTCGGCGTTCTCGGCCTCGACTTCGCAACGTGACTTTCCGTCGCAGGCCTCCGATACGACTTGCATACTCGAGTCGGCATGGCATTCAAAATCCTTCATCTGCGGATGGGTGCACCTATACAATAAATGAATGAGTGTACGACTGTCGGGCTGGTAAAATCAAATACACAGGTGATTCCGTCCCCGTTACGAGTACCGCTTATAATCAAGTCATAACAAGTGCAAGACAGATTTGAAGAATTCAAGAACCTTGCTTCAAAAATGAATTTTCAAATTTGTTAACATAGCAATGACATACCGCTTGAATGCACGACTGTACGTCTATCTCTATTTCGCGGAAATGTATTCCCATAATCGCGCTTGCGCAGGCCAACAGCGTATAACCTGGTGCTATATGTTTTGAATGATATCGTATATCTAGATTGCAAGGCCCCCATGGGATGTGAAAATTAACACCAGCCATACGAAGCCCTATGCAAAAATGTGAACGTACGTTGTGCCGTCGTCACTTCTACCGTAACTTGCGCTCTCGACTTTGATTGTTTCTGAATCCTCGCATTCTAAAACCAACGTCTCGTGTTCACAGACCAATGCCGTGTCCGCTGTAAAGGAAATATTTTTCGTGACTGACTATACTTGTTCAAAAAGGAATGAATACGACTTTAATAATAAATCGTATGAAAAGAATGTTTATTGCATGGCATGAACTTATAAAACAGGCGTGATGTAACTCAGCTATTGCAGCCTCGAAATGAGATGTTGAACCACAAACAAAAATGATCATTTTTTCAATCCATTGCTATGTCCAGACTTGACCGCGATAGAAAAAAATGATGAAGATTTTTCCTGTTACTTACGTTTTGACGGGGATGGAGATTTGGAGTCACAGGCAGCGACGTTATAGTCATAATCACATACTTTTCCGTCGTATTTCAGATTAGCCGGGCAAGTCATCTCGTACTCGTTACCTGTATAAAAGCAATCGATGTATAATAATATTTCGCTGCTCCACGGAGATGCGGGAACTTAATATTTGTATATGCATGTATGACAGTGCTGGGAAACGAAAATTGGATTCAAACTGTTGGGTTGAATCGTTTCCTCACAAATATAGGGTTTGGCACCACAATTGATGGGCACGATCCGAGCCTAGTATTGAGTACCGAAATTATACTCCTCTCACGACAGAACTATTTTATCGGGGAATATTTCATCACCATTGAAGCCTTGAAACGGCGAGTGGCATAGCATAAATGCATAAGCATAAATTTACGCGCATTTACGGAAACACGTTTTTAATAGTGATCAAAGCAAACCATTATCCCGTAGTCTATGTGCCATAGGCATATTTCGCAAATAAGAAAAAAAGGTAACTGGGATTTTTTTCCTTGCGATCGTATGAAACATGGATGGCCATTTGGCCAACCTTTTTGCTATCCGCGGTCGCATTTCGATTACTTATGTAGCCTCCGGCCGCATGACAGGACATAGTCGCAATAAACTATAACTGGACACCAAATACCCATGTTAAAACGGTCCATGTCCATTTCCGGTGAACTCTGATGAACTCCGAACTGATCTACTTTTTCATATCGTCTTACTATACGCAACGAAATCGCTAGTGGTTATGCAACGAATAATAATACTGGGAGTGGTTGTGGTCGCGCGAAGCACGAAATTTTTTTCGGTTTTACGAATGATTTTCGTCATTTATATTAGTAATTTCACATATTACTATCAATATTTATCCTTTCTCCCTTCACGCGATCAGATTCATCGATTGAGTTGATGGAGGGAGAGTTTTCAACGAATTAGAGCAAGTTATATAAATGATGATGCATATTCGGGTGATCCAATTGTTATTATTCACTTTGTTGTATTCTGTTATTTCTTGACCTACCATCAGGATTGACGGTATAGTGGAAAGATATTGGAATCTCCCAAACGTACCAGGAACAAATTTCTTTCGTGAGGAGCACACGATTTCAAGTCGGTATTTTTATATGGGGTGCATCATTTTCCTCCGCTGTTCGCATCTTGGGCTCAGATTGCAAAGAGCGCTACTATATCAAAATTGAAAAATGAAGTCGCATTGAATCGCGCAAAGCGCGAAGAAAATTTCAAGATCAATTAGATCTCTCAAAGATTAATTAATCTCTCAAAAACTCGGAGGTCAATTCGTAAATGCAATTTTCATGCCGACGGCTGCCATCACATACTAATTGCGTCCGCACAAATGTCCTTCTACGGCCGCAGGTTGCCCAACCTGGACTATGAACAATTCATGTTTCAACTTTGCAATCTTCTCCTACTGTGCATGACGTCATGGCGAGTTTAGTCGTATACTCAACTCTACTAGGCATCGAATCAGTCAGGTAGTCGATTTTACCCATACATGAAGTTGCATTGATGAACTATTCAGACAACTTCCATACATTGTTCTTTTCTGATGCATAAATCACCAAATTTCCTTCGAAGGGCATCCATCTTGTGTGCATATTGAGCATCGTATCGGATTTAACAATGCGTATACTATAGACCAGTGGTCCTCAACCGCCGGTCCGTGGGAAGTTTCCAGCTGGTCCCCAAATATATTATAACTTTTTATCGCCATTCCAAAAACAGAAGTTCAACATCAAATTTTATGTAGATGTTTGAAGCCTATTTGTTGTATGGCGTGACAGTAGAGAGCTCATGTATATTTTGGGCGTACGTCACAATGGTGCTAGCTTTGTACGAAACTGTAGCCTACAATTCGTTTTGAACAAGTGATATGAAAGTTCGAAGACTGGCAACTAAACTTCAATAAATACCGAGAGTGCAACCGGCTCTTGGCAGTATGATTGAGGCTATATGGAAACCAGCTAAAGTCGCATTTATTTTAAAGGATACCGTACTATCACCATCACGTATGAGTGAACTTTACAGGACTCCGCCAGCTTCGCCTTACAAAAACTTCCTCAGAACCACTTATAAATATCTCTTATCAAAAGGTAGCAATGAATGAAGTTTCCAATACTACATTAGAGTTGCGTACATTTGTCGGGAAGGGGTAATTTGGATTTTTGAAAGTTCACCGGTTCTAAACATTTGTTTTGAAGTGCTACCGGTCCACGAGGTCCAAAAGGTTGAGAACCACTGCTACAGACAAAGTACATCTATCACTGATGTGCAATGTACTGTAGCCTACATCCACTCGGGATAGCCTATATTTATTGACATCAGTCAGTAAAATATCTTTGATCATGGCGCCATGCGAAACGTAAAGATGATGCTACAGAGCAAAAATCTTTACAGCTTGAATTGCTGGCATCTAGTCTACGAGGCGGAAAGATCTGATGGAATTTATTACCAGCACTCTGGCATGGCATGGACTTGATCTATGTTGAGAATTATAACTCAATGTTGGCAAATTCCGCCATAATTTGTTACGAAATGTCAAACCAATATCTTACCGTGAACGCAAACGATGTATTTGCTGTTGCAGGGTGTTTTAGGCCAAGATTCCTCGTGCGTGCAGGGCACTGTAATTTGTAGTAAAAACAATGTTCATTATGAAACACTATTCTAGCAATATATAATATCTCACATATATCACTTTAAATACACGGGTGGGAAAATGGCGTATTACCAAATTACCGCCAAATTAGATCATAGGCATTTTCGGATACAAAATTTTGATTGAACTCCATTCCAATGGATGAAAACGGGTCAAATACATCATCTTTGTGAACAATGGAAATACATCCCGAAGGAGTGATTCTGGATACGCGTATCACTTTTTGGCGCATCATTATGGGAATTGTTAACGAGACATAATCCACTCCACCCCTGAGATATATATCTATAAGTTGACTCTTCAGCCGTTCAGTCAGAGAAAAAATATTCGTCCAATGCTGTAATGTGTGCACCTATAGTAACCATCTGAATTGAATGTCCTAGGATATCCTGGATCACCCCGTGTTACTGACAAAAACAATGAATAGGCTTCACACGCATTTAAGGTAAATTATAAATACAACGTAGCAAAGTTTAAAACCTAAAATTGGAGGTGGGGGGTGCCTTTTACCCGCGCCTTCAGACTAGTCCATTCCAGAAGGCTTTGCTACACGTTATGAGAATTCACACGTAAAAGCAAATGATAGTATGAACCTGATGGATCCGTCGTTGCCTTCGCGGTCGTGGTTGTAGTTGTGGTTGTGGTTTCCTCAGTCCCGCCGCACACATTGCGTGGCCAGTCACACCGACCAGCTGCCGAGTTGAATTTTGTGCCCTCAGCACAATTTCTCTCAACCCACTCTCCTGTAAACATAAATTAATGACATGATCAGCATATGCGTTTCGTGCTGTTGGCCAGCATAGGATATTGCTATTAGATGGTATGGTTGACCAACATGATAAATACTCACCGTGAACACATTGCAAGTACGTATCACTGCAATCAGCTCCTGTTAAACCTTGGGTACAGGTATCTGAATAATCACGGTATGTTTTCGTTTATTTATATATGAGATTGTCAGATGAAATGTTCATGGTCATATTCACCTGGCGCTGGTAAAGATACCGTAATTCCAATAATGGACGCTAAAAATAGTGCAATGCGCAGGTTCATCATGGCCGATATCTAGATCTGAGTCTATATCTTCTATTAGTTTCGCTGAACATGTAGTGTGGGCTTATCCTAGCGGCGTCCTTATATAGGCTACGTTCTATAGGTGAATGTATATGTATACGCAGCCGGATGTCATTGACATTATTTACGATTACGGCGAAGTAAAGTCTCCGACATTTGGAGACGCCCTCAATGCACACGAACTATGAAGTTATGACGCTGGGTCACGATCGATTATTACGTTTTGATGGCTTTTTCATAACACTATCAAGCTAGGACACGGTTTATTACTGTCAATCAATCGACAAATTCCGGAACAAATGTAGGAACGGCTGGATCTTGTATCTTTGATCGCAATCAGTCGCGAAAAGACAAATACTTTGCCGAATGAGAGTGATTCACAGTTCTAAGCATAGGATGGATTTTAGGGATGAGATTCGAAACAAAAGTTTCAGCACCTTCCGCTGCATTTTACAGCAAACGAGCGACTATTGCTTCAGATAAACAATACATATACAAACAAGACTCTAAATGTTTCGGTTCGGTTTATTAACAATTTTTATCAGTTCGATACACCACAAAAATGGCGATACCTATCCGTCACGTATGTAATCTCTCCCGAAAAACAGCAGCGACATTCGTACCTGCTCAAATAGCGGATATAATTAAAATCTCACGACTGCCACCCACTGACAATCTGTCTCCTATACACATGTTTGAAAGTGTTTGTACCTGTTTTGCATGTTCGGAGTTTTAAAGGACGTCGTACCGACTATACAATAGAAGTATTGACTCTGGATGGTGAAGATGACTGTAACTTTTCCGCACAATTCGATCTAAATTCTATTCACGAGATTTACAACAGCGGTAAACTGTTTGATCTCGTTTCTCAACTCGTAGCCACGAACCAGGCAGATTCTCAGCGGGAGAATGAAAGTGAGTTCGATCACGTGACGTGTTCATAGTTTGACCCTTATATAATTCCTGATAGGTGCGTGACGAACATTTGTAACAAAGCTACGCGATCTATTATTTACTTGGATTAATTTGCGCGATGTTTGTTGCACCCATCCGCAGAAACTATTCGTTTCATTTCCTATAACATATTTTGAAAATTCGCGGCCACGCACATCAGCCCGTACATAATCATCAACAATTATGTGAATTTCCCTATTTCTGCTTTTGCATAGATACTATGCAAACTATACATTCTAGAAAACTCACTAAATCAATAAATAACATTCCGCGCGTTGCGTCATTGTGATTATTTCATTTTCACACGCTTGCGTCCAACATGACTCACATTTAAGCAAATTATCACCGCTCCTGTTTTGTGACCCCTTGACATCATATCAGTTCATATCTGATATTTTCTTCCAACACAATTTCCAGTGAGACTTCATTTTGTTTGCAATATCATGCCTATGGATTTTGTAATGACGAACCAGTTCCTTTCCGACTGTTTTGTCGCCTTGTTCTTAATGAAATGCACGGAATCCGGACTGATGTAACCACGATGTTCATCACTATACTTTTCAAATCCCCTGATGTCTCTCGTTGAGCTATATATAGCTGGACAGAGAAAGTGCCGTAATGACCTAGATTTGTTTGTTTGTTTTACTGACATAACAACAGTGGCGCTTTTCGCCTAGTAAGGCCATGTGCGCCACGACAGTAGCATTTGTAATATTTCAATGTCTTTGATTTTTCGTCATCTTCCGGGCGACTTTTCACACTCGCACTCTTTTACCATCGGCATCCCTCGTTTTTCATGCGTTTCACACCCGCCCTTCGTCTGTACTTCCGACTTATCTTTGGCGCGGCTCACCTATACATCTGGGCTTTTCAACGCACTGCGACTGCAGTGAGGTCAGCGATGAGGAGCCCAGAGAAACCTCCGACACATAGAACATATTCCCAACCGGAATTCGAACCACTGCCATTGGTGTCGTGACGCTGGTGCTTAAACAACTGCGCCACCCGCTTCCCAGAATGACCTAGATTTGTTTTGCTACATATGTTACGAGAACACGATGAAGCGATTCAAAATGTGAAATTCCACCAAGTGCATTTACAAGGAATACTTTGGTATGATGTTAGGAGACCAAGATAAACGCCGGGTACCGCAAACGGTCCGCCAACAGCAGGCTGAAACTTCGCGTTTATGTACTCAAGGTAAAGTCTAAATGATGCAATTTGTTATCCCCGTAGTTTTGTGTGAGCCAAAGAGCCACCATGATGTTTGATATTATATGAATGAGATGTAAGGTTGGAACAAAAACAAGAAGTCATAGTACTTTCTCAACATTGACTCTGCTTTACAGCCAATTACCCACTCCCCTGAAATTCCAGTTACAGATTTACGTCCCTGCCAGATCTGATTTCAAATGATGCTTGTAGTGGAAGATGAAGATGGCAATGATATATGCTATAGAAAGTGCATTAACGCCGACTCCTCAATATTATTACGAATACAGAGTGAACCAACGCCTTTTACTCGAGATCAGCTAAACAACGAAAGTATTGACATGTGTTGAGATGATAAAAAAGAAACTATAGGGATCACGTGGAAGTGATGTTTACGAACGTTCTTGGATCAACGATAAGTATGAGCATAAAACAAAAATATTGCTTGCTTGTATATTTCGTGTGTGTTTACAAATTGCAGTCTTTTTGTAGGCATACTTGGTTTGTTATTACCGAATTACTGCTATTTGGTTCACTTCAAGCCCATTTATCGGTATAGGAAGCTTATTGTCACGAATTACAATATAATAGGAGAATCCAATGAATATGCAAATAAATGGGGTATTTTTGTGTCAAAAGAATAGATTTATGCAGCATAGTTTCGTTCCGCTGATCTAATTGTGTTCTACTTTTCTCACATTCTCGTGGTTTCAGTACTGACAGAGCTACTGAAACATTTAATATTGGCTGTTATGATAAAATGTAACCTAATTTGAATAAAAAAAACGTCCAAATTCGGTAATATCTTGAAAAATAGAACCAATCTGCAGAAACCAATGCCATTTCCGAGCTCAGCGTCCCGATTTACCCTAAAATCGTTCTCACCTACCATGATAAGGGGGGGGGGGGGCTATATAAAGAGTTGTTACCATTGAATTAGTACAGGAGTCAATATAGCCATATATCGTCCTGAGGCAAAAAGTATAGCTAAGCCCCATCCCTCCTAATACCTAACTACCTACCTACCATGATGAAATTTTTGGTTGTCCAGTGTAATCAACACACGTAATCAAGTAATCTCAGCAATCGAATTATCCGTGATTGTGCCAATCATTAAACTACAAGGAAATATGATACACTTATAGTATACTGTTTATCGCTACAGCACTTTTTCAGCGAAGTGCTACACCATGCGGTGAAAACTATGCTTTGTCGAGCCTTGACGTTCCAAGTGAAATTCTTACGAACGGAGTGGGCTCATCATCCATTCCAGAGATGTCGGGGGGGCCATATGTGAAAATCACCTGCAAACTAAGCGAAGTTAGAAGTTACGTATATAGGCGTTACATTACTTTACGACAATAGCAAATGCTTCAGAATTCATGATTTGTGGTATTTGGATTTTCCCATAACAAATTTGATCGATGGTCTGCATGGTGGTTTGTCTGACTATAGTCCCGTGAGCCAATCGATTACATAAGTCGAAATAATTCTGTGGAACTTTACTAAAGTGTGCAAGTATATACTATAAAGATTACTATTTGCGCGACATTACGTCTTCAAGCAGAAGAAAATGAGTGACTTGGTAGTGCATAGTAGGGATGGTGTGAACGTGAGGTTCACGTTCGCGTTCTGTGTGTGAACCTCGGAAATTTAGAGGTTCGCGTTCACAACAGAACCTTGGTAGGTTCTGCACTGTGAACCTTTTTCATATATTGCAATTTTCACTTCATTTTAACATCATTGGTTCCAATTTATTGTATTTCAACTGCGGGCCACTCCATGCATGGCGCTGGCAGCATTCAAAATCAACACTAAACTAGAGTTGCCATACGTCCGGAATTTCCCGGACATGTCCGGAATTTCACTGAAAAATTTGCGTCCGGGAGGAATTTCTAAAATATGCCTAAATGTCCGGAATTTTGAAGGCTTGAAGCAAGCTCAAAAGTTTTTCGTAAATCAACATAAACAATATTATTTTCAAGCAGATTTATGCTAAGCTAGGGTTGCCATACGTCCGGAATTTCCCGGACATGTCCGGAAATTCACTGAAAAATCTGCGTCCGGGACGAATTTCTAAAATAAGCCTAAATGTCCAGAATTTTGAAGGATTGGAGAAGGCTCAAATTTTTTTCGTAAATTAACATAAACAATATTATTTTCTAGCAGATTTATGCTATTCAAAACTGTTCTTCGTGCCGTGCGCGCGTTAATGCAACATATATTGATATTAGTATGGGCACCAGGCATCACCTTCGCAAAAAATGCAATCGAAATAAATATAAATAACCATCATTTACTGAAATAAGTTTGATTGTAATCGCAACGATAAGCTAACGGTATATTCCTAGAATTGGATTGGTTAAGGCCGATTGGAGGCTTCAGTCACAGACAATGGTTCCAAATCTTGGGGTCGTTTGTCTTCATCTGGGGATCGCGATAATGTTGGAGTTAATCAGCTTCCTTGGCCGTAAGTAAGTTTGGTAAAGCTGATATTTTTAAGTAATCAGCTTCAGCTTATCAAGTTTTTAGCTGGGCCACTTGGAAATGAGGTCGCGATCATAAACGTTGAAAATCACCAAATGTGCAACCTGCTGGTGCATTTCATAGTAGCCTAATATATGGAAGAATCAATATTATTGAAAGAATTAATTGATAAATTTTAACAGCCAAATGCATATAGTAAGTTCTCAAGATGGTGCATCGATTACCGTATGGTGGGCCCAACATCAGTGCCTTTTTTGGGCGGAAGGGGGCAGAATAAAATGTTGTTTCGGTCCAGATTTTAAAAAAACAGCCGCACCGACCTAACAGTATAGCAGGCCTGTCAAACACAATTCCGGTAGGCCACACACGGCCCGCCAGACGATTTCAGCCGGCCCATGGAGAAATTTATTGCAGACCCTATAGCAAGTTGCAATCAGCAGAGCTCACATTACAGAAGGCCCAATGCATGACCTACGGTCCACTCCATTCGTATACAGTCGAGGGGCAATGCTTAGCTAGTGTGACGCAGAGATGAGCGGATTTGAAATTTCTATGTCCTAATACAATCCAAATCCGAACCTTGAAATCTAAATCCTAATCCATAACTTTTTCTTATTCAAGTCCATGTCCAATCCTAATCCGATTCCAACTAGAAATTCAGAAAAAATACTAATTTATGCAATGCAGAGATTTGAAAATTTTCTTTCACAACCAACGATTCACTTGATTCAAGATAACTTAGTAACCATAAGTACATTAATAACTGATCTGAATAAAGTTTGTCGCCATTCGCCACACGACATTTCAATCTCCAAGAAAATAGGTAAATCCAATCCAAATCCTAATCCGTTCTGAAAAAAATGTCTAATCCAAATCCAATCAAAATCCGACAAAATTTCACAAATCCTGTTTTTTCAAAACCTAATCCTAATCCATGCTCATCTCTGGTGTGACGTCATAGTGACAGACAACGTGCTACTGCTCATTTTGAATCCGCTAGTGGGCGCTAAAGAGTGTCCGGAATTTGCTTCACGAGAATATGGTAACCCTACACTAAACGAGCATGCACCTTGACAATGTCAAATGTTTTACTTGCTTTGTTACAAAAGTTTGCTCGAATTATCCAGTCTTCCGTTTGTGAATATTTAGTGACTCTCTGCTGTGAGTTTGACCCGCAATCACACAGCATCACGAGCGAAATACGTAGTCAGCGAATGATACTTATTCAACCAATCAATAAGATTGATATCGTTTTCTGATGTAAAAACTCGAGAAGGCGTATGGGGTCACTCTGGACTTCATATCTTTACTGTATCATTAAAACCAAATCTGTGCGATTGAGGAGTTGGCTACTGTTGTATAACTTCTTGATGAGGTAATATCGGTAGCAAATATAGAAACCCATTTTACACTCTGATCAATATCAATGTAGCAATACTCAGACACTGAATACATTGTCCGGTCTGGCCTAGACCGATAAAGGATAAGCGTATATTCCCTGGTAAGTCCTCGTCGAAATTGTTGGCAAAGCGACGAAAGATCTTGATTTTATGGTAGCATTATATCCTTTGATTGCCTCAGTTGATACATTTAGCGACGTTTAAAACACCAATATGTACTACAGAATTGTTGCATTATGTGGCCCAAGTCGTCGCTAGGTATCGTGTACATTAATATAGGCTATCACTTCATTGAAAGATAGGGTTGGAATTGGCAATATGACGTCACGTGACGTCATGAGGTTCACGTTCGTGTTCACATAGAACCTTTAAAAAAGGTTCGCGTTCACACGAACCTGAACCTTTCAGGGGTTCACACCATCCCTAGTGCATAGTCTATTACTATAAAATACATTGCGCCGTGCATAATTTTCACGCACGCTTACAGTCAGCGACAACTCTTAAAATTCCTGGTTACTTTTTCCGAACTCATTTAATAAATGCTGTGTTGTAACGAAACAGCATGTCTGCTTGTGACGCAAGGCGGGTGCTATGCTACCTGTGGAACGTGATGAAATCACTCTTAAAACGATCTATTATCATTTTGACAGAGTTTAAAATGTTCAAGGTTTGTTCCTAATGACTATGATAATTTTTCCAGTGTTTAAAATGTGTAGCTAAGTACCCTATTATTGCTTTGTAAAGTATTGAAGTTTAATCATGATGATATCATTCTGAGGTATATGAATTATAATCGATCTAACTCAATTTACCACCTGTCCTATTGTCCTATTCTTGGGAGAAAGCGGAGGTATACTTCGTCACGGTCTGAAAGAAACTTTTAATTATGATATTAGGATAAAATGATTTAAACAATAATAGGGAGGCATGTTTGTTCTTGCCGAGAATCCCCAATACCATCTGGCACCGCTCATAGCAACCATTAGAATAGGTGCATTGAATGCAGAAGAGGTCACGTATCCAGAAACACGTGCTTAATAAATTTCATGGTCTTTATGTGTTTATTTGAGTCGTCAAAAATCTTACGAGGTCATCTGTAGATAGACTGCGGCACTATATATTGACACCATAAACCGCACGTGTAGTTACGGATTTTATGGCACCTTAGTCAACACCATCGGATTCACGCTCAAAAACGAACGACTTCAAGTGTTCAAGAGGCCGACATGTATTGTATAGTCCATACCAATCAACAATGTCCTTAGCTCAGATACAAACAAATGCAATATGTGATCACCACTTTTTATCCATTATACCAAACGTTGATTGAAAGTCGCGCAACCAGGAATGATTTTCTTCTCTCAAGATAACGTCACGTCATCAAAATATGATCATTGTGATGGATCAAAATATATTGACGTTAAATTTTGGTGCATGCAAGTCTCTAAGACTCAAAACAGTATCGCCGATGAAATGAAGACGGTTGTGACATTGTAGAAAGAGGAGTAGGCTATGCCGGGCAGAGCACGGGGCATGCGCCTACTTGATTTTCTTTTAGAAATACTCAATTTACTTTCAATATTTCACTTCATCCTGTTTGCTTTATCCACACGATGTGCATGAGCTGATTACAATTTATGAACTATATTTATTTCTTTAGTTAGTATATGACCGGTGGCGACTCGGTAGGATTTGCGATGACTTACTCACCATCCTCAGTATTTACCAATTCCCTCTCCTTATACTACAATTTTGATGGGTTAATGGTTATTTGAGTACATGGAATTGGTAATTTGAAAGTTTTGATGGAACCTTTGAGGTCACACGTTGTCACATTATCGCTATACGACAGGGGTGGGCAAACTTTTGAGCTCGCGGGCCGCATTCAACATCTGAATCCATTCGCGGGCCGCACTATATAAAATTGAGATTATAAATCAAAACGCATTATTGGTGTTTGATTATATAGTGAGGACATGAAGATAATATATATGCCTATTTAAAACAAACCAAAGATTGCTTTGATGATATCGTACACACGTCAGAAACAGTGGCTAGATTTCATAGGCTGGCCGACCTCAATAACCAATTTGTCAAAACTATAGTAGAGATGAAAGTCGGTTATCCCGAATCTTAGAACAAGATTGAAATTTAAGTCTGTGAAGAGCGATCTGTTCATAGATTTAGTAATTCCGCTTTCGGTTCAGTTCCAGGCCACACAATGCTGACAACATCATAACCATGGTAGCTTCAAACACGCTTCTACCATATGTGTAGATAAAATATAAATACCCTAATTCTACGCATACGGAGAACGAATCTACCTAATTAAGACACGCGCGAATCATTTTTTATAAGCACATCACTGAAATGATTAAAACTGGAATGGCCAATCTGAAATCACACTCGTGAGTCGTGATCCGAATTATGTCAATGTCGTTTAGGATTTCTGTGATGTTTAGCAGTTGAAACCCTTCAAACTTCGTGGGCCTCGAGATCGGGCTGTCGCGCCAGAAATTAAATATAAGAAATAATTTAGTAAGTATTTAACTTAGAACAGTTGTTCTTTTTAAGACACCCCCCTTATGATGGTGAAAGATTTCGCGCCCCACTTATCGTCATATCACAAAACGTGACATACTCGGATGCTAGCAAACATAGCCGATAGTTTGATGGCATGGAAGGTTACGTCTGTGGATGAGAGAATTTTAAATATGAAATTCAGACTAAATACAGAGCAATAACCATGAATTATATGTAAATCGCGCGAAGCGCGAAAAAAATTCAGTTGAGCTCAGCTTCGCGACCCCCTTCAGATGTTTTCACTCCGCGCCCACCCCAATTTGAGAACCACTGCCTTAGAATTATCATGGTGAAATATACTAAGAAAAAATTTAATCACGTCCCTGCATTAATTCGATTTTTAGTACGCTTTCTATCAATATTTTTTTAATCTGTTTCTTTAGACTCTCGCGGGCCGCACAGAACGGTGTTGCGGGCCGTAGTTTGCCCACCCCTGCTATACGATATACCGGATGTGTGTGTATGGGTCCATGCAAAACCTTATCATTTTTGGCTTAAACAACATTCGAAAACGATGAGGTCGTTAAGTCAAATATAAACCATATGGGCACATTTGTTGCACTGTGTCCATCTGTACGGGGTGTACGACGCAATTTGGTTATACGTTATGTCTGTACAGATGGATCAGACCGGACAAAATATAGTTTCATCGAACTATTGATGCTGAGAAATTGAAAAAACACACAATTTTACCGCTTGGGTATAGGCGCACACATCACTCACTCGCATCTACTGCGATGTCATGTGAGATATGAGTGCATTAGTGAAATGAATTACACGACTCTACCAGATAATGCTTTAACTAATACATACTACATATATATAAATACATTTCTCTAAAAAGAATTGTCTATAGCAGTGGTTCTTGACCATACAACCCGGGGAACACTTATACGCTGATCCTAGACTTCGAGAACACACAAATATTTGCTGTGTCTTGAAAACAAAAATATACCACGATATACATTCAACTAAATGTCTAATTTATAATACACTACTCTAGATTACAGGCCAGAAAATGGGGTGTGAATCAATATAGTGTTAAAAGAATAACAAAGCCATCGAGATATGATTTTCACACAAAACGAATTATAAGTGTAAATCAGTGTAACTACTGCTGTCCCCTCTCAGGTACCAGTTCATCAATGCGAGACTTCAGCTTGGAAAGTGCCATCGCCTTGCTCGCTCAAAACGCAAAAAGCGTGACACCAATTGCTGAATTGCAAATGACCTAATAAATATTGGAGATCAAATTGACATTTCAGAAGGACTGCATGGCTTACGATTTTAAACCCCGACCTACCCTGGCGCATGCTACTGCACACAAGGGAAAGGGGTCAGAGGACCGAAAGAAGAGGGGAGGGATACAGACGAGTCGAGCCTCACCTGTGATAGCGCCATTCATCATGAACATATCATAATTATAATTACTGCATGGTATTAATGGAATGCTATTGTCACAGCTCACAGTTACACCAGGCCGATATTCTTTATTTGTGATTTCGTATTTTTACAGACTCGTAGCACGGCCCACTTCTAGGCTTATACAACACACCGCTTACGCGGATCACGTGGAGAGGAGGAGCCCAGATAAACCTCCAACACTTAGGTAGGAATTACATGTATGGAGTCGAACTCGGTCAGACTAGAGCCCTCAACCCATTGGCGATGTAGCTGTGGATGGAGTATAGGCTACCACTACGCTATCTCGTTGCACTAGACAGGCCGTGAGAGTAAGCAATCACACAATGATCGTGCGTTTTATTGACACTCGATTGTTTTATCACAAATGAATTGACCGGAAACGAAGGGATCGGAGTTGCCATAAACTTGTCGTAAAGTAATCTAATGACAAAGTATCTATCTCTGTTATAGCCTATAAATTGCACATTTTGGTCGGTACTCAATTACTCACCTTAACCAAATTCTCTTGTATGATTTAAAATAGGTTATAAAAGTTTAATTACTCGTCAATCATCGGTGCAGGCTTAAATTTTATGTCGCGGATGTGTAGATGGGCTCATATCAATTCATTTGAACTTTTTGGGGTTTCGTATTCTATTCTATTCTCTAGTAATTATAGACTGAGATTATACAGTTACTTATAGGTAGTTTAGTATTTCTACGTATGCGTGAGCGATACCAAGCCTTTTTGCATGTTTATTTAACTCTATGTTTATCCCTCTATTCAAAATAAATGGTGACTTTCAAACAGCTATCAAAATGCAATGACGTAATTATGCCTCGAACTTCTAAAAATCAACTTGACTTGAATTGTGACTTGACAAGACTTGACTCGATATGATTCGTGACTCGAAGGTAGTGACTTAATACCAACACTGATGTATGGTTAGGGTTGCCATATTTTTGTGTTTCAAATTCCGGACACTCTTTAGCGCCTACCAGCGGGTTTTACAATGAGCTTACTATGAACACATTCTCCGTAAATATGACGTCACACTAACAAAGCCTCGCCTATCGACTCTATACAGGAGTGGGGTGGAACATAGGTTCTGAATTGGGCCATCTCTAATGTGAGCTCTGACGATTGCTAGGGTCTGCAACAACAGATTTCTTCAGGGACTGCATGAAGTCGTCTGGTGGTTCGCCGGTCGTGTGTTTAACAGCCCCGCTATACTGTTAGCCGTGTTAGGTCGGTGCGGTTATCTGGTTGTGTGTTGTAACCAGGTCCGAAACAATATTTTCTAGCCCCCGTCCGCCCAAAAAAGCACTGATCTTGGGCCCACTATAGAGCAATCGATGCAACTTCTTGAGGCCTTATTAATGCATCTGCTTGTTAAATTTTGTGAATGAATTCTGTAAATAATATTGGTTATTGCATATATTACTATAAAATGCACCATCCGGTTGCACACCAGGTGGTTTCCAACCTTTTATGGTCACGACCTCATTTCCAATTTGAAGATGTCCCGTGGTCCAGCTCAAAAATTGATAGGCTGATTACTCAAAAAGGTCAGCTTGCCCATACTTACTCATGGCCTATTTTGGGAGTTGATAACGTCCAGCATCTTCGCGATCCCAGAATATGAATATACGTTTCTCTAAATCGCGCCGAGCGGGAAGAAAAATTTCAAAGAGCATAAATTTGTTTAAAAATGACATTGTTTATGGTGATTTAAGATTTTTTTTATCCTACTTCAATCCTTCTGAATTCCGGACATTCAGGCATATTTTAGAATTTCCTCCCGGACGCAATTTTTTACAGTGAAATTACGGACGTATGGCAACCCTAGTATAGGTTTGACTCAATCAAGCCTTGTACTCGGTCATAATGCTGCATGTATCTGGATACTTTGCTAACGATAATAATTGAAAAGCCAAAGCTTCGCATCTTAAATTACAACACGGCTATTCTCGCCAAGGCCTGTCAGAGGAACACCAGACCGCGCAGTGATATGAATTCCCGCATATTTTCGTGACCCCCCTGCATGGGTCAACGCTTTTCGGTCACGTGCCCCTTTGAAGTTTTTGTTACGATTTATAAACTTTTAAACGACTGATAGTACACCATGTTAATTCGCCAACGATCGGCTTTATATTATATTTGTCTTTGAATACCTTTTATAGAAACGATTCGGAATAGACCAGTAAAATCAGCATAATCCGGTCGTAAATGGCCTGTGTCAGTCTTGGACAACTAGATAATTCTAGTTGTCTAATTTCACTAAATTAGAGCGAAATGACAGTAATCTAATTCTAATCTGATTTGGAAAAGCTGAAAATTTTCTAGTTGTCCAAGTCTGGCCTGTGCCCCGTGATCAGGTCAGAGTAGCGTATACCTGCGATCCGATATAAAGCGTATTTGCCGATTATTTCGCACATTTGTAAACTAAAATCCTGATCTGTAGCGACGAGAAACTAGTACACAGCTGTTCGTATCCAACACATCGTCGATTCTCATTACCATATGATATATAGCCTGAGACTTACGTATTACGCTACGTGTCTTCAGCTTCTCAGCTTCTCAGTTGCATTGGTTTATGGCCTCGTCGGTGCATTTATTTTGCAATATACGTACATAATAGACAAAATTTCCCACTGATGACAAAATATAACCGATAGCTACTGTTGGTTATGCTCTGATCTATGCTAACATATATGAGATAATTATGTTCAATAAGACAACAAATTCGAATTCCGAGCGGCCGTTCACACGCACTGATATTCCACTTGCAGATATTTGTACGTCAGAAAGCACGGATCGCCGAAGAGCCAGATGCTGGCCCATACGTTGCATCGAGATTTCCCTTCGCATTTCTTTGATACCACGCTGTCACTTTTCGAAGAGTGACAATTCGTATCCTTCAGCAGTCCGTACCGGCATCTGCAATAGCGCAAGAGTGAAAATCGGTAGCTGTGTCGCAATAGCAATAGCTCGCATACATTTGTCCGTAATCGCGAGGGTTATGTCACTTACGTCATTATTAGAGCCTGTACTTGTCGCTTTACCGTAGGTAACGGTGTCTAATTGGCATCATTGTGGTCTTGTTAGATTGTATAAGTTGTTAGATACTGTATGTTGAAACGTTCGGTAAGATGTCACATATATATGTGCGAGAAGATAGTTTTTGAAAGGGCTGGAAAGCTGGTTGGTAACGTCTTGGTTAGGAACGACAACGTATTGACGAAGTATTGAGCACCTCCGCTATCACTTGCAAGATCGCACCGCTGAGTAATTACGGGTGAGGCTAACCGCATTCTGCATTTGGAAGTAGGGTAGGCCTATCTCCAAAAATAGCCATTTACCTATAATGTGCGATTTATATTTCTGAAGTCAGGACACAAAAACCAAAAATAGCCAAAGGCCCACATAGACGACCTTTAGATGCGGCAGGGTTATAATGACTCGAGTCATGGCTCGACTCGAGTCACGATTTTCTGATGACTCGACTTGACTCGAGTCATTTTCTCAAAATACGGAAATGACTCGACTCGACTGGAGTCAATCTGTGTATTGACTCGACTTTGACTCGAGTCATTGCGCGGCACATGACTCGAGAGGCTTGAGTCGATGGTGAATTGAAAAAGAAGCTCGAGCCAAACCTATAAAAGTGAGATTGACTTGTAACTCGGAGCCTTGTGACGTGGTTACAACCCTGAGATGCGGTTCTGACCATGCCTGACACATACGATGACATAAACTCATCTATGATATGGTATATATACTTTCTGTTGTGACGGAGTTGCATCATGCAGCAAGCAATATTACGAATAGGACACTGTGCAATGATTCGATTAATAGTTCTTATGATTCGAGTCGTGTAGTGAGAAATGATATTTTTCGATTGCCGAAATTATACGCTCCTTTCCAATACACGAGGGTTAATTCACCATCTAGAATTATAGTTTCGATTCCATTTTCCACTGTGGAAAGCCACATATCTCGATTGGTTGTATCGCAGCACACGAAACATATCAAGCTACGCATGTTGGTTGAAATAACATGTCTGCGAAGTCGTGATTGCCACAAAATGGAATGAAGAAAATTTGATCGGATGAATACAAAATATTGTTTTATGTGATCTTAGGGTTACCATAGTTTGGAATCGTGAAAGGTGGACACTTTTATCAAATCATAAAAGTTAGTTTTCCGAAATTGAAAAAAGCTGATTTTGTTCTATTAACTGGAAATCTTGTGTTGACTAAAAAAAATCATTGTTCAGATCCGATTGCCGCGTAACCCGTCTTCTATCTTTTAGGCCGTATTTTAACGTCTTTCGTGGATTTTAGGCTAAAAAGGAGGACAAATTGTCGAAAAGGAGGACATTTGAACGAATGGAGAACATTTCCTCAAAAGGGAGGACGTATGGTAACCCTATGTGATGTTGAACTGGCGTTATATTCTTTGCGGTTGTATAATATTTGAACTTTTCACGTTGCTCACACTACTTTGACGTACTAATGAGCGTATAATACTCGGTTTAGAAACTACTGTAATGTACTCAATTTACCGACTAGTAGCCACTGCACAGTGCACAGCGATCGCTGGGTATATAGTCTCGGATAAAACATATATTATGCAATTTTGCTTGTGCTCTGCATTTGTGCAATGTACACTCGGCAGTATATGCAAGTTTGCAGCACTATTGGCCACTCTACGTTGAATACGGTAATCAATGCATTGTGAAAATCACGCATTCTTTGCCACGCGGGCACGCGTTGTGCACTTACACATCCTTCGAGCTTCTTCCGAAACTTGCCGAGATGACTTTGATTTTCTTTGAGTCTTCGCATTTGATGCGCAGCCAATCATGCTCGCACACAGTTTCTTCTTTGACTTCGCGATACAAAAAGGAAACAACAACAGTTGCAGAAAAATCATGTTTTGGATGCAGTTTCGGAGTATAGAGATGTCTTAATCATACCTTGTGTGATGGCGGCGCAACTCGCCACGTCCTGTTCATATTCGCACCGGCCCGTCTCCACGTCGAATATCAAATCAGCTGGACATTCTATGATAACTTCCTCGCCTATAAAGTCAAATTGTCATTGAGATATACTTGGATTGGATTGCAAAATGAGGAGTAATACGATGCTTTAAAAACGCAGACGCAGGGAAAGAGCAGGAAAATAACGTTTACGGATACAAGCCTATATATGATGCACAACTGACAGAAAGGAGTATATCGCTGCAGATTTCACAGAACTGTGCTATAATCATAGTTAACGTTTGGGTTGAATGATATTGAAATGTCTAACATTTCTCGAATCTTAGACCATCACATATCCAGATCGTCGAATAAATATCAGATCCATAGGCGTAAGAGGAAACTTCATATACTTGACCGAATAACACTACAAATGGGCTTAGATATCGCAGATGGCATAACATAGCTTTCCTCTGCATGCATGATGGATTTCGTTCCTTTAAATGGTTTGCAATATCGCGGATGCTATACTTATATTTGCGTGACGCGTTTATTTTTCATGAACCATTAGGCCTAACATCCGTGCAACCAACGCATTGTCGAACGATTCTTATGCAGTAGCAACACCACGATCAAACGAATTAGAACTCCAGACTTGATTATTGTATTATACACTTACAATAACTAGCTTACCATGTACGCATTGAATAAATTGCCCGCTGCATTCGTCTGTCGGAATCAATGCTTCATGTGTACAGGCATCTGGGTCTGTAAGACACCGGGGAACAGTTGATTACGAGACTCACATCATACGTTTTCCATGGTTAACGTTAGCATCTATTTGTTTTGAACTATCCACCTAACATTCTCCATGTCAGTAGGCCTACCACGTGAACTCAATACAGCCGCTTCTGTTTTGCAGGCTTATGTAGTCTTCGAAGTAACACTTAACGTGGAATGATATTACCATCGCCGAAGCTGTGGGAGCTAGTGAGGAATAGTGGTCTTGGACACAGGAGAATACTTGGTTTTGAAAAACAACAACAATAATATTTTTTTACTGAAAGCAGTTTCACCATTTCGAACTGCTTTACTAAGCGTTCCTCCGAAATCTGAAAACAGGTCGCGGGTCGCAAAATATGACCTGGCGGACCGCATGCGGCCCGCGAATCGCGTGTTGGTGACCACTGCTCTATAGTGATATTATGATCAAATATATTCAAGTTCATACCCTCGGTCATGATTGTAGTTGCTACGGTTGTGGCTGTGGATACGGCTAATGCAATAATTAACCCGATTTGTGCTTTAGTAAGTAGTTTAGGATACGTTTGAAGCACTGTTATGAATTAAATGTGATCTAACCTATACCGAATAGCCCCTGCAACACAATAACTGAGTAATGAATGTAGATACGGATTTTTCCATAAGGCCTATAGTATATAGTGGTTGTGCGTAATAACTGGTGGAAAGCCCACAATACATATTCCGTGCTCAACCCCGACAGGAATATACGGAAGGCATATAATTATACAACGTTTGGAAAAGCATGATTTTCTAAAGGCATTTTGGAAACACTGTTTAAAACATGTTGTAAACCAAATGTTTTAAAACACAATTTGTGCAAAATGCTACCCTAACCGTTCCGTAATGAAACCTGTATTTCAGTACATGCACACCGTACGAATTCAGGTTCTATCTATGATATACGCAAGTGCAAACCTTCCGTAGTTGTTGTTGTTGTTGTAGTAGTAGCTACGGCTGTGGTGGTGGTGGTTTCTGCAGGGTCGGTGTTGCATCCTGCGACATTGTAGTCCCATTCACACTGATTTGCTGCTTCACTAAATTTAAGTCCCTCCGGGCACGACATTTGTGTCCATTTACCTGGAAACAGGCCAAGCGTAAGGCAACAAAATATGTCATCCAACAATTTGCTGGCATACCTTACCAAAATTTGTCAATAATAGGAAACGAAACTACATACAGACTCACCATGATCACAGATGTAGTAATCGCCTCCACAATCAGACACTTGCTTAAGCTCTCCGCTGGTTGTGCAGGATGCAGAAGAATCTGCTAAAATTTTACTTATTTATAGGATTCCATTTATTACCACATCGACCTGGATTGCTACCATTTGTAACTCACATTCGTAAATGAATATATACGGCTATCGTGATATAATCACGTGCATTTCTGTCGAGTACCATAAAGACATAGCGTACGCACGCAGTACACGTTATAGACTTCGTCTGCATGAACAATGGGGACTCTAGCAAGTTTATTGTTCAAGTGCTTTGCTTGGAAAAACCGATTCGCGCGTGTGTTTTGTCCTGGAGGAAGAGCAAAAGTAGAATCTATTATCGTTGTCCACCGATTCAAATTTCAGTCCTGCTGCAAGAATTGGCCCAAGCGACTTTCATCGCTAACTTTGACAAATTGGTTATTGAGGACGACCTGCTTATAAGATCTTATCAAGATTTTTGACGCGTATATCTAATTTTTTTTACATATACATTTATATTATATCCATGTTCCTCCGGCAACTTTAAATAAAAATATTACGTTTTAGATAATAATATAATCTCTATTTACTATAATGCGACTCGCGAATGAATCCAGATGTTGAAGTGCGGCCGGCAATCCAAAAGGTTTGCCAACCCCTGCTGTAAGGCAATCGCACCTTTGTTTCAGTTCGTTGGCTGTGATCACATGCATAACGTATGAGTGCCAGGCTCTACTGATATGGTTTTATCTATGGTCCGTTGAAATTTGTAGCTTTGTCCAAATTATAACAGTAAATCTGTCCTGTCCTTTATATTTACAGTAAACATCCGTTGAATAGGCATATATGTTCAAGTCAAAATTAATTTTACATGTTTTGGGGGTAAAAAATAATAGATCAAATTCGTACAAGCAATTTACGGGGAAATCAGTACTTGAGTCACGCAAATAGTAAATGCTAACCTTCAGTAGTTGTGGTTGTAGTAGCTGCAGTTGTCGTTGTGGTTTCTGCGGCGTCGGTGTTACATCCTGCGACATTGTAGTCCCAATCGCACTGATTAGCGGCTTCACTAAATTTAAGTCCCGCTGGGCACGACATTTGTGTCCATTCCCCTGGAAACAGGCCAAGCGTAAGGCAACAAAATATGTCATCCAACAATTTGCTGGCATACATTGCCAAAATTTGTCAATAATAGGGAATTAAACTACATCCAGACTCACCATGATCACAGATGTAGTAATCGCCTCCACAATCAGACACTTGCTTCAGTTCTCCGCTGGTTGTGCAGGATGCAGAAGAATCTGCTAAAATTTTACTTATTTATAGGATTCCATTTATTACCACATCGACCTGGATTGCTACCATTTGTAACTCACATTCGTAAATGAATATATACGGCTATCGTGATATAATCACGTGCATTTCTGTCGAGTACCATAAAGACATAGCGTACTAGGGATGGTGTGAACGTGAGGTTCACGTTCGCGTTCTGTGTGTGAACCTCGGAAATTTTGAGGTTCGCGTTCACAACAGAACCTTGGTAGGTTCTGCCCTGTGAACCTTTTGCATATATTAAAATCTTTACTTCATTCTAAAATCTTTGGTTCACATTTATTGCAATTCAACTGCAAACCACTCTATACATGGCGCTGGCAGCATAAACAATCAACACTAAAAACGAGCATACACCTTGACAATCTCAAAAATTTTACTTGCCTTGTTACAAAAGTTTGCTCGAAATATCAAGCTTTCCGTTTGTGAATACACTGTAGTCAGCGAATGATGCTTATTCAACCAATCAGTGAGAGTGATATCGTTTTCTGGTGTAGAAATCTAGCGGGCGTACGGGTCAATCATGACTTCATATGTTTACTGTATCACAACAAGCAAATCCGTGCAATTAGGGTGTTGGCTACTGCTGTATAACTTGTTAATGGGGTAATGTCGGCAGCAAGTATAGAAACCCGTTCAGCACTCTGCTCAATATAACAATACTCAGACGCCGAAGACATTGTCCGGTCTGGCCTAGACCGTTCAGGCGTAAGCTTATATTCGCTGGCAAGTCCGCATCGAAATTGTTGGCAAAGAGACGGAAGATATTGATTTTATGGGATTATTATATCATTTGATTGCCTCAGTTGATACATTTAGCGACGTTTAAAACGTCAATATGTAGGGCCTACTTCAGCATTCTGATATTATGTGGCACGAGTCATCGCTAGGTATATCGTGTACTGTACATTAATATAGTCTATCACTTCATTGAAATATAGGGTTTAAATTAGCAATATGACGTCACATGACGTCACGAGGTTCACGTTCGCGTTCACACAGAACCTTTCAAAAAGGTTCGCGTTCACACGAACCTGAACCTTTCAGAGGTTCACACCATCCCTATAGCGTACGCACGCAGTACACGTTATAGACTTCGTCTGCATGAACAATGGGGACTCTAGCAAGTTTATTGTTCAAGTGCTTTGCTTGGAAAAACCGATTCGCGCGTGTGTTTTGTCCTGGAGGAAGAGCAAAAGTAGAATCTATTATCGTTGTCCACCGATTCAAATTTCAGTCCTGCTGCAAGAATTTGCCCAAGCGACTTTCATCGCTAACTTTGACAAATTGGTTATTGAGGACGACCTGCTTATAAGATCTTATCAAGATTTTTGACGCGTATATCTAATTTTTTTTACATATACATTTATATTATATCCATGTTCCTCCGGCAACTTTAAATAAAAATATTACGTTTTAGATAATAATATAATCTCTATTTACTATAATGCGACTCGCGAATGAATCCAGATGTTGAAGTGCGGCCGGCAATCCAAAAGGTTTGCCAACCCCTGCTGTAAGGCAATCGCACCTTTGTTTCAGTTCGTTGGCTGTGATCACATGCATAACGTATGAGTGCCAGGCTCTACTGATATGGTTTTATCTATGGTCCGTGGAAATTTGTAGCTTTGTCCAAATTATAACAGTAAATCTGTCCTGTCCTTTATATTTACAGTAAACATCCGTTGAATAGGCATATATGTTCAAGTCAAAATTAATTTTACATGTTTTGGGGGTAAAAAATAATAGATCAAATTCGTACAAGCAATTTACGGGGAAATCAGTACTTGAGTCACGCAAATAGTAAATGCTAACCTTCAGTAGTTGTGGTTGTAGTAGCTGCAGTTGTCGTTGTGGTTTCTGCGGCGTCGGTGTTACATCCTGCGACATTGTAGTCCCAATCGCACTGATTAGCGGCTTCACTAAATTTAAGTCCCGCTGGGCACGACATTTGTGTCCATTCCCCTGGAAACAGGCCAAGCGTAAGGCAACAAAATATGTCATCCAACAATTTGCTGGCATACATTGCCAAAATTTGTCAATAATAGGGAATTAAACTACATCCAGACTCACCATGATCACAGATGTAGTAATCGCCTCCACAATCAGACACTTGCTTCAGTTCTCCGCTGGTTGTGCAGGATGCAGAAGAATCTGCTAAAATTTTACTTATTTATAGGATTCCATTTATTACCACATCGACCTGGATTGCTACCATTTGTAACTCACATTCGTAAATGAATATATACGGCTATCGTGATATAATCACGTGCATTTCTGTCGAGTACCATAAAGACATAGCGTACTAGGGATGGTGTGAACGTGAGGTTCACGTTCGCGTTCTGTGTGTGAACCTCGGAAATTTTGAGGTTCGCGTTCACAACAGAACCTTGGTAGGTTCTGCCCTGTGAACCTTTTGCATATATTAAAATCTTTACTTCATTCTAAAATCTTTGGTTCACATTTATTGCAATTCAACTGCAAACCACTCTATGCATGGCGCTGGCAGCATAAACAATCAACACTAAAAACGAGCATACACCTTGACAATCTCAAAAATTTTACTTGCCTTGTTACAAAAGTTTGCTCGAAATATCAAGCTTTCCGTTTGTGAATACACTGTAGTCAGCGAATGATGCTTATTCAACCAATCAGTGAGAGTGATATCGTTTTCTGGTGTAGAAATCTAGCGGGCGTACGGGTCAATCATGACTTCATATGTTTACTGTATCACAACAAGCAAATCCGTGCAATTAGGGTGTTGGCTACTGCTGTATAACTTGTTAATGGGGTAATGTCGGCAGCAAGTATAGAAACCCGTTCAGCACTCTGCTCAATATAACAATACTCAGACGCCGAAGACATTGTCCGGTCTGGCCTAGACCGTTCAGGCGTAAGCTTATATTCGCTGGCAAGTCCGCATCGAAATTGTTGGCAAAGAGACGGAAGATATTGATTTTATGGGATTATTATATCATTTGATTGCCTCAGTTGATACATTTAGCGACGTTTAAAACGTCAATATGTAGGGCCTACTTCAGCATTCTGATATTATGTGGCACGAGTCATCGCTAGGTATATCGTGTACTGTACATTAATATAGTCTATCACTTCATTGAAATATAGGGTTTAAATTAGCAATATGACGTCACATGACGTCACGAGGTTCACGTTCGCGTTCACACAGAACCTTTCAAAAAGGTTCGCGTTCACACGAACCTGAACCTTTCAGAGGTTCACACCATCCCTATAGCGTACGCACGCAGTACACGTTATAGACTTCGTCTGCATGAACAATGGGGACTCTAGCAAGTTTATTGTTCAAGTGCTTTGCTTGGAAAAACCGATTCGCGCGTGTGTTTTGTCCTGGAGGAAGAGCAAAAGTAGAATCTATTATCGTTGTCCACCGATTCAAATTTCAGTCCTGCTGCAAGAATTTGCCCAAGCGACTTTCATCGCTAACTTTGACAAATTGGTTATTGAGGACGACCTGCTTATAAGATCTTATCAAGATTTTTGACGCGTATATCTAATTTTTTTTACATATACATTTATATTATATCCATGTTCCTCCGGCAACTTTAAATAAAAATATTACGTTTTAGATAATAATATAATCTCTATTTACTATAATGCGACTCGCGAATGAATCCAGATGTTGAAGTGCGGCCGGCAATCCAAAAGGTTTGCCAACCCCTGCTGTAAGGCAATCGCACCTTTGTTTCAGTTCGTTGGCTGTGATCACATGCATAACGTATGAGTGCCAGGCTCTACTGATATGGTTTTATCTATGGTCCGTGGAAATTTGTAGCTTTGTCCAAATTATAACAGTAAATCTGTCCTGTCCTTTATATTTACAGTAAACATCCGTTGAATAGGCATATATGTTCAAGTCAAAATTAATTTTACATGTTTTGGGGGTAAAAAATAATAGATCAAATTCGTACAAGCAATTTACGGGGAAATCAGTACTTGAGTCACGCAAATAGTAAATGCTAACCTTCAGTAGTTGTGGTTGTAGTAGCTGCAGTTGTCGTTGTGGTTTCTGCGGCGTCGGTGTTACATCCTGCGACATTGTAGTCCCAATCGCACTGATTAGCGGCTTCACTAAATTTAAGTCCCGCTGGGCACGACATTTGTGTCCATTCCCCTGGAAACAGGCCAAGCGTAAGGCAACAAAATATGTCATCCAACAATTTGCTGGCATACATTGCCAAAATTTGTCAATAATAGGGAATTAAACTACATCCAGACTCACCATGATCACAGATGTAGTAATCGCCTCCACAATCAGACACTTGCTTCATTTCTCCGCTGGTTGCGCAGGATGCGGAAGAATCTGCTAAAATTTTACTTATTTATAGGATTCCATTTATTACCACATCGACCTGGATTGCTACCGTTTGTAACTCACATTCGTAAATGAATATATACGGCTGTCGTGATATAATCACATGCATTTCTGTCAAGCACTATAAAGACATAGCCTACGCACGCGGTACAGGTTATAGACTTCGTCTGCATGAACAAAGGGGACTCTAGAAAGTTTATTACTTTAAGTGCTTTGCTTGGAAAAACTCATTTGCGCGTGTGTTTTGTCCTGGAGGAAAAGCAAAAGTAGGATCTATGATCGTTGTCCACAGATTCAAATTTTCGTCCTGCTGCAAGAATTGGCACAAGCGACTTTCATCGCTAATTTGACAAATTGGTTATTGAGGACGACCAACTTATAAGATCTTATCAAGATTTCTGACGCGAATATTAATTTTGATTCACATATACATTTATAATATATCTATGTTCCTCCGGCAACTTTAAATAAAAATATTACGTTTTAGATAATAATATAATATCTATTTACTATAGTGCTACTCGCGAATGGATCCAGATGTTGAAGTGTGGGCGGCAAGCCAAAATTTTTGCCTACCCGTGCTGTAAGGTAAACGCACCTTTGTTTCAGTTCGTTGGCTGTGATCATATGCATGGTTTCATCTATGGTCTGTGGAAATTTGTAGCTTTGCCCAAATTATAACAGTAAATCTGTCCTGTCCTTTATATTTACAGTAAACATCCGTTGAATAGACATATATGGACCACTCAAAATTTATCTTACATGTTTTGGCGGTAAAAAATTATGGATCAAATTCGTACAAGCAATTTACGGGGAAATCAGTACTTGAGCCATGCAAATAGTAAATGCTAACCTTCAGTAGTTGTGGTTGTAGTAGCTGCAGTTGTCGTTGTGGTTTCTGCGGCGTCGGTGTTACATCCTGCGACATTGTAGTCCCAATCGCACTGATTAGCGGCTTCACTAAATTTAAGTCCCGCCGGGCACGACATTTGTCTCCATTCCCCTGGAAACAACGTACGGCAACAAAATATGTCATCCAACAATTTTCCGTCATACCTTGCCAAAATCAGTCAATTATAGGAAACAAAACCAAATCCAAACTTACCGTGATCACAGATGTAGTAATCGCCCCCACAATCAGACACTTGTTTGAGTTCTCCGCTGGTTGTGCAGGATGCGGAAGATTCTGCTAAGATTTTACTAATTTTATGATTCCATTTATTACCACACTACCTAGATTGCTACCATTTGTAACTCGCGTTCGTAAATGAATATGTTCGTTGTCGTGATATAATCACATTTACTCTTGTCTAGCTCTATAAAGACATGCGCGCGCAGTACAGGTTATAGACTTCGACTGCCTGAACAATGGAGACATCATTGACTTAATAATAAGAGTAGATGTAGAAAGAAAGTATTGCAGGTACATAATATGGGTCGTCATAAAATCTGATGTGGAGCTCACAGTGATATATAGTATAAGTTTGTCAACGCCAGAGGCCCCATATACCTCACTGCAGGCTGCTCTGTACAGATTTCACACTTAATTAATATATAGGATCGATGATTCCAGCCATCTATAATCCGGGTAGACTATTTGATAATAATGATTCAAGTTGAGCAGTGCGTGTCACGATTTTCGAGAATTTAATTTGTCGTCTTAAATATTCCCATAAAATTGTCATCGAAGGCAGTACTGCAATCGCACCGTTGTTTCAGTAAGTTTGCTGTGATCATATATACTTAACGTATGAGTGCCAGGCTCTGCTGATATGGTTTTATCTATGGTCTGTAGACATTTGTAGCTTTGCCCAAATTATAACGGTAAATTTGTCCTGTCTTTTATATTTACAGTACACATCCGTTGAATAGGCATATGGGCATTTGTGCAAGTCAAAATTTATTTTACATGTTTTTGGTGTTAAAAAAATACAGCTTAAATTCGTACAAGCCATTTACTGGATATTCAGTATTTGGGCCATGGAAATTGCAAATGCAAACCTTCCGTAGTTGTGGTAGTAGCTGCGGTTGTCGTGGTGGTATCTGCGGCGTCGGTGTTACATCCTGCGACATTGTAGTCCCAATCGCACTGATTAGCGGCTTCACTAAATTTAAGTCCCGCCGGGCACGACATTTGTGTCCATTTTCCTGGAAACAGGCCAAGCGTAAGGCAACAAAATATGACATCCAACAATTTGCTGGCATACCTTGTCAAAATTTATCAATAATAATAGGAAGCAAAACTAAATCCGAACTTACCATGATCGCAGATGTAGTAATCGCCTCCACAATCAGACACTTGTTTGAGTTCTCCGCTGGTTGTGCAGGATGCCGAAGAATCTGCTAAAATTTTAGTTATTCATATGATTCCATTTATTACCATACGATCTGTATTACTACCATTTGTAACTCGCATTCGTAAATCAATATATTCGTTGTCGTATATAATCACATTTACTCTTGCCTGGCTCTATAACAACATACGCACTCAGTACAGGTTATAGACTTCGACTGCATGAACAATGCGGACATAATTGACTTAATAAGAGTAGATGGTAGAAAGTATTGCAGGTACATAATAGGTATGGTCGCCATACGTCCGGAATTTCCCGGACATGTCCGGAATTTCACTGTTCAAACTGTGTCAAATTTTTAAGGCTTGAAGTAGGCTCGTAATTTTTTCGTAAATCAACAATTTTTAGGCAGATTTATGCTGCATGAAATTTATCTTCGCGAGATTTAGGTTGACGTATGTTGATTTTAATATGGCGACTCCGCCCTCGCAAATACTACAATCTAAAACATATAAAAATAACCTTCACTCACTGAAATGAGTCAAATGTTAATCGCAATTATATGAGAACTGTATATTTCCAGTAGGTTAAAGGGCCTGTTTTAATGCTTTTTTTCAAAGATAGTGGTTCTAAACCTTGGGGTCGTTTGCCTTTATTCTGGGGTTCGCGAAGATGTTGAACGTAACCAGCTTCCAAAATAGGCCGCGAGTAAGTCCGGGTAAAGGTGCTGACCTCTTTTTAAAAATCAACTTATGAAATTTTGAACTGGGCCACGGAACATTTTCAAATCGGAAATGGAGTCGCGACCATAAAAGAATGGAAACCATCGGATGCATGGTGTTTATTAAGCTCAGTGATGCGCACCGGCCTTAAACTAATAAATAATCTTATCGGTGTGCCATGAACATGACTTAACGATGTACAATTAGGCTCCCTGCATTTTCGAAGTCATCATCTTCCACCATCTCTACATCTAACTGTAATCATGTGGGTGGGGAGAGGATCAAAACTATATAGTAGGCTAATATATGGACGAACCATGATATTATTGACAGAATTCATTTAAAAAATTAAAGGATTAGATACATATAGAAACCAGATGCATAGGCTATAGCAAGCACCCCAGAAGTTTCATCGATAACCCTCGCCTACCCTATAAGACAGGGGCGGGCAGCATACGGCCCGCGAAGGGATTTTGTCCGGCCCGCGGACAGTTTTGCGTCTTACATGATAATGTGGCTTGCGAGATTCCCCACTACTTGCGTAAACGTCAAATTTTAGTGACTGTATGTTATTATACACATGTATGCGCAGCGAGCGAGGGGGTGCTTACTCGTAAGTTAGTCGAAGCGAGAGACTTGCATTGTCGGCATTTACGATGTACTCAACCCTAATGTCATTTGTGGTTATCATGGTGTTTGTCGACTACAATGGTCATTTACACTAGACCGATATTTCTTATTTTTGATTCCGTAACCGTCGACTTATAACACGGCTCACTTCTAGGCTTTTGTAAGACATCGCTTGTGTCAGGGGTCACCAGCTCAAAACGGGTCGCGGGCCACTTTCAAATTTCGTGGAGGGTGCGGGCCGCATGAATTCGTTATCGAGATAAAAGAGGCCACACAGTTGAACAATAGGGCTCTTCAAAAATGACTTTTTTTCTCAAATCGCACTGGCTACTTGATAAAATTGTTAGGTTACCCAATTTAAGCCCACACACCAAAATTTGGATCAATTCCAACCAGTAGTCGCATTGCTATAGGAGAAGAAAGTTTCTATTTATTATATAAAAATAAATAACAAATTTTTTTATTATTTTCTGTTCATCCCATGAAAGTGTTAGGTTGTCTATAGAAACGATATTCACCAGATTTGGTTCAATTTCAAACAGTGGAAGCGGAGTTATTGCTGTCGAAAAATTTGGATTTGAATAAAATAGTATTTACGGTGGGCACCACTATAATAAATAATCAAAGAATTGGTCACCTTAAATACTATTTTATTAATAATCCAAATTTTTCGACGGCAATAATTCCGCTTCCACTGTGTGAAATTGAACCAAATTTGGTGAAAATCGTTTCTATAGACAACCTAACACTTTCATGAGGTGAACAGAAAGTTTTAAACAAATTTTGTATTTATTTTTATATCATAAATAGAAACTTTCTTCTCCTGTAGCAATGCGGCTACTGGTTGGAATTGAACCAAATTTGGTGTGTAGGCTTAAATTAGGTAACCTAACAATTTTATCAAGTAGCCAGTACGATTTGAGAAAAAAAGTCATTTTTGAAGAGTCCTGTTGAACAACCAGGCTATATCTCGTCACCTACTAAACAGGGGTGGCCAGCCTGCACCGTAGAAGGTAATTTGTGCGGTCGTGGACAAGCAATTCAATTAGTATGTGTTGGCGGCCGTCAACATGCAATTTAAAATTACAAATTGAGTCTCGATTTTTTGAGAGATCCTAATTAATCTTGAACGTTTCTTCGCGCTGCCTGCGATACAATGTGACTTCGTTTGTCGATTTCAATATAGATGGCGCCCTTTGCAATCATAGCGCCACAGTACAGGCGTGAACACCAGAGGAAAATAATTCGTCTCATATAGAAATACCAACTCGGAGTCCTGTACTCTTCACCAGCACCGTAACTGCCGCACCCCAAACCCTCCAATTGGGGGGAGGCCCGAGCTCGAAGGGGGCCCAAAATTATTTCGTGAATTAGCATAAATCATAGAGTATTTTTTGAAAATTTATGCAATTTTTTCAAAATTTTTCTGCGCTGCGCGCGAATTCAAGTAGCCGTTTATCTTTATTATTGGGTATTGGGACCTTACCGCGTCACGACCCACCAAGACATAGAATCAAGTTTTAGGCCATATAACATGCGACTCCAAGAAGTGCGCCAGAACGATCGGCAGCGAGAAAACCTTGACCGAAAAGGTCTATGCCCTTATGCTGACCGAAGACTTCGTTATATATACAAAATACATATAGGTTTAATTGTCCATAGGCGCCTAAATGACTGTCGCCGAATGTTCCTGCAATCTGAACCTCACAAGACAAATACCATCCCGCTGGGAAAAATTTTATGCCAGTGAAGAAATACCTATTTGAAATCGTGTGCGTCTCTTAGTTTAGAAGCCTACGTTTGGGCGATTCTATCTTTTTTGATATAGCAGACTGGAAGTCAGGAAACATCATGTAACGAAGTCATATGTACGGGTCCGCCCGCCCGAAGACGTTAAATTATTATTTATGGGCCCTCCCGTTTTCAATACACTTCACTCAGCTCTACCGGTAAATCTAATTACGTGAGTAGAGAGGACAATAAATTGATAGCATAATATATATGCAATCGCCGATCTGATTGACCGATTTATCATAAATTATCGAAAATTTTCGCGCCTCGCGCTGGCTCACAATACAGTACAGATGATTTCGTCACAAACGCGAACAACGTGATGGAGGGGTCGTTTCATCACCCTATGGGAGCCCAAGACACACGCTTTGGGGGCCTGACGAGGTGCTGTTTCGTTCCTGCCAACGGGTATACGCCCGAAGATATTTAATTATTATAGTTGTCCTACCTTTTTAAACACACCTCACTAAGCTCCACCGGCAAATCTGATTACGTGAGCAGAGAGAAGATAAAAATTGATAAGAATATATATGCAATTCCCGATCATACTGCCCGATTCAGTCATGAATTCTAGAATTTTCCCGTGCTTCGCGCGCTTAGGCGACAAAAGCTGATTCACTAAACAAACTCCCAACGAATATGATAAATAGCGGTAAACAGGGTATCGCCGGAGGGGGGCTTCGCCCCCCAGAAGTTCGGTCTATAACCCTATGGGGGGCCCAAGACCAAAGTTTTGGGGGGGGCCTGACGAAGTGCTGTTACGGCCCTGCTCTTCACCATAGGCGCCGACTTACGAGGTTACGAGGTACAAAATGCTCAAACGCCCAAGTGACTTACGACCAGTAATTAGTAATCAGGCGAATCGATGCGACCTCGTTCGGGACGTCTTCGATTTCGATACGTGCGTGTGTCAGGCGCGTAGCCATAGAGTTTCGGGGGTCGAACGCGAAACCCCGTCATTTCGAAATGATCATTCTAACTCTAATATTCAGTTGTAATTCAATAATTGTCTTATCAGTATTCCGCGCGGCCGATTTGCAAGAAACGTGCTGTCAATTAGCGAGAAGAGTCTATGATGATCTCCCGGTGAGATGGTCGCGAAATTAGGTCATTCATTCCCATGCGCGTGGCAATCGTCGCTGGCCTGATTTATCGCGTTTCGAACAAGCCAGGGTCCGCAGGCTTGAACATGAACAATCGCATCTGTAATAAGCCCAGTTCATACTATATCATCGCTTGCCTGCGTAATCGCATCTGTATTCTGCATTGGCAGCTTCGGCCTGGTGTGCACGATATCATCGCTGGCCTACACAATAGTCTCTGCAATAGGCCTGGTGCGAAAGATGTCATTGCTGGCCAACTATCGCGTCTCGGGTCTAGCATGCTTTGGCTCCATCTCTCGCTGGTGTGGAGACAATGCGGTCGAGTTTATGCTAATTAGCGATTGTTTTATGTCATTGATTAAAAAGCAACATCGCGAAACTGAATAACATCGAATCGCTGCAAACAAACTTCAACGATTTCCGCTAATACTTCAACGTAACGATCAGAAGGTGTATCATGGCTTGAGTTCTGAAAGATGACATAGGTTTGAAATCGGTGCCATCAAGTTCGGACATTTTGATTTGCGAAAACTGTCGCCGAGATTGCGTAATACACGAGCATATTTAATTGTTCACCAGAGATCAGGAACTCGCCAATTGACAGCCCTCTCGGACTCTTTGGCAAGCTTATCATACGCCTAGATCGTCAATACGAAGATATTATATGATCGCCAATTACACATATACTTGACCGGAATTGAATTGATGCTGTATTGGTAAATTTGGAAAAAAAAATCCAAATCCCACTAATTGTTCGACTGGCTACGCGCCTATAGCGTGTGCTGAGAAGCACCATCCTCCTTGATCTCCTCTCCCGGCCAGGCGCCCAAATAGACGTTCTGCCTTTCTGAATTCTAAATTATGTGCGCCCATATTCGTTTACAAAACCATTCGTGAGCTAGCTAGCTTCGTGATAACATAGTGTCCTATATGGTGTCGACTCAAGCAAATCTCACGGCTCAGTGAAATTGTATCACGTCACAATTTCCATTTGGCTACAGGCAATTTGACGGTCCTTTTTGGCCGGCTTGCCGAGCATTAAATTTGGTAAAACGGGTATCAATCAAAAGCTGACTCTGCACTGATTACGAAAATATAAATTTTATTCCGCTTGCGCCCCTGGAACCCTCACAATCAGCCTCGAATTTTTCATTGTTACGGAGATTGGCAATGGGACGCAACAATGCTGTCTGGCGAAACGAGAGAGTAGCTCAAGAGAAAAAAACGGACAGCATTGTTGCGTCCCAATGCCAATCTCCATAACAATGAAAAATTGACCGTCAAATTGACTGTAGCCAAATGAAAATTGTGACGTGTACAATATCACTGAGCCGTGAGATTTGCTTGTGTCGACACCATATAGGACACTATATGGTGATAGTCTTGGTAATCGGAGCCAGATGTGGGGTGATTACTTCAGGAATGTAATCGATTGCGATTACGATTACTTCGGAATGAAGCGATTGCGATTACGATTACAATTACAGCAAAACCAGGAAGAAGTCGATTACGATTACGATTACGATTACATTGGAAAAGTAATTACGATTACTCACGATTACATTCATTTTGCATGTTAGAAGTTATATCGGAAGACAATATAAGGATTGCACTGAAAAGGCCTATGAGATAACAAACTCGCTTTAAAAAAAGATGAGTCATTTGCTTGTTACGTCATAATGTACCGATTGCCCATTTTTATGGAGGTCGATTTATCGCACCCAACGATTTGCATTCTTGCCAGGTGCAAAACCGCCGCCCCCCAAATTTCCCAATAGGGTGGGGAGCGGGATCGAAGGGGACTCAAACGTATTTCGTAAACCAACATAAAATATAGAGTCTTTTCGAGAGATTTAATTAACTTGAAAATTTTCTCTGGATAGCTTGATTTTGAAATGCATACGTCTCCCTCTAAAAAAGCATGCATAATTTATAGTAGGGTTGCATTTAAAACAAATGCTTGTTTTAAACACTTTGTTTAAAACATTTTTAAAACGGTGTTTTAAAAACAAAGGCTTTTAAAAAAAAACTAAATTGTGTTTTTTAAGTTGTAACATTATGCCATAATTGTGTAAACACTTTCCAAAAAACATGTTGTATGAGCCTACGGACAATTACCACTCGATTTGGCCGACGTACATCGATATGGGATGGTTGAAACCCTCAAAATAGTCTGTTTGTGACAGCCCACCCATTATGGGCGTATGTGATGATTGTTAGTTACTATTGTGATAGTACTGTTATTTCTATAGGGCCGCCAAGTGTCTAGCACCGACTCCGTTAAATAGACACTTGGTGGACCCATGACAATGCATGCTATCTTCTTGTCTTGTCTGAACTGGCGGCCGAGAGGACGCAGAAATAAAGCTGTCTAGAAAAACTATTGCCCATCTCTTGACATCGGCTATATTATGAGGTCTTCCACATGGTCAACAGTAATAGTCCAGATATTTCGTCAAAGGAGCTATATTCACCCTTTATTTTCAATTGTCAATCTCAATCCACTAGGACGTCACAATTCTATATTCGTGACGTCGTGGTTTGAAAAAAACATGTCTTTTGACTATATAACAGACCGGAGGTCGCGAATTAACAACATAAACTAAAGTATAACAAGATACCGGATGTTATAATTATGAATTTCGTGCTCCCAGTTCTACAGGTAAATCTGACCATCGTGGCTGAGAGAGGATTAAAAATCAATAGTAATATAATGCAATTACCAATAATATTGACGAAATTCAGTCTTCAACTTGAAAATAACACCCTATGGGGCCAAAGACCAACGTTTGGACTGGGGGACGAATTGCTGTTTAGGTCCAGATTCTAGCCACAACCCACGCTAACATGGTATAGAAGCCCATGGTCATGGTGGCAGGTCCCAATGTTGAGTACCTAAAGAATTGTGAAATAACGATTGACGCCCGTTTCAAGTAGTGTCATATGAGAATAAGATGAAGCCGGGCCCGATGAAGCGAACATAAAATTCTGCCTACAACTTCATACAGATAATGTACTACAAGCTGCCCTTGCGATAAACGGCAAAGACGGCTCGGTTATGATATATATCACCAGCTGTTGATTTTTAGTGCTTCGTTGTGGAAACCGTAATGTTTTATTTGGCGAGTACAAAATTTCAAGTCTTTTTCCGGTGTACGTACGTACTACATAGGCCTACTGCTCGCCAAGTAGCAACGGTCAAACTGCGTTTAACAAAGCATAGCCAAACATCAATACATAAGTTACTATTTTAAACTTGGAAGAATGGAGATTAATTATCCTGCTGCAAGGGAGTGGCGTGTGGAACGTGTTGATAACCCGATATACAGCACGGCGGGTGTTCTTACAATCACACTAATGTAGGCTACGTACATCGAATATCTATTTACTGTGGATACTTCTTAAGCAATGACGAGCAAAGCTAGTAGGCTACTTCTGACGTAATAATGAGCAATAGTATTTGGAAATCAGACGTGTGTGCTATCACGAACCTGGTATAATATATTTTCCTTGTTCACGAATGTTCAGTTTATGTCATTGTCCTTGTACAAATAAAAAGTAATCGTTCTTTCACTAAGAAATCGATTAGATATGGGAAGTAGTCGATTACGATTACGATTACTTCGGAATTTTTTCAAATGTAATCGATTGCGATTACGATTATTTGAAAATGCTGTAATCGTCGTAATCGATTACGATTACTAATCGCGATTACCCCATGTCTGATCGGAGCGCGAAGTTGAAGGGTGTGTTGGTGTGTTCTTGCAAATCGGAATTCATTTCTGCGCAGATTCGTTTCTCTAACAAGGCTTTGCCAGTGACATTTATTGGGAAATGCAGCAATACAGCAATACACCGATATAATGAGAAAACAATTGTCGCGACGAAAGCTACTCGGTACGGTGTCAGACTCAAAACCCATTCGTGGCGATACTGTACTGATTAGAATACACGTTTTCTCATTTGCCATCATACATATTTCTTTACTCGATACATTCATACTCCGAAATTGTCGCACAAGGTCATTTTTCATTGTTCCTTTCATTATTAACTTACAGTAGGCCATGCCATTGTCAAATATCGGTGCATCTCAAGATTCTGGGCGGCAAAAATGCAGTAAAGTGCGTTTTAGTGCGACGATTACGTCATCGATATGGAGCAATTATGACGTCACAAGACTTTGCCACTTCGCAAAAAAATTAAAGTCGGCGCTTATGCTCCTCACTATACGTACAATCTTGATGGTAAGTCAAGAAATAACAGCCCAGACCTGAAGATGTATCATCATTTATAACTTGTCCTAAATTTTCGAAAAACACACCCTCCATCAAATCTACAGGTGAATCTGATCGCATGGGATGAGAAATGATACGAAAAATACTATCATTTATGACGAAATTCATAGGTGACTCTGAAAATATTTTCGCGCCTCGCGCGATTATGTACGACCCCGCAACATGACCAGTGACCAGTGACCACTCGCGAAGTCGGTTGTGTATAGCAAGCCTATGTGATTAAATAGATAAGTCCAGTATTCACCGGAAAAGGTCATAGACACTTTTACATAGGTATTTGGAGTCCAGATGATTTCATTACGACTATTATGCCCCGGAATGCGGCCGTAGGCTACATGAGTAGTCGAAATGCGGCCGTGAATGGCATAAACGTTGGTCACCCCTGTACTAAGCCCTAATGAATTGATATATCTTGGTAGATTTAAGGTACCAGGCTTATCGAACGCCTTGAAATCTTAATTAGGGATTGCACCATGTGTTGATTGATCAGAGAGAAGCAGACATGGTGGTTCCTGTATGACAATACTGTTCTCAAATCCACATTGTTTTCGTCATTATTGGCGAGAAATGGCTTTGAAGTTACATTGCTGTCGTTAAAATACATTCATTAAATACGATTTATTCCTTGTATATGTGGATAAATGTGCGAATAATGTATCGAATCAGCAATCCGGCCGGCCAAGTATTTACCTTTCCTATATCTGGCCCACCGACTGGAGAAGTTGCCCGCCCCTGCTATAAGATCAGTGTTTATTTTGGCGGGAAGGGGATGAAAACTGTGGTTTCGGTCCTTATGACGACTTACAACACACAACCGACTACCTCTGGTCGAGAAGCAAAGCTTTGTTAGTGTGACTATTGGTCGACAATGTGCTAATGCTTCATTTTGAAATCCGCTAGTGGGTGCTAAGAAGCGTCCGGAATTTGAGCCACAAAAACATGGTAACCCTATAGTAGGCTTACCATACGTCCTCTTTTAAGAGGATTTGTCCTCTTTTTTGACTTTTTTGAAAGTGTCCTCGGAGGACGCCCTTTTGTCCTCTTTTTTGAGATTAACAAATTAGCACAGAAATTAAGCTCCGGCGGGTATTTCGGAGTGAAAAACGGTGATTTTAGCTCTGAGCGAAAAGATGACCTTTTTTTTGATTTTTTTTTTTTTAGTCAACCGATCACAAAGTGGGAAAAATTTACCGGTTTTTGAGAATTCTTCTCCGGTTTTGCATGTCTGGACTTTCTGAAAATGTGTCCTCTTTTTAGATTTCCAAAATATGTTGAGCCTACCCTATAGTGGTCATCATAAAATCAGAGGGGGAGCTCAGAATAATATAGTATAAGTTTATAAACGCCAGAGGCCCCATATACATCACTGCAGACTGCACTGTACAAATTTCGCACTTAGTTAATATTGGAACGGTGATTCCAGCCCTCTAATTCGGGTCGACTATTGGATAAAAATGATTCGAGTTGAGAGGTGTGTATCACGATTTTCAAGAATTTAATTTATCGTCTTAAATATTCACATAAAATTATCATCCAAAGCAGTACTGCAATCGCACCTTTGTTTCAGTAAGTTGGCTGTGATCATAGGCCTATACATAACGTATCTGTGCCAGGCTCTACCAATATGGTTTTATCTATGGTCTGTAGAAATTTGTAGATTTGCACAAATTATAACAGTGAATTTGTTCTATCCTTTATATTTACAGTAAACAGCCGTTGAATAGGCATATATGGGCATGTTTTTAGCGGTAAAAAATTACAGCTTAAATTCGTACAAGCAACTTACTGGATATAATCAGTATCTGGGCCATGACAATTACAAATGCAAACCTTCAGTAGTTGTAGTAGTAGCTGCTGTTGTCGTTGTGGTTTCTGCAGCGTCGGTGTTACACCCTGCGACATTGTAGTCCCAATCGCACTGATTAGCGGCTTCACTAAATTTTAATCCTGCTGGGCATGACATCTTTGTCCATCCACCTGCAAATAGAGAAACCGTAGAACATCCATCGATATGTTACCATTTCCTTATATTGCACTCTATAGGTATTATTGTTACAAGTTTGCGAATGCATTCTAAAATTTGACGATAATATAAACAATTAATCATGAATATATAGTACAAAACCAAACTCGCCATGATCGCAGATGTAATAGTCTCCTCCGCAATCGGAATCTTGTTTGAGCTCTCCAATGGTAGTGCAAGATGAGGATGAATCTGCTATAAGTAAAACAGGGTAAAATATTTATAGAACTCGGCTCGGAATATTGCGAACTAGGCTGGTATATTCCATTTTGAGTAGTACAGAGTTATATTTCGATCCCGAATCATATTCGAATTCATGTTCACAAATCCAGCAAATCTAAATCAGATCGATTTCGTTTTATCGAATTTTTCAAATTGTCGTTCAGTTGTTGTGTTTAGAGGTCGGAATGTCTCGTGCTGTGAGAGATCCCAGAGAGGTCCCAGAGAGGTCTTTATTTATTTGATCCACCCTACATATTTCTCCGCAAGGGTTGTATTCGAATACTGACGGGGATGGTCAAAGCTGTCGCCGTCGATACTCAATTAAAAGTCAAAGTAAAACCGTATCTTTCTACTCAGGTTGAAGTAGCAGTACCGGTACCAGTAAGATAAAGTAAGTATTCTATAGGTCAGTGGTTCTCAACCTCCGGTCCGTGCCAAGTTTCCTGTCGGTCCTCCAAATAGTCCAAATTCATTCGACTTTTAGATCTCAATCCAAAACTGCAACAAGTTGTACGCTTGTCAATTAATTAAATGAATAAAACTTCAGAATTTTAATTGATTCAGGAAATCGGAACATATTTTTGTACATCGATATTGTAATAGAGAGTTCATGGTCTACTTTTGGTGTACGTCGAAATGTTGTAAGAGCTGTACAAAACGGTTTAAAAGTAGCCTACGTTTCAGACAAGGTACAGGTGAAGCTATACGGAGACGTCTAAAGAAACTTCGTTAAATTCGTAAATGCAATTTATCGACGCTTTGCTGTACAATTGAGGCAAACAGTAAATAGCAAAGTCAAATTTCTTTCAAAGGAAGCCGAACAATTACCATCAACGTACTGGTTTTTAGCAGTACTTATTCGAGAGTTTTCGCCTCGTAGAAACTTCATAATGAACCGCGTATAATAAATAGATACCTAATATCAAAAATGCAGCAATTAATGAAGTTTCCAATATTACATTTGAGTTGTATGCATTTTTCGTAATGAAATTTAGGGTTGATTTTCTTATGGTTTACTGGTCCGCAACCGGGTCCGAGTCCGACCGAGGTCGACTTCCGAATTCCTATACCTAAGTGTTGGAGGTTTACCTAGGCTCCTCCTCGCCACCTCATCCGCGTCAGCGGTGTCTTACAAAAGCCTAGAGGTGGGCCGTGCTATAAGTCGGCAGTTACGGAAAATAAGAAGAATATCGGCCTGGTGTAAAGGACCATAGTAGTCGACAAACACCTTGAATACCCCAAAACAAAACAAACTGGTCCGCAACATTTCTTTTGAAGTTTTACCGGTCCGCGAGGTCAAAAAGGTTGTGAAACAATGTTCTAGGCCAAGTTTTGCCTTAAAAAATTGAAAACTGTCAAGTAGAAGTAGTCTGGAATTAGAAACATGCACTTGAGTAAGTATAGTGTGAGTAGGCAAAATCTGCTTGAAGTACTTGTACTTCGATACTAACCACCTCTGAATAATGATCGCATCTGCAATTATGTACGAGAGCTGCCATTGCACGTAGAGTAGAAGTTGTAGTTTAAGTACTCATTGTGCTTTGACTAAGTTGTTCATTTTTGACCGTGTTGATGTTCTTTATATTATTATCCCTGGTCTGCCCACTTTTAGCAAGGCCTTGCAGTTTCGTTCTTGTGTATAGCTCACCGTTTATATAGAACGGATTTGCGAGTAGGAGTTATTAATATATTCTTTATTCATAGTAAAACTGGTAAATACACACATCATCCGGGGAGCAACCTGCCCCAAAGAAAATGGCGAGATTGGAGTAAATATTTAAAATTTCAGTAGTACAGTCAAATTGTTATTCCTATGCACTACTTGAAGAGGTCAGATTACAGAATTACGGTTGATGAAGAATTGGCAAGGGTTACAGCAGAGGTAGAGATAATTGAAAATGAAGAATCGAAATTACAGAATTTATACTGTGATTGACGCGCACAGGTGTAATTTTCGTCCAGTGGTGCATTCAAGGCCTTCCGAAGAATATGCACAGTGCCCAATAACGTGATCTTTTGGATCATGCCGAATCGGACGTTACCCGGAATCTGTTGGATATGTCTCATGAGTTTTTTGCTTACGACTCCTGTAGCGCCAATGACTATCGGTACAATTATTTTGCATCGCCACATTTTCTCACATTTCATTTTCAGTTCTGAGTATTTCGATTGTTTTTCTGATTCTTTTTGTAGTATGTTGTGATCAGCTGGGACAGCCAGTTCAATGAATAAGCATTCTCTTTTCTTCTTTAGTTTGATTATCCTATCCGGGCGATTGCTCCTGATTTCGCGGTCAATTATAACTATAGCATCGAAGTGGGGGTGAAGTGTTTACATAATTCAAGATGAATGTAGGCCTAGTGACCTATCCTGTTGTGTCTCTATGTGTATTCGTTAGCTGCAAGTGCGACACAGCCAGACATGAGATGGGCTACACTTTCATTTTTACTTACTACTATTTGGCTGTTCCGTGTTATTAAAGAAAGCTCCTTGGATCTGCGGGTGTGATCAGGAATGCAAGAGAACTAAAGCGGTCATTAGTCAGTCTGCTAGTGCGTACAGCGGGAACTGTAGCATCGACTCCAATCGAGCACTATACCAGTGTGTCTTGCAACAAGTCATTGCATCGATCACTATTATTATTAGTATTAGTATTATATAAAGTGGTAGTGGCGCTTATCTCCCACAAGGGAATTGTGCGCCACGGTCGGTAATTGTCTTCTGGTATAAGTCACTTGGGAACATAATTTACCTTTGACTATACGGGCCAAAATTAAAGGAATCTACCACACGGTATCACAAATTCGGCAGCAGGGGTTAATAGCTCAGACAAGACGAAGAAGTTATAAGTTGTGAATGAAATTTTACGATAAAGCCATGATTCGATGAGAATGAAACGTATATGGTAGGCGTGTTATGATGGTGTTATTCATACCCTCGGTGGTGGTGGTGGTTGTAGTTGTTGCCGTTGTGGTCGTGGTTTCTGCGTCCTCCGTGCTACTACATCCCGCAACATTGTAGTCCCATTCGCATCTGTTATGAGCTTCGCTAAATTTCAATCCTCCCGGGCATGGCATTATTTTCCATGCACCTGAAATCATCGCAAACATCGTGGAAATGAATAACAGGTCTTCTATAAAATCGTCCTGGGCTAGCTATGTCTCCGCAGTTTTAACGGAATTCAGATTTATCGGCATTTTTATAGCTATATGAGCAATTGCACAATTTATAGTACATAACAAACCTTTGGAACAGTCCTAAGGTAGTCTGACATGCCACCATGATTCAAAAAAATGCTGATATGCCTGAAATACCACCCACCATTATCGCAAATGTAGTACTCCCCTCCGCAATCGGACACTTGCTTGAGTTCTCCGGTGGTTGTGCAAGGCTGAGAAGAGTCTGTAAAAAGCAATGCAATTAAAATTCTTCAATCCGTAAGTGCGGATTTGTAGGCATACTAGCGCAGACGACAAGTCAGCCGCTTATATGGGTACGGCTAGTCCGTATAAAGCGAAAATCACACAGAACAATCATCTCCTCGCCTCAATTACAACTCTTCATGATGAGTTGCATATTTAGCGATAACGAAATTTGTAAGCGATATAAGCATGCTCTAGCAATGTTAACACCTATTGAAAGACTTTTTAGCCTTAATTCTTGGTGGAATATTGAACTGGACAAAGGCTGCCAAATTACTGATCCGATAACAATTTGATGCCGCACCTAAACTATGATGATTAAAATGTCAAGTCATCGCAATGAGCATTTGCTACGAAAAATCATGTAGGCGACTTATTTTCGCATTGGACAGGGCGCAATAAATCGTGTTTATTCGAAATTCACTCTACCGTGGTTAGCTTGCGGTCAGTCTGGATAAGCGGCGGTATGGATACATTACGGTGGCATCCCATACCAATTTTGTCTCGTTATGCATCTCCTACACTCTAGTATAGTCGTCTACGAATTGATGATCAGTTGATCACGAAAGTGAAATGAAGGTGCTGCATATTCGCTAACGAAATTCACGCGTAACCATAGGTCAATTTCAGAGTGATAAGTGGACATCGTGTCGGACCTAGAAATGTCGACCTCCATTTTTCCGCCAATTTTCACCGTTTAGATTTACAGTGTAGTCGTAATCGTAGTAATCGTAATCACGTATTTCAGAAATAGTCATAATTAGGGTTGTGTTTAATACAAATATCAATTTAAAACAAACACGTTTAAAGCAAGACCCTTGTCTAAAATATGTTTTTCATTGTACTATTTTGTTTTCTATAGTTGCTCGTGGCCGTTCTCTTTTTCATTTGAAGGTTCTGGAATCTACGATCATAAAGCTGCGAAAGCCGATTCTCTGTCGCCAGAAGGAACGCCTCTACACTCTTGGAATATTTCAATAATGTTGCGTGCTGTGTTCTCGGTTATTTATAACCGAATATGTGCTCGTTAACGTTTGTTTTGTATCGTTACTACCGTATCTTGCCCGTCTACAAGTTGTTGTTTTTGTTATTATTACGTCGTAGACACAAAATAGTTCTTACATTTCGAATTTGATCCAACCTATCGCTGACGTTCGCTACTGATGAGGGTCAGTCGAAAAGCTTTTAGCGAATAAATTAACAATATGAAGTTATTGTTTCGCGTTATTCTGAAGTTCTGTACCACAAATGGCTTGTTTTTTGTTTTTGTTTTTTCTAAGCCATGATGCAACGCATATTCAATTGTGACGTCATAGTGGATAGATATTCAGAATTAAAAATATAGTGTAAATATAGCTCCTTTTGCGAAATAGGCTTCCAACCCATGCCATAGGCGGACCAGATATATCTTTAACCAGCACTACATCGTAATACAGCATTTTTACGGTCGGCGGTGATCATCATCAGAACATTCATTCCGTACGAATGATCTATGAGTACTGTAGCTGTTGACCGTCTATTTCGAGGGTTCCGGCCATCCCATCCCATATCGTATAAGTCGGCTATATCGGGTGGCAATCGTCGTCCGTAGGCTCATACAACATGTTTTTGGAAAGTATTTACACAATTATGGCATAATTATACAACTTAAAAAATAGAATTTTTTTAAAGGCCTTTGTTAAAAGCACTGTTTAAAACATGTTGTAAACAAAGTGTTTTAAACAGCGTTTGTTTTAAATGCAACCCTAATTGTGTGTCTTTAGAAAATCAAAATCTAAAAGCCTATGATTATTGTTTTAATTAAAGCTCGTGTTCACACTAACCGGAACCCTTTAGTGGTTCGCAGGAACAAGGGAGGAACAGACCTCCTAAAAGAGGCCATATGGTATCCTATATTAATGCGAATTAATGATAATGGGATTATTCATCTTAAACATTCCATTTAATTGTGAGAAATAATATCGCCACGAGGAAAACTGAAAATGCAGTAGCAACAGCGGTGAAAATGAGAGGCCCGTGGTACGGAGATATACTGCCTTTGGTCGTGGTGTCTGCGCCTGCATCAGTAGTTGTGGTAACGTGATGGTTGGTATCCGCGCATAGATCCTCCTTCTCTGCATCGCCCCATGACGCTGCCTCGTCGCAAGTAGCGTTGAAAGTCACGGATGGATTTGCGCATGTGAATGAGCGGACACAGCGATATCCACATAAGCTGATATCGCCGACTCTTGCCGCGGGCTTGAAGAAATCCAAGTCGCAAAATTTCACGACGAGAGTAATTTTCGACGAAACATCGTTAACGGTACATCCTCCGCTGATCACGTATATTTCCGAGTTATTGTACGAGTTTTCTACTGCATCAATCGTCAAATTGTGCTGACCAGGAGAGGAGGCTGCATTTCCGATGGGATCAGACAACAATTCCGTGAATACTTGACGCGGACTAGAATATCTTAAATGTGCGATATCTGTGGTGTTCAACTTCCACGTAATTCGGTCGGCATTCGTTATAACTTCCCCAACAACATTTGCGGTGAAGAAAGCTGGTGCTCCCACGGATCTGATTAACTTAGTAGTAGCTGCTGGTTGTGCTATATTCCAACTGCATGTCTGCCCGTTACTTAATCCCAAGATTCCAATCAAGATGGTCAACCCAGCTGATAGCATCGTCAACAATTTTGTCATATAAAAACTGTGAAACAGATTCAATAAACGATATCTGACTGATGGTATATTTATTAGGGATGGTGTGAACCTCTAAAGGTTCAGGTTCGTGTGAACGCGAACCTTTTTGAAAGGTTCTGTGTGAACGCGAACGTGAACCTCATGACGTCACGTGACGTCATATTGCTAATTCCAAGCCTCTCTTTCAACGGAGTATTAGCCTGTATTAATGTACAATTGTACAAGATACCTAGCGACGACTCGTGCCACATAATGCCACAATGCTGAAGTACATATTGGCGTTTTAAATGTCGCCAAATGTTTAAACTGAGGCAATCAAATGATATAATAATCCCATAAAATCAATATCTTCCGTCGCTTTGCCGACAATTTCGACGAGGACTAGGCAGGGAATATAAGCTTACGCCTTAACGGTCTAGGCCAGACCGTGCAATGTCGTCGGCGTCTGAGTATTGTTACATTGATATTGAGCAGAGTGTAAAACAGGTGTCTATACTTGCCCCCGATATTGCCCCATTAACAAGTTATACAGCAGTAGCCTACACCTCAATCGCACGGATTTGATTTCAATGATACATTAATTAACATATTAAGTAAAGATTGACCCCGTACGCCTGCTTAATTTTTTATATCAGTAAACAATATCAATCTGATTGATTGGTTGAATAATCATCATTTGCTGACTACATGTAGTGTATTTCGCTCGTGATGTTGTGGGATTGCGGGTCAAGCTCACAGCAGAGAGTCATATCTAGCTTTCCGTTTGTAATCACGAACGGAAGCTAGATATTTCGAGCAAACTTTTGTAACAAAGCAAGTAAAATTTTTGAGATTGCCAAGGTGCATGTTCGTTCATTGTTGATTTTTTATGCTGCCAGCGCCGTGCATAGAGTGGCCCGCAGTTAAAATGCAATAAATTTGAACCAAAGATGTTATATTGAAGTCAAAATGGGAATATATGAAAAAGGTTCACAGTGCAGAACCTACCAAGGTTCTGTTGTGAACGTGAACCTCGAAAATGTAGAGGTTCACACACAGAACGCGAACGTGAACCTCACGTTCACACCATCCCTAATATTTATGACTATGCCAATACTTCGATGATCTGATTTATAAATCAGAGGTAGGCCTATACATGAAATGCAAGGAAACTAATTCACAAACAGCGTCATAGCGCGTGGACATAACAGCCTGCAGTCTGAATCATGGACTCAAGCTTCGCAATCCATACACCAACCAAGTTCAATCTGCATCGCATTACTGCTTACACGTTTAAATCAGCATAACCTTAAATCCTGTGTATCAAGAGCACTCGTATCTAAAGACTGATATTTCCACTTGGCGCTCTTCATTGCTGTATAGCATGGTGTAGAAAAATGGTGGTGCTGACTTGATAACCAGAACCTGAAGGTACTGTTGCAGTAGTAGGCCTACATAACCTTTTTCTTCTCGTCGACCCATTTGGTCGATATTTGAGCAAAAACTTCCCCTTTATGTAATTGTGGCCAGGTGACTAGAAAATGTCATTTTCCCCGCACCAAGCGCCTGTTTTCTGAAAGATAACGCTGCTGGCGCCGCGTCTTTAAAGATATAAGCCTACGACAAAGATGGTCAACTATTTCCAATGCGGAACGTAATACACTTTCGTAAAAGTTACCGCTGGTCACCGGCGTATCAATTAATTCAACAATGACGGTAGTATTGTCTTGAAAATAAATGAATGAGAAGAAAACAAGCCGCCACTTTTCGTTGTACAAAAGTTTTGCTAAATTCGGCAATGATTGTTCCCGAATGGGTATAGCTGTTGACTTCAAATCACCAAAGACTGCAATGCGCCTCACAGCTCATTTCACTGCGATAGATGAGCTTGACGCTATACCGAACGAGTAAGTCTGTTATTGAAAGTGTTTTGGAATGCTTAGATTATGTCCGACGGAAAGTCTGTCATGAAATTATTTCCTAATCATGCACATGTCTAAAAGAAACTTGCTCACAAGTCACAACTGTAAGTGCGCAGAGGGCGAGCAAAAGACTCTCCACACATTTTTAACGCTGTTCGACGCGCCTTTGCGACTATAGACCATATAACCTGTAGCATGCTCATCATTGTACAATGTACAATGTACATTGTACATGAGCAAAACGCTGATTATTAAAGTAGCGAATAACGTTTCACGGCAATAAAAAAAGTATGTTCGTGCAGGGCCGTAACAGCACTCCGTCAGCCCCCCCCCCCCCCCAAAAAAAAAAAAACTTTGGTCTTAGGCCCCCCATAGGGTTATAGACCGAACTTCTGGGGGGCTTCGCCCCCAGACCCCCTTCGTCGATACCCTGTTTACCGCTATTTATCATATTCGTTAGGAGTTTTTTTAGTGAATCAGCTTTTGTCGCGCGAAATTTCTAGAATTCATGATTGAATCGGTCACTATGATCGGGAATTGTATTGTTATCAATTTTTATCTTCTCTCTGTTCACGTAATCGGATTTGCCGTTAGAGCTGAGTGAGGTGTGTTTGAAAAGGTAGGACCACTCAATAATAATTAAACATCTTCGGGCGTATATCCGTTGGCAAGAACGAAACAGCACCTCGTCAGGCCCCCAAAAACGTGGGTCTTGGGCTCCCATAGGGTGATGAAACGACCCCTCAATCACGTTGTTCGCGTTTGTCACGAAATCATCTGTACTGTATTGTGAGCTAGCGCGACACGCGAAAATTTTCGATAATTTATGATAAAATCGGTCAATCAGATCGGTGATTGCATATATATTATGCTATCAATTTATTGTCCTCTCTACTCACGTAATTAGATTTACCGGTAGAGCTGAGTGAATTGTTTTGAAAACGGGAGGGCCCGTAAATAATAATTTAACATCTTCGGGCGGGCGGACCCGTTGATATGACTTCGTTAAATGATGTTATTTCGTGACTTCCAGTCTGCTATATCAAAAAATATAGAATCGCTCAAACGAAGGCTTCTAAACTAAGAGACGCACACGATTTCAAATTGGTATTTCTTCACTGGCATAAAATATTTCCCAGCGGGATGGTATTTGTCTTGTGAGGTTCAGATTGCAAAGACAGGAACATTCGGCGCCAGTCATTTAGGCGCCTATGGACAATTAAAGCTGTATGTATTTTGTATATATAACGAAGTCTTCGGTCAGCATAAGGGCATAGACCTTTTCGGCCAAGGTTTTCTCGCTGCCGATCGTTCTGGCACAATTCTTGGAGTCGCATGTTATATGGTCTAAAACTTGATTGTATGTCTTGGTTGGTCGTGGCGCGGTAATGGCCCAATACCCAATAATAAAGATAAATGGCTACTTGAATTCACGCGCAGCGCGAAAAAAATTTGAAAAAATTGCATAAATTTTCAAAAAATACTCTATAATTTATGCTAATTCACAAATTAATTTTGGGCCCCCTTCGAGCTCGCCCCCCCCCCCAATTGGGGGGTTTGGGGTGCGGCAGTTACGGTGCTGGGTCGTAGGTGGTATTAACTTAGTCGGTGTTGCAGTCTTGCTGGCAATTGTGAAAGTGTCAGAAAAATGTCTTTGCTCGCGTACTCTGGTTTGAGAACCCCTGGCGTAGGTGATAGTATTTATTACGATATAAGTGCTTCGATGACCTAGTTCATAAATGGGAGCAAAATGAAATTCAAGAAAGCGAATTCGCAAACAGGCCTAACGGGCAGCATGCAGCATGGGATGAAACTTCGCACTCCAAAGTCCTAACAGCTAGCTACAAATGAATTACAAGAGGAGTCCCGACTCATACTTATGCATCACTTGAAGGTAAAGTGGTAGACTGTTCTGATTCAGAGTTTTTCAACTTGAATATTACTAGACCGCTGCACACCAAATTTGAATCAATTCCAATCAGTAGAAGCCGAGGCAGAGCCATTTGAAAATTTTGAATTTATTTTAAGAAATATATTATTTTTTCAAATTTTACTGTCAATCCCATGAAATTGTTAAGTCGCTAAAAGAACGCTACATAACAATTTTTGCCTTCTTCCAACCGGTAGATGCGAAGTTATTGCATTTGAAAGTTTTTAATTTGCAAAAATAGCATTGGCAGCGGGCAATCCCAGAATTATGAATGAAAAACTCAAATGCCTTCGCTCTACTAATTGGAATTGCGTCAAAATAGTTTTGCATCGCCACAGTTTGCACTCTACCTATAATTGTGACACGTCAAATGTCCGCTAGCAGCAAAATTGTGACGTGACAGGGTTAACGATTTCATGATGAATTTGTACCCTTGCATTTTGTCTGTATATCTCATTATTTTGACAAGGTACGTCAAGTACAACAACAATGATATTCAAATATCTAAAAATGTGTTGTTGTTTTTTCGTGTCAAGCGTGAATATTACGATAATACATCATATTTTCACAATGTGCGTGGAATGCCAGTATACAATGTCCCATCAAATAAGGCCTACTTCGAAATGAAACAAGTACCCATATTGTTGATGCTGCGGCACGAGGCGTCAACAAAAACTATAAGAAATTGGCTCGCGATCACATTTGAGTTTGAGACCCCTATGGTATAAATGTTATACATACGATTCAGGAATCGTCACGTAAGAATCTATTTCCATCGAAATTATCGTCGCTCACCTTGTATTAACATCATATCTCGGGGGAAGTCTCGGTTGAATCTTTCATATTCTATATAAAACACCGATTCACGAAATTGTTACCTGCAGCGGGTTTTGCAATCGTCGCTCCGATCGTAAGCAGTAGAATTATTGCGAGCGTCTTTTCAAACATGGTTGGTTCTGTCTTTCCTTGATGACACTTCGGTAAAGACTATGGTTGTCAGTGAATACATTGTCGCGATGAGCAAAAGCTCCTTATATATGTTGCTTTATCGAGAGATTGCAAGCCTGACAATGTCGTCAACGATTCTCATTATGCAATCAAAATCATTGAAATATGGCGCCCGCCTTCAACAAACAGCTTGCGGATTTACGAAGCTTGATCGTAAAATGCTATGGTAACTTCTTGGCTTTGTTAACTGGATGCATCAAACAGAGCGACGTCAGGTCATGTCCTCCTGAGACCACGCGTTGCACATAAAATATTTTGTTGTAATTAGATGCACAATACTGATAGTAACGTGCACAAGATGAGAATTCCCGAAGTGGACAACGTGGGCAGTCACGTGCAAAATTTGAGCAGTTCGGACCATACGGTAGAGGTAGTCAACGTTGCTACTCAAGTAGCAGAAGTAAGGCAGTAAAACTACTATACCCAATTACATGTAGCAGTATTTCCATCACGTGGATATAGAAAATGTAGGGTTTCAAAAGAATTCCACACATCGCCCATCAACACGACTTATAATTTGACCAATTGACCAACTCAGTTCGCACTATGTAGATTGTAGGTAGATCGGCTGAACAGGATGCAATACTGGAAATTTCAATTCGGTATCGGAGGACAGAAAAAGTAGAGTCACAGATTAGGAAATTCCGCAACCGATAAGATTCCACACAGAAGAGTGGGTGCCAGTGCATAGACCCCATAAATTAATCAAAAATTAATCAAATATTTTATCAGTTGGATTAGATGACTTATTATCCGCCATGTATCAGAACATGTGCAATATCCAATGCGACATTATGGGCACCCAGCACTTAGTGAACAACAGACCATGCTATGCGAAGCTGTGAAAATGCCACATTGCAGAGCAAAGAGCCGGCAGCAAACCAAACTCAGAGCCAAGATTAATGGGGACGTGCACGCAGAGGTCACAACGTCTGAGTAAACTACAAGCACGTGTAACAACGGTATGTATAAGGAGATAGATAAAGGTTTGTAAATAATCTCGGGAAAGCTTTACCTCCAATCCTCCATCATGAACTATGATGTTTCTTTGGTCAGAATCTCGTCCCATTGACATGTTGCAATAGCAAATACATAAAACTATCGTAAGCTGCTTCGGTTTTGAAGTTTACGATTATAGCTTGATAAAGGTCGTTGACGAAACTACTTCCCGAATAAATATTTTGTCGCGCAAAACTACACTATTAGTAGGTCTTTATGAAGACTATATTTGGACATTAGGTTGAATACCCAAGCTAACATTTTATAGTCGGCCTCGCCTTAGAATTAGTCGATTAATTATATTCCCAAGGAAATTTAAACTTAACTGTCCTTTTGCCTATTAACCGGCTACATTTAATTAATTCACCACACTTGCCTCGAAGGATCAGGATATTAAAAATCCCTGTGGCCTTATGCTATAAATTATAGGTCGGAAAATGCTCTTCTGCGGACCGCTGCCGGTACATGAGGAGTTGGTTACAGATCCGCGAAAAATTGAGTGGAGGTTCACAATTATAGCGGTCAATATCACTGGTAATTTTTATTAAATTCAAAAGGATGTGTTTAATCGAAACACGTGAGCTCCTGGCAGTCGTGTGGGCAAGGGTCTTTCTTTTTATGTCGCAACACCAATAATGAGAGTTCCGTAGTACGACAAAAGCTGCTATTCGAGATTTTCGCGCTTTCGTTATATTCAACGCTTAAAAATGGGTGTAATTGTTGTAAATGTTCAATTGTTCATGCAACTGGAGTTGACCCAAGACATGTGATTTAGGCGGCACCAATTCCTCTGGTGAATTGGAAATGATTCGACTTGACTCGAGTAAAAATTGCGAAAGTAAGATTGTCTTGTGACTCGGAACCTGGTGTCCTGGTTACAACCGTGCCCCAGTCTTACTCAACATGTCTCGGAACGGATTAATGTCGATTCTAGCGACCCCGTGAGGTTGAACATTTTCAACTATGTGAATGGTTATTCACTTTTTTGACCTGCCGGCCCCCGGGAAACGCATAAAGGCTGTATCAGACGAGGCGATGCCGGCGATGTCGGCCGATAATTTCTCTACCATCATGTGAGAGATCGTTGCACTTGATTAGTTTCAGAAGGCGTTGACCCGTTGCATTTAAACCTGCTCGGGGATGATTGACATCTGCGAATCGGTTTTTTGTTGTTGTACAGGTCAGGCACACTGTGTACTACATAGTCATACTACCGTATTATGATCAGTGATGGGCGGATAGTGATTTCTGAGAATCCGAATCCATCCGACAGCTCAAAGCTCTGAGGAGCAATCCTTCCGAATACGAACAGTCTCATCCAAATACCCATGCAAATCTGAAAAATCTTGTCCATAATCCAGAAAATCCGAACAGAATAAACATTCCGAAGAATCCCAATTGCGCAGCGGAGCTACATACATTTAGGGCCTAGAGTTGGCCGGTTTATATTTGCTTGGACCTTTGACAGAACAACTTAAGAGTGCCATCAGTCCTATAACAAGGGGTACACTGTCCGTTTTGGTTGTCGAGCTGACGATTTTTTTCTTTCAACTTGAAGTTAAAAGTCACGTCACGTCTGGTCAAAATCATCCAGAAACAAAGCAACAACTAGCCGAAAATATTCGAAACTAATTCTGCAATATGGTTATGATGCCTGCTGTCTAATGTGTTCATGCTACAATGTCTTGTCGAATGAAACCTTGTCGGAACCATGGTAGTATGGTATTTGTAAGGGTAGGTCAAAACAGTTGAAAGTAGCACGAGTTTTGACTGCCGTGATAGCTGCAGAAGAATGTGCGCGTGCTGGTGCTACTCGAAGGTGGTGCGTGCATCCGATTTTGCAACGCCGGCCTATACTGGATACGTGAAGCACCTCAATAATTTAGTACTACATTGCAGTAATTCGTTTCGCAATGTTTCGCCAGAAGGTCCGTCCGCCAAACGGCTTGAGCAAAAGTGATGCTATTCATGTCTCGGCACTGGTTTATATATGGATACGCATGAGCGCATCTTCCACTTCTCTCATCGCCGGCGATGTCGCCGAGTTAATTGACACTGTCAATTAAAATCGCCGGCGATTCAAGCGATGGCAGCGATGATAAAACAAACACTAACGCCCCGCCGACATCGCCTCGTATGATATAGGCTTAAGTACCAGCGCCCCCGACCAGGGCAGTGGAGTCGGAGTCGGAGTCGGTGGAGTCGGAGTCGGAGTCGGTGGAGTCGGAGTCTGGGTAATTTTCGCTTGATGGAGTCGGAGTCGGAGTCGTGGAAACTATAACAGCTGGAGTCGGAGTCGGAGTCGTGGGAAAATTCTGACTGGAGTCGGAGTTTGTGAGAATGACCCTGACTTCGACTCCGACTCCGGCTCCAACTTCTCTATCATGAAAACATTTGCTTTCAAAGAATTTTCAATAGAATTTTTATGTACCACCAATCACTGTTCTTAATAACCATACAGATCAGGTGCGGCCAGCCCGTACGTGGCACGCAGGCCAAATTTGGCACACGAGAAGGTTAGGTGGTGTGGCCTGCGAGGTAATTCTCGACATTATTCATGACATCAGGTACAATTGCAAGGCCAACCAAAATTTGATTAGCATGACCGCGAAATTTAATGATGACTAAAACAACAGTATTGACGCATTGACGTATCCAGGGACCAGCCACATTTATCCCAGATCTTCGTATGTGACCATAAAGTAGAATATTTCATAGCAGATTTATTTGAGTTGAAATTTTTCTCGGTACTTCGCATGATTCATTGTCACTAGATTTCTTTCATTCAGTATTTGAGCCCCCCTCTGAAAATTATAAATACATATTATTCACAGAATTGAGTCTAACTATATTCGCAATTAGGAGATAACGTGTCGCCCAACATGCAGCTTCGCTTGTGCACTCGCAGCGAGATCGTCGACAAAACATTTCCACAAAATGATAGAGGCTTGCATGGTCACTGAAACCGTCGATTTTGCTATGTCTAAACGTCGAATAATTCTGTCCTTGCCAAATGAGCCCAGTGGTATACAGATGCGACCCCCAATGTATGTTAGCGACATATTTATTGATATAATTCAGTCATTATCAGTCAAAAAAAATTCGCGCTTCGCGCGGCCAGGCCTGATTGCGCACTGCCCAGTTGCATGACATATTCTTATCAATTTAGAACAGGGCTGGCCAACCAGCGACGAGGGCCTGATTGCGCACTGCACAATTGCATGACATATTGTGATCAATTTTAGAGCGTATTAATATAAGTCTTGTTTGCAATGTTACCTAATTCGGTTCGCTCCTAGCGGACGACTAAAAGCAGGTTATCAACATTCCAGTTGCCCGCGCATTGGTACGTAAATCTCATGTGTCCCTTTGGCCGAAAAAGTTGCCCACCCCTGATATAGATAAAATTAAACATTACTTGTAAATTACAACTCAGTTGCACAGGGAAAGAAAATCGCAATATGCGTTTTCGCGATGCAGTCAAAATTGATGCAATTTTTGGAATTACACCATGATACTGTGACAGAGCAAATGCATCGGCTGGTTTTGTAAAATTGTAAAAATGATGTGAATATGACCAAACGATGCTTGCTACTTGACAAAATTAAAAATATTTGTAGTGCAGCTTAGCTGTTTGGGTCGAACGAATGATTAAGAAAGACTGCAAGTCCCAATCCTTGAATACTTGATTAAGTACATGTAGACTAGACATAGCCTATATGGTCTTTGACTATTTAACTAAATTCCATTTATGACCAATGTATATTAGTAGTAACAGTGTGTGTGCTTGTAATCAGGATAGTGTGCAATTACAAAATTAGCAAGTTCAATCTCTTTATTAGTTGGTGACTCATACACAAGAGCTACACTTGGAGTTTTTTATCTACATTTTTATTATACAGGATTGGATATCTGCCATATTTGAATGATTCATACATTTCAGGATATTAGAGACTACGTTATAAAAACTTAAAAAGGGACGGATATTTAGCAAATCTTTCTTTCATGTTAATTGCATAGTGGATAATTCGAGCTGTGCCACAATGGAACAATTTAGCATGCCACCGTTAATAATAAGTTTGCATATGTTTAATGGTTGTATGATAGTCATTCAACCGGCAATGTGGCATATAATTTTCGAAGTAAATTGGTAATAATGCTGGAGTCGGAGTCGGTACGTTTAAAGACCCAGGAGTTAGAGTCGGAGTCGGTACGTTCAAAGACTCAGGAGTCGGAGTCGGAGTCAGTATATTGAAAATGTATGGAGTCGGAGTCGGAGTTGGTTGTAAAATTTACCGACTCCACAGCCCTGCGGCCCCGACCCTCCACCACATCTAAATAATAAAGTGAAAGTTGTTCTGCATATATTACAATTAACAATAATACATATGAAGCAGTTGCACATGTTATCATCCTCATCATTATATTGGGTTTGATATTTTCTAAGAACAATCTGAAGTAGGTTTATGCTGTGAGTCAGAAGATTTGTCAAGGCACTGAAAGCACGTTCTAATAACTATAAGCCGGGAGGGGAAGTGAGGAAAAATTCAACCCGACTCCAGGAAAGTATTTCTATATGTTTCAATTGTGTATCCATAACCATTGATAGTAAGAGATATTGAACTTTGGTGTGAGCGCAAAATTTTTCCGCAATGTGGACGGCTCTTAAATCTTTTCATGCTCGGAATTTTCACGGACTGTACTGATTATTATCGAGTAACGAACTTCTAATTGGAATACATCCTGAAATGAAATTACTATATATCCTTGTGCAGTTTTTCGAGATGATTGCTGTATGCTACCACGTCAAAATTAGATTGGCATATGCAAGTAACAAGCCAGGCAAGCTTGAGAATTGGAAAGGTTCACGTCTTGGCAAATCTCTCTGATTTATCATGGGCTTATCACTGAATACAGACAGTGTCATTTCCACCTTGATCAGGTTTCATCATTACCGAAAAAGGATAAGTTAGACTCATAAAACTTGATGAATAGCCTATATCCGTCAATTTTGAGCGATATCTTTTCTCGCAACCGGAACTATTGTGGGGCAGGGTCGCATCAGTGTGAAAATCTCGCGACCGTTTGAAACGGAGTAAAATCGAAGAAGGCAGTTTTCATTAACCTCTTGATGGCAGGAGAGGAAATAAAAAAAAACTCGAGAACTTTGATGCAGAATAAGAATACTAAATGGGAACCGAACCAGCCGTGAGACTAACTTACGAAAGCAGGAACACAGCATTCACCGACTACGCCTTACAGTCGGTCGAGATATCTCGTTTACTTCCGCAATCAAGTCGCAAAATAACTTCATTTTTTTGAAAAATGAATTTCTCCCACTCTGGCGTCTGTGGTTCCGCTAGACAGCGTCGGAACTCAGTGCTACCAGCGTGTACTCAAAGGTGGTGTGGACCGGTGATGAGCATCGGAGCAGAGTCAGAGTGGATTCGGAGCGGAGTTTTGCCGATTTTGTGACAGTCTGAGTTTACTACAGATATTTTTTCGGAGAATTTCGGAGTATTGAAACTTTTGTCTCCGATATCTTTGAATAGCTCTGACCAGAATGCACTATTGATTATGATTACAAACCAAAACACAGACAGTTGACACCTTGTAAAGTTGTAATATGACGGGTAATGCAAAAATGATTGCCAAGTGCATAAAAATCAGCCGTCTGCACTGCAATTGGGGACTGGAGAGTAGACAATACTATGAGGCCAACCACGTTATCACATTTATTTAGTAAAACCATAGTGTCCTATATGGTGTCGACTGTCGGCACAGGCAAATCTCACGCCTCAGTGAAATTGTATCACGTCACAATTTCCATTTGGCTACAGGCAATTTGACGGTCATTTTTGACCGGCTTTCCGAGCATTAAATTTGGTAAAACAGGTATCAATCGAAAGCTGACTCTGCACTGATTACGAAAATATAAATTTTATTCCGCTCATGGCCCTGGAACTCCCACAATCAGCCGCGAATTTTTCATTGTTATGGAGATTGGCATTGGGACGCAACAATGCTGAACAATTCTGTCTGACTCTTTTTCTCTTGAGCTACTCTCTCGTTTCGCCAGACAGCATTGTTACGTCCTGAGCTACTCTCTCGTTGTTAGCGCGCGCGTACGGCTTTGCAGTGTCTCGTGATATCTTGGTGTATTTAATTTAATTGTCTCGTGTTTGATCATCATCATCATTATCAGTCTCGTTTTCTCTCCCTATATATTCAATTGCTAGACTCGTTTTCGTTGGTTACTTTGCTGAACAGACGGTTGGAGATTCTCGGGATAAAGCATCGTTGTAAATCCTACTTTGTACCTACTTTATTCCTTATATTGCTGCGTACTGCGTGCTGCCATTTGTACTGCTTACGTTCTACTAAGCGTAAATTTGGATTAAAAGGTTGTTTGATTTACACCGGCCTTGCATTCTACCGTCGAGATTAGACAGGCTTCTGCGCCTTAGTCGCCACACGCTCATTTTGTGTGCCGCGCAGAAACAATTTACAACGTCTGCAATTAACGTTTGCAACATATTACAAGCAAGACGAAGTAATCCTCTCCGTATTATTCAACGGAGATTTGGTTCGTTTCATCGTCAGAGTACATTCGATTGCACCAATTCAGCAATCACTATTAACTGCCCTGATCTTTGAAGACAAACGATTAATATCAGAATGCCGCTGCAACACTCTCCGACTGACGAGAAAGTTCGATTAGCTCCTTCGTTCAAGACTGTTGCCAAGATGACCGTTGAAGAGATGCGTATAGAACTTGCTGCTCTCGAACTGCCAACCACGGGGAACAAGGCCGCGCTGTCGGAAAGACTGAAGAAAGCTCGCGAGTGCAAGCCCGACAATTTGGAGACATCTAGAACGCAATCGCCAGATTCACCGGTGCTAGATCAATCCGCGGCTGCGCCCGATCCATTTTCCATTCAGACCGATAAGCCCAGCGACCTTATGGTGATGTTTACACTAATGAAGCAACAGCAAGAGGCCGCGGAGAAAAGGTTCCTCGTCCAGCAAGAAGCAGCTGAGAAAAGATTCCTCCTTCAGCTCGAAACAATGCGCCAGGAAGCGGACAAAGCCAGCTCTGACGGGGACTCCGATCTGCCCAGTGTCATCGGTAAGCGATTTAAGCGAATGAATAAAGATCTTCTCGAACTATTGCAGGCACTCGAACTCAAGTACACGACTTCCAACTCAATCGAAGAAATTGAGGTGTTCGTGAAATCGGTCGAGACGTCCATGACAGATTTGAAATCCTACGTAGATGGCAAAATTGATCTATTGGAAGATGGCGACTTGAAGACCGAGATTATTAACGGTTTGAAAGATGCTACTCAAGTCTATTTAACCAACATTCCTCAAGCCAGGTCAAAGCTATCGAAATTGAAGGCGATTGACGAAGCTGACAAGACAGCTGGAAGTCTACCAAACGGAGTGAATCCGCCCTCGTTTTATGGCGACATACTTTCCTTCCCGTCATTCTGGGAAGCGTTCGAACCACTTGTTCATAACAACCCATCGGTCAGTAAATTTTACAAAATGACTTATTTGAAGGCTGCTATGAAGGGTTCGGCGTCTGGAGTTCTAAACGGCTTTCCGTCTAATGCGACTAATTATGAGCCGGCGATTGCTGCGGTACTGAAACGATTCGGCAGAACGCAAGCAATCGTTCGCAGTCACATTAAAGATCTGCTTGATGGGAACCGGGTAGATTTCGAACTCGACAAAGTGCGAGGTATGCTAGACCGGGCTAATGCTAAGAGGTCAATACTGACTCAGAATAATATCACCTGGGATCAAATGTTCACTCAGATATTGGAATCGCAGCTACCTCAGAAATTACTCGAGCGTTGGATGCGTAAAATCAGCCCGTTGATAGAGTCCAACGAGATAGCTTCGTCCGATCTAATGTTTGAGTTCATTGCAACAGAATTGGCGACTATGGATACTCTGAAGAGGTCTAGCTCGAAGCAGCCGGAGAAGCAACCAAAGACAAAGCAACAGACCTCGAACACCGATAAGTATTGTTCCGCTCAGTCTTTGGTAACTCAATCTATGTCGACTCTCTGCGCATATTGCAGCAAGTCTCATCCGTTACTGGATTGTAGAGACTTTCTGAAATAACTCCTGATCAACGGATGTCTGATTTATTAAAAAATCCAGGGAAGGTGTGTTTCAGGTGTCTCGCACCGAATGGTGAGTCTGGACATCCTAAGCAGTTCTATCAGTGCAAAGCCCGTTGTGATGTTGAAGATTGCGGAAAGGCCATCACCGACTGCTGCACGTCTCAGAATCGTCGCAGGCGAAAACAATGGTATCCACTGCTAGGCGATCAGCAGCGTCGGACTCCGAAATTGATACCTTGCTTCCCACCGCACTCGCGCAAATTTCGAACCAGGGTAAGACTAGGCGTGTTCGCATTGCTTTCGATTCGTTGTCGGAGAAGTCCTTTATCACCCAGAACGCCGCTAATTACTTGCAGCTACCGCCTATTCGAAGCCAACAAATGAATATTAGTGGATTTGGCGGTAGTTCAACCTCTAGTTCAATGGATCTAGTCTCATTCAATCTGGAACCATTACATTCAGAACCGAGAGGCTGTATTGAAGTTCCAGCGTTCGTTCAAGACGGTGTTATCTGCACGCCCTTAGATAACATCACTTTACGCTGCGATCAGGTTAGACACCTTGACGGATTACCGCTGGCCGACCCTCTCCCAAGGGACGACGGTACGGTAGATATACTATTGGGAGGACGTTATTATTTCTCGCTGATGCAAGGATCGGTTATTAGTCCCGAAATCCCCGAATCTGGACCATTTGCAATTAAAACTATGTTCGGTTGGGTATTGGCTGGACCATGTAGTCGTAATTCTTCAGGTAATCGTTCTTCTAATTGTTTGCTTACCAGAAGCTCGTCAAAAGTACAGCGCTCTGAATTGGATCCTTGGCAACTGTTGGACAACAAACTCGAACGATTTTGGAAGCTAGACTGCATCGGGCTTACAGATAAGGATTCGGTTCGTACTTCCGACGAGGTTGACGCAATTGCACAATTCAATGATTCAGTGTCGTTCGATGGGGATAAGTATTGCGTGTCGTTACCATTTAAACGCGATGCAATAGAGTTGCAGCCCAATTTCGCGCAAGCATATTCTCGTTTGCTAACAACAGAAAAGGTTCTGAAGAAAAACCCTGATAAATTGACTAAATACGATCAGGCTATCATGGAATACGTGGACAATAGGGTTGTCCAAAATTTGGAAAATCTTAAAAATACCCCGTGATTGTGTCTCATTCCATAGATTATTGATAAAAAATAACAATGAGCCCAAAAGAAGCTCACGGGAAAGCCGTTAAGATTTCGGCCAAAGCGTTTTAAAGTAGCTGCCCAAGAATGGGCGTGCCACCGACCATAGAACGGCGAGAAGACTAGTAATCAAATAACCACGGCTCCTGATTGGCTAATTGGCTATGCTTCAATGATCACCACAGCAACAACTTGCTGATTATGTGCTCAAGGAGTCTGCTGCCGGTGAGGATTCTGAAATCGCGTTGTTGGTAGGTTGGCAGATGATGATTTAGGATTAATTCAGGACATGTTAAGGTACGAAATACATGATGAACAATCAACAGCTGCTTCACATAAACTTCTACAGCATGACTGCTTTGCTGTGAAGGAAACGGCTGTAGCCTACATGCCGTGTTTTCATCGAGGGAAAGCAAAGACGCCTATGCAAGTAGTGAACGAATTCCCCGTTTCAGAAGAGATCCATCATCAGTGAATACAAATATAAAGCTTGACCATGACACTATACTTTGTGTGAGCTTATTGGACTCAAGTTGTAGTATATAGTTGATATTTTGAATGCTCTAGGGATTGACTGAATCAGCCGGTTGTGCTTGGCAGTTATACTTACAGCAAATTGAATTCACATGTAAGTGTTGTCAAAGTCCTTAATGATGCTGCAGAAAAGAGGTGTAAAGTAAGCACAATGCTGGATATCATGTCCAAACTATGCTGGATACTATGCAGTATAGTCTGTGATTATCTTTACACCTATTTTCTGCGGGATCAATAGGGACTTCGACATACCACATTGGGCATAGCCTGTGCGAGTGTGCGTTATCATTAGGGACTTTAGCAACACTTACAAGTGAATTCACTTTACTGTAAGCATCTGATGAGTGCCAAGCATAACCCGCTGATTCAGCCGATTCCAATATCATTCAAAACGTCACCTATATATTACAGCTTGAGCCTAATAAGATCACACAAATTACGGTATCGTGTCATTGATAAGCTTTATATTTGTGTTCACTGATGATGGATCCTTTCCAAACGGGGAATTCGTTTACCGCTTGCATAAGCGCCTTTGCTTTCCCTCGGTGAAAACACGGCATGTAGGCTACAGCCGTTTCCTTCCAATAAAGCAGTCACGCTGCAGGAGTTTTTGTGAAGCAGCTGTTGATTGTTCATCATGTATTTCGTACCTTAACATGTCCTGAATTAATCTTAAATCATCATCTGCCAACCTACCAACAACGCGATTTCAGAATCCCCACCGGTAGCAGACTCCTTGAGCACATAATCAGCAAGTTGTTGCTGTGGTGGTCATTGAAGCATAGCCAATTAGCCAATCAGGAGCCGTGGTTATTTGATTACTTGTCTTCTCGCCGTTCTATGGTCGGTGGCACGCCCATTCTTGGGCAGCTACTTTAAAACGCTTTGGCCGAAATCTTAACGGCGTTCCCGTGAGCTTCTTTTGGGCTCATTGTTATTTTTTATCAATAATCTATGGAATGAGACGCAATCACGGGGTATTTTTAAGATTTTCCAAATTTTGGACAACCCTAGTGGACAACGGTTTCGCTCGGAAATTGTCGCAAGCGGAATTGGAAAAAATATCTACAATTCCCCATTACTATGTCCCGCACCATCCGGTTTTTCGTGAAGAGAGTTGCTCCACCAAATTGCGAATTGTTTTCGACGCAAGCGCTAAAAATAGCGGTGGTTATTCGCTAAACGATTGCGTTTTGAAGGGTCCAAATTTATTGCCCGACATAGGAGCTGTGCTACTACGATTTCGCACTCACAAAATTGCTTTGAGCGGTGACATTCGTAAAATGTTTTGCCAGACGGCTATTAATCCGGATGATCAGCGTTTCCAATTATACCTTTGGCGAAATTGCGAATCGCGCAGAACGCCAGACGTCTTCGTCATGGAAAGAATAATGTTCGGAGTCTCGTCAAGCCCTTTCCTCGCAATTCAAGCAATCCACCATCATTCTAATACCGCGCCAATCATTGATAAATTTGGCCGTGACTTAGGCAATGAAATCGTTCGCAATATGTACGTCGACGACATTCATGTAGGTGGAAATAGCGTTGAAGAGGTTGTCGGCAAGCAACAGAAGTTGGTTGAGTTTTTCAAGGGCGGTGGGTGGTCCTTGGTCAAATTTGCGTCCAATAATCGAGAAGTCATGGATTGCATTCCCGAGGAAGCTCGGTTACCAAATTGCATTCTCGATCTTGATGATGCTAACAACGGTGAGGCCTCGTCTCTCGGTTTGAAATGGCACACGACGCAGGATGTCATGTATTGTAATGTTAAACCCAAACTGCTTGAGCAGGATAAAATCGTCACCAAAAGATCCATTCTGAGTAAGCTCAGTCAAATCTACGACGTGTTTGGATTTTTTTCAGCATTCGTTATCACCGCCAAGATTTGGATGCAAGAATTGTGGAAGCGAAAACTCGATTGGAACGATCCAGTGGACGAGGCACTCGCCAAGAAGTATCGGCAATGGACCGACGAGCTATCGCTTCTAGAGTCCATCAAAATTCCACGGTACCTTTTTTGTCAAATACGTTTTCCAAATTCCATGCAGCTCCATGGTTTTGCTGATGCCTCCGAAACTGCTTATGGGGCCGTAGTCTACATTAGAGCTGAAGATGACGTAGGCAATATTCAGACCCGGTATTTGATTGCTAAAACGAGAGTGGCCCCATTGAAGTCGATATCTGTTGCGCGACTCGAGCTAATGGCAGCCCACTGTCTGGCTAAGTTAACTAGATACGTTTTGGATGCGCTGAGTTCTGAAATTTCTATTGATAAAGTCTATTTGTGGCTTGATTCAGAGATAGCTCTTGCATGGATTGACAAGCCAAGCTCTCATTGGAAAACGTTTGTGAGGAACAGAGTTCAGGAAATTCAAGATCTCGTATCCCCACACGCTTGGAGACATTGTCCAGGCATCGATAATCCAGCAGACTACCATAGCCGCGGCATGGCGCTTCAGGAACTGAAGAATTGCTCTATCTATTGGCACGGACCGGATTGGCTGAGGTCTGAAGAGTCGGACTGGCCTGTGAAATCCCACCTAGACCAACCGAATCCGCAAGTCGACACAGAAACCGCAACTCCCCGCGTGTTAGTGAACATCACACAGCCACTAATTCCCTTTTATGTGGATCGCTACAGTAACTATTCCAAAATTGTTCGTATTACAGCGAGACAGTGTTGGGATGACTCGAGTCATGACTTGACTCGAGTCAGACTCGAGTCAACTTTTTCGAATGACTTGACTTGACTCGAGTCACTTTGCAAAAATGACTTGACTTGACTTGACTCGGCGCTTCAAAAATGTGGATTGACTCGTGACTCGGAGCAAAATTTACGAGTCAATTTCAAGTCATCAAGTAAACGGTGTCGACTAAATCAATGTATTCCGTGCATGTTCATTTTATTCACGATGTGCCATTATAACTTGTGAGAGCAACCAGTCATTCACTGATTGTACGTTTCGCTGATCCTGCATTGTTACATCACACATACACTGACCGCATACGAAATGATCACAGCTTGCCTTGTCGTAATAGCAGATTAATTTAATAGCAACGTATCGCTGTTTATTAGACGGCTCTGTCCTTACATTGCACGGCGCTCACCTTTACCAACCCTCTTGTATGATTAAATCTAACAAATATATTTTATGTATTTATATCCTCAACGATGTGTATGATTAAATCTAACAAATATATTTTACGTATTTATATCCTCCACGATGTGTATAGATGGCTAGTGTATTGTTCGATATCAATTTCTTTCATCTTCTCGAGGCCTCGTATTCGATCCTCTATTTTTGCTGATAATAACAGAATGTATAGCATGTCGCTCAGAGTTGTCAAACTCAACTGACGTCGCGGGTCGAATTCAAATATACAGATCACTCGCGGGCCGCACCAGTCAAATGATTCCTAAATATTACTAACCCTAAACTCAGTAGTCAGTATATGCACTTTTTCGCATTCTCGGAATGGGTGTCAATGTCAGCGATTTTCTCCTGACGATAACTACAATCACAACTCCGCTGTCGGGTTGTTATAATGTGGCCTATGAACATAATCGAAATTTTCTCTCTTGAAGGAATATTTATTAGTGGTATTTCTTACTGCAAATTCGAGAAATGTGTTGGATAAAATCACGCAATTTTCACCATATACTCAGAATTTCTTCGCGGGCCCAATGAAATCATTTGGCGGGTCGTATGTTTGACACCCCTGATGTAGCTATACAGTTACTTACGTATTTTATTAGCAGTTCTACGTGTGCGTGAGCGATACAACGCATTTTTGCATGTATATTTAACTTTATATTCGTTATTGGATTCAAGATAAATGACCAATTGATCTCTTTAACATAGCCAGTAAAATATAATGAATTTGAATGATCACTCATACTTCGAAAATTCAATTTGACTTGAATTGTGACTTGACTCGTGACTTGACTTGACTTGACTTGACTTGACTCGAGTCACCTCCAAAAAACGAGTGACTTGACTTGACTCGAGTCATATTTGAAAATCGATTGACTTGACTTGACTCGAGTCAAAATGTGCAATGACTCGAGATGACTCGTGACTCGAAGGTATAGTGACTTGATCCCAACACTGCAGCGAGAATCTTGCGTTGGCGGCATCGTGATTATATGAAGATGGATCCAGAGTGCAGCAATCGTTTCGTTGGACCAAATGAGTTCAGAATGGCGGAATACTTCCTTTTACGTCAGCTTCAACGCTCAAGATTTAACAGCGAATTCGAAAATCTCGACAAAGGTAAGAACGTGTCGAATAAATCAAAAATTAAAGACATGGATCCGAGGATAGACCTCGAAAACGAGCTGATCGTTGCCGGTGATCGGTTGAGTTTGTGTGATTTGCCAGAGTTAACGAGTTCTCCGATTATTCTTCCCGCCAAGGAGCCGTTGGTGGACAAACTCATTCTACATGTCCACGAAAGCAACTCTCATTCTCCTCAGGACACAACCATCGCTATTCTTCGTGAGCGTTTCCTTATTATTCATATCAGGAGCGAGGTAAGAAGGGTGTTGCGAAATTGTATCGTTTGTCGACATTGGAACACGAAACCACTCCAACAGAAAATGGGCATTCTTCCAAAGGAACGCATTTGCGCTTCTCCGGCATTTTCTGAGGTCGGGTTGGATTTCACGGCCCAATTTATATTAAAGTAGGTGACGACGCAATGCAAAAGGCGTATATTTGTTTGTTCACTTGCCCCCACAGTAGAATGATTCATTTGGAATTGACCAACGATATGTCCACGGAGGAATTCATCGGTGCTCTGCAACGAATGATAAACAGGCGTGGCTGGTGTCGAGAAATTATATGCGACAATCAACTGACTTTCAAAAAGGCTGAACGTTTAATTCAGATTTCGACACGCGCGTCCTTCAAAAGGCGGTCAGACAATGAAGCTCTGCAAAAATTCCTTACCGACAACGGGATAACGTGGAAATACATTGCCGAACGCGCTCCACACCGCGGTGCCTTTTACGAGAGGATGAACAGATCCATTACAACCTCTCAGAAAGATTCTAGGTAAGGCAAAGTTGAACTTCACTGAACCATATACGATTTTGACAGATATCGAGTGTGCGATGAACCAGCGGCCGTTGACGTATCTCGGTTCCGATCCGAGAAACCAACAAGCAATCACTCCAGCTCATTTGGCAATTGGTCGGTCACTGCGACATATACCGAATTTTCCGTCCAAAGCGAGTGTCAACGTCTCGAAGCGATTTCGCTATCTCCAAACGCTGTTGCGGCATTTCTGGGCGAGATGGTCGAAGGAATATCTCCCGACGTTGATCAAGAGAAAGAAATGGGCTTTCGAACATTCTGTTCCAAACGTCGGAGACATTTGTTTAATCGCAGACGACGGATACGCGCGCTCGAATTGGAAGGTCGGCAGAATCGTGCATGCTTTAAAGGGCAAAGATGGCCTCGTGAGAACATTCAAATTGAAAACCGCTCGTGGATATCTTACGCGACCTATACAAGAACTCCATTTACTGGAGAAAGACTATTCGGTTGACTATGACCAGTCAAAGGGGGGTGGATGTTAGCGCGCGCGTACGGCTTTGCAGTGTCTCGTGATATCTTGGTGTATTTAATTTAATTGTCTCGTGTTTGATCATCATCATCATTATCAGTCTCGTTTTCTCTCCCTATATATTCAATTGCTAGACTCGTTTTCGTTGGTTACTTTGCTGAACAGACGGTTGGAGATTCTCGGGATAAAGCATCGTTGTAAATCCTACTTTGTACCTACTTTATTCCTTATATTGCTGCGTACTGCGTGCTGCCATTTGTACTGCTTACGTTCTACTAAGCGTAAATTTGGATTAAAAGGTTGTTTGATTTACACCGGCCTTGCATTCTACCGTCGAGATTAGACAGGCTTCTGCGCCTTAGTCGCCACACGCTCATTTTGTGTGCCGCGCAGAAACACTCGTTTCGCCAGACAGCATTGTTGCGTCCCAATGCCAATCTCCATAACAATGAAAAATTCGCGGCTGATTGTGGGAGTTCCAGGGCCACGAGCGGAATAAAATTTACATTTTCGTAATCAGTGCAGAGTCAGCTTTCGATTAATACCCGTTTCACCAAATTTAATGCTCGGCAAGCCGGTCAAAAATGACCGTCAAATTGCCTGTAGCCAAATGGAAATTGTGACGTGATACAATTTCACTGAAGCGTGAGATTTGCCTGTGTCGACACCATATAGGACACTATGGTAAAAGACACATTGTGTACAGAGATGCCACTCCTGGGTTTTTCCACCCAGATCTGGGTTTTTCGAGCATCACCTGGGTTTCTTGGTTTTTGTGCTTGAAATCTGGGTTTTTTTCAACATCATGTTTGTCAGGTCAATTTTACGGCGCAAAATTGATTATTAGCTTGATAAGATCTTATAACATCGACGGATTCTACTGTGATTGAGTCTAAAGAGAGTAATTTACTATAAAAATGAGAGGTCTTGGCGTGATGAGAGAGCTTAATTGAATACTGACTTCTAGGTCACAGAAAGTCATTTTCACAAAGCAACTCTGGAGTCTGGAGCATTTGTTTTGCAATTCAAAACGATTTAGGACTTGAATGCTAGCGCTGCAACAAATTCGTTGTGTGTCAGTAAATAGTATGTAACTGCTGTAAAGTATGCAATTAATGCACATGGAAAGACCAAATGTTGATCGAACTAATTTACCATGTTGACATCAGAGTATATTCACTTTTAACAGGGACACTCAAAGAGACAGTTTGGGCACCCGGGCAAGTTATTCAGAGGGAGAGAGGTTTGCCAAATGCAAATGTACCCTTAATTTCATGATCTGGCAGTTTCTTTTTCGACTAACCATCCCAGATAAAAATGCTTGTCCCGGTTTAATGAATCGAAAGCTATTTTTAGTCTATCTGGTCAGCTCACAGTCACTGGAACTACCGTAAAATCATCCTCATCATAGATGGGGAGTATCATTGTAACAAACATTACGAATATATAATAAACTACGTATTGACCCCCCCCCCCCCCCATCCATACTGAATGCCCGTAGCAATGTGTCGAGAGGAAATCATCATATTTCGATGGATTTGCTCATTTAACTGAGCAAAATGTATAGTATGAAAATGAATAGTTGGGATTTCAATATCAAACTTCTTCTATGATCGTATAACTGTCATTGATGACTCTCAGTCACTGTTTTCCAGTGATAACATATAAATTTGAGTGAAATATGGGATCTGGGTTTTTTCAACGTCCAAATCTGGGTTTTTCCAAAATATCTCAGTGGCATCTCTGATTGTGTACCATGCTTGCCACTGTTTCGGATACTTGACGAGATTCATCGGAGTATCTCGGAGTCTGGGATTGAGCTCTTCGATAGGAGTCGGAGGAAGTTTTCCTCAGACACTAAAGTTGTTGGAGGGATTCGTAGTCTCGAAAAGCACTAACCGCTCATCACTGGTGTGGACACTCGGAAAATCACGTAGCTGTCACGGCCAGATGCCTTTGAGCACTTTGTTATTGTCGATCCGTCTGCAACAGCAATTAAAGGCAAAGTCGCTATTGGTTAGGGTTATCATACGTTAAGCTTACCATATTTTGGAAATCTTAAAAGACACTTTTTCAGAAATTTGAGATTTGCAAAACCGGAGAAGAATTCTCAAAAATCGGTCACTTTTTGATCGGTTGACTTACGTCCTCTTTTAAGAGGATTTGTCCTCTTTTTTGACTTTTTTGAAAGTGTCCTCCGGAGGACGCCCTTTTGTCCTCTTTTTGGAAAATTTAGGTCATATTTAGAGCAAAATGCGAGTGATATGCCGTAAATTAGCCAGAGCTGGTCAGTAACGAAGTACTTCTACTTTTTCGAAGTACTCAAGTAGCTTTCCTCTACTTCTGGTACTTACTCAAGTAGTTCTGATTTTCGCTACTTCTACTTCGTAATATTTTGTGATCTACTTACTTACTTTTCCCTATTTTCAGTTTGTCAAGTAGAAGTAGTTTAATCGTCCAAACGGGAAGATACCCTGACGAATTTCTGGGCTGTTTTCACGGAGCATCAACATTTAATTTTCATAAAATTTGAGTAAAGCTCAAAATTTTCGTGGCGCTTCGCGCGCAGTGGATGCTGGGTAACCAGTAGTGTTTGACGATAGTATCGGTGAATATAATTTAGGTAGTGGGTTGGCGTGGTTCCATTCACACCGCATTGTCGACCTTCGCCATCTCAAATATTTCATCACAGTATATAATATTATGGCTTATCATAACGTTTCAAACTGAAGTTTCGCAATCTAGCATTTACTTATCATATCGTAATCTATAGCAATCCATGGCGTGTCCTAATCTGGACAAGTGGACTCGGACTTATTTTTAGTTTTAGAGCTGTTTTAGCATACCAATTGTCGAAACTTTCTGGACTAAAGACATGAAACACATGTTCTGCTTTTAGAAGTAGCATATATATTTCCCTTTCAACTCCCAGTAACATACACTATGAGTTCTTTTGTCTGGATAACATACGTGTTGAAGTATAAAAGCAAATGTAGTAGGCTAATGCCATTAATTCCCCGCAATATAGCTACACAGTAGGACTTTTTTACGATCCGGCATATTTTTTATTAACGTTTACTAATCGCACAAAGTGTTTACACCGTATCCTATGCAACTTCTCCGACTAAACTACAGGCCTTATAATATGGGGGCGGGCGCCATACCATGATATTTTCTAAAACGTGCTGTTGGAGTAAACAGAGGATTAGTATCGCATTTCCATATCAATACTATCATTTTCATCCCATGATGCGGACGAATGCTTATGCTGTCGAAAATTGGATACCTACTGGTATGCATCAATATGAATCAAGCTCGGCATCTTTCGCATAGCTCAATTTGCACCTTTTGACAATCCATGTGAACGAATTACGATCGTTTTCACAACTACTTACTTACTTGAGTAGATTTAAAATCAGTCAATTCTACTTCTACTTCAAGTAGTTTCAGGTTGCTTATGGAAGAAGTACTTCCACTCGTACTTGAGTAGATTTTTCCGTCGCTACTTCTACTTCTACTTGAGTAGCTATCTTGACTACTTTGACCACCTCTGAAATTAGCACAGCAGTGGCGCTCAAATGGTATTTTGAGCTCCGAGCGAAAAGATGACCTTTTTTTTAGTCAACCGATCACAAAGTGGGAAAAGTTCACCGATTTGTGAGAATTCTTCTCCGGTTTTGCAAGTCTCAAATTTCTGAAAAAGTGTCCTCTTTTTAGATTTCCAAAATATGGTGACCCTACCATTGGTCTTTGTTGATTTTGACTATGTTTTATATCGAGTTGTGTGACAGGACTTAGTATAGTATATTTTGATGCTGTCATCTAAATCTTTTTCTGTTCATGGTCTTGGATCCCCCCAAAATCAGCCTAGAAATTTGCATTGTGATCGAGTTTGGATTGTGATGCACCAATGCGAAACCCGATCACAATGCAAATTTAGAGGCTGCTTTCGGGGGGTTCCAGGACCATGAGCAGACTGAAGACCCCCGACCCCATAGACCAGTGGTTCTCAACCTGGGGGGCACGAAGAAGCAGAAGCGGTCAACTGAAAATTTTTTTCACGCTCTGCGTGATTTACCTCCAGTTCATGCGTGTTTCTCTACATCAGGGGTGTCAAACTCAATTCGGGTCGCGGGCCGGATTCAGACCTCCAAACGTCTCGCGGGCCGGATCAGTTGAATGTGTTTTAACACACATAAAATGAAGTTACTGGTTTATTGCATACACACACATACAGTTTACTGAGTAAACATGCTCTTGCTCATGTTACGGGGATAAGCTACCCCTCGAACGGCAAGACTTTCAAAAATTATTTGTTTTTGATATTTGTTCTGTTTGATGTCATATTCCCTGCACCTAAACCTTTTGATGATCGGATAAGTGTGTTCTGGCGACGGACAGACAAACCGACGGACCTGCGGGGATCATGCACTTTCGGACCATATAGTCACTACAGCTATACGGAGAAAATAACATTAAAAACCGAAAGTACGCGAGCCCCGTCCTAGTCGGGCTCGTCAAATCAAATTTTACCATGATGCGCTTTGGATGTGCGATTATCGCCCAAGCCGATCTATTCGATACGCATTGGGTATCGCAGTATAAATGAAAGTGGTTGAAAAACGGTCACCTACGTTATGGTATTTACCATGCCACTTGGCTCCAAATTGCAGGAATATGTCTTAATCAATTTTAAAGTTATGGGTATATGACTGGTTTTTCACGTCGAATGGTAGATTAGCCCAGTGGTTGCCAACGTGAGCGATTTGGCGGTCTAGGGGGCGAAAATGACGAAGGGGGCGACAGGGGGGCGAAAATGGACAAAGGGGGCGACGAAAATTAGCGAAGGGGGCGATAGGGGGGCGATAATGCGTCAAAACGGCTGACCTTTTTTTGTCAACCCACGGAAATTTAGTTACAAAAGTGTGTCAAATTAGACATCGAGCCGATTTTTTTTTATTTTCTAGTCAACCCGCCGGTGATTACAGTTTGTATGCCCAATTTTCGGTACACAAAATTTGGGGGGCGATGATCGGTGTTAACCTTGAAAAGGGGGCGATGGGTTGAAAAAGGTTGGGAACCACTGGATTAGCCCTTTAACCACCTCTCCATCAGAATATGGCTTGGATGCCCGAACCAACTCATAAGAAATAAGGTAGCTTGCCATCACAGATCCTACAGCTATATCCCGGCGGCGGGTAAAAGTGGATTACTGGATCTTCATGTGAGCCTCGAGTTTTATATTTCGTCACTTCGTAAATGTCCTTCGAAATCTCCGTATTTCTTGTTATGCGGGGAGTCTCGTAGTGGCGTCGAATATTATATTCTTTTGAGGACAGAAACTTGCTGATTACAAACCAAGCATACTGGCTTCGCGTCCACCCCTATGAATTAAAACTCTCGGTCCAATTTTGTTTGAATATTCGTCACTCGGTATCCACTCTTCTAATTTTTCCCATTTTCGGAATGTGGATTTCCTTGCCACGAATATCGTGATAGTAACTGGGTCGGTTAGGAATATGACTGTCGTTATCTCGTTACAATCTTCAGTGCCCCACGCTGAGATAAGAGCTCGCAAACTAACAAAGTGTAATTTCGTTCCGTCGTCACTTGTGTCTATTACCAGCGAGATGCGATGTCAATAAACAAGCGTATCATATTACCATCCAGCAGATGCCAGTCACTCGAATTTGCGTACAACTGTGTACTGTTCATTCCTGCTGACTAGCAGCATTCATACGTAACAATTGAGAGCAACGCGCTACAACGCGTTTGACTGATTACTTTCGTAATGTTATATGATAAATACGAAGCATTGCTAAAACTGAGCAATCTGAGCATGCGTTTTTTTTTTCAATTATCCAGAAATGGTCTCGCGGGCCGGATGCAGCCCGCATGTTTGACACCCCTGCTCTACATAGACTGATTTTCATATTTTTGAATTCTCTCATAACAGTCATAACCTTCCATGCCATCTAAAACCTGTTGGGTAGGGCTGTTCAAAAATAACCTTTTTTCCTGGATCTTGCAGGTTACTTGATTAAATCGTTAGGTTGCCCTAAAAAACGACGCACACCAAATTTGAATTCATTCCAACCAATATTCGCGGATTTCGTAGAGTTTGAAAATTTTGAATTTGCCTAAAAATGCAAAAAAAAATCTTTTTGAAATTTTTCTGCCAACCCCATGAAATTGTTGCGCTGTCTTCAAAAACGATGCAAAACAAATTTGACTCAATTCGAAGCGGTAGAAGTGGAGCTATTTCAGTTTTTCTTTGATAATTCTGGGATATCCCAGAATTATCATCAAAAAACTAGAATAACTCCGCTTCTGCAGCTTGGAATTAAGTCAAATTTGTTTTCCATCGTTTTTGAAGACAGCGCAACAATTTCATAAGGTTGAAAGGAAATTTTTTTTTTTAAATTCTTTCATTTTTAGGCAAATTCAAAACTTTCAAACTACGAAATCCGCGAATATTGGTTGGAATGAATTCAAATTTGGTGTGCGTCGTTTATTAAGGCAACCTAGCGATTTAATCAAGTAACCAGCAAGATTCAGGAAAAAAGGTTATTTTTGAACAGCCCTACTGTTGGGGTTGCTAGCATCCAGGTTGGATTAACGATAAGGGTGACGCGAAATTTTTCACCATCGTAAAGCAGGGCGTGTCTAACAGCAGGTTGAGAACCACTGCCATAAACGAAAAATTGGATTAACTCCAAGCCCACAGCTAAATGCAACATCTGTGATTTGTCGTTCTGACGGCCATTCCTACGCTACACCCCACCACGAATCACCGAGTCAACCACAACGCCACAGTTCAATACATAAAAAGGGCACGGCAAGTTTTATTATAAAAACGACAGAAGACTTGTCCTCCAAGCCGCAATCAAAAACTGCGCTTATCGAACACGGCCCCGCTGATTCAGGTCGAGAGCACACGTCACCATACGAAAGTGGAAATCTCGGCGAATTATCAATACGGCCCGGAACGTCCTCCGCGAGGGGGTCCTCTCCTAAAATCGGGAAAGAGTTCCTCCTCGTTAGTCAAGTATGTCTCGACACGCGAGCCGAGCCACGCTAGCAATATCAAGCAATGGTCAGCAACAGAGTACTTCTACTTTTTCAGGGTAATCAAGCAGATATTGTCTACTTGCACTAACTACTCAAGTGGCTATACTTTCAGAGTTCTACTTCAACTGCTGTAAGGAAAAACTACAGGTTTTGTATAGCTTAGATTTTGAAAAAATTTGGAGTTAGTCATTTAGCTTCAGTCGCAAAAAGTGTGCGAGCCCTAACCAAATTACTTACGACTTACAGCCTACGGGTACTTTTCACTTATACATCCTCACAGGCAGTGTCGATATGTATCAAAAATCGCTACTTGCAATTGAGTAGTAATTTATGAGAGTCACTTTTACTACTTCCACTCCCGTAGCTAGGCCAACTACTTCACACCAACTTGCAAACTAACACAAACCAACCATTTTCCGCCGCCCCGGTCCATAACCCGGCCGCGTCCGCCACCTCTATCGCCGTAACCGCCGCCGTCCCGGTCACCATACCTATCTCCACCGCCAAAGCGTCCGCCTAAACCGAAATCACACATGCAATCTCCGGCCCAGACCACACTCGAAATAAACACAGTCCACACCCACCTCCCCGGTCGCCGAATCCTCCTCGTCCGCCACGGCCACGGAACCCGCCGCGACCACGGCCACCGCCTCCGCCAAAGCCTCGGCCACCCGCCCCAAGGTTAGGGCGCTGCTGCGCGAAGCTAACGCTCAGAACGTTGCCGAACATTGGTTTGTCTGGAAGGCAAAGTGATCGATTTTCAAGAAGTTTTCAATAACAAAAGCTTTCGTGTTCAGCAGACACCCCGAGCATAGGCGACAGAAATATAGCCAGCCAAGATAAAAGAAGGGAGAGGTAAAACAAAAGGGGAGGGACAGGCAATGTTCTAAATTCGAATTGATTAATCGGGTTAAATCTATGTACAAATGACAATGCAACACAGACCAGATAATGCCAGCTATGATACACTAAAATATAGAATTAGACACATTTTATTCAATTCAGTACCAATATGTGAATAATGACTTACTCGCAAAGCAGGGGTAAGGAATCACAAACAAATTTCCGTGCTGATGACTGAATGTGGGGCATAATCGAGTATCATGAATGGTTAATAATAAAGATTTAGAGGGCAGTGCAAAACAATGCGAAAAATCAGTAAGAACGATATCAGATATAGATTCAAAATAAGGAATAAGCAAATTACTCTCTCTGAGAAAACAATAAGGGCTTTTAAAAGGCAGTAAGGAGGAAGCTTGAAAAGGGGGTAGAGGGTTCTGATTCTGATGGAGTTTTGTGAAAATCTTTCAGCTGCAGTTGGAATATGGGGGGGGGGGGTCTTCTGAGGAACAACAGTGGCTTTCTATCGAAGAAAACAGCGACTGGTGAAGCATTCTTCACTTTCAACTTCAATTTGGGATATATTCAGAGCGCATTGCCCCTTTAATTTTATAGCGAGGGTTGGGTTTAAGGTTAGTTTTGTAGTTATAAAGTCACATGCTGAAATGTCTTTTTCGTTGCTTCGCATGCTTATATGTCAGCCGACCGAGGTCTTGCATTCTCTACTCACTGTTGAACCAATCGATGGCGGCTTTCGCAGAAGGCGGATCGTCGTACGTAACCGTACACTCTCCTTTCGGTGCGCCCGTGGCTTTGTCGGTGTACACATAGATCTTCGGTTCTCCAGTTCGTTTGTCTTTCTGAACATATATATACAAAAAAACATCAAGTCACTGGATCAAATGATTCATGTCACAGAGGTGTTTAAAGTAGTCACTAAAGCAGAGGTAAAGTCTATTCCTACTCAAGTATATCTGCAAGTAGAAGCAGAAAATGAAGGTATGAAAAGTACCCATTCGAGAAGACACAGTAGTTGGTAGTAATGCCGCAAATTTCTACTTAATTATGACGATTTGTATGAAATGTACAAGTACAGCAATTTACAAATATCCAAGTGCTCTAGACTTATCTTTGCCTAAAAAAGTGATACCGTCAAGTAGAAGTAGTCACAAATCGAAACCAATTAAGTAGGGAAAGTACGCAAAATGCTCTCGAATACTCCAAAAAAGCAGCACTTAGTTACAGACCACCCGATGCCTGAAATGTGTTTGACAATTCGAATTGACTGCGTTGGACAACTTTAGTGCTTTCCCTTGCCCTTGCTAATTACTTTGCGCGGGTGTTCACCGTTCAGATAGTCTGCACAAGTTCTAGGGAGTGACGTAACAGTCGCGTGCGCTCGAGCTGCGCGTCTGAACACCCGCATGGAGTCAGGGTTGACGATAGAGTATCAGTGCAAGCAAACAAAAAACCATCGACGACATGCCGTTAAGACTCTGAAGAAAACTGACCTTGATGATTCCGATTTGACCGAAGAATTCCGCGATTCTCTGCTTGTCGACGTCCATGCCCATGCCGGACACGAAGATGGTGTCGCCCTCAGGACCAGGCTCTTCGGATCTGGGTGGAAATCCTCCACCGCCGCCGCCTGCAATACACACAAAACCGTTGAAGACGTGGAGTCGATACGTCTTGTCATCGCGTTGCATAAAATATTAGGACACTGCACACGGAAATCATTTTGTCAGTAGTACCACAGAGATTATCGGTGCATTCCCATGAAAGCTCATCCAGCTGTCTGGCTCAAGCTATGAATTTCAAAATATGTTGAACGTTCACTATCTGAATCGTGGCACAAAGAGCCCCGGAGTGCCCACAAAGTATTCGAGGTTGTTTGGTATTCAGACTGGCAGGACTCGTTGGGCAGTTTTTTGTTTAGGTGATTTTGTCAGCATTTTTCGAGAGTAACTATTGTAGTGTGCTGTATGATTAGAATTTGACAGTATCACTTGTCTTCTTTGACCACTTTCAGAAACGCCACGTGGTCATTAAGAGATTTATGCCATCCCGCAAGTCAGTAAATTCTAATAAGCTTTGGAGCGTTGCTCGTACACCTGTCCATGCACTTATTTGTAATGGTACAGGACATTGGCAATTCTGCCCTTCTCATATACATTTTGTATCAAGAATATTCTTCAAGGGCTTTCAACCACAATTTTTAAGAATTGAAAACACTCACAGTGTGAGTCTCACACACACACGAGATGCATTGCTATATAATAATTGTGACTAAAATTTCAATAAAACAAATCATTTTCTTCCGAGGTGCACTGAACATATTCAGCACCAGTATTCCCTATACTAATAGTCGCGTGTTATGGGGAACAGGAATATGCCAACCCTGACAAGGGTTACGTTTCAGTTAAGCGGTGAATATCGTCCAACATTTATGGACACTCTCTCTTCAACATTAAGCAACACCCAATAAACATAAATCAGGCTTAATCGACTGCACTTTGCCTGGCACGTATTATCATGGTTCTTGGTTCTGTAAACCACCACGGTAGAACGCAGAACTGTATCCACCATCCGTGGAACTTGTGTTATAACCCATGATAAACATAAAACATTTTTAATATTGTTCTGAGCAGTGCCGATGCACCATTGCTTTGCGACTTGCATCTGGGCTTTGGAATACACTTACCTTGTCAAAGACCTGTCAATGAAACCTTGTCTCGCGACCATTTTTTTTGTTTTGTTTCATATATGGAGGGACTTACCAACACCTCCACCCCGAGGCTTGTAATCGCTGTGTCCGCCTCCTCTTCCACTGTTCAAAAACATCATAGCTTCTCAGTGACGGCACACACGTGGGCGGTTCAAAATTTGACAATGGCCACCGTGAAATCGCATGGCACTCCACTACACTAATGCCGTTTTGTGCCGTTGGCAACAGCCCAGTAAGAATGTTTCAATACTTTCATAGTCAGCCGAGTTAGTCAGACTGTTTAAAGTTTTCATGTCATATTGCGTTTGGCATAATGAATATACCACTTGAAGGCTCGCAATTCCCGATGGTGTCGGTCACTGCAAGTCCTCATAATTATGTATAGTTTTAGAAAATACACCACTTTCCGCTTAACACAGCATTCAAAGATGAAAAGGTCTGGGCAAAGTCAGGACGGTTAGGTAGCATATACAAGCCACTTTTGTTTGGATTTAAATTTGAATATCCAGAAACACAGGGATTCCTACTATAATCATGAACTTCCCATTTTTGCAATTCCAAGCACGGTGCGCTGTTGGTAAAGCTACTATTAAAACACCACAGAATAACTTTTCTTTTTCAGTTAAGTAATGCACTAATCCAGGAGATATTTTTCACAACTGAATTCAACTTCGCTAGAAATCAATGAAGGACATTGGAAAATTTGACAATAAGACAAAGTTACCGGATTTTCACCACGGTAGCGTTCGTTTGTTATCACAATGGTTTCAATACGGGTATTTGCAGATTTTTTCGTGCACAGTTACCCGACTGAAATCCATCGAAACTCACTCATCGCTACGCATGACACACGGACAAATGAGAATAGATGTACAACCTTAGCAGCCCTTGTCACTAGCAACTAGCAAACTTATACTAATTAAGCTGGGATACCATGTACAAATAATGAGAACCCAGGCATGAAATATAGTTGCAGATACCTTGATAGAAAACAAGATTCATCGATTAAATAAAAATGAACATTCCAGCAGGAATACAAGCGGGTTCGTATATAGTTCACCATTTTACCGCAGGGTAAAATGGGTCACAAAAATTGACATTCACAATAATGCGCATGCGTTAAAACCTAAACGTTATATACACTGACATGAGCTCAAATTGACCACTAACAACAGTCACAGGGGTAGCTTGATTTACAATATCTAGTAGAGATGTTGATGTCAGCTGAGATACAGATGAAATAGATAAGAGAGCATTTGTCACTGTTTACTGTCAAATAAAACAGGGCAGCGCCTGCCCCTTATGAATTGGTAGATAAGAGTCAGATGACCATTGAAAAACTGGCCGCAGCACAGATATAAGACTTGATTTTTCACTGATCTTCATGAAGTTATGGTGTTCAGACACAATAAATGCTTGTGAACATCCCTACGAACACAATACTATGGGGAAATGAAAAAACACCATCTCCCTTTAACAGTGACATCACAACGTTTGTGGGTCAACAAAACACGCTCCAAAAAATAACGAAGCGATTCCTCATAGTCTAAATTTTCCAGAGGATTTTTCGAATAAGTATTTTCACACTCTGAGAGATAATTTATAACCGCCAGCTCCTTGGACTATCGCAGCAAAAGACATCTTCATTTTGAAGGAGCATCATTTGAAAAGCATTCTGAACAGGCAATGCGGCAATACAAAACAGCGGCAATAGTAAATCTTCATTGAAAAGACACGTCAGTCACCTTATTTGTTTGACCCATCAACATAGAGCAGCCATCATCGCCTATGAAGTAGATTAGGCAACTTCCAGCAAATCAGTAACCTGATCCCACCTTCTACAGAAGCCTACGAGATCATGGTTACAAGCGACGGTCCCATCAGTTCTCCAATGCCTCGCATCCAAGGCTTACTGATGGCAAACATCGTTACAGAGTAATTCTGTGTCTGCCTCGATGCTTGTTGCCAATAAAATCATGGCAATTTGGTTTGCTAAGATATCCCTATTCATGCACTGAAAATCCAGCACAGTAAACAGTGAATCGTGATTAGCGGTGTCGCGTGCAAAATTACTTAACGTCCAGTCCAATACATAAATGCATTAAGTTGGCCCTTATGCTAACCTAGCAGGGTTGTATCCAATTCACAAGGTTTGACTTTATTAGAGTGGTTCTTAAACTTTTCCGGACACGCCCCCCTTTATGATAGTGAAGATTTTCATGCCCCCCTTATCGTCATATCACAAAATGCATCGAGAACGCTGGCAATCCTAACGGATAGATTGATGGCATGGAAAGTTACGACTGTTGATGAGAGCATTCTCAAAAATGCAATTCGGACTATACACCGAGCAATAACTACGTAATAAAGGTAAATCGCGCCGAGCGCAAAAAAAATTTTCAGTTGATGGTTGCTTCGCGCGCCGCCCAGTTTGAGAACCACTGCTCAAATATTTTCAACTCGAGTCAAGTCGAGTCCCTTAATTAACCACCGAGTCAAGTCAGAGTCCAAGTCAGCAAGCAGCGGTTCGAGTCCGAGTCATAGTGTTAAGACTCGAGTCCGAGTTATAGTGTTTACTGTTCAGTATCGAGGTCAAGTCAGGTTGAACTCGCTTCTGCGAAACTTGAAGATTGCTTTCAATACAACATCCATTGCAGTATAACATTTATTAAAACTCAAAGACTTTTCGGGTGCCTCTTCCCAAGAATTATTGGGACACCAACTGGATTTAAACAGATTCAAAACCAATAAGGTAAAGCATGACTTTTGGTCGGAACCGAATGCCTCGGATTCACAATATATTCAATTACTCCTTTTTTCCTTAAAAATAATTTCCAAACCGATTTAAAAGACAGTTTCTGGACCTATTTGTCAGTTATCGGCCCTAGTCTCGTGTACGAGACTTGAAAAAGTCATATGGACTTTGTCGAGCCATATAACGTGGTCCAGAGTCATTTTCCATTCAAGAAAATGGCTCGAGTCAAGTCAAGTCAACACAAAATTGCGACTCAAATTGAGTCGTGACTCAAATCATTACAACCCTGTATCCTAGGATTCCCAAAATTTCAGTTCCCACACTTTGCTCATGATCAGCAGCTGTAGTTGCACTACGAAGTAGGTAATTCAACGACAGCATCACAGGTCTAGCTTTTCAGACGCAACGAGCCGTCGTAAATCGTTCAAAATCGCGATCCCGCATTGCTTTCCACAATCGCAGATCATCACTCAATTTCAAACATTCAAAAGAAAGGACTGGTGTAATAATATATCGTACACCCCTTGAACAAAAACTGTCAAAGACCATCCGGCCTTGGATGTAAGAGTCTTTAATTTTACCAGCTCTAGGAGCTATCATCGTTCATTTTCAGATAACTATCATCTCAACTGGCTCGGCATAAACGCTGGTTTTACAAGTTGACATCTCATACAACATATGGCCCTCCACTAACGAGAACTCCTATAGACCATACTATGACCGATCATGAGGGTGTTCGGTATTTTGCCAAGCATTTCGGCAAGGAGCTAGCACCGCTCATTTTTAAATAGCTTCATCACCATCGCAAACAAACTAACGCGAAGACTAGGCACAAACGCCTGTATTCCCAGCAGGAATTTCCAAGTCGACATCTTATAGGGATTGACAGCAGCAAAACACACAAGGCGACGAGATGGTACTAACCGTGAGCTGTCGTATCCTCCTCTTCCCCCATATCCACCATCACGCGGACCTCCTCCGCCACCTCCCCGGCCACCGCCGCCTCCGTATCCTCCGTAACTGTTTCCGCCTTCTCGTGCAGAACTGTCGAAGCGGCCTCCTCCGCCGCCGCCACCACCTCCTCGACCACCTCTGCCGCCGGCCATGCCTACGAGAAATTAACAACTCAAAAAAGCGCATTAAAACGTTAACAAAAATCTGTCCATTCGGTTACCAGTGAATTCGGCATATAGAATTAATAATGCAAATCCTAAACTATCCCACCATTAACCCGAATATAAAAACAGATGTTACATTACATACCAAGTGCTGAATTCACCAGGTGCCGTATATATTAATTCACACTTATATATTTCGTGGAATATTCATTCTAAAATTACCTAAACATTATTTAAAGAGCTTCAGATTTCATAATAATACCATGTCATTACTTTTTTAATGCCAAATTGACGAAGTGTCGAATTCACTGGTAACTTTCAAATCAAAATCGATCTAAAACTAGCCACACGCATCCGATGATTCATCTACGAATCACTCACCAGGGCCTCGCCCGCGGTCGTTGGGACCTCCGTTATAGCTCTGGTTCGGGCCTTGATTTCCGTAGGGACCCGTCTGACTCTGATTATAGTAGTTACTCCCGTTATTGCCATAGTTCCCATAGTTACCACCACCGTCACCACCTAAGTGCCAGACCATAATGTAATCATTTGCTATCACACATAGGCTAAATTTACGAATTTTGACATTACAGTGAAATGATATGTGCCAGGCAAATCTACGTAACACCAGGGCTGTGGCGTCGGTTCAGTTTACCACTATACTGGTTCCGACTGTAAAAAATTTGAACATACCAACTCCAATATTCCTATAATCTCACTCAGAAAATTATGCTTCTACTGCAATCTTCTGTTATTATCATTACTAAATTGTGCTCGCAGAAGGAAATCAAGGTTGTGAAGGTCCACCTGCATGGAAAGAGTGGCGACTTATGTACCCGCAACGAAACTTTTCGTAACATTTGATGTTGCAGTTTAGCATTTTAGTAATAGTTTAAAACATTCGATTATATACTAGTTTGAGTCTGAGTCAGGGGCATCTTAAGAGCTCAGATTCTTGAGGGTTCTACAAAATTTCTGTGACTCCGACACATCAAGAGAAAATGCAACAAAACTACTCCACAGCCCTGCTCGACACACACCAGAAAGGACCAGCAAGAGATAGCTTCACCCACCGGAACTGTTATTCCTATCATATCCGCCGCCGCCGCCACCAGCTTGCTGACCGTATTGACCTCCCTGTTGACCATATCGGCCACCGCCTTGTTGCCCCCCTCTGGCATTACCGCTTTGCTGTCCGTACTGACCGCCACTCTGCTGACCGTACTGGCCGCCACTTTGCTGACCGTATTGACCGCCGCTTCCTTGCTGACCATATTGACCGCTTCCTTGCCTGTTGTACTGTCCGCCGCCCTGCTGACCATACTGGCCGCCGGCAGATTGGCCGCCATATTGTCCGCTACTAGGAGCTTGTCCAGTTGTCTAAAGTTACATGAAAAATGTGGTTAGATGTAAAGCCAACGCAAATACCATGAGCATGCCAGTGCATAATATACACCAAATCAACAGTCAGAATATGAAAATTCAACCAGAGGTGGTCAATAACATATAACTTTTATTTCTTTCGAGTACTCGAGTAGGTTTTGCTTGTTTGCACCGCTACTGAAGTGCTTATGACAGCACATTTGTACCCGTTGGATAGTTCAGATAACTTGGAATAGTTCAGATGAATCTTATTTGATTTCAAGTATAGTGACTCCCTGACTTGCGTCTTCGGGACATATTTGTAATAACTCGTTACGCTCACCACGCTCCGCAAATCGTAGCTTTTACAATCATTTTGTGTCACACCATCCTGGGTGAATCAATAATTGTGTACTATTTCCATTGCATAATCAAAATCTGTTTCAAAAGTGAGACACTAGGTGGCCTGGTGAGGGGATTTTCAGATCAATTCGAACGTAAGTTGTGGCTAACTGGTCTGAAATTGCCCAAAATATTCCGCAGCAACCAATTCGTTGTTAAGCCGCAATAATTTTCAGATGGTTTGTGTGGACCAAGTTTTGCAAAAAAACGTGCAGATGGTTCTCAAAAAGGTTGAAAAGCACAGGGTTATGATTTAAGACAAGTTTCACTAATACTACAGATTTCATTTTATGGGCAAATCCAAGGATAGAAGACTATTTACTTACTCGGAAATCGCTGATTCTTAGGGCCGGGCAAAATCTAGTATCTGAGTGATTCGATTCTGAATCATGTATTACGATTCGAGTGGAGTATTCGATTATCACTAATTACGCCGCCACAACAGAATGCCATAAGTCAAAGTTCAAATATGTACCATTCATGCCACCGAAAAGAACACAATGCATGATATCCATCACATTGAAGATACTTCGGTATTCTTTGAACCATACCGATTTCATCGAGGTTTCAAGGCTTCGTCAGTGGAAATACTATCAAACCTATAGGCTAGTTCTCTTTTGTAAATCAACTTTCAGTTAAGAGGAGCGTTTAATTTCAGTACTCGAAAAATTCGTCTTTTACTACTCGACTCGAAGCATTAAAATTGCTGCTTGATTCAAATTCGAGTACTCGAATCATTGTGGCCAGCCCTACTGATTCTACTCGAGTAGAAATTTACAACTGTACTTCTACAAACGATGACTACTTTGACCACCACCAAATCCAGCATACCTGTGAATAACCGCCGGACTGGTATGATTGTTGCTGTTGTTGGCCGCCTTGACCATAGCTTTGTTGACCGCCATACGCGGCATTTCCGGCTTGTGCGCCTCCGTAGCCGGTTTGCGGCTTGGCCGCTGCTGCTTGTGCTCCGTAGCCTGGGGCGGCATTCACCGAGCCTTGCTGTTGCCCGCCTCGGTAACCTTCCGCAGCTTTCTGGCCTTGGCCGGCGCTGTAGCCTGATTGCTGGCCGTAGCTTTGTTGTCCTGTGAACCGGAATTGATATGTTGTGTTAAAACCCGGTGCAAATCACCGTTGGCGTCATCTCAACAATCACTGTACTTACCATAACCTCCAGCTTGCTGTTGATATCCAGCAGGTTTTTGTGTAGCGGCTCCTTTTGCATCGCCGTAGCCCTATGGTGCGCGAGACGATTACGATCATGTGTCGCGAAAATAACGCGAAATATAGCACAGCTACCGGTAAGTAGTTTTTTGACAAGGATTTTATCATCTATTGAGATCAGTTAAATTAAATGTTGCACCCCAGTCACCACTCACCAGCTTCAAGATTACATAGCTACAGTATTTCAATCTAGTATAATTATATTTCAATTATCAATATCATTAGCTATACCTGCTGGTATCCGTGACTTCCAGCACTCATTGCTGCTTGCCCATAACCGGCTCCGCCTTGCTGTCCACCGTATTCTGAAAGTTAATATTGCTGGTTATCAGCCCCCTATGGAATCGCGGTTCATTTTTAGAATATATCCTGCGTGATGAGAGCTTTTCTGCATAGAATAATTATAGGTAATTAACAGAAAGTTCTCCATGACATTGCCACCAATTCCGCTCTGAGTTATTGCCTTCGGTTCAGAATCAATGAGACAGTGGAAGCTCTGTTAAGCAGCAAATCTTATATTCATCCAATCGTTAGGCCACAAATTCCCAAGATCATTATCTGCGGTATGGCACTATATATAATTAGCTATTTCCAATTTCCAAGGTGTGGTCCCCAAGGCAGAAGCAATCATCACTCTTGATATACAATTCAGACAAAATTTTCGACCCCAGTCTTGTGATCATCACACTATGAAACGGCAGGCGGTTGTTTTGGGCATTATATTACGAAAAATTCTTCATTTTATTGTTTCAAGGAATCTATACGGACAATGCAGTCGTCGGTGCCGGTCGACCGTCACTCCAATAAATAAAAATACCGTGTTTATACTGTAATCTAACATCGTAAGTAGGTTATGAAATTGAAAGAATACTTACGTCCGCCGTACGACATGTCGAGATCCGTTAATTCGCTTCGCGTCAGACAGTAAATTCAACTACGAACGTCTAAAACCGGAAACGAGCAGACTTCAAAATGGCGGTATCGCTTTGGCATGCGCGTGACGTCATTCGGTGGCTGAAGCGCACCATAGATTTGGACCAGCTAACAGATACACTATACTATATCGATGTTTTGTAAATTACAACGTTTAAAGAAATGCAATGTCACTTCCAATTCAAATTCATTCAGTTTCTGCTGCATCAGTACTAGCTTGGGTTAACATCACCGGATCATGTTCTGACATATCGTTATTATGGTAGCCATTGTCCAGGTGTAGATCACGATAATAACTTGTTCCTGATAACTGGTACAAATGTCCATCATCGTGTGATAATTTGCATGTCTTGTTATATGTGCCTGCCACTTTACATCATGGTGTAGTCTCTTTTATAGGCCAAGGTTGGTTTTTGATTCATAGGCTTCGATACGTTTTCGAAACTCCAATATCCGGATCCGGCGACCTCTGCAGCTGAATTTGTGTTTGCTCTGCTGCCGCTGCCGCAATGATTGCCCAATGCCCAGATACAATAAAGCGGTTACTGGACGAGTCTGTGGTGTATGACATGTGGATAGTGGCATGTGAGAAATGCGATGCAGATTCGCATTTTTAGTCATCTTGCGTGGCGGTACACATGTGTTAATGAAAACTATTTGCGGAATGAGAAACAAATCCAGATGACTTACTTCAAATAGAAATAGCAAATGGGTGCAACTTATAATATAATCAGTTATCATAATCAGAAGCCACGTCGCTCAGCTTCTGTGGTAATTTCAGTAATAAATGTGATGCAAATTTGTGCCGATTTTAGCCTACTTTCTTACTTGACATGACATAACATAAAAATATAAAAACAAATAGTTAGATGTTCAACTTGCACTACTTTCCTTCTTGAGTAAGCTCTACCATTAGATACACTTGTTGTTACTTGAATATTTTTTGGAAAAGTAGTACTCCGTTACTGCTGTCCTTGTGCTTGTCTTCACTGACCTTATTTTGCACACACTGTGTTGTGCTTCGAATTTGTATTTGAAATACAGATTGTTATTTTGTATGGAGAGGATAGCCAGCACCTTTTGTGCAAATTGTAGTTCATATTTGGTAGGCTTACCATACGTCCTCTTTTAAGAGGATTTGTCCTCTTTTTTGACTTTTTTGAAAGTGTCCTCGGAGGACGCCCTTTTGTCCTCTTTTTTGAGATTTTGTCCTCTTTCTTGAAAATTTAGGTCATATTTAGAGGAAATCGCGAGTGATATGCCGCAAATTAGCGCAGAAGTGAAGCTCCGGCGGGTATTTCGGAGGGAAAAGGGGTGATTTCAGCTCTGAGCGAAAAAAAGACCTTTTTTTTTTTTTTTTTTTTTTTTTAGTCATCCACCTGGCAATGTGGAGTGTGTTTTTGAGCTCTGAGCGGAAGTGATGACCTTTTTTTTTTTTAGTCATCCGATCATGAAGCGGGTGAAATTTACCTGTTTTTGAGAATTCTTCTCCAGTTTTGCTTGCCTGAAATTTCTGAAAAAGTGTCCTCTTTTTTCATTGCCGAAATATGGTAAGCCTAATATTTGGCTATGTCTGCACTTCCTTGTGCAGCGGCATATGCACATCATGCACTCATGGTATGCATATGCACAGATCGTGTGTATGTGTATCATGAATCAGTGTATATGCCGCAAAAAACATTAAAGACAAAAATAAACTACGTCCTTTCCTTATTAGAACATCTTCAAAGGAGGATTTGGATCCATATTGAGATATTGGATCTGGATTTGAATGCCAATGTGGAAAAAAAATTAAAATAGTTTGTATTTAGATGGTGGAATAATGATGGACCAAAACAAAACTTTGAAATTAGGATTTGCAATTTATTCGAGATTGCCCTAATTGTGCTCTCGGTGTCACCCAACCCGGAGGAATTTCATACGAATAGAGTTTTTGAGTGTTGTTATAAATCTTTTGTGAGTGTCCAAATGTGATACAGAATTGTATGCAATACCGTACTAGGAATTACGTATTTCCATCATGAAGCTACTATTACACATGGATAAAGATGGTGGAACAGCTGAGTGCAGATCTATAGTTGATCTAATTTTAATAGCCGGTTACAGATTGCATCATTAAGCGTTCATTTTACCGTGTTATACTAGGCACAAAATGAGATTTTTCGATCTCTTTGACGAGAAGAATGAACGGCGACTTGTAGACCTGCTTGCTGGCTTGATGATTGGCATTGCTCCTATAGTACACTTGATTGTGGTTGGCGGCATCAAGATACCATACGGCCGGCACACATCCCGTAGCTGGGGCCCAGCACTGAGCGCTCGAGTTTCATGGCTACTCATGGTGATGAACGCGTTATGTTCATACCTCTGTTTGGAATAATCTCATGTTGATATCACTTCAGGAGTCACCTGCAATACTAGTGCCGGTGTATCTGACGCTTACTGTGAATGCCGATGTTCCTTTCACAAATTGGATACTGCTTGCCATGTACATAACTCACTACACAAACAGATCAATCATATATCCGTTGAGGATCAGAGGAGGAAAAGCATCACCAATATTTATTGTGTTCCTGGCATTTGTTTTCACCACATGTAATGGCTACATGCAAGTAAGCATATTTTTGTATCATATGAAAGCTTGAGAAAACTTTGTCTACAGTGGGTCGTTTGATGGCCAGCAATGTGTCCAAATGCAAATACTAGCATATGTTTATAATTTAAGCATAGAATGTATTTTTGTCGTTGATCCTACATTCCTAATCAGTATCATATGTGGGCAATGAGCAGCATTGCTGCGCAATCACTACAGGACCACACCACAATGTAAGTGGTTTCATTACAGTACTACCAAAAAATTTACATTTTTTATTGTACCCTATTGACATAAACAGTGATATCATGATCCTCGTCTATGCACCAAAAACTTTATTACTACAGCTCACCCACCACTTTTTAATTGAAATAATCTGTCTATCTGTCTCGCTAATCAGTTTGCCAGACTTCCCTCTAGTAAAATTAAAATTCGGTATTGCATTGAGATAAAACAATGCCTCTAGTTGTTGAGTTGTGTTCCTCCACAACTCTTGTGGGCTAATTCTGGGATAATATATTTTGGAATTAGTGTTACAGCAACTTTTGACCGCGTTGAAAATTTTGGTGTTATCATGTGGTCAACTAATCACACATGCCAGCAATCTAGGATTACCCAATTTTCCTCGTTTTGTCGTCGCATAAGAGCTTGTGTGTAAATGAATCTTGTCACATATGATATTAGTTTAAGTAAAACTAACTATTGCATTGATAGACGGTCCATTGTTGTATCAAATCGATCAGCCACATCTACTGGCCTGCTGTACAGTGTACACTTAATAGTGGTATTCAAAACATCAGGCTCTGTGATCTAGCAGCAATCAGTGTCTTGTATTTTTGAGTCACAAATTACCAACTCAAGACCTTGGACCGCATGCTTGGTTATTGTAGGTTGAAGATATTTTTTTTATTCAGACCCTGTATCATCTTCGGTGTGCGAACTACGACTCAGACTGGATCTATCAACCAAATTTCATCGTCGGAGCATCTCTTTTTATTTGGGGCATGAGAACAAATATAATTTGCGACGGAATATTGCGTGACCTCAGAAAACCTGGGGAAACAGGATATAAAATCCCGCACGGCAGTATGTTCGAATATGTATCGTGCGCCAACCTCTTCGCCGAATCCGTAGAGTGGACTGGTTTCGCTTTAGCATCCTGGTCAATTCAAGCTGCTGCTTTCGCCATCTTCACAACCCTGATGCTTTCAGCCAGAAGTTACACGCATCATGAGTGGTACTTGAAAAAGTTTGACAATTATCCAAAGCATCGCAAGATTTTCGTACCATACTTGATATAGCCTCATTCTTCAGCCATTTTACGTTGTTTCTTACTGAAAGAAAGCACACTTACGTAGTTACTGTGAGATTGTCCGATTATTACTTGTCGATTACCTGGAGGACGCTGTTGCTTGAGGATTACGGCGCTTCGACATTGTCCTAAAAAATTGTTACAAATTGCAGATATGTGCAATTCACTGTATGTAGTAATTCTTAAATTTGATCGACGAATTTTTATGTCTGAATGGTCGAGCTTCTGTAAGGCAGGACTGCGGTTGCGGCGATGTATTTCCAACTTATTAACTCTATATGGAAATATGTTAGCATTATTAATAATTTATATTGTAATTTGAAGTGAGCACATGACAGCGATTTGAAATACATCAATTTTTTGTTGTTGGAGAGTCGCCTGTATCTTAAACTATGTGAAGGTGTGATTATAGGCTATTACAGCATTGGTATCAAAGCTTCACAGAGGTACCAACAGCAATTGATTGTTGCTTCTGCTTCATATGATTGCTGATTCCTTCACATGAGCATTGTTCCTGGTTCCAAACATACAAGTCCACCAATCTACTTTCCATGAAAGCGCTGCGTCCAAAAATGCAATATTCAATAATTGACTTGCTAACCAACATCCTCTGCTCTAAAAGCTGAACGGGTTGGTCACTGCTAATAAATTATTACTTGGTGTGTAACGTGGCATGACAATTGCTTGTGCACAACAGAGTTTGGTATTATCAGCAAAAACCCAGTGATTCCTTGGCGTGATATCAAGCATCGATGCATACCACCACTACTTTGGACCTCGCTTCAAATCGTACATTAGATTTCACAACTCTGTAAAACTTCAATTCTCATTCTCAACTCTTGCCGAAAAACAAGAAAGGTCAACTCATTAAATTGAGAACCCTATTCCAACGCTTGAAATAGTAAATATACCAACTCGTCACTAGTGTCTCTTCCCAGCAGTTTTCCCCAACGAATTTCTGGCTTGCAATAGCTCCATTCTGTGAAATCACTAATTCTAACGTAAAAACACCAATTCGTGGGGCAATGTAATGTTGAAGTAAGAAATGAAATACTCGAAATCACTGGAGCATACGGCAATCCACAAAACTGCCAAGAAATTGATGCTCTTTTTCATGAGTTCACGCACTCGGATCATAATGACCTGAGGATTTCACTTAGAAAATGTTGTGACCTTGACAGAAGCTAATGACAATCGATCAGCTTTCAACAGTGCAGGTAAAGAAAACCTCTGGCGCATTGAAAATGTAGAGTTATTTCATTACCAACTGCCTTGAAACACACTCGCTACACTTAAACAGATGACTCAAAACTAGTGTTCACAGTAGTTTCATAGATCAATTCATTATGCCTCTCAATCTTGTAGTAGAGTTGTTTGTGTATTCCGTAACAGTGATATCCATTACCAAGACTTACTCTGCTGATTTGTTCCGGTGATGCGGAAACGTTGGCATCATACTGGCTTCGCAAGCTGAAACACAAGTTGCATGATTAGAAAGTAGATATTATAGGGTTACCATACATCCTCTTTTAAGAGGATTTATCCTCTTGCTTGATCTACTCAAGTTTTCTTAGCAAAACTACTCAATTTCTACACTTTGAACTTTGTAAAGTAGGACGTAGTTTTGATATATGTTGCATTATTTTTCAGTTAAATTCACATAGCAATTGGGTGAAATAGCTGCCAAAGCAGCCAGCTCCAATTAACCGCTAAAAGTATGCGACCCCTGAACCAAATGTACTTTTTGAAACTACTTGAGTAATTTGCAGGCCTTCGTTATCTACTTCCCTTTGCAGTAGTTTTGACATGTCTATTTAAACTTCTAATAGTAATCGAACTGACATAGTTTTATGCACGTTTATTTCGACTGACATAGTTTTTATCCAAGTCCAGTTTAAAAGTTTGAAATAGGGATGAAGCCTGGAAAAGTATCAAAAGTCATTAGCCAATCATAGAGTCCACTCTTAAACAGTATGAATATTCTGTATAATCCCTTTCAACTTGGGTGACAAATGACATGACATAGTTACACTAAGTCATAATATCCTACAGACCAGGATTGGGAAACCTTTAGAGCAGCGGTTCTCAACCGGGAGTCCGCGAAGCAATTTCAGGGGGTCCGCGAGACCTCTAAATTTTCAAAATGGTTGATAACGCAATTTTTTTTTAATTTGAGATAGCTTCAGGCATTTTCGCACCACAACTGCTAAAACCTCATGACTCATATCATCATAATATTCGTCTGACAAGAACTATAGTGCATATAGCATCGTAGTGTGGAAATTCATTTTCATTCCCAATTTCCAATAACCTGCTGATACAAACATATTGCTGTTTAGAGACGTTTTGTTGGGGTTTGCGGAAAAGAAATATGGAGATAGTAACGTCAGTCAGGGTGACTTCGTAATGTCTGCGAAACCTTCTCAATTTGAAGTTGTCAGTCACACCAAATTAGTGAACAGTCGTTTGAAATAAAAATTTATCTCAATGCAGGGATTGAAACCTTGCCACGAAATCCATTTTATCGCGTGATATACATGATTACTATTTGAACAGGTTCTTGGAGGTACAGAACTTCAATATACAATTGAATAAAATATTTATATTGAAATGAACCCGAATATTTTTGGCTGACACTCGTCATAAATCGGACAATGATATTTTTTGATGACCAATGAGTGTTTCGTTGCTATCAAAGCATTACGTTCCAACCATGAAATTTATATCACGAGTTGTATTGGTATGCAGCCTTGCCTTATTAATTTTCAATTGTTCATGGACGAAAATGTTTGCTCGTAAATGTATATGTAAACCCGAACAGAACAAGTCGTTTCATGAGTCTTTCTCAAGTTGGAAAACTTGGATCCATTCTTTGGCGCATAAAATCCGTCTATACTTTTAGATTAGGATTTCACTTTGACGGTAGAAACTCTCCGCGGGCCGATCAAAATGCCGTCGCGGGCCGAATCTGGCCCGCGGTCCGTATGTTGCCCGTCCCTGCGCTAGATGCTGGACGTGATATGTTCATAAAATATATGTTTCTTCATTTTGGTGCCATAAATGTTGCAATCACACCAAAAGTATCGTCGGAAGCGTTATGCGTTAATATTGCATTAGCCTCCATCTATCTTTGCGACAATAGTTTTCAGCACTCCTCGTTCATATCAAAACGAAGACGTGGATTTTCAGGACACGACCACTTACTTCCAGAATTACAGCAGCAAAATTAGCTTTGAAATAATAAAAGTCCACCAATTTCCACATAAATAGTACGTTATTTACAAGAAAAATCATTAGTTTGCTGTTTATCACAATCATACAGTTCATATTTGCACAAGACAGATGAAGGTTGCACCATAATAGAGCTAAAATTGAACTAAAACTTGAGGGGGTCCGTGACGGTCAAAAGGGGTCCGCGAAGCCAAAAAGGTGGAGAACCACTGCTTTAGAGTAATGCAGGCCCCATGAATTGCACAACATTTTGGGCGCGGCGCATTATTATTTTTTATTGACAAATTCGAATGATACTGTATTTTGCACAGCCAGATTAGAAAATCAAGTGAGTCACAGGTTCCCCGTCCCAGCTATAGACAAACAGTGAAACAGAAAATTACTAACGGAGTGGCTTCTCTTTGAAGTAGGATATCTGCAAAGAATCCCGTGCTGTCGCCCTCTTCTCCGGATCAAACATCAGCAAGAGATTTAACAGACGCAGGCCGGCCTCGGAAAGCCACGGAAATCGATGCTTCAAATTATTATACGGTTGATTCCTCAGATATATCGCCTTTATTGCCGGCAGTTGTTCGAATCCCTGTGACATCCCAATGTATTAAAACTTACAGAGCTCAACGGTAAACCATACATACCGGCCATATGCTTTCGTTGGGGGACCCCAAAAGTTCAATAATCATATCGATCATTTGTAACTCGGATTTGCCGGGAAACAACGGCTTATGTGCAAGGAGCTCAGCGAGAATGCATCCAAGAGCCCACATGTCTGAAAAGTAAGACATGTCATTCAAGTTCAATTTCAGACTACGGGAAATAATCATGAATAGTCGAAGGAAAATTCCTCGAAGCGTGAAAAACAAGCATTTAATGCATTTGGGAACTTCTTGGAGCTCAAATGGATCAAACTGAACTAAATTTGAAACTTATTTTCTGACCACACACCATTGAAAATTGGCACTTGTCCGAGGGCAAAATAATTCATAATCTTTGGGAGTCGGATTTTGCCTGAGAGCCGCTAGTTGCACAACCCTGCTCCATGCTATTGTTCATGTTATCAAGCTGAATATAAACAGAGTACAGACAAACAGGTTTGACGACATGACCCAATTTTTGTTGTGAACCACCATAGACACGCTTTAGGCCCATAACCTCTGACAAATATATCACAAGCCATAGATAGAACATTTCAGATCTGGAAGTTGGTCAAACGATACAATTTTACGGCTTACCAATAGCAGTTGAATGCCATTTCGAGCCAAAAAGCAGCTCAGGTGCACGGTACCATAGCGTAACTACTCTCGGAGTCATATTCTGTTGCAGCGTTCCGTAAGTTCTGGCTAAACCAAAGTCAGCAATTTTCACCTCTCCGTTATCAGTCATGAGAAGATTCGACACCTTCAAATCCCTGAATAGTATAATTATATTGACGTAACCAAGTGTAGTAAACAAATCAATACTTACCTGTGTATGATGAAGTTATCGTGAAGATATTGAAGACCCTCTAGCACTTGTAAAGTGATGCATTTGACCTGAGCTTCTGTGAATGGTGTTGACATGTTATCCAATAAACTGGCGAGGTCTTGCTCGCAGTATCCCATAACAAGAAATATACTGCAAATACACACGATTCATGAGAATTGTGTAAGCTTTACATCAGGCCAGCAAAGCATTTGGTCATGGGTGTCATCTGTGTCAGAAAAGCACTTCTACTTCACCGTGCCTTATTCGGCCCAGGGCCGACCCAGTCTGCCAAAGCATGCTCTGTGTGCCACATTGGCACAGCTACCTCAGAAGTGTTTAGAAGTCGAGTATTCAAGAAAATATCATTAAATCCAGGTATGACTGGGTAATTTTGAAAATAGCACCTATTTCTTAACAACTCTGCATCAGTAGCGAAGATGCATACCACAATTTTAAAAGGTGTCTACTGCAATTGATCAACAGAAGTCTGCGAAGCATTGTCCAAAATTAGGCATACTTACTTTCTACTTCATATCCAAGTAGTTTTTGTTGTCTTCACAATAGTTAGCTTTACTTGTAATTAGTAGGAATTTATGGCATCACTTCTACTTGTGCTGAAGTATCACCAACGTCTTTGACCGATTTTAATGACAGTGATTCTGCTAACCTGTCGAGGTGTTGTCCTACGACAACTTCTTTCAATTCAACAATGTTCGGATGTCGTAGGCACAGCAACAGGTTGATCTCTCGCAGACTGCTTATTGAGACGCCTTCCATGTCATGTTCAGTTCTCACTTTCTTCAACGCAACAATCTCGCCACTTTCAGTATCTCGAGCACGGTCTAAAAATGTACGAAGCATGACCGTAGAGCAGCGGTTCTCAAACTTGGGTCGTCTGTCTGAGCGTGATGAAACATTCTTGAACTCAATCAATTTGAGTTGTTTGAAAGTTCGAAGTGTAGGCTACAAGCACTAGTAACCCCAAGTATAGCTTTAAATACAGCCATTGGGTCATCTACAGAAACCTGACAAAGTAGACAAGGTATGAAAAAAGAAGCCAGGCTTTTTTCTAGCCCCTAATTCCCTCTTAGATGTTGATGAGAGATTAGGACCTACGGTATTAAACCGGTAATTAAATAGTTTATACATTAAAAATTCCATCTTACAAACAATCCCATAAGTCCCTTCTCCTATACGGTTGTACTTCTCAAAACTGGACACATTGCGGCAACGTCCCATCTGAAATAAAGAAACACTGATTCGTAATATGGTTATTGGAACTCATGACCAAAAGGATGCATTGCCACATTAGGCCTATATCATGAACTTGCAGGTCTACCCCACCATCAATAAAATTTCCAGATGGTTAAAGAGGATTGGTGCACTAGCGTTGCAACAGACCATGAAATGTTGCAAATAGCCAAGGATTAAGATGGTAAGTGATCAAAAAAGGTTGACAATAACTTATCATTTACGTTGCAAATAAGATGGGTAGGAGGTCCAAGGTCCATGTTGCCAATAACAAGGCACACCTATCAAGACTGACGTCATGTCAGTTGCTCCCAAAATATTTTTCACACTCGAGACTTTAATTTGACACCACATCATATTTATGCTTCAAATCCATACCGGTAGCTGTTTGAATCCTTTCTTGCACATTTTCAATTCTTAAGCACTAACAGGTTCAGCGGGTTCAAAAACTATAGTAGACAAGAACAATGGAGAAATTGAATGAAGTCTTGTTGGACATAAGCTTCCCTCAACTGAGACTGTTTGCGGCACTTCCCATGATAATTAAATGCTAAAATACCACACATGCTTGGACCTTACCCTACCTTGTCACTTTCTTTAACGCTGAATTCTTTCCCGGCACCAAACGCCACCAATTTGAGGGGTTTGGAGGTTGCAGAGGTCTTCGGATTAGACATCTTGCCGATGCACTGCAGGCGTCAATTGCACTTCGGTCAACAATTGATCCTTTTTAGAGATGTCCTAGCTGTGTAAACAGGGTCATGCAAAGTAGATATGTGCACAATAAGGACAATCACACAAAATACAGATAGCCTATGTATACTTCAAATCCAATTTTAATGTTTTTGCCATTCATCTTTTTCCCAACTTTACTATTGGATTTGCTATACCTATGACCATTCCAAAATGAATGTATTATTTTCATTTTTTCATATCAACAGCCGAACTCATGTACCGATTGATCGATTGTCCTTCAGATATGGTCAAAGTAGCCTTGCCATTGATTGATGATACTTACATTACTAGTAGAATTAGTACCACCAATTTCCACTCAACTACAACTAGCAGAAATATCGATTTTCAAGACATGTAGAACTACTTGAAGTAGAAATATAATACGAATGATCTGAAATGTGCCCAAGTACGGCAATTGTTCAAGAAGTAGACTTAGACCAGACTCAGCGTTTGATAGTCAAACGCCTTTAAGAGCATACAAAATCAGAGACTGGATCTTTGTCACGAATGCAGAAGGACTATACAATCAACTGCGTGATGCAAATTATATACAATCAGTTATCAATTATCATTTTATCACAATCAGAGGCTGCATCGCCCAGCTTCCGCAGCTTGTATGGTAAGTGACAATTTCAGCAAAAAGCAATCCAACTTCATGTTGATACAGAACTATACTAGTAGCAGCCTTAAAGATGATAACTTTACTCTTCTTGAGGTCAGCACTGGCACTACAAAGCAAGTATAGGGTCTAGGTACATTTAAAAAGTACTCCGTTACAGCCTTACAGGCGTTACTGCTGCGTTACTCGCTGTCCTGATTTTGCGTCTACCGGTACACTGTGACTCTGGATACAGTCTTTCCCACTATTATTAACGTAGCAGCTGCCTTATTGTGTACACGACTGGCCTTAATGTGCATGTACCAACTGCACTGTATTACATAAGTCTCACTCACCAATACTGGAACGTTCTATCCGCAATAAGCATGACAACGATTTTATCCCACACTGCATGTTTGGTGTAGCTAAAAGTCACTCAACTATAACTACTAACCTACACGCCTACCACCCACCCATCATCATTTTTTATCAAATTATATATCAAATTATATATATCAAATTATAATCAAATCAGTACACCACAAGATTGCGATATAATGAAAAGATAGTAGGATGCCGAAACTACTCGATAGGGTTGGTGCTCTCGCTTTACAAATGGGAAAAAAAGTTTACAAATGGGTAAGGATTTACTTTACAAATGGGCAAGAAAGTTTACAAATGGGTAAGGATTTACTTTGCAAATGGGCAAGAAGTTTGCAAATGGGTAAGGATTGATTTCACTTTGCAAATGGCTAAGAACGGTCAAAAATCGCGACAGGGTCCAGATCCAGATGGGTCCTCTCCCGCAAATTCGGCGAAATCCAAATCCAAATAAAAAAATCTAGATCTTCATCCAAAACGGACGTCAGTTAGTTCGTGCTACCATGTGACCCCCATCGCCAGATTCACCACCACTAATTCGGATAAATCCAAATCCAGATTTAGTTGGTGCGCTGTCAAAACTCACGACATGGTGGGGTCGTCAGCCCCCCCCCCCCCCAGTTGAGCAAGGCCCAGATGAGGCCTCCCTCCACACATTCGGCGAAATCCAAATTCGAAAATGCGACCCCCGCATCCCCCATCACCACCACCAATTTTGATAAATCCAAATCCAGAATTAGTTGGTGCGGTCAGCCCCCCAGTCGAGCAAGACCCAGATGAGTCCGCCTCCCACAAATTCGGCGAAATCCGATCGTGGTCAAAACTCACGACAATGTGGGGTCAGCGCCCCCCCCCCATACTTGGACACTAGCCAAGAGGACCCTCATCCCCAAAAAATACGGCGACACCCCTCCCGCACTGATCGACACCCCCTCCCGCACTGATTTTCTCTGAAGTTGCAATTGGGCAGGAAATTTTTCAAATGCGAAGGATTTACTTTGCAAATGGGCAAGCATTTACTTTTCAAATGGGCAAGTGTTTACTCTTCAAATAGGCAAGGATTTACTTTGCAAATGGGCAAGAAAGTTTGCAAATGGGCAAGGATTTACTTTGCAAATGGGCAAGAAAGTTTTCAAATGGGCAAGGATTTACTTTGCAAATGGGCAAGAAAGTTTGCAAATGGGCAAGAATTTACTCTGCAAATGGGAAAGAAAGTTTTCAAATGGGCAAGGATTTACTTTGCAAATGGACAAGAAAGTTTGCAAATGGGTAATGATTTACTTTGCAAATGGGAAAGAAAGTTTACAAATGGGTAAGGATTTACTTTGCAAATGGGCAAGAAAGTTTACAAATGGGTAAGGATTTACTTTGCAAATGGGCAAGAAAGTTTGCAAATGGGCAAGAATTTACTTTGCAAATGGGCAAGAAAGTTTGCAAATAGGCAAGGATTTACTTTGCAAATGGGCAAGAAAGTTTGCAAATGGGCAAGAATTTACTTTGCAAATGGGCAAGAAAGTTTGCAAATAGGCAAGGATTTACTTTGCAAATGGACAAGAAAGTTTACAAATGGGTACGGATTTACTTTGCAAATGGGCAAGAAAGTGTACAAATGGGTAAGGATTTACTTTGCAAATGGGCAAGAAAGTTTGCAAATGGCCAAGGTTACTTTGCAAATGGGCAAGGATTGATTTCACATTGCAAATGGCCAAGAACGGTAAAAAACACGACAGGATGGCCTCTCCCCTCAAATTCGGCGAAATCCAAATCCAAATTAAAAACATGCAGATCTACATCCAAAACTGACATCGGTTAGTGTTGCTAGACCCCCCCATCACCACCACCATTCCGGATAAATACAAATCCACATATAGTTGGTGAACATGTCTTCAGCGTTCAATTTTATTCAAAGAAATTTCCATTACTAAACTTACACCAATCATCGAATATATATTCATTGTAGGAGGAACGAATAGGCCTAGCACACATCGTGGCAATAGTCGCAATAAAAAGATCCTTCCGGTGCAAATTGCCCAGGAGAACAATCCGTGTGGGTCCATCTTTTGCAATTGTTACATTCGACCTGGAAAAACGACTTGAATTACGTTGCGTAACAAAATGGAGTCTATCACTTAATACCCATTGTGTGCTGTCTCCTGGTGATGTCTTAGAGTAGCATTTCACACAATAATCAGACAACTCTTTCTCGTCTGTAGAGATAGTGGTTTACTGATTATACCGTAGCAGCCAATAAAGCTTGTAGATATATCTTTACTTGTTTCGTCGAGCAGAGTTTGTCCGAATTCCTTCCTGTACCCGACACAAGCATGCGTCGAATGGTTGAAGCCGAACTCTATACCTGCCGCAGGAATCGATGCTCCGCCATCTTTACAATACACTCCAGCAGCCTAAGTTACACCGATTTCAATAATTCACCAACTTTATCGTGGCGGCAAACTTGCCACGCGAAGTCATATATAGACATCACAAACCTTTAACACAAGTACGCCACAATTAAAACCATCTTGCTGAACTTCCGGTCTTCTTTACTTTCATTCAGTGTGCATGCCTCCTCTTTACATCGCCTAGGCCAAGGTGGGTGTCCGATTCCATAGACAACTCCTATAGTCGCTTCGACATCTTCCTTTCTTTTCATTGTATCGCATTTTTTGTGGTGTATTGAACTGATAAAATTGCTAATATACCAATGATGAAGTCTGTTCTGCAAATTGTGAATTCAAATACCGGTGAAAAACTTTCAGACCCTGCGATCGTCGCGAATCACTTCAATGAATATTTTTGTAACGTAGGTCCTAATATTGTCTCTTCTCTTGCGAAACCTGCGTCAGCCAGGCCGGAGCTAAGATCGACATCTCAGTCTGGTATGCTCGATCCTGCCAATCACGCCGAAGTAGAAGTAGCCATCCACAAACTGAAATCCAACAAGGCTGTCGGCAATGATCAAGTCCCATTTTTTAAACTTCATGATAGAAAGCGGTGTCATTCCAAGCTATCTGAAAACAGTCAGAGTGGTACCGATACACAAAGCTGGGGTTGGAACTAATGTCACTAACTATACAGACCGATATCTGTTCTTCCGTGTATTGGTATTGTCATCGAAAAGCGAAGCGCGAAAATTTTTCATGGTTAGTGAATGAAATTGGTTCATTATATTGTTACTTGCATATTGCAAATACGTTTTCATTTTCAGATTTACCGGTATGGCTAATAGAAGTAGTGTCATCGAACATTCAGAGGTCACTTAATTATAGACATCTATTTTTTTGTTCAAATTTAGCTCAAGCCTGTTCAAGCAGCTCATCTTGAAGTTATTAGAGAAATGGTTATGTAGGCCTAATCACAGGAGAAAACGGATTTTGTGAACATTTCGAAGTCTCCGTGATTGACTTTACGTATCCAACCATTTATTTTTTACACAATGCCCAGTAAAAAACCTCTATACGCAGCCTCTATACGCAGCCAAATATTTGTATCAGTGGGCTAATGGCAATTTCGCCTCGTGATTTTCGTAATTTGAAAAATATAAATTAGGCTATCAATTATTTTGTAAATTCGCTTCGCTTCGCAGTCCATCCTCAAGATTACCGGACCACGACTGACCTATCGATCTCGCTTCCCATGACATGCCGCCCTATTTCTTGTCGCTTTCTTTTTCTATACTGTATTCTTTACTTTCATTCAGTGTGCATGCCTCCTTTTTACTACGCCTAGGCCAAGGTGGGTGTCCGATTCCATTGACAAATCCAAGTCGCTTCGACATCTTCCTGTCTATTCATTGTATCGCATTGTCGCACACTTTGTCGCACACTTTCGACATTTCGTCGGAGGTGGCTACATACGAAATCGCAACATGTATCTTTTCAGGTAACGCAAAATGTTTATAATGATGCACAATACCCATTGGTAGAATATTTGAAAATAAGACAGGAATACATTCGTGTTAAAATTAATAACTGGGTGCAGTACCAAATTCAATGTGGGCAGATATCTCCATGACATTCCCAGTAGATTTACTAGTTACACAAAGCACGGGGGGTGCCGTATTCCTGGGGGGGGATCCTTCTGGGTAGCCCCCAAGTATGCGGGGGGGATGACCCCACATTGTCAAGAGTTTTGACCTCGATTGGATTTCGCCGAATTTGTGGGAGGAATACTCATCTGGGTCTTGCTCGACTGGAGGGGGGGGCTGACCGCACCAGCTACTTCTGGATTTGGATTTATCCAAATTGGTGGTGGTGATGATGGGGGGGGGGGGGTGAACCTTGCCCATTTGCAAAGTAACCTTGGCCATTTGACAACTTTCTTGTCCATTTGCAAAGTAAATCCTTACCCATTTGTAAACTTTCTCATTTGTAAACTTTCTTGCCCATTTGCAAAGTAAATCCTTACCCATTTGTAAACTTTCTTGCCCATTTGCAAAGTAAATCCTTACCCATTTGTAAACTTTCTTGCCCATTTGCAAAGTAAATCCTTACCCATTTGTAAACTTTCTTGCCCATTTGCAAAGTAAATCCTTACCCATTTGTAAACTTTCTTGCCCATTTGCAAAGTAAATCCTTACCCATTTGTAAACTTTCTTGCCCATTTGCAAAGTAAATCCTTCGCGTTTGAAAAATTTCCTGCCCATTTGCAACTTCAGAGAAAATCAGTGCGGGAGCGGGTGTACTCTGATGAAAGTATGGATTTTCGGGTTCGGGATTTGGTCAAATAGGCGAGTGGTCACCCACCCCCCGCACCGCAAACTTGGGCACTACCCAAAATGACCCTCATCCCCCAGAAATACGGTGACCCCTCGTCTATTTGACCAAATCCCGAACCCGAAAATCCATACTGATCCACGATCGGATTTCGCCGAATTTGTGGGAGGCGGACTCATTTGGGTCTTGCTCGACTGGGGGGCTGACCGCACCAACTACTTCTGGATTTGGATTTATCAAAATTGGTGGTAGTGGTGATGGGGGATGCGGGGGTCACATTTTCGAATTTGGATTTCGCCGAATGTGTGGAGGGAGGCCTCATCTGGGCCTTGCTCAACTGGGGGGGGGGGGGGGGGCTGACGACCCCACCATGTCGTGAGTTTTGACAGCGCACCAACTAAATCTGGATTTGGATTTATCCGAATTAGTGGTGGTGAATCTGGCGATGGGGGTCACATGGTAGCACGAACTAACTGACGTCCGTTTTGGATGAAGATCTAGATTTTTTTATTTGGATTTGGATTTCGCCGAATTTGCGGGAGAGGACCCATCTGGATCTGGACCCTGTCGTGATTTTTGACCGTTCTTAGCCATTTGCAAAGTGAAATCAATCCTTACCCATTTGCAAACTTCTTGCCCATTTGCAAAGTAAATCCTTACCCATTTGTAAACTTTCTTGCCCATTTGTAAAGTAAATCCTTACCCATTTGTAAACTTTTTTTCCCATTTGTAAAGTGAGAGCACCAACCCTCCTCAAACTACTTGGGGTAGTCTTTTAAACAGATACCCACCTTGGCCTACAGCATGAAAATAAGAGGCATGCACTGCACATTGCACAGTGCACACCTTGCACAGAGTGGATGAAAGAAAGGATAATATAAAAGTAAGCGATAACATGAATGCTGCATGTTTCGCTAGGCGTCTAGGCGATAGGTCGATATGTCAGGTCGTGGTCAGGTAATCTTGAGGGCTAACTAATATTATTGATTCAGTAAAAATTGCTTGTATTTCGATTTGAATGTGGATATGGACTGGACAATTTAGGGCTGTTCAAAAATAACTTTTTTCCCAATTCAATCCGGTCACCTCTTAAATCGTCAAGTTACCCTAAAAAACGCTGCACACCAAATTTGGTTCAATTCTAACAAGTATAGGGCTCCGCAGATCCAATTGAATTATTTAATTTAAACAGGAAAATTAAAAAAAAATTCAATTTTTTCTGTCAACCCCATGAAATTGTTGATCTGTCTTCAGAGACCATGCAAAACAAATTTGACTCAATTCCAACTAGTAGAAGCGGAGTTATTGGAGTTTTTCGTTGATAATCCTCGGATTATCCACCAATCAAGGATAATCCGAGAAATATCCACGAAAAACTCCAATAACTCCGCTTCTACTGGTTGGAATTGAGTCAAATTTGTTTTGCATGGTCTCTGTAGACAGCTCAACCATTTCATGGGGTTGACAGAAAAATTTGAAATTTTTTTTTTTAATTTTTCTGTTCAAATTTAAAAATTCAATTGGATCTGCGGAGCCCTATACTTGAATTGAACCAAATTTGGTGTGCAGCGTTTTTTAGGGTAACCTGACGATTTAAGAGGTGACCGGCTTGAAACGGGAAAAATAAGTTATTTTTGAACAGCCCTACTGGACAGTGGACATGCTTAGCGACTGTCAGAGGTCATATTTTGCGGCCCGCTACCTGATTTGAGATTTCGGTAGAACTCTTCGTAAAGCATTATTTTGAACTGCCAAAATTGATTTCAGTTTAAAAATATTGCTGCTATTATTCAAAATAAGCTATTCTACTGTACCCAACATCACTATTCCTCTTGATGTGGCTTCACTTCGTGCTTGGCGATAGCATTACGTGGTGGGAGAAGCAAATGATGTGAATTGGCAATTGGCGTATTGCCTAGACGTGCAATGGCCCTTACAGTGCCAAGACCGAGACTCTCAGAAAAGGACTTGACGGTTCGACACCATCAAGCTTTGCGATGATATTATTGTTTTCCAGCAAGCGCCGTGTCTAGCTAACCCAAATATCGATTCTTTCGTCGCTGAAAAGTGTTTTCAGGTATCGTGCGCAGCTCATAGTTCGAAATGAAACACAAGCGATGATCATGATATTGTCTGTTTCATTAAATATTTCTTCAATAAAATAATATTATTGCCGTTGCCCATGACCAAGAGCATGGCGTTGTACTGATGTATTGTAATGTCATAAAATGTGGCTGTCAAACTGCCTGGCCTATTTTATCTCGATATTTATAAAGTCACGCGGCCCGCAGCCTCTAAGAATTTTGAAAAGTGGCCCGCAAGGCCGCAACCCATTTTGAGTTGGCGACCCCTGGCCTACAGCATGTAAATAACAGGCATATACAATCGAATGTTGCAAGTTCTATATCCCTGCTTAGTTAACGTGTTCTCAGCTAGCGATAGCTGTCTATAATGATTCTCGAGGAAGCCACCGCGATAACCCAGATATTTTGAATAGGTTCTTCCTGCCAGATGGTTATAAAAGTGTAGTGTTCATAATTGTAGAGGCGTAGCCATGGGGGTATTGGGGTCGGGTTGGGAACCATTACTGTGTTAAATGGTGGTCACGGAACCTCGAGCCCTGATTAGTATTTACGTTGCAGCCATTGCTCATGCTCATTCTTATTGCGATTAGGCCCGGGGTGGCCAACCAGCGGACGTATACGGCATGCAGCCGTGAAAACGAAATTATAATCATACGGCCGTCTACGCATATTTATATTAGTGCGTGTTGGCAGCCGTCTATATGCAATTCCAATTGATTCTTAAATCTCTGCGAGATTTTAATTCGACTTAAAAAAATTCTTCACGCTTGGTGCGATTCAGGGTTATTTGGATTTTTCGTTTTTAATATAATAGAGTCCTTGCAATCTGAGCTTCGCCGTACAAATGCGAGACGCATAGGAACGTGATGCTCGCCATAAAGAAATGCCAAGTTGGAATCGTACGCGTTTCATGAATGACGATTTTTACAGTACGTTTGATCAATATATTTTGGCTCTACCGACAATCGTGACGATAAGTCAAGAAATAGCAACATGCAACATAGTGATTAACAAAACCAGAAGATTCATCATCAATAATTTTGTGACCAAAATTTTCATAGAAACCCCATCAATCAGCTCTACCGGTTAATCTGATCACGTGGGAAGAGAATGGATATATATTTTACAGTAATATGTGAAACTATACCAATATTATCGACGAAATTTATTTCTGAGGTTGAAAAATTTTCCCGCCCTGCGCATTGCGCAACTATAAAATGAATCCCAACATTCCCTAACAATAATACTAGTGATTTGGGTGCATTAAGCCTGTATGGATGTTCTGCTTAAATATTTAGAAACTCTTATACGCAATGTATAACTCAAGAAAGCAGTGATGGCACATAGCACTGTAGGGATGGTGTGAACCTCTAAAAGGTTCAGGTTCGTGTGAACACGAACCTTTTTGAAAGGTTCTGTGTGAACGCGAACGTGAACCTCGTGTCACGTGACGTCATATTGCTAATTCCAAACATACATTTCAGTGAAGTGATAGCCTATATTAATATACATTGTACACGATACCTAGAGACGACTCGGGCCATATAAGTCAGACATTTTGAAGTACAAATCGACGTTTTAAATGTCGCCAAATGTTTCAACTGGGGAAATCAAATGATCCCATAAAATCAATATCTTCTGTGGCTTTGCTAACAATTTCGACGAGGGCTTGCAAGGGAATATAAGCTTATGCCTTAACGGTCCAGGCCAGACCGGACAATGTATTCGGCGTCTGGGTATTGCTACGTTGATATTGAGCAGAGTGTAAAACGGGTTTCTGTACTTGCTACCGATTTTACCCCTTTAACAAGTTATTCAGCAGTAGCCAACACCCCAGTCGCACGGATTTGTTTTTTATGATACAATAAGCATATGAAATCAAGATTGACCTCGTACGCATGCCAGATTTTTTACATTAGACTACGATATCAATTTCATTGATTGGTTGAATAAGCTTCATTCGCTGACTACCTATATGCAGTGTATTTTGCTCTTGATGTTGTGTGATTGCGGGTCAAGCTCACAGCAGAGAGTTAACTAAATATTCACAAACTGAAAACTGGATATTTCGAGCAAGCTTTTGTAATGAAGCAAGAGAAATTTTCGAGATCGTCTAGTTGTATGCTCGTTTAGTGTTGATTTTTTTGTGCCACCAGCGCCATGCATGGAGTGGCCTGCAGTTGAAATGCAATAAATTTCAACCAAAGATGTTATAATGAAGCGAAAATTGTAATATATGAAAAAGGTTCACAGTAAAGAACCTACCAAGGTTCGTTTGTGAACGTGAACCTCCAAATTTACGAGGTTCACTCACAGAACGCGAACGTGAACCTCACATTCCCACCATCCCTACATAGCACCACAAGGTCTGTTCGCAGTGCGAAGTTTCCGGTAGCCAATTTAACATGAGTAGCCTATTTGTCGTCCAGATGGCCATGACGACTCTACGCTGGAAAGCAGCCTTATGCTATATATGTAATCGAAGTGCGGTCGTGAATGGGAAAAAGATTGAACACCCCGGACCCGCTTACTACGGAATCGGTGTATTATATGGTCAGGGGTGTACGAGTTTTGAGTAAACGTAAAAGGGTGTACCACGGTGAAATAGGTTGAAGAGCACTGCATTAGTGTTTTAACGCGCCCACCGTACCATCCAATCGGCCAACATAACTCAGTATAGGGTTACCATATTTTAGAAATGTGAAAAGAGGACACCTATCACACAAAATTTTCCGACTTACAATTGTGGAGTAATATCCGAAAGAAAAGGTAAATATTTCTCAAATTTGTGATTGGTTGACTAAAAAAGTCATGTTTCCGACTCGGCTCCGGAAATTGATACTTATCTTAAATTCCCCTTGTGGTTGACTAAAATAAGGTCGTCTCTCCGGCTCAACTCCAGAAATACAGATTTACTGTCACACTTTACGTTGGTTGACTAAAAAAAAATGAGAAAAAAAAGATCAACTTTCTGGCCCAGCTCCCGAAATAGTCATCGGAGGGTTACTTCGCTGCTCATTTACTGTATCTCACTCGAATTTTCCCATATATTTAAACAAATTTTTCAAAATAGAGGTCATTTGGGCGCCCTCCGAGGACGCTTTCAAAAAAGTCAAAAAAATCAAAACAAATCCTCTTAAAAGCGGACGTATGGTAACTAGGGATCGTGTGAACCTCTGAAAGGTTCAGGTTCGTGTGAAGGCGAACGGGAACCTCATGACGTAACTTGACGTCATATTGGTAATTCCAACCCTACATTTTGGTGAAGTGTCATTTTAATGTGCATGTGCACTCTGTGCAGTTGTACCACACGATACCTAGCAACGACTCGGGCCACAAAATGCCACAATGCGGAAGTAGCCTTACTGACTTTTTTAACGCCGCCAAATGTATCAACTGGAGCAATCAAATGATATATTAATCCCATAAAATCAATATTTTCCGTCGCTTTGCCAACAATTTCGGCGAGGACTTACAAGGGAATATAAGCTTATGCCTTAACGGTCTAGGCCAGAACCGGCAATGTATTCGGCGTCTGAGTGTTGCTGCGTTGATATTGAGCATATATAGTGTAAAACGGGGTTTACCCCATTAACAAGATATATATACAACAGTAGCCAACACCACAATCGTACGGATTTGGTTTTTATGATACAATCAACGCATAAAATGAAGATGGATCCCGTACGTCTGCTAGATTTTTTACATTAGACAACGATGTATTTTATGTCAACTTCATTGATTGAGTGAATAAGCAACATTCGATGACTACATGTAGCGTATTACGCTCTTGATGTTGTGTGATTGCGGGTCGAGCTCACAGCAGAGAGTCACTAAATATTCACAAACGGAAAGCTGGATATTTCGAGCAAACTTTTGTAACAAAGCGAGTAAAATTTTTGACTTTGGCAAGATGCATGCTCGTTAGTGTTGATTTTTTTAATGCTGCCTGCGTCATGCATAGAGTGCTGGCCCTAAATTGAAATGCAAAGAATTTTAACCAAAGATGTTATAATCAGGGCTGTGGAGTCGGTAAATTTTACCACCGACTCCGGCTCCGACTCCGACTCCACACATTTTCAATATACCGACTCCAACTCCGACTCCTGAGTCTTTAAACGTACCGACTCCGACTCCTGGGTCTTTAAACGTACCGACTCCGACTCCCGACTCCGACTCCAGCATTATTACCAATTTACTTCGACAAATTATATGCCACATTGTCGGTTGAATGACTATCATACAACCATTAAACATGCAAACATATGATTAACGGTGGCATGCTAAATTGTTTCATTGTGGCACAGCTCGAATTATTCACTATGCAATTAACATGAAAGAAAGATTTGCTAAATATCCTTCCTTTTTCAAGTTTTGATAACATGGACTCTCTAATATCCTGAAATGTACGAATCATTCAAATATGGCAGATATCCAATCCCGCATAATAAAAATGTAGATAAAAAATCCAAATGTAGCTCTCGTGTATGAGTCAGCAACTAATAAAGAGATTGAGCTTACTAATTTTGTCATTGCACACTATCCTGATTACAAGCACACACACTCTTACTACTAATAGACATTGGTCATAAATGGAATTTAGTTAAGTAGTCAAATAACATAGCCTATGTCTATAGTCTATACATGTAGTTAATCAAGTATTCAAGGATTGGGACTTGCAGTCTTTCTTAATCATTTGTTCGACCCAAACAGCTAAGCTACACTACAAATATTTTCAATTCTGTCAAGTGGGAAGCATCGTTTGGTCATATTTACATCATTTTTACAATTTTACGAAACCAGCCGATGCATTTGCTCCGTCACAGTATCATGGTATAATTCTAAAAATAGCATCAATATTTACTGCATCGCGAAAACTCATCTTGCGATTTTCTTCCCCTCTGCAACTGAGTTGTAATTTGCAAGTAAAGTTTAATTTTATCTATATCAGGGGTGGGCAACTTTTTCGGCGAAAGGGACACCTGAGATTTACGAATTATTGCGCGGGCAACTGGAATGTTGATAACCTTTTTTTGTCGTCGATAGGAGCGAACCGAATTAGGTTACATTGCAAACAGGACTTATAATAATACGCTTTAAATTGATAACAATATATCATGCAACTGTGCAGTGCGCAATCAGGCCATGGTCGCGCGAAGCGCGAAATTTTTGCAAGATAACGACTGAATTAGGCTATATCAATAAATATGTCGCTAACATACATTGGGGGTCGCATCTGTATACGACTATGGGCTCATTTGGCAAGGACAGGATTATTCGAAGTTTAGACATAGCAAAATCGACGGTATCAGTGAACATGCCTCTATCATTTTTTGCAAATGTTTTGTCGACGATCTCGCTGCGAGTGCACAAGCGAAGCCGCATGTTGGACGACACGTTATCTCCCAATTGCGAATGGTTAGACTCAATTCTGTGAATAATATGTATTCATAATTTTCAGAAGGGGGTCAAATACTGAATGCAAGAAATCTAGTGACAATGAATCATACGAAGTACCGAGAAAAATTTCAAGTCAAATAAATGTGCTATGAAATATTTTACTTTATGGTCATATACGAAGATCTGGGATAAATGTTGCTGGCCCCTGGATTCGTCAATGCGTCAGAATTGTTGTTTTAGTCATCATCAAATTTCGCGGTCATGCTAATCAAATTTTGGTTGGCCTTGCAATTGTACCTGATGTCATAAATAATTTCGAGAATTACCTCGCAGGCCACACCTAACCTTCTCCTGTGCCAAATTTGGCCTGCGTGTCACGGGCTGGCCACCACTGATCTGTATGGTTATTAATAACAGTGATTGGTGGTACATAAAAATTATATTGAAAATTCTTTGAAAGCAAATGTTATTTTCATGATAGAGAAGTCGGAGTCGGAGTCGGAGTCAAAGTCAGGGTCATTCTCACAAACTCCGACTCCGACTCCAGTCAGTATTTTCTCACCGACTCCGACTCCGACTCCGACTCCAGCTATTATAGTTTTCACGACTCCGACTCCATCAAGCGAAAATTACCCCGGCTCCGACTCCGACTCCACCGACTCCGACTCCACCGACTCCGACTCCACCGACTCCGACTCCACAGCCCTGGTTATAATGACATGAAACATGTATAATAGATGAAAAAGGTTCACGGTGCACAACCTGTACCAAGGTTTGTTGGTGAACGTGAATCTCAAAATTTCTGAGGTTCACAGTGACACAGAACGCGAACGTGGACCTCACGTTCACACCATCCCTATATAGTACCTATTTGCGCCAACAGAGTAAATATTGGCATATTTATATATGTTTTCTTTATATGTGGATGCTGTGATGCGACCAATCGAGGTTTCAAGACTCCCGCGGTGGGGAAAAGGATCGAAACTATTACATTCTCGATATATGCAATTTTTGTACTCTACAAAATCCTCGCTCTTATACTCGACAAGAATCATTGCAATTAATACTCGATTCAGATTCGAGAACTCGAATCATTGTGTCCAAACCCATGCAGTTATAATTAGCAGACGTGAATCGCCTGGAGAAAGGCGTCGAAATTGAAATTACAGACCGCGTGCTGAAATCGAGTATCGATTTTATCACGATCAAAATAGATAGGTTTCTATTGTAGCCCAGGGGTATATGTTCTTACGCTGAAATATGTCATTATTGTTCAGACTCTTTGTCGATACGCAAAATCCAGGCTGGCGGGATAGCGAGTATGAGAAGGCGAACAACAACAACAACGACGTTTAGGGATTCATAGTTGAGTATACGGATCGAACAGCTTAATGAGGCGGGTTTTATAAAGCGAATCAATGTCTCAGAAAGAGTTGGATTCGAGGACCCAGTCATTGGACTTCTGAGATAGTCCATAAGACAGTTGAATTCCTGGCGCGCCATTCGTGAAATTCGGCGACGGATTTGTTTTTGTTTTTGTATTCATTTTATCGACATCAGTGGTCCTTTTACACCAATCTAATATTCCTTCATACGATTACTGAACTGTAGTTCTAGCTATAGGTACCGTGTTAATATAGTAGTACATAAAATTATTGAAAACATTTCTTTTTGTGCGGGAGTAGAGCTAAATTCCAATAAATGCCAATTTCATAAATCTATATAGTCTTGTACAGGAATATAACTAGACAATTCAAGTTCAGATCTTTTATTTCGTAAATGAATATTCACCTCCACCACAGGTATAAAATTGCGTGCACCAAAACATAATGCCTGTGACATACGGTCTATCGCATATGGATGGTCTATCGCAGCCTGGATGGTCTATCCATGCTGATGTCAGATGCTAGGCAGTTCAGACGGATGTGTAAGGCGGAGCACGATATGGGATTTGGGTTTGCATGTAACTTAATCGATATTTTGTATAAGGCTAGGCAACGTTTGCTTTTGAGACTGTGTTTATATATTGTGTATAAACTTTTAACCTACCAACAGAATTCGTGAACAATCAGCATTGATCAAATTCATATATCAAAATTTTGCCATGCGGATACTCCGCATCACAAGCTTATAAATAATAATATTAACCAGCAGGCATATGTTATGTATCGCCTGCAAACATTTTCACATTGATTATATTGGTTTGAATAGTATTTTATTGCTGCTTCTGCATGTCGCTGCTGCTAAGAGGTGTAGGCATTTACCATTGTATATTTCTCATAATCTATGTTCAATGGCAACTCAAAGTGGAACGGTCGATTTAATCCTAGGATTATCCGAGAAATCCGCATTATTCCAGAGGCAAATAGCGCGGCCGTAATGCCGTTAATCTGGTTTCCGATGTATTTATAGGCTCTTATAATTTCTGTGCGCACTTACACAAATCAAAGTTTCAGCACATGGGTAATAACAAATTTTGACATCTGTATGTATTAATTCTAAAAGATATATGTAGTATGCTTCTAAAGTGAACATGGATTTTCAGTTGCAGGTATATAAGCGTATAGCATACCCACAGCGCATAATTCTTGCATTGCCATGAGAACATTGATTATATTAGCGACTTGTATTGCTATATCACACTGCGCAGACAGGAAATGCACCGCATACAGACATTGTCAAGATGTCAATGACCACCAGGTTCACAAAAATGGGGATGCCTGGACATCGGTGAATAGAACGGATTCTAGTCAGACAACTTGTGCCGAGTGTATCTGCATGGAATCAAAAGAATACACCGTAAGTTTGAAGTTTCGTTGCTTGCGTTACCGTAATCGTATTTCAAATTATCGACATCGGCCTATATATTACAATCTGGTTTCGAATTGTGCAAGAGTAAATAACTGTTCGGTGATGCGATAACGTAATCTCATCATCAGCATTTATTACCATTCTCATCATTGCAAAACACCTAAAGCAGGGGTGTCAAACATACGGCCCGCCAGACGATTTCATCCAACCCGCGAAGCAATTCTGAGTAGGTTAAAAGTTTCTTACATTTTCCAGCACATTTCTAACAAATGTTGAGATATTTTGCAGGCAATTCTTCTGTTCATAAGCCCCATACGTCGCTTTGGCTTCACTGTATACAGATGCATATAACTATAGTTACCAGTTTTACCACTAATAACAAGTTGGTGAAATCGACTTCATTTTCAAGAAAGAAAAAATTGCACACCAAGTTCAGAGTTTTATACAAATATGAACCAGAAAGTAGTTATTCACAGAAGCGAAAACGCCAATGCGAAACCGTCATATGCAGTTAAAATGTAAAAAATATTAGTGCCACAAATATATCATTGAAATATATCTATTGTCGAACTGCGGTGTCCCATATTTCGACCCAATAGATCCCCAGACATGAGAGAAACCGGACCAATTTCCAATGTCCGCATTTCCAATCAAAATCTGGTATTGCTCACAACGAATATGCAGGGCTATAGCGCCAGATTACGACTAAATCAAAGGCAGCATAGAATATGCCAACTTACAATCATCGTATTTTTGCCAATTCTATTGTTCGCGAATAAAGGCATTGCATCCTGCTACTTGTAAAATCCTATATGATCCGTGCATTGTCTATATAAGTGAAAAGCAAGAGCATTTTGGAATCAGTTGACTGGTCCGGCTCGCGAGCGATTTGAAGGCTTGAATCCGGCCTGCGACGCAATTTGAGTTTGACTCCCCTGACCTAAAAGCATCCATGCATCCAAGGCAGATATGGTGGTCAAGCCGTTTCTTCTCGATATTTCGCTCAAAGACTATGATAGAGCACGAGCCCCGCATAAAAACAGGGCATGTACAAAAATTATAATATATAGGCTATACAATGAGCCGAGCGTTACAGGCACCAGTGTTGGGATCAAGTCACCACCTTCAAGTTGCAAGTCACTTCGAGTCCATAGTCCAAGTCATTGTTGAATAGGGATAAGTAATCAAGTTTCATTTTACGGAAAATTTGGCCTCATAATGTCACTCACAAGATCTTAACCAATGCATGCAATGGACAGCGTATTGTGCCTTTGTGGCTATCATATAGGGCAAATCGGACAGGGCAGCAGTTTTTAACATGGTCGTTTGGCTTTTTTTCTTGGGCTCGCATGTCCTTACCTTCTAGGTGACCTTTTTTTTTCAAATTGGAAATTGGGCCGCGATCTGAAAAGGTTTAGGACAACTGATTAAAAACTACTTCAAGTCATTTCGCCATCCTGCTTTTCCAGTATATTGCAATCTTGTGGTGTTTGAATCAATAAAAATTCCAATAAATCACTAACTGAGGTCTCTGTATGATCCGGTCCAAGTCGAAACAAGGCAGTTAATGAGACAAGTAATGCAGTAATGATAGAACTTTGCGTAGTGAATCATTTTCTTCTTCTTCTGTTTTGGCAAACGAAAAGCATTGTTCGGTTCTAATTTACCAACACACTTATACGTGTCACGCTAACTTAAGTAAAAATTACTTATGCCCGAGGGACTTTGCGCGTCAGCCGACAGACCGTAATTTCGTCGATTTATCTGTAACTATCTTACAAAAATAAAGCGTATACTTTCCAGGTATCTTGCGTCGACCTAGAAGTCGCTAATAAATCCTTGCTGGAACTCACGAGAAAAAAGATGTTGATACAAGATAAAGCGAAAGGATTTCCGAAAGACGACAACAACGCCGTTCACGAAGAGATAGAGAAATCGGAAGAGTTGGCTTTCAAAGTGCGATGTGGAAAAGGCGTCATACCCAACTACAATCCTACCACGGAAGCCATCGTTATTCGGCATTCTCATTATTACTACACAACTCGCATTATGTACTGCTGCAAAGAGTAAGCGATCATTGTGAAATAGGAATTTCCGTTAAATTCTAGCGAATTATGCGTTTTTCAGGCCCCCGGTGTACAAGTATGTCGGAAAGAACTGCAAAATCGAATTCGACGAACTATGTTCAGCGCGAGTAGTAAGGAAAGCCAGCGAAGATATGGACTGTGGAGATTTTAGATATTGGTGATTTGTACAAGACGCGTACCGGTAGCTATCTACCGGCAGCGAAGCGACAATCCATTGATGGTAAAAGCGATAATGTGTGCCAGGCTGAGCGGCTGCGCTGTCCATCTCTGAGAATGAACGATGAACCGAAGCGCCATTTCATAAATTATAAATATTTTACCCGTTGCAATTTTTTTAAATATGTACCGTACATGGTACAGTAGTGTAAATATAAAAGTTTGTAATAGATGTGACGAGGCAAACTGCTGATACACTGTTGGTGTACAATGACTTTGAATTAAAAGCATTCGACAAAATAGTAGCATGTGGTTTATATGCGATACTTGCCTGTAGTATCATAACTAACCGAACGGCGTGACACATGATACATACATTTCTCAAGTAGCTTATAGGCCTGTACTTCCCTACTTACAACAAATAGTGGGAGAAATATGCTCTTTTTCTCCGAGGCGGAAAAATCACCAATGTCGGAATAATAAGTTTTCTAGACTGTTTCGTCATGAAGCCATCGACTTCTGTTTCGATGGATAAGCAGAATTAGTTTATAGATTCAGATCGACACAACGCAATTGCGTTATCTAAACCTAGAGATGATCAGAAACGAAGTACCTATACTTTTTGAAGTACTCAAGTAGTTTTCTGCTACTTGGGTACTACTCAAGTATATCTAATTTCCCGCTACTACTTCTACTTTGTAATATTTTGTGATACTTACTTAATTTTCGTTATTTTCAGTTTTTCAAGTAAAAGTAGTTTTATTCTCCAAGCAGGAAGATAGCATGAGAAATGTCGGGGATGTTTTCACGGAATATCAGCATCTAATGTTCATAAAAGTTGAGTAAAGCCCAAAATTTTCGTCGCGCTTTCGCGCACAGGGGATATGGAGTGGCCAGTATGGTTTCACGAAAGTATCGGTGAATATAATTTAGGTAGCGGGTTGCGTGGCTCCGTTCACACCGCATTATCGCCCATATGAAATATTTCATCACTGATATATTTCGCAATCTAGCATTTACTTATCATATCGTAATCTAAAAGTCCATGGCGTGTCCTAATCTGGAAAAGTGGACTCTGGACTCTGGACTCATATTTTTTTTTTAGCTTCAGACCTGTTTTAGCATACCACCTGAAAAATTTACTGGAATTATGACAATGAAATAGATTTTCCGCTTTTAGAAGTAGTAGGCCTATTTATATTTCACTTTCAATTCCCAGTATCATAGTTTGAGTTCTAATTAGTATCAGTTCTTTTTTCTGGAGAACATACATGTTGAAGTATAAAAACCTTTAATTTCCAAAAATGAAGCTACACAACATGGCATTTTTACGATCCACCATATTTTTATTAACGTAATTGCGCAAAGTGTTTACAGCGTATCCGATAAAACTTCTCCGTATTGCTCTTCGACTAAACTACGGGCCTTATAATATGGGGGAGGGACGTGACAATTGACATTTACGGATGATCGTGATCAGTTGAACATCGACCAACATCGAAACATGACCATGTGAGCAGGCGGCGGGAAGCGCTGGAACATCCAGGACTTGTCTAATTACCATTTGAGCACGGGGGTATGAAAATCATACTGCCACTACAGATTATAATTTGGAGGCCAATTTTTTCATTATTTCAGCGTTCTTCGAGAACGTGATGATCATTTAGTACAAATTTGAAAGTGAATTCAAACCTCATTCCGCCTACTCTGGCGACGTCGATTTGAATTTACAAATCCAGGAAACTTGACTTCATAATTGGTGGGATCGCATAGCCTAATCAGTGTGCGAAAGATGATACAGATAAAAAGCAACCTTAAACTTATACATTTAATCAACTGATCTGAGAAAATGTACGAGACACCCGGTAAAGCTTAGGCCTACCTATTTTCTGTATTTTCTGCAAATACAAGTCAGTGTTCGAGATTACCGGATCCAATCTGATAGTTCTACTTCACACGACACTTCATTTTCACTACTTGCCTTTTTGTATTAGATTCCGTTGCTTTAGTGCAAAATCGTCCATTGTTTACGTCAAAATCGAATCGCACTAATACTGATGACTATAGTAAAAGATCAGCATTTCAGCAGCTTCGCCACGCGCAGATAAAGCCAAACGACTCCGCGGGGAGTCGCAACTGCCAGGTTGAAAATTACTGTTCTAGGCCCAAGTGGCTTATTGAAGCTGCCATTCCACTCCTTCCTATCTTTCATTGTATCGCAATCTTGTGGTGTTTTGAATTGATGAATTTTTTAGTAAACTGATGATGACGCAAGTATATAACTTGAATCAAGCAGGGTTGTAATGACTCGAGTCACGATTTTCTGATGACTCGACATGAGTCATTTTCTTAAAATGCGGGAAATGACCAAACTCGAGTCAATCTGTGAAGGGCTGTGGAGTGGGAGGAGTCGGAGTCGTGAAAACTATAGTGGCTGGAGCGGAGTCATGGAAAAAATACTGACTGGAGTCGGAGTCGGAGTTTTTGAAAATGACCCTGACTTCGACTCCGACTCCAACTTCTTTATCACGAAAAAAATTGTTGCTTTCAATGGTATCTTTAAATTACCAATGATAACTATGGTAGGATTTTTATGTACAATCAATCACTGTTATTATAGTAACGATACATATCATGATAGGCGGCCAAACCGTGCCCCGCGAGAATGTTTTGTGTGGCCTGCGTGTGGCCTCAGTTTCGACACATTGGCGTAACCAGGGGCCAGCCACATTCATCGCAGATCTTCGTATATGAACATAAAGTAGAATATTCCGCAGCAGATTGATTTGACTTGAATTTTTTCTTAGCACTTAGCATGATTTATTGTCATATTTCTTGCATTTAGTATTGGCACCCTTCCTGTGAATTATAAATACGCGTAGGCGTAGTTTACAGAATTGAGTCCAGCTATACTGGCAATTAGGAGATAACGTGTCGTCCAACATGCGACTGCGCTCGTGCGTTCGAAGCGAGATCGTCGGCGATGAAAGATTTGCACAAAATGACAGAGTCATGTTGACCGAAATCGTAGATATTGCTATATCTAAACGCCAAATAAACCCATTGCTATTCAGAGGCGGCCCCCAATATATGCATCATCATCATCATCATCATTGGTTTATTAGCAATTTTATCAGTTCAATACACCACAAAAAATGCGATACAATGAAAAGACAGGAAGATGTCGAAGCGACAAGGAGTAGTCTATGGAATCTGACACCCACCTTGGCCTAGGCCAGAGGTCTCAAACACGCGGCCCGCGGGCCGCATGCGGCCCGCGAGACCATTTTGTGCGGCCCGCGACGGCATTTGGGATTTCGAAGTATGCGACAATATTTTACTACCAATTTTTGAGAACTTAAAATTCGCTCTAAAACTACTCCAGAAGCCTGATACTACTCATCAAACTTCACTAATACATCACTTTGCACGCAGTGGAAGATCAACTATTACGTGACATTACTTGTTTAATATGGTAAAACATGACCCATTGATGATTCGTGACTGAAAATTATGATTTGGACTTGAGCGCGACCCTCTGTAGAATTACTTGTACTCGTACCCGTCACGTCAACCGTTACAATCAGAGAAGTACTTTTGTGACTCGGAATGCCGTGACATGGTACAACCACGGACGCAACAAACCATGGTGTAGACACAAGCAAATCTCACGGCTTAGTGAAATTGGTGTACGTCACACTTTCCATTTGGTCGAAGGCAATTTGACGGTAATTTCTGTCCGGCTTGTCCTGCATTAGCCTAAATTTTATAAAACGGGTATCAATCGAAAGCTACCGCGGTACTGATTGCGAAAATATAAATTTAGCCTGGAACTCCCCAAAATAAGACTCGAATGTTGCATTGTATGTGAGTTTGGTATTGTGATGCTGCAATGACGTCTGGGAGCAGGCGAGGAGCACTGCAAGATGCAAGCGTATTGGCCATTGTTACGCAGGCGATTCAGCACTCTCACTCTCGTGCGCATTTGTCCCTGAGCTGCTCAGACGGCATGGTTGCGTCACAATACCAAACTCACTTATAATACAACATTTGAGGCTTATTTTGGCAAGTTCCAGGGCCACGAACAGAATTATTGATATTTTCGCAATCAGTACCGTGGTAGCATTCCATTGATACCCGGTTTATCAAATTTAGGCTAATGCAGGACAAGCCGGTCAAAAATGACCGTCATATTGCCTTTGACCAAATGGAAAGTGTGACAATAAAGACCAATTTCACAGAGCGTGGTAGCCCTACGAACGGGGGGGGGGGGGGGGGGCTGGGCGAGACTTACCGAGGGCCCCCTATAAGCATCTAACCGTAACTTATGGGGGTCTCCGCCCTCCAGACCCCCCTTTCGCATCTCTATTCTTAGCTATCTTTCACCACGGTAAGGTTCGGTCAGGTGCTGGATTCGGCCCACGTCTATTATTGTATGTGCGCAAGGATAGACGACATCAAAACTAAGTAATTCTACCGCATGCAGAGACGTGATGATTATCGGGATACGGGACTTTTCGAACAAATGCAGAGATTTGATGATGATTGACACGTCTGTACGGAATCATATTCTTGCACAAAACTATCAAACTGTTAGGAGAAATAGTAAAATATCACAAGGCCGTAGCTTGCGTTGCGTAGCATATTTAGATATCTAAGCATATAGGTATGGCAACCGACATTGGCATTATGTTGCCCCTTTGATATAGTTGGTTACATCCCGTGTCATCTTGGGTATCTTTATATATGTTATTGTCGCCAATTTAATGTGGCGAGTGTTAACTAGTCGTAGCCTACGCTTCACAGCTGTAACGAACGGATTGTTCGGCGATTGCACATTTCTATTGTTATATTGCACAGATCCATTATGTTCAAGTTGTTATTGATCTGTTCCAACATTCGAAGGTCAAATGAAACGCTGATTCTATTTGACTTCCGTAATGACATGTCAATATAGCCTAGTTATCAGGAGTAGACCTATGCTCGAAACCCGGAAATAACGCCTACTTTGAAATACATTGAATTCTCCTATTATTGGTGGTGCGGCCCGCGGCACCATGAAAAATAGGAAATTGGCCCGCGAGCACATTTGAGTTTGAGACCTCTGGCCTAGGCGATGTAAAGAGGAGGCATGCACACTGAATGAAAGTAAAGAAGATAGTATAGAGAAAGAAAGCGACAAGAAATAGGGCGGCATGTCATGGGAAGCGAGATCGATAGGTCAGTCGTGGTCCGGTTAATCTTGAGGATGGACTGTATTTATTTAGTAGTAATTGCTTGTATTTCGACTTGAATGTGGACATGCTCGTCGACTGTCGGATGGCCGGCGGGATACTGTTCCACACATCAGGTCCGGCATATTTGATAGAGCGATGATCTTTTCGGTCGATCATATGATAGTTGGACGACGTGGACCCGCGTGTGTTGTACTTGTGCGCTTTTGATTCAGAGGTAAAGAAGTCATTGAAATATTCGGGGCAACGACCGCAGTGAAACTGATACATAAACTTGGCGATTTCTAGTTTCCGCATATCTTCTATGTTTAGGACGCCGAATCTCTTCAGCAGCGACTTATTGGATGGGCAGCCAGGCCCCTTTGGGGCCCTAGCTATGATTCGGAGTACTTTATGCTGTAGTTTCTGCAGTGGCTTGAGTGCAGTTTTACTGGCAGCCCCCCCAACAGAGGATGCCATAATGTAACTTCGATTGGATTAAGGATTTAAAGAGTAACAGAAGAACCCATGCTGGCATGAAGCGCCCAAGGCTGTAGAACAGGCCGCACTTTAATGCAAGTAATATATTTATCAATCGAATTCATTCATTATCCTTGGAAAAACTTGAAATTCAGTTGCATAGAGGAAGAAAGAAGCAATATACATCTTCGCGATGCAGTCACAGATTGATGTAATTTTTGGAAGTAATCCATGATATCGTGAGTGAGTAAATATATCATCTGGTTGTAAAACTGATGTAAATATAACCAAATGCTCCTTCCCACTTAACAAAATTAGAAATATTTGTAGTGTAGCTTAGCTGCTCGGGTCGAACAAATGATTAAGAAAGACTGCAAGTCCTAGTCCTTGAATACTTGACTAAGTGCATGTAGACTAGACAGTAGACATATGCTATTTGACTACTTCCAAATTTCGTTTATGACCTATGTCTACTAGAAGTGAGAGTGTGTGTGCTTTTTGGTATACGTGGTGTGTGTCGACCACTATGGTCATTTACATCAGGCCGATATTCTTCATTTTGTTTTTCCGTAACTGCCTAGTGATAGCACGGCCCACCTCTAGGGATTGTGTAAGACATCGCTTACGCGGATGAGGTGGCGAGGAGGAGCCTAGATAAACCCCCAACAGTTAGGTATAGTCATTCTGAAGTCGACCTTGGTCGTACTCGAACCAGCACCTGTTGGCGTTGCAGCCGCGGATTATACCACTGCGCTTATCTGGCCACATGCATGTGTGCTTTTAATCAGTACAGTGTGTAATGAGAAAATTAGTAAGATGCATCTCTGTATTAGTTGCTGACTCATACACAAGAGCAACACTTCGATTGTTTTATCTACATTTTAATTATACAGGATTGGATATATGTCGTGTTTGAATGATTTATACATATTAGGTTATTAGAGAGTCCATGTTATAACAACTGATGAAATATGAAAAAAATGAAGGATATTTAGAAAGTCCATATGTCATGTTAATTGCATAGTGAATAATTCGAGCTGTGCCACAATGAAACAATTTTGCATGCCCTCGTTAGTCATGTTTGCATATGTTTATTAGTTATATGATAGTAATTAAACCGTCACTGTGGCATATTATTTTCGAAGTAAATAGGTAATACCGTTGGAGTCGGTCCATTGAAAATGTGTGGAGTCGGACTTGGAGTCGGTGGTAAAATTTACCGACTCCACAGCCCTGGTATTGACTCGACTCATTGTGCATGACTCGAGCCAAGTCATACGGCTCGAAACTTAGACTGACAAGACCGACATTATGTTGTAATTTCGAATTATAGTGAAGTAACCACCCAATCGGGATTCCGTCTATTGGTACTGGTACTTGAAGATGCGACCAGAAACTGGAAAGTGAGGAAAATTATAGTATATTATAAATGCGAACCATTCGATATCACCAAACAAAGTTATAAAAAGTGGGTTCAACAAGACTTTAACTGGAAACTGAGCAGTCAACACAATGACTTGGACTCTGACTCGAATCATAATACCATAATGTCATGACTTGGACTCGGTGGTGAATTGAAAATGACTCGACCTGACTCGAGTCAAAACTATAAAACTGAGAGTGACTTGTAACTCGGAGTCTTGCGACTCGGTTACAACCCTGGAATCAAGTTGAAATGCCACGAGTCATTCGCAATGACTCGAGTACAAATTGAGTCGGATCATCTCTTGATGCACTTAGTCACTACCCTGGTTCTTCCACATAACAGCGTTGAATAAAGCGGTGAGTAACTAAGGGTGCAACAAATAACAAGTTCAATGTAGATCTAGTATCCGATTCAGTTCAACTTCATTCTTTTGGCCTCTAACTAAAGAGTATAACAGTAATTAGTAGAATTTGTTTTTGTTTCGTTCTCATGCCATACGGTATATCCCTGATTCCAAGTTGTCACACCAAAGAAGTCGTAAGCTAGATTGCCTTTGCATAGTAAAAAAATACATACGTCTCATATTTCCGGTATATATTCAACGCAAACTAGAGCATTTTGCTTGTCATCTAATTTGGGTGGAGATATGGAAGACTATCCAGCCAGACGCTGTTTACAGCTGTGCGGGCTGTAAGAGTAATATGATATTGGTATTGAGACGGATGTAAATAAGAACCCATCACACGATACGGAAAAAGTAACAAACTGGCACTATGTTGTCATTATCTCATACTGAGTGGGCTCAGCAGCAAATTCAAGGACATTCCGAAAAATTGATGCAACATTTCACTACGGTTGAGTCGGAAATGCAACATGAAATCATTCAAAAGAAGGATATCCATCTCAGTTACTACTTGCAAAACAACAAAAGCTGAATAGTAGAAACTCCTTCGTAGTGTCCCGAGTTTCCTATTATTTCTGATTGTGAATGTGAAGCACCATCTTCCTGCTCGGTTTGGGTTAGAGATCACCGGAACTTCGCCGTTTGTATTTCATGAACTTTTCAGCGGCTTCGCATATATTGGCTCCGACGCAGAAATAACCATTGCGATCAGTCCTGCGATGACAGTGATTCCACCCACCACAATGAAGACATATCGAAGTATGACTAGATCGTCATAGATAACGTCAGTGAGACTCGTGGACTCTCCTTTCGGAAGGAGAATGAGGATTATCGTGATTACAAGCACAATAACAAATACTGCAACCCCGATAAATCTCGCTCCTCCTTTCGCTTGAGAGAAGATGAGGCAGCACAGTATAGTAAGAATCCACAATGAAGCAAGCACCCATACACCAACCCCAGCTCCTAAGGCTGTCGCCATTTTACGTTACCAAGGAAACTGCCAATAAAGGTTCAAGTTAAGTTGGCTGTAATTTACAGTAATAGAAAAGCAATTACAAATTCAGTACTAGAATTACGCTTTGTGTCAACCTTCCGGATGAATAATAAGCTATGCACTGATGTGGTGATTGACTTGGTAAAAAAAGTATAAAGCAAATAGCTTCAAAAACTGTTAAATAGAGGAAAAACACAATAACTTCAATAAGTCATATATGATAACTAGCACAAGTAGTCAAAACATCCTTCATTACTCTAGAAACGAAGTACCGGTACTTCATCACTGATATGGATGTCATTAAAAGTGGAGTTTGTTGTAAAATTATTGAGTGATAGTGGTCATATATGTCACACATTAGAAATGATATCAACACAGGGGTTCAAGTGGTTACCAAAGTTCTCAAGTTGAAAATTATTGCATGTAAGATAACACCTTCCAAGGCAAGGATGTTGGGAATTGAATCTCGTTTGTTTGTCGCCAATCAATTACAATTAAAATTAACAGTGTCAGACTCAGTGTGCGAGGGATGCACCGCCACTCCAAGTGTGACTGAAATTAAATTGAGATGCATAATATAATAAACATTAGGGCTGTTCAAAAATAAACTTTTTTCCTGAATCTTGCTGGTTACTTGATTAAATCGTTATGTTGCCTTAAAAAACGACGCACACCAAATTTGAATTCATTCCAACCAATATTCGCGGATTTCGTAGAGTTTGAAAATTTAGAATTTGCCTAAAAATGCAAAAAAAAATTTTTTTTCAAATTTTCCTTACAACCTTATGAAATTGTTGCGCTGTCTTCAAAAACGATGGAAAACAAATTTGACTCAATTCCAAGCTGCAGAAACGGAGTTATTCAAGTTTTTTGATGATAATTCTGGGATGATCCACCAATCAAGGATAATCCCAGAATTACCAAAGAAAGACTGAAATAACTCCACTTCTACGGCTTCGAATTGAGTCAAATTTGGTTTGCATCGTTTTTGGAAACAGCGCAACAATTTCATGGGGTTGGCAGAAAAATTTGAAAAAAATTTATTTTTGCATTTTTAGGCAAATTCTAAATTTTCAAACTCTACGAAATCCGCGAATATTGGTTGGAATGAATTCAAATTTGGTGTGCGTCGTTTTTTAAGGCAACCTAATGATTTAATCAAGTAACCAGCAAGATTCAGGAAAAAAGGTTATTTTTGAACAGCCCTAATAAACATACTTCTCTGCGGTTGGCCCCAATCAATGATAACGGGGTACTCTTAGTGTTAGTTCGATACGATATATAAAAATTGTGACGTTGGCATAACGGTCAACGGAAACGGCACGATTGACGGATGATATTAGTTGCCTGAATCTGACAAGATGCTTTCTATATATTTAATGGCATGCGTTGCTCAGAGATTAAGGCCAATTTAGACATGTATTGCCGGTAAAAGCGTTAAATACCGCGTTAACTGATCGGACAATCGCTTTGGTCCGAAGCCGAACCCATTCATTCCTCAAGCAGCGTCTTCGTCGCTAACGAATTTCGGTTTGTATTTACCGTTCTGCTTGGGCAGGTCTCACGAACCAAAACACACCATGGATATTTGCGATGAGATGTTTCAGTTTCCGTAGCATATTATCATCTTTATTTATCGATACAAGATACCACAAGAATTGTAATATGGTGAAAAGAAGCAGTCGCAAAGACCTGCTACAATCAATCGGCCAAACTTGGTCTAAAAGCAATATAGTAACAAAAATTAAACAACGTATAAAACAGTATTCATTCGGTTGCCAGTGAACTCGGCACCTTGTGGAAAGGCGTATAGCGCTTGGGGGAAGGGTATACTTGCAAATTCAACTTTGAGATTATCAAAGCTATCTTAATTTTTGCATATAATTTCATGTCGTTGTTTTGACTCAACCACCAATGAATACTATTCCGCCCTGGAGATTACCGGACCACGACTAGCGGACCTAACGTTGTAAATTGCTATGATCTCTCCTTCCGTGACATGCCACCCCATTTTGTCGCTTGCTTTTCTATACTATATTATTTTACTTTTCATTCAGTGTGCATGACAGCTCCTATTCACATCGCCCAGGCCAAGGTGGGTGTCTGATTCCAAAGACTACTCAGTACTCACCTTCCTATCCTTTCATTGTACGTGTATCGCAATATTTGTGGAACTGATAAAAATTGCTAATAAACCGAAACCAAATGAGGTCACAGAATAAAAATAATATTAGTCCACTCATCATAAACAATGAACAGGAACATCGTACGGTGTAATAAAGATCGGGTTACCATGCGTCCTCCTTTTCATCGTCCTCCTTTTTGGCAAACCATTTTTTCAGGATTTCCCTCCGGTATTCTGAGTTTGAAAATTTTGAAAAAGTGTCCTTCTTTCCCGATTCCAAAATATGGTAGGCCTAAATAAACAGAACACAACGGGGATGGCGGGGGAGATAGCGCCTTAGCGCAGTGGTGAGCGATGGCGCCAACCAAGCAGGCGACGCGGGATCGATTCGCGCCGTCGAAGGTTGTTCTGGAAAGGTTCTAACAAAGGACCGACGAAGGAAGAATAACATCGAACAGACAGTGACATCGCATTTTACATACTATGGCATTTTACACCGTCTAGCAATCTCAAATCCGGCCCGATAAAACATTTCATTCTTTCCTGGTATTCGACATTCCCCGGGCTGTGGAGTTCAGATAAACGTACCTACCGAAGCTCGAATCGAAGTCTCCTGTGTCGACGGCACGGTGGTTTAATAAACCTTATTTCACGAAAATTTTAATAGCAATTTTGATTGCCAAAGACTTGGGGAACGAGTAAGACCCGACGAAAGAAAGCACTCACAAGGAATGGAAGGAACTAGAAACGACCGATTCAAAACATCAACATCAAAAACTGTCACGTCGGTCCTCTTGGCCGAGGTGTATCTAAAACTTCTAGACATCCCTGTAAAAGACCGCAACTGCGCGTCGTTCGGCATCTTCCTCTCTGTTCATTACATACCATTGTACGTGTCTTGTTCAGATGAAAATATAACTCGACGATTACTGAGTAATTGAAGCAAGTAGCAGTGATAGTATTCCGCTTTCCTAACCATAACCATGTGTAGTTGAATTATACCACGACGGATACGAAATCAGAGCGCGACAAGGTTATCACATTTCCTACCTCCAAGTCTTACATATAAACGGGGAATCAAGCTGATCATGATCATTCATCGTCCGACGAAATATCTTACTTTGAGATAGGCAGTTACATCAAGTTCTCAGCGACACAAGACAACTTCCAAAATTAGTTTTAATAATTTAATAGCATTCAAATGCAGCATTTGCGAAGAATATTGGCAAATCACTGGAGCATAGCCATCGATTTCAGAAGGATGTTTCAAATTCAAATAAGCAAGACCTGATATTCAAAAATGAAAGTAATAATTTGTAAAATTCAAACAATGAAAAACAATCCTGGGCCGCTTTTGGAAGCAACAATTGTCATTTGATATTGAAAACAGTACACAAAATGGATTTGCTTCAGCTTCATCAGGAATTGAATGACCAGACTACCGGAGTGGTGACTTTCATACTATCCAATGTTTACATTCGATAATCATACGCTCTGCGTCGGCTTGGTCACTCTTTGGGAGATTTCTGCTTTTTTTTTGACTGATTTGGACCGATATACTCCATTGCAATTTTGCTTTTTCTGTTTATATCCATGCTACTCATGTGTTCCATCAGCACTTCAGGAAGATGGACTGTTTTTTCCTGGACATGTGAAGGTAAGATAGTGAGAGAATAACATTTTATTCAAAGTATGAACTCACCTTTTGGTTGTTTTCGTAAAGAGCGAGCAGTACCCTTGGGACGGCACAGGCAGTACCATTTATAGTGTGTGCAAACTTATAATCGTTGCCTGTTTTATACAAAATATGTAATCTCCTGCTTTGAAAGTCTGTGCAATTAGAAGTGCTAGATATTTCGCCGTACGACGCCCTGTGAGACATCCATGCTTCCATGTCAACCTTTCGATACGCAGGTAGTGCAAGTTCTTCGGTCGGCATATCAAGGATTCTAAAGTAGAAACAAAGTTGTTAACCAAACTGTGACCATATCGGTCAGCATTATACAGAGACCTAAAATGTAAACCGAGATTTGAAAATAGAAGCTCTTGAATTTCTTGGAATTCCTCGAAAAGTTCTTCGCTCTCTGACCCGGTCTCATTTGCCGTTACCCCAAACATTTCGACCTAAAATAATAGCAGGGTTCTAGGTGTTACTTCATCAGAAACCACAATATGGTCAAGTGTTCAGTGAGCGAAAGTTCGAGTAAATTTGAGTCACTATACTACTAAAACTAGGTGATGAACTAAATGCCTAAAATATTAATTGAAACAAATCCACCAAAACGTAACTGATTACAGTGATACATGGATGTAACATTGACAAGACATATATGAGATATGGCAGTGTAGTGATAGAGCGCCAGCCTATCGGGTTCAAACCACGGTCAGTACTGATAGGACTACTGCTGCATTTTGATTTAGCTACGTCGTATATTTAGGAAGAAATCCATCAGATATTTTGCTTACCTTGGTGAAGTGGTGCACCCGATAAAGTCCTTTAGCTTCCGCAGTGCTATCTGAAAAAGGTACAGGTAGTGAAACTGTTCCAAACAGCACAGAGATGCAAGTGCCATAGTTACCAGTTTCTTTTCTATTACAAGTACTAATAGAGCAAATCTTTAGCGGCAGATGCTTTATGGGTATTGCATGGTTCGCAAAATACCCGGCTATTCCGATTTCAGAGGTGCCGGAAATGTAAAATTCTTTATCTTGCTTCGGGTCAATGCGATACAGCATTCTAGACATAAATAATGATCACGCTGCATAAAATTGTCTACTTCATCAGTCTGTGATGCAGGGTGGTGGTAGAGAGAGACAAGATATTGAACCAGGAATATAAGATTAAGGCAGTGCAGTGCTCCAAGTGCTGACATTTCATAATGAAGGGAATATGAACTGGACTTATTCTGCGAATGGAATAGGAACAATAGGCATGCACGTTGCACAATCTACCGATAAACTTGGATTGGTGAGCTGTGTGAATCATTTTCCAACCAGACTTTGACAAGCATACTCAACTCAGGCAGCTTATAAACTTATAAACTGGGAAGTCACAGCCTTCAAAAACATAGCCATGGAGAATACACAAAGGTTATCAAAGTAGTCAGTGTTAGTATGCAAGTAGAAGTAATGCTGTAAATTTCTACCCAATAACAAGTAGAAGTAGCGATTTCCAACACAAAACCACTCCAAGTAGAAGTAGAAAACGAAGATCGGAAATGTATACTCAAGACCAGGGGTCACCAACACGCTAGCCTGCGAGAACCAAATCAGTCGCCTGCGGTCGCAAATATTCAAATGAGAGATTTGAAGTCGAAGCGGAGAAGGATTTCATATGAGCAGCAGTGGAGCATGGGTCAGTCGACCCTAAGGAACATACGATCACAGTTTCGATCGGGCCGTTGCTCGTCTTTGCCCATGCGGAGCCTTAACGGGAATCTATTTAAGATTCCCGAGTTTCGATGTGGAGATTGGCGCGCAGTGTGGCAATGCAACTGAACCTGGAGACGCTGGTGTAAGTCTCGGTGAGTGAGAGTTTTATGTACTTGGTAAAGGGCGGAAACCCTGCCCAATGCTCTGAATGTCTGAGTGAAGAAATCCAACTGGCAGCTCGTCACATTAATCAGTACCCAAGAAGCGGCTCCTGGTCCAAAAGGTTGGTGATCCCTGCTCAAGACAGTAGTTTTCAAACGGTATATTTGGTGGATGTTATATGTTTTTAGTAGTGGTTCGGAGGTGGTTACTTCCAAAATTGGCAGGGTGCATCTTCGCGACACGTAAAATATGACTGAAGACACTGAAAGTTCCTTCAATTTTCGAATATCGTCACAAAAGGGCTAATTCGCTTAGTCGTTATGACAATTTGACTCATATAAGTTATGGAAACTACTTTCTACTTTACAAAATACAAAATCTAAAATATAATTCGTTTTTCCCAAAAAACTGTACAGATGTGGAAGTAGTCGCACGACTTTAGCAGGCTCCAGCACAAGCAGGTAAAACCTGCACTAGCAGTTTAAAAAAGCAGAGTGGTAGGCCTGCTATGTTACGGACCACCTCTGAGAATACGTAAACTGACTTGTAAATTTAAGATGCATACCCAGGCAGCTTGGAAACTGGAATGCCACAGCCTTCAAAAACAGAGCCGTGAAGAATGTTTGGGCACGACATCAGCAGGAATCCGCGTTTCTTCAGAACATCCAACGCATAGCGCACCAGAGCCTGCTCCAGTTCGGCGCCTTGTTGGAATAAGTAATATGTTCTGATCAACAAAGACACTTTTGACATTGAACGGTGTAGGAATTCAATGTTTAAGTTCACCTCAAACCAGATAAGTTGACCAATTGACTTTGACGGATGGTGGATGACACCTCTCCGACGTCCATGTGTCCTACGGATTTGACACTGTCGTCAGGCTTCTCCCCAACAATCTTCAAAACTCTGGCAGCGGACTCATCACCGACTGCAACGAGGAATATATGGTTGGGTTGTGTGCAGAACTATTGTTCGGCCAATCAGAGGTGTTAAACATAGCTAGTCATCAGCATTAGTTCAAGTCGGTGACATAAGGCAGTGGTTCTCAACCTTTTCGCCTCGCGGACCGGTAAAATTTCAAAAAATGTCTGGCGGACCGGTGAACTTTCAAAATTGAAATGAGGCCAAAATGTAAAGTATGCAACCGTGTTTTGCAATTATATGGTGCTATAGAGTGACATTTAGAGGGTTTTGATCGTAGTTAATTATATTCACGATGGCATCCATGTGATTTTATGGTAGTGAGTCTTCCGAGTCAAGGTAAAATTGCCTTGCCAGATAAACGTGCTACCGCCGAGATTCGTTTACAATCTTTCGCGCCGAAGGCCGTGGGATTAAGCGACCACGCCAACTCCAATAATATTCTTCTCTTTGATAATATCGAGAGAAGAAGCGTATCGGAGTCGAACCAAGCATCTTGTCGTGCTACCTTGCTCATACCCACTGCCACCAGACGAAGGCTACTCTGCCAACTACAAATACAATGCGTGCCGCAAGAAAACACATTACAGCAGCTATACCGGCCATCCACAAATCCGGGCCGTAAAAGCACTTCTTCAGCGCACCCCCAAAAACGTTGGTCTTGGGACCCCTACAGGGCGATAAGCCAAACTTCCGGGGGATTCGCCCCCAGACCCTACAGTTGGGTGGATATTTCACCTGGACTTGTGATCACATGTATTCTACTCAGAGTAAGCAGAGAGTTTACGTAACTGATCGCGCCAATGGCTAAAATTTTCGATCATTCACAACCGAAGCGGTTTTTCGCGGCCGAATTTTTGGTCCACCTTTCGGAGTCCCATGTTAACCTAAACTTCATTATGTGTTGGTGCGTCGTGACGCGGTAATGGCTGACGGCGAAATGCCTATAAATCAGGTCGCCTATTAAGCAGGATATTTAGGCCACTAATTCGTGTAAAGCACGAAAAGAAATTAAAAAATGCTGGAAAAAGTTTCAAATAAATACGCTGATTCAAGTTCATTGGCGAAATAATTTTGGGTCCTTTTCAAGCTCGGCCCCTCTCCAATTAAGCGGTTTGCGATCCCCCAGTTACGTTCCTGCACAAAATGAATGAATCGAAAACCAATGATCAAACTGCGCTGTTTAGCGATGAGTGAGCTCGTATCTGTTCTGTATTTGTCGCTCGCATGTTGTCAAATAAAACGTCTTGAACTTTAAGTCAAATCGAACATGTTTCCAGCCCTAATGTTACCTCACGAAGTTATGAATGAGTTTAAAATTTGATGTTTTATATATTTTATCAATGGACCAGCGTTCAACATTGCATCTTGAAATTAAAGAATAAAATTGTAATATACCTGGCGAACCGGCAGGTATGTCGTCGCGGACCGGCGGTTGAGAACCACTGACATAAGGCACTGGTATATCAAACGATCAGTCAATAGGGTATTTCTTCAAAAATGTAACCAAAAATCATTCGTATTTTATAGTATTTCATCTATCGTCTAATAAGCAGTGTTTAAATGATTTTACTACCTTCGAAACAAATGTAATTTCGAATCACAGCAACTTTCGAGTCATGTCACACTAACATTCAAAGCGACTCGAGTCATGTCAAACTTCTCAATTTCGAGTCAATTTCAAGTCCCCAAATGCTTTCCATTGACGTCGCTCGAGGTAATGTGCCAATGCAAATTCATATTGACCGGACTGCTCAATCTTGATGCCATGGCTTTTCTAACACAATATGAGTCATAAGATATTTGTGCAAGTTGCTGAAAATGCTGTTTACAGGGCATTCTCTTTATATTAAACTTATACTAAAGGAGTGTTATTCGATGTAAGCAACGTTTATTGACTGAAACATTATTGCCATATACCTGGACTTTCGGGATGAGTAAGATTTGGCAATAGTAAGGCGTTGTCAAAGCATTTTCTTTCGATTTGTTGTTCCATCCAAGACAGCAGATTTATCTTACAACCCAGAAAAATTACATCACCACGCTTTTTCACGATATCATCAGGTATTTCTGAATCTTTATCATGATTTACCTGAACATAATACATTCTAAATTTCTAACACTGAATGATTAAAAAAACATCACATCATACCCAGAAATCCTTCATACTTTGACTCAATCGCTCCTTTTTAGAAATACACTGCGTCTTTTCAGATTTTATTTCCGTTAGTCTCTGGTGGGGTTCGACCTGCATCAAAAACCCAATATTGCCGGCTGTCAAAGCCCATATGGAGATTTACTCACAATATCTTTCTTGACATCAAACTTCCCGTCCATCTTTCTATTAGCCAAGTTTTTTTCAACTTCAGCGACGTGTGATGCAATATAACTGAAAGGAATAGCCGGCTGGTGGAGCTGTCCATTGTAACTCGATTTCAGAAGAAGACTTTCCGTATTCGTAGGAATTAATTTCTTCTGGAAATCTTCTTGTAGATCGTAAACGTTCACGTAAGGCAATGCAAATTTTTCGTTGATTTCATGAATCGCTTCCTTTTCTTGTTCAAAAAACAATTTCAGCCTCGCAAATGTTTCCCCGGATGAAGTGCTTGCCCGACACAATGGGTAAAGGAATGATTGCTTATCTCCTAGATGTCTCAGAATTTTCGAACCGAAAGATAGGCCAGATTGTTGCATGACAGACATCAAACAGACTGACATTAGAAGGGAACTGAAAAAATACTTACTGGGTAATCAGTATTTACATGCACATTGTATTTATGGAAGTTACTTGGCCTATACAGCACAAGTATCGTTAAGAGCAAATTCAAATGACATTTTATCTCAGTGGTTCAATGTTGAACGTTATTTACTGTATTGTCAGTTAGGCTGCACCAAATGGATCATACATTTATTCGCATGATTAGAAGGAGGTCTCTGGCTACAACGGGGCCATGATCATCACAATCGACGAAAAATAAGACAGAACCCAAATCTCACTACAGGTTTATTCTAATTACCTTGCACAATATAGGGTCACAAGATTTTAGTCGCCATTTCGAATCACTGCAAATTAGACTTGAGTGATGTCAAGCCATTCAACAATTTTTCAAGACGGGTAGCTAGCCAAGTCACACAAAATTCTCAAATTGATACGAGACTTGAGTAATGTAAAGTCATGCAATATTTTCCGAGGAGGGTTCACAATTGAGTCATGAGTGCACCACAACTTATTGTCAATATGGACAGTTGGAACGTTTACTATAAATTCAGCCTCGTGCACAATATATTACAATAAAATAAAGACAGTCAAATCTGGTAGACCAAAAAATCAGCCTCGTGCGCAGTCCTGCCAACCAGGGGCGTAGCCAGCCGAGATAAAAAGGGGGTAGAACTGAATAAAGGGGGCAGAATGAGACTCTATGCGTCATACCTTTAGCGATAGCGACTTCTGTATTCCGTACGCTTTTGAAAGCGTAACTAATTGGCGGATCTAATTACTGAAAGCGAGTTAGCAATCAACAGCTTGCACGGGAATCATGTTACGATGCGAACACGCTCATCCCGTGACAGTGCAGGAGATCTTATTTGTATTCAAATAAGTAATCGACCATGAAACAATACCAGAACAACATTTGACGACGAACAATCTATACAGCGCAGAATCTGTTATATCTTCATCAATTTTGACATGATTCAATTCGCGTGTAACAGTAACGTCTTCTCGGCGTTTTAATTCCATTCATTTCGAACATGGCGCATATACTAATTGTACCGGCGTGTGAATAATGACTTATTCGCAAAGCGAGGGAAGCTCAAACAAGTTTCGGCGCGGCTATTGGAGGCTGAATGCGTCCCGGTGGGATACCGATCACGAAAGGCATAATCTAGTATGACTTATAGATGGTCATTGAGGTCAAGACAATGCACAACAATGGCGTCAAAAATAAAATGCGAATCGAATGTATTGTGTCTTCACGCTGTTTTGGGGAACCGGTTTGAGTTCGGCAAAGCACGAATCAGATGCGATTGCTTTAAAACATGATTTCATTCAGTTTTAAGTTGTTATTTTCATGTTATTAACGTTCGTTATCGTTTACAATGAACTGTTGATGAGAAAACAACGCGTGAACGACGCGACAAATGTTATTATTGCTCGACGACTGCATTCAGAATAAAGGGATTAAGCTGATCGCTAACCCGCGCCAAGAGAAAAATCTAACAATGCCCCTTTCACGCTTGCATAGACGCGCTTCCATAGACGAGAGATCGACGAGAAAAAGGCATGTAATCAGCGTCGGCGATCGGCGTCGCGCACAGCAAATTGAAATTAGGCGATAACGTGAAAAGTTGTTATAGCAGTAGCGTTGACTTGGGATTTTCGGGATAGAATTGAGCCTGGAAGGGGGTAGAACGTTCTTCAATTCTACCCCCCTGTCTACGCCCCTGCTGCCAACTATAAAATTACCAAAAAATCAAGATCTCTACTTCAAATCCAAGTTTCAATCTTAGTGCCCAGCAACATCATAATTCCAAAAAACAGGTGTTCATTTTCTTGTGGTGTAGATTTCAATTTCAAATTTGTTACCTACGGTCAGTCAGTCCAAAATACCATGCTCATTGCTTGAACAATAACGACAGCAGCTATGACGTGTACAGGAATGTCGGCTACTTATTGCGCATGAGCATTGTGCAAGTTCACATGCAGTCATGTATGTATTACATGGGGTTACCAGCATATTTTGGAATCAGGAAAGGACACTTTTTCAAAATGTTCAAACTTAAAATATCAAAGCAAAATCTTCAAACAATGGTAAATTTTCTACACTTCGTGGTCGGTTGACTAAAAATAAGGTCAACTTTCTCGCTCAGCGCCCGAAATACAGTTTTTCTTCACAATATCAGTTGGTTGACTAAAACCCTAAATAGTATTACGGTAGCGACTGTCGTTATTCTTATTGTGCACTCAATCGCACTGTCAACCCTCCTCGATGCACCTCTCAAACCAAATAACTGAAATCTTTCCAGTCGACAAGCTGGAGTGCGACTATCAGAGTGCCAGAATACTAGTACGTATTATGAGTGAAAAGTTCGGTAACTTGCAATAAAATCACGGAATGTAAACAGTATAGTTACGTTTTGCACAGAGTATTTTGCAAATCTGTCATGCTTGCGGCATAGCTCTGCTTATTCTCCTGGCCAATCATGCATGCTATTTTCGATCAGCTGAACTGACATACGAAACAGTGATGGTAAATTAATCGGGGTACATTTGAAAATTGCTCGCAATAAAATGTTAATTGCAATATATTTCTGCACATTGTTCAAGAAGAAGAAACAGCGCTGATAGATATAATCAGTGAAAAATTTATCCCAGCAATGGAGAAGAAAGGAAACAGTTTTATGACTTCATGGCTTGCATATTGAAGACAGCCATAGAAACACTATTTACAAAATTAGTATTTCGTAGAAATATTGATGTCACCATTATTGATATGGTACGTATCCCAAGTCAGCCTACCTGAATCCGCCTGAATCTATGCAGATGGTAAACAGTAGGGATGGTGTGAACGCGAGGTTCGCGTTCGCGTTCTGTGTGTGAACCTCGAGAATTTGGAGGTTCGCGTTCACAACAGAACCTTGGTAGGTTCTGCACTGTGAACCTTTTTCATATATTACAATTTTCACTTCATAATGACATCTTTGATTCGGATTTATTGCATTTCAAGTGCGAGCCACTCTATGAATGACGCCGGCAGCAGCATAAAAAAGCAACTCAAAACGAGCATGCACTTTGACAAGCTCAAAGATTTTACTTGCTTTGTTACAAAAATTTTGCTCGAAATATCCAAGTTTCCGTTTGTGAATATTTAGTGACTCTCTGCTGTGAGCTGACCCGCAATCACACAACATCACGAGCGACATACATAACATGTAGAGAGCGAATGATGCTTATTTAACCAATCAATGAGATTGATATCGTTTTTTGATGTAACAAATCTAGCTAGCGTACGGGGTCTATCTTCACTTCATATGCTTACTGTATCATTAAAACCAAATCCGTGCGATTGAGGTGTTGGCTATATAGATGTATAACTTTTCGGGTAGCCTAATATCGGTAGCAAGTATAAAAGCCCGTTTTACACTCTGCCCAACATCAATGAAGCAATATGCATACACCGAATACATTGCCTGGTCTGGTCAATTCCCTGGCAACTCCTCTTCGAAATTATTGGCAAGGCGACCGATGATATTGATTTTATGGGAGTATTATATCATTTGGTTGCCTCAGTTGATACATTTAGCGACGTTTAAAACGCCAAAATGTACTTCAACATTGTGGCATTATGTGGCCCGGGTCGTCGCTAGGTATCGTGTACATTAATATAGGCTATCACTTCATTGAAAGATAGGGTTGCAATTAGCAATATGACGTCACGTGACGTCACGAGGTTCACGTTCGCGTTCACACAGAACCTTTCAAAAAGGTTCGCGTTCACACGAACCTGAACCTTTCAGAGGTTCACACCATCCCTAGTAAACAGATATGTTTTCTTCTTTTTACTAGTCCGCTAGATAGAGATAACAAGCTGTAGTATCAATGCCGATGCTGAACTGATGCTATTGCTAAGAGCGCTTGGCGATCAGATAGTAGTTTTTGGTGCATTTCGTAGCTGCGGCCGCACAGCGCTTTCTTGCTGTGTCTTCCACAATGTGTACGTTTGGAGTAGGTAATTCCTGATTTTCTGAAGATTTTATTTTGAAAGACGAGTATGAGAATATTGAGATTGATAAAATATCGAAAATAGGCTTAAATTCGAGCTAGAATATGTTCGGTTTATTAGCAATTTTTATCAGTTCGGTACACCACAAAAATGCGATACAATGAAAAGATCGGCAGGTGTCGAAAAAAATTGGGTGGCATGTCGCGGAAGGCGTGATCGATAGGTCAGGTCGTGGTTCGGTAATCTTGAGGGCGGACTAGTATTTATTTAATAGGCCTAGATATTGCTTGTATTTTGACTTGAATGTGGACAGGCTCGTTGACTGTGCTGGAATGAATGACGTTCGCCTGTAATGTAATGTCTATATCACAATATCCTTGGCGCAAATATTAGTGAAGTGTGATATCAAACAAGCGATTATGAAAATATGTTTGGTAGCCTAGGTAGTTAGTGCGAACGCCACAAGATTACGATACTCTTAGAAAATAGAGAGAGTTGAAACGATAGTGTTTTTTATTTACAATTTGCATTGATTGTTTAAGATGACAATAATATATCATTGCCATGGAATCTAAGTAGCTCTTGTCCATTTCACGCATGAGAAAATCAACTTTCATTTTCTTTTGTCCTATCTTGGCCACGATTAACAATAAAGCAATGTGATAAACATACACATGGTTGATATCGTCCGGTTTGGAAGCCTGGTACGTTTAGCGTAATATCTTTAATGTGCCAAGACGGTTCTCAGCGTCACACCTGTGTGTAGTCAGTAGAATCTTTGGTGTGCACGAGACACCGATTCCATATTGGGATGTCGTGGCCGATCAAAATAGAAAATTTACAAATACTTGATTTTCTATGAATTTGAAAAATTGTACATAAGCTACGTTGATTCCACCGTGACGATGCTTTATGCTTTGCTGAATATCCTGTTACCATATGGTTACAGCGATGGCTGTCAACTTAAGCACACAATTTCCCTGAACTGCATTGTCTTGAGAACGGAGAAGTTCTTAAAAAAGCAGATATGCTGAGGCTTATCAGCATGGAACTTTCGTGCATTCATAAATGTATATACAAAAACGTATAGGTTTTGTGAGAGGTAACAGTTGAGAAATCCTTAGCATTGAGGTTGATTGAAGATGAGTTTATGACCCCACGATAACACTCTGTGGCGCCCATTCGTATCAGGAGCCACTGATGGAAAACCCTGACTTACAGTTTTCGTACATTTCAAGGTTATTTACATGCCTCTCTTGGGAATATTTCATCAGCGTGTTGCCCAGCCACCAGCTCTAGGTATATCACAGTTAAAAAACTGCAGTAGGTCTGTGGTTGTAAAGTCCTCTGTATTAACGGACATTTTTTATGTTCTAATGAATTTCAGGATTAGATCAATTCATTATTATTTATAACATTTCTCTAATAATTGTGATCCTGCGTTCCCTACAATTTCTTCAAATATGAAACAAGACGAGGTGCCGACGGTGTCGTCGAATGTTGATAACAATGGCGGATCGGAAGTCAACGAGGACCCTGTGATATCCAAGAAAGGTATAGCCCAGTTGTCCATCTGAATGTGTTTCTCGTGCCATATAGCCTCTAGCCTACTTACTGCATTGCATTTGAGTATTTTCACGAGAGAATTTCCGGCTGTGTGGCAATTTTCCGCGATAGCTATTTTCAAGCTTTTATCTCAAATTAGAAAATATTTGAGCTCATAAAATGCAGCGTTTATTAGGGCTTAAATCACATTTAAATTGCCGTGCACACGCCTCCTGTACAAAAATTCTCCTTATCTACTTCAGCAGCCATGAGAGTTGATACATAGCCTACTTTAGATCTCGGATTAGTTCTCTCAAAGTCAGTATCATCTGCTGATTACGATGGCTACCCGATTAGCGTACTGTAATCATCAGTGTTTTCCATATTGTACAATGATTAGCAGGCTATAGCTTATCAGACTGGGCTAGTATATGGTAAAGTCCAGCAGTTTCAATAGCTGCATGGAGAGTTTTTTGCTCACGCCATCCAGTTACAGTTCTGACTTGAGAGCAAAGTTTCTCAAGTATGTGCATGATGAAAAACAGATTTCAAGCCAGATTTTAGCTGGAACATAATTATAGGGTGTGCTTTTCCAAAACACTTCAAGAGCAGATTTACTGGTGTAAATCCCCTTTGCTCCCTATATTGAGAATATCTATTGATTAAATCGCAAAAATTATCAATTAGATAAAATCTACTTTTTATATGGCTCCCCATTGGGCTTGGGCCCCCTCCAATCGGAACGTTTGGGATGCGGCAATCAAGGCCCTGGGCAGTGTGCTTAATATCAACAAATTTTTAGGAATAAATATTTGTGTGTTGGAAAAATTGTGTACCTTTCAAATGGCTTGTTGCCAAACATGCAATTGCATCGCAAAAACAGAACAAAATCTTGAATAGGGGAAAATGTGTTTGTTGTGTGGGCTCGAGTGAGCACCAGCAATGATGCTGATAAATTTTGCGTCATTATGCCAAAAAAGGAAGTGCCAGTTCGGCCAATAATGATTGCTGCATCAAATGCTACTGCGACTATTTTAATTCAATATTCCCGATTGTATTAAGTCTATTTTATCTTTGTATTATACTCAATTTGTTTCTTGTTAATGTTTCGGTTGACTAAGCAATAGAACAAATATAATCCACCGATTAAAAGTGTCAGGTTTTCAATTGCCGTTATTTCTGGCAGACAAGACAATAGTTTTTGACCTCAACTTGGTTTTGTGAATAGGAACAGTGAAATTTAATAAACATCTTTTGCATTTCGATCTTTTATCTGTTGCAAAAAATGTTATAATACTGTGCTTTACCACTAAAAACCTTTCCTTTTCTGCAATTTGTGGCAAAATTGGCCAGGCCAATGATGTCTTATACGCGAGTCTGAGTGTGTGCCTTACCATGTGTCTACTTTCGTTATTGAATTGGTAAACCTGATTCGACCAATGTCCATTGATTCTATATGGATTCGTTTCTTGAATGCATTATATGCATAATGAATTCATATTATTCAGTGCCAAAATGGATCCTGGAATTGCTCTTACATGTTCGAGGATCGATAGAGGCAATTTTAGTCTTATTGTATGATGTTTAAACTGAAGGTCATATTTTGTGCCGGGAATTAGGCTACCCAACATATTCTGTATGCCGTTGCCAGCCTATGCAAGCATATGGTCGAAGTTGAGTAGCTTAGCTTATTTTATGATATGCACAAAGCACAAACGAACTCGCAACACTTTTGTTCCGCACAATTTCAGTAAATTTTGAACTGGGTTTGTGAAAGCTCTTGATAACCTTTGCCATTGTGGCAAGAGGTTGGCAATTATCGGGATATTTATCCGATAATTTCCACTTGATGTCTGTGGATGACTTTTATCTTAGCGAAAATTGCTGACGTTACTGGGTTAGTATAACTTAAATAATTGCATCTTGAATCAATACCTTCGTAGCCCTGTGTCTGGATGTGCTTTTGATTTAGAATATGACCTAATTCATTGTAAACTCCTTTGATCTTTGAAAAGTGGTTAATCTTCCTTTGTGATGTATCGTGTTCCTCCGTGAGTCTGTTCTTGACATTTAGTCTCATCTGTCATGCTAAATCTGTTTTTATGTCCTTGTAGATAACATGCACAAAATGATCAATCTTACTATTTTACGATTTGCAATCTGATCTTTATCCTGCCATATTTAGGCAGAATACCGAAACCCTACTTCTCAGGTTAATTTTCTCATTTTTCAGGATTGCCGTTATTTATAAGTCATGGGCAAGGTATTTTAATAATTTTCCAGAACTGTTTTGGTGTATGGCGGGCAATCATTCTTGAGTTAACTACGTGAAATCGCTCGCATGTAACTGGAATAATCGCTAAGCCTGTGGTTTTCGAAATAATACTGTTCATGATGAAAACCAAACGCGGTTGTTAACTAAATGATACGCTGTGGAAATTTGCAGTGATTCGCTGGAAACGATTTTCAGATCTTGATGTGTGCAGATTAGCAGATTACTTTTGATATCTGATGGCATGGATGACGTTGATTAATAAATAACCACTTTGAAAAGGAAAATTATGAAAGCAGTCTATTTTCTGTAACACCATCACTGAGATCACGGCGCCTGGTCTAACTTATGCTAGTTTTTCATTTTACGGAAATGAAATGAAGCGGTATCTTTTGACTGAACCTGCCAATTAGTCATTTTAATCACACAGTTGCAATGTAATCTGTTGCTCTGCTTTATGAAGCATTTGCTGTAAATTTCTTGAGAACTATCATTCACAAATCCATAAGTTATAAATGCACTTAGCTCTGCCTGTGGCCTTGAAGCTTTATCATGCTCTGATACTGATATTTCTGTGACATTTTATAATACCAAGATTTTCATCTCATGTCAATTACATTTCTATATAAAATTTACGGTGGATAGTATGTTAGTAGGGATTGGATGAGACTTGTCTGGTATTGTTATCAGATTGTATTGTTATCTCCATTCTTCAAAGTCCAAATCCATTGTTTTGATATTGCTGATTGTGGCCTGGAAGTATGTGACAAACAGTGAAGTATTCCTCATGACAAAACAAGACCAATTATAGTTTTTGTGCCATATTGCAGTCACTGTATAGTGTATATGAAGCTGTTTCTCTATTGCGCCCAATATGCTTACGGTATGCCTACTAAACTGAACTTGCATTGACAATGGTGAATATTTTTTTCTCAATATATTAGGATGACAATTTTTACAATCTAGTATGAGGTGACGATCAAGACGCTTCTTTGAAGTGTCATTATAAATGTTGGCCTAACAAATATATTGACAATAGTGTTTGCAATAAGTTACGACTTAGGCATACCAAAGACGGTATTGTTTTCATTCCATCTATTGTGTACTGGTGTATTCAATGTAGCAGATCTTAACAATCAACACATCTTGATTGTTTCCTGTTAACCCACGCCATTGTGGAGGCGTATGTTACTGTATTTGCAAAGCATTGCTCTAACCCGGTGATGTCCAAAGTGATTATGACTATGAATGAGTTGCTGGCCGATTGGGAACGCTGGCTATAAATTGGGTGGTAGAATGGCGCTGACGGGTAGCGTGATGATGCTTTCATATTTTCCAAAGGGTGCCAGCTAAAATAATTCAAAAAATAATGGACTAACTCTATGTCCTATGGTGATTTTTAATTCATTAGTGTGGAGGCACGGGAACCTAGAAGATTGACTGACACGGCAATTCAATATTCTGTATGCTAATTTCCTTCACTTGTTGAAATCAATAATCACGATCGCAAGTTACTCAATATGAGCTGTGTCACTTCGTCATGTGACAAAATTTTCTATTATCTCAATTTTAAATTGAATACAAAAATTTCGATCCTGTTGTTTGGATGGCTGTGTATTTCCGTTTCCAAGGTACATTATGTGGATTGTGATTATAGACAGGAATTTAGTTATTGATTCGTTCCTTTAAACCTCCTTGTGCAGTCAGACTCACGGACACCTCAGGAAATCATGATATGTCAAAATCGATAGGTTTGGTCTTCTTTTTACAGAGTATGTATAAAATTTGTGCTGTGATAATCGCACACTTTTCAAAGCGATTAGCTTTAAGGCCTTGTTACGTAAATCTGATAACCATGTACAATTAGAAATTCACTTCAATTAGCGACCCTGAAATGACCAGAAGTCCTATGATCTTGTCGTAATTTGAGAAAAATGTTGTGTTAAAATTGTGGTTTGCACTGTCCCTGTTGTAAAATTTCTGGCTTGATATCGAGTCGAGTGTTGACTTGGTTGCCGTTGTTGTTTTATTTGGTGAGGTTTGAAGCGTGCCTTCGAGACTGTTTTTGTGCTCCATAATGGAAGCTAATGTTTTGCGTCAATATGTAGTGTTTCGAAATTGACTGTGAAGTACTAAGTGTATGTTGTGCGGTCGGAACTGTTTCATTGTAGAGGTGATGTTTGTGAGCTCTGAAAATTATGTCAAGATTATCACAAATTTCCATATTTTTTCTACTGATGTTAAGAAATCATGCAATGGGTCTATTGCCTTGTTCAAAATTTTGATTGTTGTGGTGTGTCTTACATTTAAAGCATAACTGAATCTACCAATGTAGAAAAAATGTATGGATCAATTTTTATTAGATTCAGATACAATTTATAACGCAAGATTTCGATCTGAAAAAAAAATCCTGTTCAATTTCAACAAAAGCATCAGCGTCCTCAGTGACAACAACATTAAATCAGTGCCAGGCCACTGTCTCGCAGACCAGATGCCGCAGGTCTGATTCCGGCTTACCGTCCCGCTGGAACCCAGCCAGTCATTGATCAGCAAATCCAGTCACTCACCAGCCTTGACCCTCACATAAGTGAAAATGAAAGACATAATGTCGATAATGTCCTTGTAGTCATGCTGTGGCCAGAATTTTCTATCAAATTTTCTGCGGAGGTGTGGTGCATTGCAAAAACACGATGTCAGAACAATGAAATTCAGAAACATCGAAGCAAGCTGACCAAGTGTCACTTTTATGCATGTGGAAAATTACGAAACCTGTCCGAACCTGGCACTTAGAGACAACATCCGTGCCCAGATGCATTCATGTTCAGTTTCCAAAAGGCTTTCCAGATCAATGTCCATTATCCAGTTACGATCCAAAATATTTATCCTGTACTATAGGCTACATTGACAATCCTATGTATTGTGGACTTCCTAAATCAGATATTGAATCAGTAGCTTTTCACTCTGCCAGCGAAGAAATCATAGTTGAACAATTGAACATAGTTAAACCTTGACATTCTATTGAGATGCTACAATGTTTTCGACCCAACTCTATCACAGATCTTGCATTTACGATTCAATTTTATTGCAGCTGGAAAAAGTTCAAAAAACGACTCCGACGCCAAATTGTCATCAACTTTTGTAACCTCGGCAAGTGAGTCGCTGATCTTTTCCGCCGTACAACGTCTCGTTCTGGTTTGTCCAAGATACTTTATGGAAAATTGACGTGCCAGTGGCAGACTTGTACAAACTACTGGATTTTCGGAAAGCTTAACTAGAACTAGAACTACCAACTTTTCACAATCCTTGACTAAAACTAGAACTACTCTCTTTTCAAAATTCCCAACTAGAACTGCTCACTTTTCAAAACCTGCAACTAGAACTTACCGCATTTAAAAAGGGATACACCGTAGAATATAGTGCAAACTTTTCACTGAGCCCGCCAACGTATTTCCTGTTTCTCCTTCTCAGAAAAATAATTGCCCACCACCGACGCAGGGGATCCCGAGTCACCAAATGTTGAGAACAGTAGGCTACTGAACTGGATTTCATTCTCCTAGGCAAAATATTAATTTATTTATTTTATTTGATCAGAAATATCAGGCATAGAATCGACATTGGACTGATGTCGACAAAAGGGTGGGGTTTCGAGTTTGATATGCGAGAGATTTTGACCCCAAAAAGTTACCCGCTGGCTTTGAGCTAGTAATGGCTGCACAAACATCATTCAATGGAACGCCGTTGGTATCTTGATTCATTCATCCTAGATTAGAACTAGAACTAGAACTCCGGTACTAAAAAATGTTAGTTAGTTGACCGTCAACTAACTAAATGAGTACTTTGTACAAGTCTGACCATTGACCAATGTCATGGCAAATGAAATGCATTTTGTTATTGTAATAATTTTTCTCGTTGGGATTTTTGAGATATTTTAATAATTACCAATCATGGTACGGATTTCATCCCAACCGGTAGGCTATGTGTTCTCAAGTGTGAGATTTCTCTAGGAGGTAAATTCATGGGTGATTGTGTTCGGGAGAATTGAGCATGGAAAGCTGAGTTCTGGGAAATTGTTCGAAAATTGGATGAAGTATGTGCAGTATATGGCATTTGAGACCAATTTGATAATGGAATTGTTTTTCTGCATACATGTTATAGTCTGTCCCTTGGGGTTTATCTGTGGTGTGTGGATCTAGCCACTTGACTTTGACATCACTTCTCTTGAGACCTTTGCCTTTGTACTTGAACTGGTGATTCACCTTATGATATTTCTACTTTAAAATCCCGGGTGCCTGTGACGAAACTGATGATTTGGTTATGTTTTGCAGTAGCTGGATGGCATGGCACACCAGCATCCAAGCAAGCATAACCATTTTTTATTGAGTCCTGGCAGTTAGCTGATGTCTATTCATTACACCAGCCAGTAAACAATTTCTGGGATGGATTGTGCTTCACGAATTCCATGAATTAAAAAATTTGACCGGAGAAACTCATAACAAGGGTCCACATAGAATTCTTTCCGTTCATTGTAATATCAACTTGCCAACCATTCAGTGTGTCTTGACTGGTTGTGAATATATAACATTCAAAATAGGCTTTGAAACTATTATTAGTATGTGGTGTGGTCAGTGGCATCATATCATTGGCATCATAGGTATTGATATTTTGTGGTATATTGATACATAGGTTGGGAATAGTCCACGTCAGATCGCATTTGAGGCGAGAATGAACCGGCTAACCCAATGCTTGTTAGAGTGAATCACGACTCGAAACATATTAGGCTCCTGGAATATGGTCATTGGTCATATGCCAACTCTATATCATTACGTCTCATGCATGATGTATGAGCTCTGAGCACTAAACCCGTCTCTGATTCATATTCCTTATATTTATGTTCATTGTGTCATCGTAAGCTTGTGAGGTTTGATGTTTAATGCGTGTGTATTCCAACCTTTTAGTAATGGCATCAGTCGGTCATTGGATAGAGCTCTTCCGCTTGCACCAAAAAGCTGCAGTTAAGATTAGTCTGTAGATGTAGTTAATCATACAGTACGGTATTTCTCATTTCGACTTACAACCTCATAAATTGATTTCTTTTTGTTACCAAAGCTATTTTCTTTTTCAACACTGCGCAAGTATCCTTCAGATTGTGGTTGTTGAAGTTACAATTACTATTACAGTTGTATTTGATTGAAGAAGTTACGGGCTTGAATAGCAAACGAAATATGCGAATGAAATCAATTCAGAGATCTACTTTCTGTTCATTTCTGCAACTTTTGTCTCTTCTTGTTGCTGTGTTATAAAATATAAAAATTTTCAGTTACAGACAGTCAAAAGTCGGTTTCGTCGCATAGCACTCCAATCATACTCGGCCGACGGGAAAAATCGCTTCGATTGAACAAGTCGAATGCGTCCTGCGTAAGCGAAGGCACAATGTCAAACTCGGACAGTCCGCGGTTCGCTTCGAAAGCGAGGTCGACAAAGGGGAAATATTCGACGCCAACTTTGTCGCAGAAATTCGAATTTAGTATTACGGAAAAGAATAACACGGCGTCCGGCGCTAGCTCGTTGAAAAACGGAAGGACGAAAAGCACGGGGATATCGGCGATCTCGGATGCGGTGCATCGTGACGATTCCTTGTTTCTGTGCGATAAGTGAGTACTAAAACAAAATGCTGAGATTTTATGATTGAGTGTGGCCGTATCTTTGTTACACGGCCTTCATTTTGTGAGTGGACTCTTGGATATCCGTTACATCATTTGATATATATGCTAATACGCACTCAGCGTTGCATAAAACTCTCTATCCGGCCTCTTTGCTCCCTGCTTCTAAATCTTGGTTTTTCTCACAGAGTATTTCAAGTCAGTTTGGCATTAGCTTTTAGTCATACATTTTTGGTGTCTGGATGTTATACCATGCCTATGGTTATTAATTGTCATGCTCAGAATCTTGAGATCTTTTTTTTACGATCCTGTGTTGTCCCCATGATGTAAAATGTAAGAACTTTGGTCATACTGATACTTATATATATTTATTGTATTGACTGTGGTCATTGTTCATGCCAAATGGACTCCTATGATACTGTGAATTTAACCAAGCGAAATAGGATATTGGGCTTATGCACCATCCATCACGTTCTTATAGATATGTTGTTATAAAATTCTTCTAAAGTACCGTAGCCTATAATTAGCGCTGCCGGAGCAGGCCAATACCGCAAGTATAGGTGTGAAATTGTTGATTAAAAAAAGTAGCCTAAGCGCCGTTCAGAAAAGCAACCTTGAAAATAGGCTTTGGGGTCATTTGAATTATGCGTCCGATGATTTTTTGGCACAAAAGCTATTACGGTAGATAGACCGCATTGGGAGTGCGATTCTATTATGCAAAGCTTGCAATGCCTGATATTTCTTGTAAATGTGCCTGTTTAAACGACATCAGTCCACCAGTCCATCTTCAAAATTTATAACGATAATAAAAAATACACAATCTACTTTGTCATGGCTAGCTGTCACCGTGAAGTGTACAAATACCAACACTCGGGTCACTTGTGCAAATAAGGTAAGAAAGACGAAGCCTCGAGTACTCGGTTCAAGTATCAGCACTTTCGATATAGGCCTATATTTCCACTGATTAAACTGTGATGAATATTGGCCAAGTCCGACTGGCTTAATTCTTCAATGTTTGTCACAGTTTATCTTCAATGCTTCGAATTTGTTTTTAATTATCCAAATTGGCGTATAACTTCAGCACGGTAGTAAAGTCTGCTGTCAATAATCCCCATATTTCTCGACGGCTCAATAGTAGCAGGTTTGCGGTAGCCTACTGTGTAATTGAAGATTGATTTCTGCATTGATTAAAGCCAAAAAGATTGTAGGTTATATTTCGATCTTTTACTACAAAAATATTACGGACTGGCGACAGCGGCCAGATTGAGTCACTCGCACGTATATCATTATAGGTAGATTAGAGTTGATTGCTATTGTTGGAGGAGTCCTATTGTTGAAAATAAATCAATTGTTCCGTCTGGGGACCCTTGTGAGACCTTGGTAAATTAGCATCTGGTATTAATTGCGCTGGTAAATTTTTATCTTGGTTAGTGTCTGTTGGGAAATTAGTTTAGGATTACTTTTCATTGTTTGTGTAATTGATATTTCAAGATGATTTTATTGATTGCATTAGCAGTTGCTGTTAGTCTATTTATGATACCTTTTCGTCTAGATCGCGAGTGCAGAAGCTTCTCTTGAAAATCTACAACGGCATGGAGTTTGATTCATCGGCAATCGAAAAGCTCTACCAACGTTACTTTTTTCCTCTCAACGTGATTAGTCTTATTATATTACTTTCCCTAATTATCATCATTTGCGGTTGTTTAATAGGTGAGAATGATTTTTGGTGATCATCCTGCTGTAATAACGGGTGTGACGGTCGCTACTCACGACTTCACTTCCTGCGTTTGGGACTTACGTGCTGGTCTCGTAATGGGTTTGGGCTCTGCGCACGGCACTGGGTCGTTATTCCTGATGATGTGAAATTGAGTAGGCCTACTGTTCTGCTTTTATAACGGATGTGATTTTACTGTTGCATTGAGATGGCTAATGTTTAATCATCATTCGGCTGCTGATGATGCTGATAATGCACTCAAACCAGAGGTTGTACCGACTGGTAGCTATAAAGTCTACGCTTAGTGCTTGGAGCTTGGAGCTGATTCAATTAAGCACTACGTAGCTTCCGTACCGATCGATTGTCGCAAATTCATGACTGATTTTCTATCCCACATTGATTAGAGTACGGTATAGTAACACCTCACACGCGCATAGTCTTGAATATACTTGTTTTACATGTAGCTTAACTCAACGCAATGCCATATCGGGAATCCGTATTGTTTTGTAGTTGGTTCGTGGAAGTTTATTGCACGTAACAGCTCAGCAAAACGTTGCGACTTCATTGCTACGTTCGTGTTTGGTCAGCATTTGAAATATATGCTCTACAACGACAATTTCGTTGGGCCGAGGCAATTTCCAGTATTATAGAGTCCTGTCGCAAGCTCTTGTTTATTGGACTTGTATGCTGCATTTATCCAGGCAGTGTAACAGCCTACATCATCAGTTTCGTCCAATCATCGACACCATATGACTTTTACGCCATTCTATGTACACGGCACATGGCCTCTAAAATTGGAAATGACTAGTTTTCTACTCTAGCGGCGACCTCCATATGCATTAATTTTGTAATGTGTCTGACTACCGGAAAATATCAAGTGTTGCAGAATTGGCTTGAAATGTGACACCGCATAATACCACTTACAACTTAACGGTACTGGATCATTTTAATCCATTGTAACGTCAAATAGCGACATCTCGCGATATATCGCTGCCCATATTGTACATTTTGTTATCATAAGTCGTCCGTTATCGATTGAGGAATGTGTTTACATCTTCCCCAATTCCTTGTGATCTGTTTCACTGCCCCACTGAGATCTGAACTGTCATACTTGTAATAATGCATAACCGTGCGCCAAATATTTTGAAGCTAGATGCAGATTTGTCAGAAACATTGCAGTGTTGTCCGTTTCCAGATTTAAATTATTGCTATTGTGACGCTCGTATTGGAATATTTGGACTTGTTCCATCACGGATGACCAGATAATTGTTTTGCTCCTATTAAAAACCTTACACCGTTTCCAGCATTTCATTACATTGAGTCGGAAGGTGCCAGCGTCTCTGACGGAATCGTGTACGGATGCTGCATAGCACTTTGTATCGCAGTCTTGGTAAGTTTGTGCTGTGCATAAGCCGGCTCGTTTGTCACAATATTCTCGCTTTCAGGTGGCGATGTGGTTAAGACTTTTTTCTCAACACACCCTCATCCATCTGTGTTGCATTGTTTTAACAATATTCTTGTCGGTGGACATATACACGATAGTAAAAGTTGAAGTTTACACGTGAGTAGTATGCATGGGCATGAAATAGATGGAATTAAATGCCTATGTTATGCATACAGTATACATATGTTTATATGACGCAAAATAACCTTGATGGATAATCTCGGGCATAAGTGGAATCCGACTATTGGGCGCAACCTAGATGTCATGTGACGATATATGATGCCCCTATACAATGTTCCCTCTAATTTTTGACGAGTCTGCGCACACTCACCAACTCACTGCGCAAACCCTTGTAGAACAGTGCGTAGCGACTAAAAAAAGGTCATCACTGAGGATTATTTGTGCGCAACTTTGATTTTCTGTGCGCAGAGACCGTGTCAGCACTGCGCATTTGCGCACGTGCGCAGCTTAAAGGGAACATTGCCCCTATACTATTCTGACCATTCGATAGTACGGTAATGAGTGTTAGTTGTACGGTGCGCTAATGTCTTGCTAAAAGTGATCGAGTCCAATGAAACTGTGCCCACCTGATGTCCGTAATCATTTTGAAAATTCAGAACACAAGTAGGCCTACCAAAGCATTGGTTGTTCTTGTAACAGTAGTATAGGGTTAGATAGATTCTATTTCATCGCACTGCCCAGCAATTGAGTCGTCGACAAGATTTTTCTTGTCTCCTAATGCGCTTTTCGAAAAATATATTATGTCTGTGTACCTGTACACTGTACAGAGTACATTCATTTTATATTACTTGCATTATCTTGGTTTATATGCAATCAAGGAAGAGTTCTCTTTCCACCGTGATTCCATTTTGTTTTGTTGATCTCAATTAGTGTTACCTATTCTTTGATTCTTCCAGAATTCGACGCTCTGCCATGTCGTTATAGGCATGCGTACTTCCTCAAACGCTGTAGGAGCTAAACGACTCTCTTCCTGTCTAGGAACTATTCCATAATGATAAACCCACTGAAATTTAACTGGCTATTATATACGTGAGATTTAGTACTTGTCATTTTCATGTGACGCGAAACTATCATGTGGCTTTCGTTATGGATAGGATGCGCTGCGTTAATGTTTCTGTACCTAGACGCAATTTACCAGTCTCTATTCGCCTTGCCAATTTGATTTGATTTTTTTTTTCAGAACCGGGTATGCGCTATGGCTGACTGTAATACTGGCTCATTCGCTCTATGCCTTTATGCCTCTCTCTCTTTTTGTTGTGTCGAGCATGTCTATTTTGTCGTGTATGCTTCACATGATATTATCATACACTGTCAATCCTGATAAGCCTGTGTATTCTAAGGAAGTAAGTTGCCATTTGTCCTGATTTTGTGAACAATAATAAAACACCTGCGTGTTTGTCTGTAGGTTATCGCCGATTTGTTGCTATTTATCGCCACAAACGTTGCTGGCATATGCACGAGATTTTCTTCAGAGGTAGCGCAGAGGAAGGCGTTTGCGGAAACCCGCGACTGCATTGAGGCGCGGATCAAAACGCAAACGGAAATACGCCAGCAGGTGGGCGCGATCTACGGTCTCCCTGTTTACATTGGTGAATCTCGTGTTGGCGGCTGTATACAGTAAACCCTAGTCCTTCACTAAGTTGGTTGAGTAATGGTGTCGTTAACTACGGTACTATTCTCCCATCCGGTCTTCCTCGTTGCAAAAGTACACCGTACCTCCACCTCTATGGTCTTTTTAAGCGACCAAATTGTTACCAGCAAGGTTTTGGTCCTCTAAAAACTTAACTTCTTCACTCTCTGTGAATTTTAGGTGTAATATTCATGCATAAGTCTACTAATGGTGGATTTTCAATCGATTGTTCTTGTATATCTCCTGACTACAAAACCGTTTTCAGTCATGTCAGGTCGGCTATATTGTGAGTATTGTGAGAGCACAATCGAAAACAGCATTCCGTTGCGCCGCTTGACAGCATTACCGAACCCGGAAAATCGACCGCTACTGCAGAATATCTGTGTCGGACCACTTTATGAAATTTCTGGGCATGAACCATTTTTATCTACGTTCAGCAGCAATTCATGCCTACTTGAGTTGAAATTGCGAATGAAAATATGAATTGTACGGCCAAATTGTGAGACAAGTTAATGCACAGAATGACACTAAATGACCTTGTAACTGTCAATTCGAACGCAGTTGTGACTTTTGTAATGCATACCGCATACCGGCATGCACTAATGCTTACTCAGTTTTCAGTAATGTTAGCAATAAGACAATTAACAATAAGAATACGAAATCGCAATTCCTTTGTACAATTTCTCGGAAATACTAGAATTTGATCGTATTCAAGTCCCTTTGGCAATAAAAGTGAGCGTATTTGGGCTGTATAGCCTGGCGACCCTGTGGCAACGCATAATTTTACTTGTTTTTTTCGGGAGACCCACAAATTGTCGATTGGAAGTCCTGATCGCATTCTTTGTTGTCAAAACCCAGGAACGTTTATTGCTGTCGGTCTTGCCGAGACACGTTGCCATGGAGATGAAGGCCGATATCAATCATTCGAAGAAAACTTCCCAGCAGTTTCATAAAATCTATATTCAAAAGCACACCGACGTCAGGTATGAGAATTCTAGGTTGCTTATAGCTGTCGCTAAAGTGCGAGGTGACGGCTTGAGGTTTATTGCTCGTAAATCAATTTTGTTCCAGTATCCTGTTTGCCGATATTGAAGGGTTCACAAAGCTAGCGTCGCAGTGTCAACCTCACGACTTGGTTCGAACGCTCCATGAATTATTCGCGCGTTTTGATAAGCTCGCCAATGTGAGTATCACTAGCATTGGACGTGGTGTCTTAAAATGCCTCTTTCGTGAATTAGATATTTGTGTATTTGAGCGGTAAACAAAGTGTTATTTTCGGCCAAAATTTTGGAATAACCTTACTGATTTTTGTTCCTGCGGGGTATTTTTTGTGAGCCGCCTCAAGATGTATTCCGTAATGTTCTTATCAAGATAGGATGTAATGTTATTGATTTCTACGTTTATTTCTTCGACACGTGTTATTATAACACTTGTTATGCTATTGTCATTTACGTACAAAATCTGTATTGGACGCACTACAAATATTTGCACGCATGTGCAAGTATCAGTTACAGATCTGGCTAAATATTTGTTGTCGTTTCAAAATAAGACATTGGCCTGCTACGGGCGAATCATTGCCACAATTTTAATTGCCTGTGCTCATCGTTCGGTCAACATGGTCATACTATGGTTAATTGCATGTACGCTGCGCTCGGAGACAATTCCTTGTGACAAAGCCGTGAATGTAGTGAGAAGCTGGATATCCTGAGATCCTCTGCCTTATCGATACTGGTTCGCAAAATCTTTACTGCTCGCATTTCTGCACAAATTATAGCATTCATCATCTCGATCAACGTCTGGGTCGTCATATATTGTTTCCAAACCCATCCGTTATTTTTCGTCGCAGGAAAACCATTGTCTCCGAATCAAAATCCTTGGCGATTGCTACTACTGTGTGTCAGGCCTCCCGGAGCCTCGTCCGGACCACGCCCAGTGCTGCATACAAATGGGCCTCGACATGATCGACACGATATCGTACGTACACATTCGTGCTGTCGCATCGCCCGACATTTTAGCGTGTGACACAAGGAGAAACGACAATTGAAAATGTGCCACTTGAGCACGCGATTTTGTAACCCAAAAATGAACCGTTACGCTAAGCCAGTGGTTCACATAAACCGTAGCCTGTCTCAGGGGCTCGCTGGAGGTCAAGACATTCACGCGACTTATGCAATATCAGTCACACTGTGCGGCGTAGCAGTTATGGCAGTGCTCATTCCCTCCTTCTAACCTGCCCGAGTATTACCCGCACAAGTTAGTGCTTTTTGAAAAACCCAAAAAACCAATGTCGAACAAATCTCATCAAGATATCAAACCAATTAGCGTTATACAAAGGTCGTCACTACTCACAGTTCCATGATGAAGCCAAATTGTCATAACCATTTTCTGCGCGCCTCGCTAATTGTATATTGTATCCAATACTGAACACAGTGTGACCTTGGATACATATAAACTAACCACAGGAAATAGCTCGAAGAATTTTGTTTGTTTGGAAGTAATTATGACAAAATTATACAAACCCATACTTTAAAAGGGTTATGCCGGTTAGTGTAGGTGAAAAACCACTGCCCTAACCCTATCTCCAATTGTAACTTCAACCTCCTTGCTGAAGTGTCCCATGCGTATATGTTCAAGGGCCGTTTTTTTCGACAGGCTGGTCCGTAATGTCACCAATATCATGGAGTTGAATATGCGTGTCGGCATACACACGGGACGGGTCCATTGCGGCGTGCTGGGCCTCAAAAAGTGGCAGTTTGACGTATGGAGCAACGACGTCACGCTGGCCAACCAAATGGAGGCCGGCGGATGCGCTGGGTTAGATATATCTTTTTCTGACCTGGACCTTTGCGATATCTCGTAATTTTGCACAGCCGTATTCACGTCACCGAAGCGACATACAGCTATTTAATCGACGACTACGAAGTGGAGCCCGGCAAGGGACAGGACCGCAACAAGTATTTGAAGGAAAATAACGTTACCACTTATCTTATCGTCGGCCCCAAGAAAAAGTTCAAGGTACGTGGAAGCCTGGCGTGTTTGAAAAATCAAAATCGACGGTGTTTTGGCGATATCCTGACATCTAAACACCTGGGATTACGAAAATTTCATTTCACGGTCCTGTAGAGCCACTCTTTGCCACAGGCTTCGTTAAAGATTTGAAGTTTAAAACACTTAAAATTGATAAATTGTACAATAGTCAGTCCCGTAAGCAAAGTTAACAGGCGGTATATAACGCCAGTTTTTGGATGAAATGTTATTACTGGACAGCGCCATTGAATGTCGTTTGCAGAATGTTCCGGATATAAGTGGCGTGTGACATTTTATGTATGTTATGTATGTGGAATTTCAAAAGAACCGCTTCAAAGATGTGTTGACACTGCTTTAGTAGATTTGCCGATATTTTTATTGCGTTATCTTTACGCGAAAACTCCTCTTGAAAGAATTCTTCTTTCGGTTGATAACTTATAGATCAATCATCATACCTTGCCTATATAACACTGGTATTTGCAGGTAACGAAACTGCTAACCACATCTATGTGCACACAGTTTTTTTAGGATAGGCGGCATTCGCAAACGGTCGTAAAATGCAATATTGGTTTTCGCGGCCCCGCTCGTAACTGAAATGATACGGCGGTTTTATGTGCGCGGCATTTGTATTATTGCTAGTTATTGTATTGTATTGATGTTGTGCGTTGGCGTATTTCATATCAGTCACTTTGTTCGTAGAAGTGGAGCGTGCTTTATTTATTGAGCCAACCGAAGGATACGCGGTTTTGTAAATATTTGTGATCCACAGTTTGGGAGGGCTCCGTTACGTGATAACCAACACCGGAAATCGGATTTTTCATCACAAATATGGTTATTGTGTCCGTGCTGAAATGCCCTATAACACTCTGGCTATGGTGCTATTTTGCACCAAACAAATGGCTAGTTCGGTTATTTGATTTGCTGTGCTGTGCATGGTCCCCTTATATCAAAATGGTACCCACCATACTGTTACGTCTGTACACACAAGTAGGGAAAGAAGCTGTGAGATCTGTTCATCACACAATGGGTTATGATTAATAGCTTCCAAGATATGTGTTTGTGATTTGTCGAAATCAAAGATGATATTATTCAGTATCGTTACACGCTCATGCTCTGCCATCAGAAAGAGCATCTCTATACTCTGAGATATTTCGAATTTTGTCTCTTTTCTACCGTACCCTGTGTGTCGTAATTTATCACTTATCATTGTGATATCACCACAAAATTCTTTGTGTATTTCGACTTTGGTTACACAGTTTCTGATGTTTGATCCCAACGAGATCAGTCAATAAGCTTGAAGCGAAATAGATTCAGCAATATGACAATATTGTTTGTTGCATTGAGCGTATCAATTTGCTTGCTTATTCCATTCAAACAATCTGTATTTCAGACGCACACGGACTCTATCGCGTCGTCTCAAATGCTCCCAAATTCGGCAATGAGCGATTCAAGACGACAGAAAAACTGGAAAAACCAAGTCAGCAAAGAGATGAAGATGATGGGCATCGATGACAGGTCTGCAGTAGTTTTAATTCACGGCCCGCCAACTTATTGTAGTACATTGTTTGGCGTGTACGTTTTGCTTTTGTTTTTCTGCATCTGTTAAAGTAAAGTTGATAGACTTGCTAGCCTCTTAACGTTCTGCATACATCCAATGGAAATATTCTCGATATCTCAGTACTTCATACTTCCAATTCGGGGAACTAGCAAGTAATTAGCAATTTCCTGATTGCTTTGAGTGGTAACATTCCTCATATGATGTCGGTTATTCTTCCGTTGCGGTGAAGATCTGTTGTAGAATGTTTGTAGGCGAAGACCATTAGTAGGTGTTATTTTCCCCAATTCTCTGGCTCCATTCTTTTCAAACCCATTACTTCCTCCTTGACTCGATATATTTATTTGGCAAAATATTCTAATATTTGTGACGAGTGAAGTAAATTGTATGCTGGAAAAAATGCTCAAGTATGCTGGAAGGTGGTTGATGCGAAAAATGTCTTACATAAACTAATAGTTGCCTCAGTGGTTTCTCCTTCTGTTGCAATTATTTAGAGTAGGGATGTTCAAAAATTACTAACTCAAGGGGCACTAGATATCATTGAGAATCGGTAACGTTGGTAGCGAGACTTGTCAATAAAATTTGATATCATTAATACCCGGACGGACATATCGCTTGGATTTTTTCAGGTTGTTGAATATATCCTGTCAGAAATATTCATGTACAAGGCGGCATTTGCATATTTTATTGGTTTTGTACGTACTCTCCGCCCCGTTGAGCTTGGCGCAAGCTTAACAGACTATAAGGTAAATTTGAAACAAATCTTGTGGGCCCGCATAACTCTCTTCGTGGGCTGGACTTGGTCCGCTGGCGGCTAGTGTAAAGCGTTATTTTCGAAGCATCAGTCATACCATATCATACCATACCATATCGAAGCATCGGTCATACCAGGTCGTTTTATGAGTTCTGACTTCCAGGCATCACAAGCGTCACACTGGAACCTTACACCATTCAGTTAAAAGGGTTATTCGAGTGCCTCTTTTATTAAGTATACTGTTTGTCAACAGATTATTATTATTATCCCATTTGATTCTGTAAGGCAGTGATGTCACGGATTTCAATTCTAAAAGCGGACACCATTGTTTGATTTAAGATATGTAATTAAACAGCCGTTATCACTGTGTCTCTTGTTGTTCTACTAATATTTAAACTGTTGTAGGCGTTCTATAGTATTGTCACGCTTGCCTTGAGTTCTTCTCAATCTTGCTGTAAAATTACTGGTAAATCAAGCGAAAAGGGTATGTAATTATTCGAAAACCAACAAATAACCGCAGTAGGTAAACATACACAAGCCTGTCATTGCGCTGTTTCCTGAAATTGTATATATAAACAGGCAGATTTTTTTAGAAAGCAGATTCCGGCTGTTGCAATGTCAGCCTTCTGCTTTCTGTCTATTCACTGCACTTGTGAACAATAGGGATATGTCAAATTATGTCGCATATTGAGAGTAGATGGTACAAGACCATAAGCTGGTCTTTAAAAGCACTCTGAGGTTCTGACGGAGGGTAGAAATACCTTTGAGTTATACAACAAGATTGTATCATAATATTTACGACGGCCAGTGCAAGAGTCCTGTGTTTTCCACATGATAATATGTTTTTTGCCAATTACAATAACTGTAGAACGGTCAATAAAAACGAGTAATTCAATTTCGAATTGTGTTTATATCATATGTTGTTGACTCGGTATTCCCAGATGCAATCTGAACAACAACATAGTCGACGAGGAAAACAGCGAACTGGCCGAGGAAGACGTCAACGTCTTTCTGAACAAAGCGATCGACGCGCAGAGCCTCGATATCCACCGTTCGGGCAAGCTCAACCCGTTCTCGCTGTCGTTTCGGGACAAAAAGCAGGAGCAAGAGGTGAAATTGATAGAGTAATAATACTGTCCGGTGTCCAGTGTGGCCGGTGATATCGGTGAAGATTACAAGTTTATTTTCTCGCATAAACATTAGGGATGTTCAATAATAACCTTTTTTCCTGAATCTTGCTGGTTACGTGATTAAATCGTTAGGTTGCCTTAAAAAACGATGCACACCAAATTTGAATTCATTCCAACCAATATTCGCGGATTTCGTACGGTTTGTTTTTCAAGTTTTTTTATGATAATTCTGGGATAATCCACCAATCAAGGATAATCCCAGAATTATCAAAGAAAAACTGAAATAACTCCACTTCTACGGCTTGGAATTGAGTCAAATTTGTTTTGCATCGTTTTTTAAGATGGGGTTGGCAGGAAAATTAAGAAAAAAATTTTTGACATTTTTAGGCAAATTCAAAATTTTTAAACTGCGAAATCCGCGAATATTGGTTGAAATGAATTCAAATTTGTTGTGCGTCGTTTTTTAAGGCAACCTAACGATTTAATCACGTAACCAGCAAGATTCAGGAAAAAAGGTAATTTTTGAACAGCCCTAATAAACATATATGTCTACTTTAAAATATTTTAGGGTAGGTATGGGGTTGAGGAGGAGTTTGGTGAATGGTCGTAGGATTCCCTAACCTAACCCCCACCCGTAACCAAATGTCCGGATAGTAACGTGTGTCGCACGTATCGAGTGTTGTGAAGAACACAGTTTGACGATCACTTGAAACACCACGAATTCTTGATGTGTTTGCGCAGAACTCTGATTTGTGGTGGTCATGGGAAACACTGTTGGTGTGGATAAGAACGCTCGCTGGGCCCCGAGGGATACATCGCAATTTCGTCAAAATACGACGGTTGCTTGTCGGGCGGAAAAATATTTTTGCCTCCGCCTTACGGCTTATAAATTATGCACGCGTCCCCGGCGCTGGTGTGATTGGCGTTGATTCCCCAGCGGTACGGAGATTTCTTTGATTTTGAGTATGTACGATGCGTTTGCGTCGCTCACTTATCGTAAATCATATGCCACGCCGCCGAGCTTGCCCCGATTTGTTTTGCTTCGTCAGTTTCGATTCCAGTCAACTCGTGACGCGGACCGAAGATGTTTAAGTGTTTTGATCCGCTGTGATTAATGTGGCGTGGGTCTTTCCGTGGTGCTGCGTCCCTTGCATTATTGATGTCCTTATTAATATTACCGAGATAAAAGACGTGTCAATGTACAGGGTGATGTTATTAGTTGCACCGCTGTTTAGATGTTGCTAGTCACCGTGATATGATTGACCTGACTGGTTTATGAGGTCTTTGTACATACCAATCGTCGTGATGCTTTGTATTCCCCAATCACCATTCCGCATATCCAGGATATACTGTAGGCCTACCCTGTAATAGGAACTTGATAGTAGTACTTATTGTAATGACTTGCACTCGAGGTGTTCCATCTAATATTTGAATTAACTTCATCCTGTCACGAATAACAATCATTTTTCCTGCATTCTTCATAGTCCGTCGGGCCCAGACATTTTCAGGTATTGCGTAACGGCGTTAAGATTGCCAATATTAGGAACCACCAGATGTTTACTACTAAATTGTATGTGTTTTTTTCTGTATTATGGAGTGGTTCAATTGATATTTATTGCATGCCCGTGTTTAGCTCATTGTCAATGGCTCACGACAATGAACTGATTTCAAGAATTTCTGTAATGATAGCGATTGTCGATACATTTTGAACTTATTTCACGTAATCAAACTCGACGTCGGGTTCAAAAATTATGTGATGCTAGTTTTGATTCAGGACACAATAATACGTGTTGATTGTGATGATTGAATTACGACGTTGTAAACAACTTTTCTGCTTGGTTCGGTAAATTCAAAATGCCGGACTCAAAATTGAATTAACGTCTTGGTAGGTTTCAGTTTCAAAGATTCGCGACGTGTAAATTGCCGGCCCGGTCGAATGAACCCGCAATTTCCTGTATTTCAGTACCTGAAAAACCACGACGAACACTTCAGCAACCACGCCACCTTCAACTTCATTCTATTCTTGCACATTTTGCTCCTGCAAGCCGTGATGGTCCCATTGTGAGTACGAATCGCTCCCGCCTTTATGATTACCGTCGCTAATGCGATATTCTCCTCGCAGCGTTACAGGGATGCTGTTGGTCTATTTGGGAACTTCGGCTTGCATGGTTGTACTTCTTTTTTTAGCGACTCTATATGCCAAGGTAAGAATAAAGGGGTTTATTATGTTACGCATCGGGGCATGTCATGCTATTTCTCGGCTTTTGCAACGTAACGTTTTTCAATTGTATTTAGAGATTCTCTTCCCGTTGAAAATATTGTTTATTTATCTGTGCAAATACACAGATATCTTACTCAGTTAATAGCAACTCAGCTGTTTTTGCAAACTCTTATGACGCCTATCTGATGGTTGTAGTTTTGGAAACGTAGACTGTCTGTAATCTACGTAATCTGCCATATCGAATATCGTTGAGCAAGGTATTTCGTATGAAACCATGGTACTGCGATTCCATGAAATTTGATACAAAATACACGTTGCAGCATCATTGTATAGAAACCGATATTGGTATTCACTCGTTCCTGCCGTGCTAGAAGTAAACAAAAGGTAGTTGTTGTTCGCGTGAGCGGTGATTTCATAGCAGATGCAAATTGAATCATGTGTGTTTTTGAACAGCAACACACCAGCACGTATCGATTGTATCGGATACTTTTCAGCGAAAATAGATCAAAATAGGTGTGCTCTGAAACATTTTGTTGCACCTAGCAAGTGCAGCGCCAATGAATCATTCAGAAAGTGTAATAATGTGCAATTGCAAACACATTCGGTCATGTTGATCTAGTGGCTATGATTTTTCGCTAATGTAAATGTAGTAAATCACCTTTCCAAGCTACCGTGTCACACTAAATTGCCAAGGTGTTGAGGCGCTGTCCACGTGAGCTTTCAAAGTTGAAATAAATGCAGACGAAGTCAGTATGCTAGTAATAATTATGTCATTCTTCGCCTAAGTTATTCCATCATTTAAGTGCCAACACAATAAACAAACACGGGAACGCGTTGATTAATGAGCATGCTGCGCTATGCCGAGTCATAAACACACCCAAGCCATACCAATACAACCAACAAATCACAATTGAAATCGATTCATGGAAACATAACACTACCCTGAAGTGTAAACACATACTCATAAGGTCACACCAAACCTGGGCAGTAACTCATCATGGTGTGTGCAGCTGATCTTCTGGCTCTTCGGTACGGAATAAAACAAATTAGAGTGAGAAACATTCGTACATCAAACATCTCACCGCCGGCAAACGGATCTTCAAAACCGTGATTATTTGAATTTCGCCTCTCACTCAAAGTCGGTGGCAAACAAAGATATTTGATCAGCATCGTAAATGAGAAATTGTATATTGTATTCGTGAAGACTGCCGTCGGAATCATAGTAATTGTGTCGTGGCAGCTGTGCAGAATCTCAGTATCAACAGTAACTCCTAATATTTCGACGGTTTCAAGCATTTAATCAAAACGAGACTGCCGGCATCTTCTTCGGTTGGAATTGTGGAGAATTTTTTATGGGAAATTTGTTGTCTCTGTGAAATCCGGGGTTCAATTGGAAATTTCATGAGATCGATAATAATTTTGGAAAATATTGTGTCTTGACTAGTCAGCCAATCTCCTAGGCTGGTCAGAACTATGCAAGTAGAAGCTGAAAATTATTGGTGTAGGACAGAGGATTTAAACTGGGGTCCGTGGACCATGAAAGGATAATCCTGAAACTACTAATATAAACTGTAAAACTACGCAGTACACATTCTATTCATTTATTTATAAACATAATGAACACTATTGTACTTTAACTGGTAGCCAGGCCTTGACGAGGGCTAACTGGCAATGATGACATGTTTCGGTCATCAAATATCTTCTTAGTCATCGACCAGACCAGAGGGCAAGTGGCCGTGGTTAGGGTCAAAAGTGATGACTTATTTTTTAGTCGTCAGCTTCCCAAATTTAACAGCTACGCTACTCCCTTAATTTTTCATCTACGGTGGCGGCAGCCCTGTTTGTGAGCAGTTCATAAAAAATTCTTTGGACTAGATCACAGTATAGGGGTTTCACACAAATCTGCCCAAAATAACTTAGGGGTTCGCGCTGAAGAAAGTTTGAAAAAATCATTTAGGATGCATGCCAGTGTGTAATTCCAAAAGTAGGAGAGAGTATTTGCCTTGATTATAGATAGAGGTGCAAGTATTCCGAGCGCACGAACGCATGAGTAAGCAATGTGTGACGATGTTCCTTCAGAATTTGTTACTGATCGAATTTAAATTTCGAACTTGTTATTTTCTAGAAGATTTGTCATCAATTTTTAATTTTGATCAAGATTTCAAGTCCTGCGAGACACGTCTAAGGAGACGGACAATCCAGGAACTATGTTGTTTTGCGTTGTAAATCGTTATGCCGTGTTTTTGAAGTGTTCCTGATATTGTCCGTTGCTAGATTAGATATTTATTATTCATAAAATCAATTGACGGAAATAGTGTAAATATTGTAACTTTTGACCGAGGATCTGTATGCGATTCTGTCACCTAAAAGCATATGGAATAGTGTAAGCTCGTAATCAAGTCGTGGCTGGCATGATATCAATTATTGTCTTTCAAAGATTAGTCAACCCCAACTAACGTTTTTCACCTTATATTGGCGTGAATTTTTTTTGTAACGTTCAGGAATCTCTGTATTCCTAAAAAATCCAGGTTACTGCTGAATCCCAGACTGAGCATGCTAAAATTTACGACGATAGATTCTGCAGTGCCGCGAATCTTGTCAGCCGACATGACTTTTGCAACTTGTTTCTCAGGACGCCGACAGAGGATACGTTTCTCGTTTCTCGAAACACGATTTTTATCGACGGCTGCCGTCTCTGTTCTCCGTTCTCATGATCGTATTTTCTACTATTTTGTCATTTTGTAATATGGTACGTATCGCTATCAAGATATATTTCATGCTCGCTAACTCGACTGTCGTTTCTACAGTTTTTTCTATCTTCGCCCAATCTCAATGATTGTGCGCGCAGCATCTCAAATGGTAGCGATTTCTCGCTCAAAAACATTACAACCATACTCAATATTTCCATAACGGACGATACAATCGACATCTGTGACCAAGAGAGTGTTGTTATGTTCTTCCCACAGGTATGTATCGTTTGGTCATTCATTGAATAATTTAGTTGATGTCAGGTCATAGGGCTGTTAATTAGCCAGGTAACCCCTCGGTTCTTGACTTAATCAGGTGTATCGTGATTGGTTTAATAGTAGTAAGAGATTATGGAGATTTCGTTCAAGAATATTGCGAATTAAGCTGTCGTATGAACTTTTCGGTTGGTAACTGCGGAAAAAATCGACTTGACATGCATAAAATTTCCGATATGTATGTATGTTAGGGCTCTTCAAAAATGACTTTTTTTCTCAAATCGTACTGGCTACTTGATGAAATTGTTAGGTTACCTAATTTAAGCCTACACACAAAATTTGGGTCAATTCCAGCCAGTAACCGCTTTGCTACAGGAGAAGGAAGTTTCTATTTATCATATAAAAATAAATAATAAAAAATTTGAAAATTTTCTGTTCACCCCATGAAAGTGTTAGGCTGTCTATAGAAACGATGCTCGCCAAATTTGGTTCAGTTCCAACCAGTGGAAGCGGAGTTATTGCCGTCGAAAAATTTGGATTTGAATAAAATGGTATTTACGGTGACCGATTCTTTGTTTATTTATTACAGTTGTGCTCACCGTAAATATTATTTTATTCAAATCCAAATTTTTCGACGCCAATAACTCCGCTTCTACTGGTTGGAATTGAACCAAATTTGGTGAGCATCGTTTCTATAGACGGCTCAACACTTTCATGGGGTGAACAGAAAATTTTTAAATTTTTTATTATTTATTTCTATATAATAAATAGAAACTTTCTTCTCCTGTAGCAAAGCGGTTACTGGCTGGAATTGAACCAAATTTTGTGTGTAGGCTTAAATTAGGTAACCTAACAATTTCATCAAGTAGCCAGTACGATTTGAGAAAAGAAGTCATTTTTGAAGAGCCCTAATGTATGTATTAGATTTCAAGACACCCGTACTGTATCTTCTTGTAAAATAGACATGTTTTTTTGCATCACGAGATTTCAAAAATTATACATGTTAAAATGCATCGCTCTGTGGGCTATTGAAATTGAAACAGAATCACATAAAATGAATGTGGGAAGAAAATATTCAGCCCTCAAATCAAGTCATAAGGTTGATTTGGAATTGAATTCAAGATTTCTAATCAGTTGTAACGAATCCGCCGTGCACCGTATGAAATGCATCGCAATTGATTGTCTTCCCGACACATTTTTGCAGTATTTCACTTACGCCCTGATATTGGCCATGCTCTGCTGCGGATTGTACCTCAGTCTTCCTTTCCTCATGAAGTTTGTGATCCTGCTCCTGCAACTTGCCATATACTCGGTGCTAGTAGAACTCATCTACCCCACCATGTACGAGAACGGAGATCTGATGCTGCACGCGACGATAGAGTATGAATATCTGCGGCTATCATGGTAGTGCCAATAATGACGACGCGTCTTATTTAAAACAGTAATTCCGAAGTCTGGAGCTTGCCACTGCAATATATTACGCCCGTCATTCTTCTGCTGTTCTTGTCCCTATTGGTGTTGCAAGCGAGGCAGGTGGAATCGACGGCGCGTACTGATTTTCTGTGGAATCAGCAGGTATGTTAGAATAAGTTCATCCACTCTTATTAGTTTTTGATGATATGGTTTTACTGGGATTTTGATACATTGGTAGTAATGATGATAATGATTTTGAGACCGTTGATGCTAGTGGTGTTCAACCTGTGGGTGCGGGACTTTTTGCCGTTTAGCATATCAGCGCCAGGACACACCAAGACGCATGAAGTTTTTTCCAACATGCGACTCACTGAAGCGTGCTTTCAAAAATATCTACGGCGATAAAACCGTAGCTATATATGACCAGAGCATGTTGGCCAAATGGATATGTCCATGTGCCGAAATCGTGGACATCGAATGCACCTTACCATGCAATCTGAGCCTCGCGGCAATAATGTGACCTGCAGAGCAAAATATTGCGCCCCATGAAGAAATGTGAATTTGTAGTCTTATGCGTCTCATGCAAGGATTTTATTATTAGAACTATCCATATCATCCATAGTCTATGACACCGTAATAGTGATACTCGAATACATTACTCGAAACTTGATACTTGATACTTCATTTGAAATCTAGTCAACCAGGTACTTGATTTTGCCTATCCCTCTTCATAACCCATCTCAAACGGCTACCTTAAGGACGCTTCATTATTTAATGATGAAATTTTTAAAGTAATAATGGCGCGCCTGCCCTTGACGAGCTCCCGATTTGTAATTTGATTCGGCGCCTCATTTCACTCAGGCCGCCGACGAGAAGGAAGAAACTCGCCACCTGAAAGACTACAATCGTCAGCTGCTATACAACATCCTACCAAAAGACGTCGCACAGTATTTTGTGGAAAAAGAGAGGTACGGTGTCGGTTTCTTGGCATTTTTCAAGTAGGTTTTGCCAACTTGCACTTGCTCACTCATTTTTTTCGGGCAAATGCTCCTTACTTTTCAAACTTTGTATTTTTCTAAATAGAAAGCACTTCGGGTTTGTTTGCATCCCATTTGTGAGTGTAATTATTATATCAACTGCCCTGCATCACTGTTAATCGATATATTTTGTGGCACCAGTTTGTAGTATCACGGGTCATGTGCTACATTGCACCCTGCAATTACAAACGTAGCCACCTCTGATTGATTGCTAAATGTATGTGACTCCCTCGATCAAATGTACTTTTTGAAACCACCAAGTGGAGTGTTGAAATGTCTTTGCAATAACTACTTCCGCTCGTAGTTGAGTAGAAATTTACGGCGTTACACTTGAGTGTCAACGTGAATGAACCATATCATTGTCATGGGACGAGATGATAAACCTGCTCATCGACATCAATTCGCGACTGTTCTGACGGACAAAACAAAACTTTTCAGGTCTAACGAAGAACTGTACTGCCAATCTTGCGAGAGTGTCGCCGTGATGTTCGCGACCATCACCAATTTTTCAGAGTTCTATATCGAGCTGGATGCGAACAATGAGGGTGTTGAATGTCTGAGATTGCTGAACGAGATCATCGCCGATTTTGATAATGTAAGCACTGCCAAAAATCCATATATCCTACAACTGAGCGTGACTCCTATCCATAAAACTCCCAATTGATGCTTGACTTACGATTGGATAGATCACTGTTTGGGTTTCGGAAAATTTTGCTACTGTTCGAAATCTCGAAATAGGCCTGTCAATGAGAAGTCAAATTTAAAATAATTTTGATTTGAAGCTGATGGATTTTTAGCACATTCGCTTGCTTTTCGAGTGTGTTATTTCGTCGATAACACAGGTGGCACAGGTGGTTCTGAAACAATTGAAATATGATTTTCAAATGATATACCCATTAAGCATATGGCGGTATAGTCTGAGTGAGCGTTGTCGCTGAATTTGCGTGCTCGGTCCTTTTATTTAGGTTACCCATTATTGAGTGAAATTCCTGATTCCGTCATAGAAATTACATTTGCCCAGACAAGATTGTTAAAATATTGATTTTGGCTGACTACGTTTTGTCATTGGAGAGCCGCAAATGTCTAAATTTTCATTGACATACTGAGCGATTTCGAATGCGGTTAACGCTGTTGTTGAATGTATGACCGTGTCGCATTCATTCAATTAGATCATCAGCGAAAATGAATTTCATCAACTCGAAAAGATAAAGACAATCGGCAGCACCTACATGGCAGCGTCTGGCCTCAACACCCAAGCGTACGACCCCGAAAATCTCAGCCACATCTCCGCTTTATGCGTCTACGCGATGAGACTCCAGGATCAGCTGCAATACGTGAATGAACATTCGTTCAACAACTTCACTTTGCGCATTGGTGGGTTTGTTGACTCGTAGTCTTTTGTGTCCTAACCGTTGTAACATCCGTGGCTTACCGACATAGGGTTAAACATGGGATCTGTGGTCGCGGGAGTGATTGGTGCCAGAAAACCGCAGTATGATATATGGGGTAACACGGTCAATGTGGCTAGTAGAATGGACAGCACTGGTGTAGCTGGGAAGATACAGGTATGGTTTACTGTAAATATTGACCTTTTTCTATTCACAAATTCGATTCACATACATACTCTCAGTCACTCGCAATGCGCATAAATTATGATTTTGATTAAAGTGCACAGTAGTAGTGGCGTAATATTTTATGATTTGTCTTTGTAGATCTCTGAAACCATGGCAGAGTTATTAAAATCGAAAGGCTTTGAGATGGAGCCGCGTGGTCTCGTCAAGGTGAAAGGAAAGGGAGAAATGATGACCTATTTCTTGGAGGGTCCACGTCCAACCGCTGCTCCAAGAAGCTGATTGCTTCATCGATTTAGATTTCTTTTTCTCCTATTTGCACTTGGTATTTCTATGCTGTTATTATGATAATCTTATTGTCTTCTAGAGTTTTATGCTACTTATTATTATAGATATGTCTTCTTATTATCCTTGCTGATAATGATCTTCCTGTCGTGTTATGCAAATGGTACATCATCATAACCTGAGTGAATGTTTGGGATCGTTTTATGTGAGTTGTTGACAAGTGTAAGAAATGACTTATGTTATCATAATTGTTTATCATGCATATCCAAGAGTTGTCCGCCATATTCCTAGTGAATCAGATATTTGAAGTTTGAATGTTAGAGGAGTATGGCACAAAAGGTTTCTGATATACGGGTAAGTAAGGTACCGCCCATGATATGCATATCTCAAAGAATTAACATACAGTCGTGGTGATAGGCAGATTGAGACAACCGACCTTCGTTCATGGGTGGTAACCTACGTGCCTTCTGACGCCTGCATTTATAGGTTTAGTCAGAAGAATAGAACACACACACGAGAAGATAGACGCCAGACATTTAGAAGTTGCTAATCTACCTCAACACGGTTTGGCCTTATTTTACTGTTCATTTTGAAAGATCGGGCACGTGAGGAGAATTGTAGTGATTAGAAAACTGAATCGTTGATATATTTTAATTGACGAATAGTTGTAGTCGCTGCAAAACTCGACCAACCATTCATAGGGTGGGCTTTTTACCATATTTCGGAAATCTAAAAGAGGACACTTTTTCAGAAATTTGAGACTTGCAAAACTGTCGAAGAATTCTAAAAAATCGGTTAATTTTTCCCACTTTGTGATCGGTTGACTAAAAAAAAGGTCAACTTTTCGCTCAGAGCTCAAATCACCGTTTTTCGCTCCGAAATACCCGCCGCAGCGTCACTTCTGTGCTAATTTACGACATATCACTCGCATTTTGCTCTAAATGTTACCTAAATATCCAAAAAAGAGGACAAATCCTTTTAAAAGAGGACGTATGGTAAACCTATCATAGGGTGATCTCGTGTTGCCGGTTCTAGTCAGCGGTTCACGATGTGAAAAAAACACTGAACAGGTAGGCTATGAGTAGCCTATGGTCTATCAATCTAACATCCACGTCGGTTACTAGAATTACAGTATAATGTAATATTGTTGGATCTTGATCTTTCACCTGTCTTTCTGTGGTCCTATATCGTGTTTTACATTCTTTTCCTTGTATTTGTCCTTCTTATCCCTATGGCACATAGGTCGTTGCGTCATTCATTGGGTATTTTGTGGGACTCGTGAAAGCGCCGTAAGACCAGCAACGCATAGTAGGAGGTCGAGGATGAACCCCCAAAACTTCGAGACGTGCTGCAGCCCATATTTCGACCGCAGTTTCCGTGCCGATGGTGGTGGATCCAACTGCGCTATCTCGGAATTCTTAGTCGTAGTTCTGGTTACGACAGTATAGGAGTCGGAGTCGATTCTTCAATAATACACCTACTCACTGAGGGATGGTTAATACCGAGTGGGTCAATGGCATTAAAAACACACGCTAGGGATTTTCTGTCAGTTTGGGTAGTGATTCTAGTTTTCTGATGCCTGTAGTGTAGATATCGAAATTTCATTCCACCGCAAGCTATGAAAAAGTAAAATGAATTTGAATACAGGTATATTCAATGATATACATATATCATTGCTATATTATAGCATAGTCTTCACAATGATCATAGCGATTGGTAATGGGCATGTTACCTGCTGACGCGGTATTTGCCTAATATATGTTTATAATTATAATAATCCCAAATAATCCCTACTCTGGGAAACAATTGAATGAATTTCAATATAATTTCGAGATGTTGCTTGCAAGCATGGCTAGTTTGTCTGCATTCTGGTTTCCTGAGTGGATTCGCTACGTGACGTTAGCGACATCAATGGGGAGCAATTTACAGATGTTACCGTGACGTGGCCGGATTCCATGTTGTGCTTGGTTGCTGACTTAGTGGGTTTGTTTGGCTGTTCTTCGGCACACGGTTCGCGAAGACTGGTATTTAAATCCCGTCCTGGAGAAAGTCGGTATTGTACATTTGTATATAGTAGTAAGATGTGTTTCGTCAGCACCAGATAAAGAGCCGGTCGTTACCGGTAATACATGGACGTATTTCTAACTTTGGTTATATTTATTATTTTCTGGCGTATGCCGTTTACGAGTTATAATTGCGATATCGGGGATTTACGCTGAACAATATGGAGGTGTATAGTGGTGGGCAATCCAATGGACCCACAGAGGGTTCAGTAACCAGTAAGAGTGGGACCCAATTTTTCTCTGCACAGCAGTATTTTGAAAATCCCTTCGGCATAAGGAGCACCTTCAATTCTCATTATAAAACATGAAAAATATTTTGCATATTTGTAAAAATATGCTTGTAATTTCGCTCCTTTGAATGTGCGATTTGCAAATTACTCAACTTGCTAGACAACAAAATTCGCTGGAAATTTGAACACGCTTCTCATGATGAACTTGCGAATTCTGTTCTCAAATACATCTGAATGCTGCCGAAATCAATACTGAATTTCTGAAGACTCAATGTGTGTTGTTTGCAGATCACTATATATTATATATATATTTATTTACATTTGCAAAAGTACGGTATCAGTCTACCAGCAACGTATCTTCTGAAGAATGAATGGGGTTGATGGGACAGGTTACAGGCCGCCGCCAAACTCAATGTAAGTTTTCGACGATTGGATGAAGATTTCTTTACAGTAATGGAATCATAATATTATGAAAATTTAGGCAAAGGCCACCAGGACCGGGAGGTATGATGCCACCATCTCAAATGGGACATCCACATCAAAAAGCAATGCCCCCATCAAGCCACCCAGGTTTGTTTGCTAGGAATTATACTCTCATGCTTGACTGCTTCTAGCTACTCCTACTATTACACTGTGCTGCTGAAAATAATTATGTAATTTCAGATCAAGGGAATTATTGCAATAATATCTCGCAATTGCATAAATGCATTAGTATATTCATACATATACATTCAATTGTATATTGAAGTTCTGTACCTCCAAGAAGCTCTTCAATTATGCATTACTGAACTGAATATTGTGAACTGTGTTTCGTACTATATCTTAATCAACGTAAATCATGATATCCTGTACCACAGTGGTTCCCAACCTATTTTCACCCACGAACCATTTCGAGGTTTTATGCAGTGCTCGTGTACGACCTACATAAGTTACGCACGCCGCAGGCGGTCAAAAAACGTTTCCGTCACTCATGACGTCATAATGACGTATTTGACCTATTCTAGCCGTAATAGCAAATACTATTAAACTAGGCATTATCAGCCAGGGTTAATGGGATGCATGGAATTGTGTTTTCACCACCAATCGCATGAAGAACAACATAATGAAATAACAGCAAACAAAAAACGTCAATTGTTTTAATGCTGCAATGGCTGCATTTGCTTATTTTCCACTAGCTCCGCGGTTCTCAAACCTTTTTAGACACGTCTCCGTTTATGATAGTGGAAAATTTCTCGCCCCCTTATCGTCATATCACAAAATGCGACCAGAATGCTAGCAATCGCAACGAATAATTTGAAGGCATGGAAGGTTATGACAGTTGATTAGAGAATTCTCAAATATGCTATTAGGACAATACACAGAGTAGAAACAATCAATTGGAAGTAAATCGCGCCATGCGCGAAAAAAAATTGCAGTTGGCCGCAGCTTCGCGCCTCCCTTCAAATGCTTTCACGCCCCCAGTTGGAGAACCACTGCACTAGCTATGTTTGCTCACAGCGCATCGAAAGTCATGTATGGGCGCAACAAGTCGGTCATCAGAGATGAAAATCCTTGGTCGCACTCCCACGTAGAAGGGAAAATTAGCAGCTGGGGAGTGAGAAACTATAGTCGAGTACGAGGAGGCCATGCTACGCCTGAAGTTTATTGGAGAACAATCTTTGTGTTCAACCCCACCTTGAATAATTCCTCCCTTCGTACCACCTGGAAGACCTTCGCGTACCACTAGTGGTACGCGTACCACAGGTTGGGAACCACTGCTGTACCATTACCAAAATTTAACACAAATTTAGCAAGGTTCCTAATTGATATTCACAGATATGGTGTTACGAAATGACCACTTTACAGGTATGTCAAGGGCTAACCAACCCCCTCCCGGTCAATATCCGCCTACAAGTATGACAAATCAAATGCAAAATATGAACATTAACGCCAGTTCGCAGGTATATACGCTTTCTCTTGAGTTTGGCTTTAATATACTGAGCGTCTGATCTGTTATTTTATAGGGTCTACAATACCATGGCGGTCCGCCTCAATCATATAGCGGCCCTCCTATAAGTTTACATGCCACAAGTGTTCCAGGTCACACGCCAACTTCGGGGTATATGAATTCGCAAGCAAATAATTCCATGCCGCCAGGCGTCAACTACCCGCCTACCGGTATGTGTTTGAGCCAAATGTACTTGGTAAGATGACAATATGCTGATCAATTTCAGGTAATATCCCGCCAAACTCGCAACCTATGGGAATGCAGAATATGTCAAATCCTGCGCATAGACCAAACGTACCTCCCGTGCATAATTCAGCTACGACCAGCCCGCAATATCCAATGGGTCATTCGCACCCGCATGGCCATCCTAATCAGCCCAATCAATACGTAAATTCGCCTCAATCATATCCCCCTCGCTCCAATCAAGCCTCAATGCCGGGCAATCAACCACCAATGTCCAGTCCTCCCGGGATGTACAGTCAGCCACCCATGCCTGGTCAACCACCGATGGGTAATCAGAGGCAGTTTTCTAATCAACCGCCAATGCCAGGCCAGCCTCCAATGTCAGGCCAGCCTCCAATGCCTGGTCAACCTCCCATGCCTGGTCAGCGTCCAATGTCAGGCCAGCCTCCAATGCCTGGTCAGCATGCAATGCCGGGTCAGCCTCCCATGCCTGGTCAGCGTCCGATGCCCAATCAGCAACAACCGTATCCAGGTGGCCAGCAGCCATACCCTGGCGCTCCGATGCAGCAGCAAAGAAAATTAGATCCGGACCAGATGCCTAGCCCCATACAGGTGAGATCGTTTATTTTTATTTGATCATGTATACAATACACAGGGTAAAGGGTTTTTCAGATTTGTTATTGTTTTGAAGGGCTATGTCTGATGAAACTAACTACCTTGTCCTTATTTCTCTGATTTGTCTGTATTCTTGACTTGTTTCCTTAGTTTGTCCTTTCGGCAAGTTTGTCCTTGCTAGATCTGCAATGTGGGGCTAAGCTAGGCAAAAGTGATGACATTTTTAGTCATCAGCTTACCAAGACCTCTGCGACCGTGAACAGGTAATATCAGGACTTTGCAAAGGAGTTCTCCCTTGTTTTGTTCTGCAGCTAATTAGAATGTTCGACTTCCCTTGATTTTTGATGCATGTCAATGGATATGTTTGCAGGTCATTGAGGATGACCGATCGAAATCGACAGAACCCTTCCGTACGGATTGTCCCGGAGCAGTCCCGCCTTTGGTAACGACCGACTTTGGTGTTGAAGACTGTGGAAGCGCCAGTCCCTCGTACATTAGATGTGCGACCTACAGCCTGCCGTCCACTTCAGAGATCGCTAACGATTGTCGGGTAATTATTCATGTTATTAAAGTGCGTGTCGGATGAGAATGTATTGCAGACGATATCAAGGAACCGGGGATTGCCTGTCAGGGTTTTAGGGCAATGTATTATAAAACTATATCATCCTAATTTATAAGATTTGTCCTGACCAGTGACTTATCTTGATGACTTCTGTCTTGTTCTGTCATCAGCTTCCCGAATTTCTTCGTTGGGCTGTCTGTAATTTTTGGTCCATCACATTCTGGATACATTTCTAAAGATGTGTCTAATTTCTAGTTTTCTTGACTGATGACTTATTTTCAAAACAATTTTTGTGGATCACTTTATGAGGCCATTACTTTCTGTCATCATTTTCTATTATTGTTTTTATTTATTGTTCTCCCGGAACGAAGTAGCTCAGCCCATGCCCCCATTTTCAGTGTTTTATCAAACCTAATCTGTAGCACTATTTTCCTTAAAAACACTTCGATCGTCATTATTATACCTATCCCGTTTCGATTCATTTCAAGGTTCCAATGGCGTTATCAGTCCAACCTTTGGCGAAGCCGCGAAACGAGGCTCCACTTTCTATCGTCGACCCCGGTCCGGATGGCCCCATACGCTGCAAAAGATGCAAGGCGTACATGTGCCCGCAATTCAAGTTTACCGACGGAGGCCGCCGCTTCCAGTGTTGCATGTGTTGCGCGATCACCGAGGTAATCGATACAAGATATGAAATATGAGGATTTAGATCGCTAATTACAAATAGTACATTTAGCCTAAGCCATTTGTTCGCCTTGATTATTCGAAATTGTTATCCCTGTGTGACATCGTATTTGGTGCTATGACTTATGATGTACTAATTTCTTTTGAAATCTCTGCTAGTTGCTGACGAGTATATTCGGTTTCATGTATTATTCCATTTTTAGACTCCTCCGCAATATTTTAACCACATCGATCACATGTCTCAACGAGTGGATAAGTTTCACCGACCGGAACTGTGCCGGGGATCGTACGAACTCATGGTTACGAAAGATTATTGCAAGGTACGTTTATGCTGGAATATTGACGTTCGAATTTCTGATTTTCAGAGCGACGTGTGTAGCGGTATTTAGTCGCGACAGAGTGCTGATAGTGATGAAAATCCTGTATTTTGCAACTGCATTTTTTCCTGTCTTGTGAACTTTCTCATCCGCATTGGGCGGTGTGCCCTATCACATATCAATGTTTCCCATGATCATATCAGAATTTGTGGCGTTTCACAAAATTTGACATATGCATGCAAGATTTTCGGACCATGAGTATTCGTAACCCTAACTCTAACTGGCCTAACATCTCCGTTATCGCTAGCCACCAATTGTAAAGTTTAGTTTAAAACACGGTTAATGATTGTGTGAAATCCAATATTTTTGACATATTCAATGAGCAACGCTGATTCTTGATAGCCATGGGGACCACTTCTCGATGTAGATAAGGAAGTACGCTAGATCCTTTACTCCTCATGTAGCATACATGCATGAGTGAGTCTTGTCCTAAGTTGGTTATATATCTAGAAGTCTGTAAGTGTGATTGAAGTTGTTTATGGAACATGGAACATCTTGTTTTGGTTTTTGCCTCCGAACGAACCTCTTAACTTCCCTTTGCAGAACGATAAATTTCCCGAGGCGCCCGCCTATATCTTTGCAATCGACGTGTCGTACAACGCCGTGAAAAGCGGCCTCGTGAATCTACTCTGCGAAAACCTGAACGCGCTCCTGGACGATTTGCCGCGCGAGCAAGGCGCCGAGGAATCGGCGATCAAAGTCGGGTTCTTCACGTACGACCGGACGTTGCACTTTTACAACTTGAAGGTATCTAATGCTGTTTTTGTTCTCACGTCGGGTGTTGAGATAGGATATAACACGGACGATTGGTCCTCTATCTTCTCTATATCGAAAACCTGATAATTTTCTCCGATAGCAGTTTTGTTTTGTCATCTGTTGGTTAACCTGCGTTATAAAAGAGCAAGTCTGGTGCAAATTCTCCCTTTTCGATTGACTCAAAAACATCTGATTCCCTGTTTCTGTTCGGAGTATAGTATAACAGCACGCTCGTGTATCTGCTCTGGTATTTTATGTAGCTACCTCAACCAGATCTGATAAGGAGCAAACACTTTGTTCACAGAGTACGCTGGCCCAACCACAGATGCTTGTCGTGTCGGACGTGTCGGAAATATTTGTGCCGTTGCAAGATGGTTTCATGGTTTCATTGAAGGAGTCGAGGTGATTTTCATTTTCTAATGATTTATAATTTGCGCCTTTATGACTGTAGCTAAATTAGCGTAAATTCTTTGTTTGACCATTCGTAACAGGTTGTTTGCGTAGTTGGCATATTGTGTTTTACGATGTTGAATGAACCCACATGTAGATTCAGACATTCAGTGTACCTTTAAATTGTATGTAAAGCACTCTTACAATGATGTAGTAACTTGTGATACTTTTGTGATTGTCGAACTGTGGACTGCTCAAGATCTTTATGCCGACCCAGTTTCACTGTAGCACAGGTCTGTTTGTAATTCTCCAGATGGAATTTCGACCAATGGAAAGGAGAAGACTAAAAATTATTATTAATGCATGTCAGACTGGTGTTTGTTTCATCAGTGTATAGAATATGTATTCAGTGAATAAGTTCAGAAAGTTGTAGCTGAATTGATATGGCATGTCTATGTCATTGTCTACCTTGCGAATTAGAACGTTCTTACACGCTTTCTGTTAACTTGATTTGATTGTTAAACAGCCAACATTGTGTTTTGTGTGAGTCGGATTTCGCGTCCTTCATTATGACAGAGATAAGCCATCATACGTTTGTGAGCAACGCTGGGGAGTTGCCAAATATCTACGAAACCCTTCACAAGTCTGCTTAGTTCTACTCCAATCTAAACCTTTGATTCTCAATACAAATCTATACTTGCAAATCCAATTGTGGGTCCGAAACAGTTCTGCTACCACTCCGACTCCCTCCTGTTTTTCACTTCTGTCGACTCTTTTGATAGCCATATGTCCCTAAATGGTACTGTAAAAATGTAACGGAAAAAGTATTATTAGGTTTGGCATCTGGTTTTAAACTACTTGTATGCTACTTTTAAACAGTTTATACAACACTTGCAGCATTGTGACTTGCGTCATATCCAAAGTAGACGACACGATGAAGAAAAATACACTCCAAATTTGTAAATAACTTTGGTGTTTTACTTTCTAATTTATGGCCGGAGTATGACTTCTTGCATTTTCCAATTGACATGTAATTGGAATGTTGACATGAACCAGCGTCTACGTATCGCCGTTCTATGCGATAAACTTGAGACTATGTCCTACCTGTGTCTGTGCTTCCAGGAGCGTCATTAACAGCCTGTTAGAGGAAATACCAAAAATGTTCGCCGACACCAGAGAAAGCGAGATCGTCCTGGGCCCGGTTGTCAGCTGTGCCGTGCAGGCCATGAAGGTAGCAGTTTCGATGTTGGCGTGAAGTCTCCGCGTTTTAACACTCGCATTGCTTTCACATGGAAACAGGCGGCTGGCTGCAACGGGAAACTGTTTCTGTTCGGCACCACGATGCCCACCATCGATTCGCCGGGGAAATTGAAGAACCGCGACGACAGGAAAGTGATCGGTACTGATAAGGAAAAGGTATTCAATTTTGTAACCTGCTCTTGTAAAAAACGTGCGGCATTACGTTGCCGATCCCGCCAGTTTTTGACTTCTACTCTTGTGGCAGGGCCTGTTCTCTCCGGCTGGAACTTTTTACACCAAGCTCGCCAAGGACTGTGTCGAGCAGGGCTGCTGCGTGGATCTGTTCCTGTTCCCGAATCAGTACATGGACATTGCGACTATCGGTCAGCTCTCACTATTAACAGGAGGGGACATTTACAAGTGAGTTTGATGGGGGTCCCTACTTCTTGCTGCTTGATCGCTTTATTACAGACGCTTCATTACTGTGAGAGCGATTTTTTCCATTGGTTTTGTGGAATTTTTTTTGAAATTGTATTGCCAAGCTCCTAATGACATTATACACTGAGTGCGTTTCCCTTATTGCTGATTGCGTTCCCAGTCATTTTTTTATGTTCCGAAGTTTCATCGAAATTTACCGATTTTGCTAAAACATCGACGGAGTGATTACATTTATCATTGCCATTTCCACCTTGGATCAGCCGGTTTAATGCTGTGGTAGCCCTGTGCCTGATACATTGTTGATTGTTTCGTCTGATATATTGATCATTACGCTGCTGATTACGATACTTGTGATATTTAAAACACCGTTCTGTTTTGTAGTGAATATATAGGTGATTTTAAAGATTCAGTTGTTGCCTGATAGCCAATTGATCGACATGGCATTGTTTAGGTACAATTACTTCAAGCCTGAAGTGGACGGTCATCGATTCATCTCCGATTTACATCACGATATCCAGCGGGACATTGTATTCGATGCGATAATGCGTGTGCGAACTAGCACCGGTACGCTACTGTTGCTGGCGTAATAGCCCACACAATTATAACCGTTAGGTAATTTTCAGGTATCCGGGCTGTGAACTTTGCTGGCGCCATGCATATGACTAACACCACCGACGTTGAACTAGCGGGGTTGGACTGCGACAAAGCGATATCTGTGGAACTCAAGCATGATGACAAAATCAGTGAGGAACTCGGAGCTTATGTACAGGTTTGTGATAGTGTTCTGTCTTCAGTTAGGTACTGGAGAAATTTTTCATTTTGATACACGACCTGCCGCTTCTAAATCAGCGTTGTCCAACTATGACGTTTCAGAGCGTTGAATATCGGTTCAACAGATTAATCAATATTTTCAAGATATTTTAGAGTTTTGTGTTGCAATGGACAATTCTGTAATTTTTGCATGCCCCTTTCCAATCGATTTGAGTAATTTTCCGTTGTGAAAAAGGTGCTGGCACAATCATAATCTGTCTTGTTACCTATGCTGCATTTATGCACATTATTACCGCAAAACTAGGAAATTCATAGGTACAAACGGACGCATTCGATTTGGATATTATGATATTGGAAGCATACCGTGTCTTCGGTTACTGAGATTACATAGTGTTTTCGTAAGGGTTGCAAATTATCGACGTCCTAGAATTGATGCAAAAGTTCTGGATTCTGTGCAGTGTACATGGACAGATATCTATGAGACTCGAGTATTAAACCACGCTATTTGGCAACTAAGATGGGTTTGATTTCAGGTCGCCTTGCTTTATACCTCCGTCGGCGGGAATAGGCGACTCCGAGTTCATAATATCCATCTGGCGGTGTGCACTCAAATCAGCGATTTGTATCGCAGCTGCGAGGCCGACGTTCTGATCAATTACTTCGCGAAATACGCCGTCATGTAAGTACTTTCACCCTTGCGTACCTTCTATTTTATAATCCATATGTGAAAATAGCTCTGTAAAACAAGCGTTTTATTTGCGTTATTTGATGGTTAAATATTAGCTCTCTGTTTAATAAGAGTGACTTGAATTAATGCCATTAAGGCTTGTTTGATTTTGATGCAAGGCAAGCATCTGCGCTGAGATTCGGCTAGGTCAAAATTCTTAGTCGGCATATTTGTACTGTATACCAAAAGCTTTGTGCAGCACAATCGATACCATGCTCACATCGTCCTTGCCTGATTATCGGCCTCATGTCTGTCATGTAATCATGATATTTACCTTTTCAGTAGTAGTCATTTTGATTTTGTATGGTGGCTCTCATTGTGTATGATTTAAATAGAGATGAGGATAAATTTTTGGAACTTTTTCCGATAATTTGCCTTTGTCCTACTCTGTAGCAAATGAATTTTACCACATCCAAGTGACCAAAATGAATGCTCTCTCTGACTTGATATTGGAACTCCAGCTGGCCTGATAAACCAATCAACCAAACATATATAATTGGCAAACCTGTGGATTTTTGCTGTGGCAGCTTATAATGGAAGCAGGCTAAGAAGTACGAATTTTCCAAAATTGTTCATGTATTGTGCTTGTAAAAGGTAACTCTCCAACGCCAATCAGCGTTCCTGTCGTGTGCAGAATGAATAATTTTGGCAGTTCGACTTATGAAGTACCGTTCATTTCTCCAGGCACGCGATGCAGCAAGGACTTCAGAAGACCAAAGACGAACTAATAGCCAGGGCTGCCACGATACTGTCTGCCTACAGGAAGCATTGCGCGCATCCGTCGTCTGCCGGGCAGCTTATATTACCAGAGTGTTTGAAATTGCTTCCCGTCTATTTGAACTGTCTGTTGAAGGTAAATTTTTAGCCCCTTGCTATGATGAGAAATTAATTTGGTTTACTTCGTTATTCACTCTCTTACCACCTGATGGAAAATTGCACTCCACTTGCAGTGGCCTGGTTTATGATACGTGTAGCTGCCAGGGTTGTAACCAAGTCACAAGGCTCCGAGTCACAAGTCAATCTCACTTTTATAGTTTTGTCATTTTCAATTCACCACCGAGTCCAAGTCATCGAGCAGAGGTGCGAGTCCGAGTCATGGTATTATGACTCGAGTCCGAGTCCAAGTCATTGTGTTGACTGCTCAGTTTCCAATTAAAGTCTTGTTAAACCAACTGTTATAACTCTGTTTGGTGATGTCGAATGGTTCGCATTTATAGTATACAAATTTTCCTCACTTTTAACAGTTTCAGGTCGCAATTTCAAGTATCAGTACCAATAGACGAAATCCCAATAGGTTGGTTACTCAACTATTCTTCAAAATTCCAACAAAATGTCGGTCTTGGCTGTCTGAGTCTCGAGTCATATGACTTGGTTTGAGTCATGCGCAATGACTCGAGTCCAAGTCGAGTCAATACACAGATTGACTCGAATCGAGCCGAGTCATTTCCGAATTTTGAGAAAATGACTCGAGTCATCAGAAAATCGTGACTCGAGTCTGACTCAAGTCGAGTCATGACAACCCTGGTAGCTGCTCATCCTAAAATCTAGCTTTTGCTTGCTATTAATGCTACCGTATGCAAGCGTACGGATGTTTTTGCGATTTGATTTCGACTGATATTACCGGAACCTATAATAGGTTGGGTGTCAAGTTTTGATTGTTTTACTGTATGTATACGGACAATGCGATAATACTATGGTATGGTACGGACTGTGAAAATTGGCACAACTGCGACACGTTATTGTGCATGGAGTCTGCATAACGGATGTTACAGACTTGGTTCTAAAGTTGATTATGGTTGTATTTATGGTAAACTGCTTGACACGTTTGAGAATAATCGCAATACGACAAATTTATGTGACCTCGTGTAGACCTGTTTGGACTTTGTTCGGACACAAAATATCTGAAATGTTCTTAACGGGGTTCATGCCCATGGTTATGATAATGTGAACTGAACGCACATTTTCAAATCGAGATTTATGATTTGTATCCAAGTTTTAATCCAAATCCTGCATTGAAAATGATCGTAAATCCAAATCCAGTCAAATTCATGAAATTCGTGCTCATCTCTGGTTCAGTGTGAGGATTGTGATGATAGTGCTGTAGTGATTCCATATAGGAACTGTTCGCGGCATTACCTGCCGACAGTTTGTGACCACGACAGGATTGCAAATTTCACCTTGGTAATACCATACGAATAGTTCTTCAATACAGCTCCGTACCTGACTGCTTGAATCGTCAGACTGACAATTGCATTTCAGAATGACAGCGTTCATTCATCGCAAGAAATCTCGACGGACGATCGGTCCTTCATGAGACAGCTGGTTCTCGGCATGGATGTCGCCAAATCGCAACTATTCTTTTACCCGCTGCTCCTGCCCGTGGTAAGATAATGTCTCCTGAAATTGCCAGTGGCCAGGAAGAAAGTCTTTTTCAGAATACCTGAGTAGGTTTCATCTCCTTACAAAACTTACTCTAGTGATCAAGCTTTTTTAGCTGCTTCGAATTTTTCATTGTTATGGAGATTATCATTGGGACGCAACAATGCTGTCTGGCTCTTTTTCTCTTGAGCTACTTTCTCGTTTCGCCAGACAGCATTGTTGCGTCCCAATGCCAATCTCCATAACAATGAAAAATTCGAGGCTGATTGTGGGAGTTCCAGGGCCACGAGCGGAATAAAATTTATATTTTCGTAATCAGTGCAGAGTCAGCTTTCGATTGATACCCGTTTTACCAAATTTAATGCTCGGCGAGCCGGTCAAAAATGACCGTCAAATTGCCTGTAGCCAAATGGAAATTGTGACGTGATACAATTTCACTGAGGCGTGAGATTTGCCTGTGTCGACACCATATAGGACACTGTGATATCAGCGACCCGCTATATTAGGCAGGCATTATCATAAACAAGTATTTTGACCACCACCATATTACCATTGTCATTGTCAAAAGTATGACTAGAGATATCAAATCTGACGTGCATCGCACCATGCTGCAGGGTGCGGGCGGACCGGTGAAGGCGGTTCGGTGCTCGGAAGATCGTCTCGTGGACGACAAGGCGTTTCTGCTGCACAATGGCATCAATTCGTTCCTGTGGATTGGCAGCGAGGTCGACCCCACTTGGATCAGGGACGTGTTCGGAGTGCAAAGCGCCGCGCAAATCGACATTGATACGGTTTGTTGTTTTCAATTCAAAAGACCGTATTTTCTGATGTTTTGCTGGGAAAAACACAGTCATAAACCCGACAAATTTGTGACGTTCTCTTCAAAAATAGCCATTTCGCCATGACCGTTACAAATACAGGATATTTTGTTCAACTTTTTTCGTGTAGCTACCTGTGGTCAGTACATACTTACACTTCAAGGGAGTGTTAAAGTTCTTTGCCTACTTGTGCTACTAACTCAAGACCTGCCCGGCCTGTGACAGTTTCCTGTCTCACATGATAATGTGACCCTCGGCCACATTCCCGCTACTTGCTTACTCTGTCAAATTATAGCGAATGTAGGTTATTCCTTAGTTCTTTGCTTTCTTTGGGTCGTGCATTTATGAATTCAAGTTTGCCGACCTGAAAAAGATAGCCACGAAACTACTTGTACTGTTTGGGGCGACATACATCTGCTAGCCAATATTTTCGACCATGACCATTAACAAGAAGAAGCTGAGGTCCAATCGAACTGATATTCACATGCAATATTTACTACGGGTTTCTACGTCCGACATGCATCCAGAGTTCAAAGCACTTGTTGACAACTTGGATCGACCACAGATTTATCATTGATTTCAACAGCTATTAAAGTACATTACGTTAATTCACTAGATACTGTTTCGGTCTGTATGCTTCAAAGTTTACATTAAATACGATATTTTCCTTGTGGATAACTCCGAGATTAATGTATAGATTTTGTAATCCGGCCTACCAAGTAGCCTACTCAAGTTTCCCATGTCATGCTCGCCGACTGGAGAAATTGCTCGCTTCTGACTTGAACAGTGTTTCAGGCAATACTGGTTGCTTTTTACACTTTGGATTTTGAAATGTAGAAAATACATTTAGGCTGAGTTTGCATCACTTTTACGGGCGATTGAAGAAATATACTTTTTGAAACTGCTTAATGCAGTACTTTTCCAACCTAACATATTTTACTTTCGCTTCTGGTTTTAAGATGTCTTGGGAATTATTTTTTTACTTGGTACCGAGTAGCAATGCTGACCACCTTGACCTCTCGTAGCTACCACACATCATTTTCTGATTAAATCCATTTTATCTTACATGACAAAGCTGGTGACCTTATGATCTGCCGCAATTTGACGTATCTGATCCAGTAAACGTGATCCTGCGACGGGTCATATTAAAAGATATTCCGACCAACCTTTGTTTCTCTTCTATTTCAGGGCATGCTTCGTCAAATGGACAATCCGGCCTCTCAAACTTTGTGCAATATAATCGACGGTGTGACCGCAAAGGATTCTCGTTCTTCCAAGGTAGGCGCGGTATTTATCTTCCATTTTGTAGGAAACGGTAGCTGATTGGCTAGATGTGCGTGAATACTGCGCAGCGAATTAAGTGTTTGGAACATGAAAGCAGGGCTGTCTAAATCAGTGCTCTTCAACCATTTTTGGAGTGGTGCGTCCGTGCACCATTTAAGGTTGTAGCTCTGACAGTACATTTTACAGTACTTTAATCGGACTGTTAATATACTTACTACTTAATATCTTTATGCCGACTAAGAATAAAAAAGGTCATCACTCCTGTTCAATTTTGGTGGCTAGCTTATGAAGTTTTGATTCTGTTCCTGCTCACGAATTTACTTTCACTCATCAAGTTGTGATGTCATATGTGTTTGACACATCTCGACTGATTAATGACGCCAGAAATTTTCTTACTCGTGTACGTACACTTGTACAGAAATCACATGTCCACATGTCACCTACGTAGTGAGTGCGCCGGCGGGCCTTTTCTCATTTTACTGTACTTCGTCCGTTGTCCGTGTCAAGAAAGTTTGGACACCCTTGTCCTAAGTAGTACTTGTGAAATAGCCGTTGTGCAATCTGTCATGGAGATAATTTGTGGAGCGCACGCTTTTCGGACTGCTCGTCCACAGGGCTGCGGCTGTACCTTAGTGTTGGCCTACGAGTTGTTGGGTGTTGTAGGCTTCTCCATTTTTAGGCTATTAATCCAATCAATTTTCATTGCGGGCAGGCGATCTGGTGTCAAAGATCCTGTCCGGCAATATATATTTATAAAACTTGAGCTGGTGTCTTTCAGGCCAATAATCCTTCTGTGAAATTTACCAAGGCCGCAAGTCCAACTAACCATATATATGGCCAGCACAGCAACGCCAGTTACGTGTGCCGTTATATTTCAGCTTGTGGTGATTCGTCAAAGAGACAAATTGGAGCCGTGGTTCAGGCGTTTCCTGGTCGAAGACAAGGTTCTTGGTGCTGGACCCTCTTACGTTGACTTTTTATGTCATATTCACAAAGAAATCAGGGCGATTCTCTCATAATTTGAATTTGGCTGTTCGTATTATATCGAGTGTTCGTATGTGACCGCTTGGGAGGTTGCATTTGTTGTGATTGTCGGCTCGCCAGCAGCGAGTCAGCTGAATTTGAAAGCTTAGGCATGTTGTATGCCAAGTTTTACGTTTTATCCGCATCGGACGACTCATATAGTTTCGAACTCCTCCCGAACCGCTGGATTTTGTCCCGTTCTTGTTTTACCGAAGTCGTTTCGGATGTTGGGTATTCATTGTGTAGATATTCAAAATGGGAGATCGCTACTTCCATTTCTTAGATGCCTTCGCTCGGCTGCGCCTTTCGATATTTGTGATGCCTCCATCGCGCGTGTGGATGTGTTTTGTGCACCGATGCTCTTTGGATGTCATATTATTGAAAATATGTACAGGATGAATAACAGATATATTGGACTTGCCGATCTGCTAGTGTGTATGTTTATTGTGTGACATTTGCGGAGTATGAAAGGGAGTGATCCATTGATTAGTTGAGGACCGATTCGTTCGTAGTGTTGTGTTGGGTCGAGAGAATAATCGAAGGTTAGTCTTGTGTCTTGGTAGGCACTCAAAAGATGATGTGGACCCCTGAAGGGTTCTGGTTCCAAGTGAACGCGAACGTTGGCACTTCGACTTTCTTCAGTCATCGCAGGGAAAAAATTTTTCAGAAATTGTATTTTAGGATACCATGGATGCATGCCATCCATCGTTAATCATATGTTTAATGGTTATATGATAGTCATTTAACCGCCACTGGCATATAATGTTCCAAGTAAATTGGTAAAACTGTTGAAGTCCGGGTTGAGTCGGTAGTTTTAAAGACTCGGCAGTCGGAGTCGGTCCATTGAAAATGTGTGGAGTCTGTGGTAAAATTAATAACAACAAATAAAACAAATACACGCTTGTGAAACGGTTTTAGAAGCGCTTGGAATGACATGATTTTGTGATGTAATAATGACAACAGTAACGTCGATCCGATATTCTATCGAGTCTAGACACGACGTCTCCGAGCAAAGTCTATCGTGTGACGCAATAATTGGTAATGTGGGCTACTTCAACTACCTCATTCCTTGAGTGACGACAGCTTACAAGCAATCATGATGCATCGTACTAATTGCTCAATGTGATTGATAATTACATTTCTTCTGAAATATCGTCCGCACATTTATACTATATTTACATAGCGAGATATCTTATTGGTCATATTTCAAACGATCTCACATTAGGATTATAGATCAGGGAGCAGTGTTGGGATCAAGTCACTACCTTCGAGTCATTGCACATTTTGACTCGAGTCAAGTCAAGTCAATCGATTTTCGAAGGTGACTCGAGTCAAGTCAAGTCACTCGATTTTTGGAGGTGACTCGAGTCAAGTCAAGTGGCGAGTCAGGTCACAATTCAAGTCAAGTTGCCTTTTCGAAGTAAGAGGCATGGTTACGTGATTGCATTGGCTAGCTGTCTAAAATACAGATTGAGTGTTCATTGATTTTGAACCGATGAATGGATATAGAGTTAAATGTAGTGTACACGCAATTGATTATGTATGCTGGCGTCAAAAATCATAAATGTGATATTTGTGGGAGAGGATTTACTCGAAAGGCTGACCTCAAGGTCCATATAAATTTGCATGCTGGCGTCAAAAATCATAAATGTGATATTTGTGGTAAGGTGTTCACTCGGAGTGGTCAGCTCAAGAACCATGTGGTTATTCATGCTGGCCTCAAAAACCATAAGTGCGATATATGTAACAAAGCATTTAACCGGGAGTGGATCCTTAAACGTCATATGGATATGCATGCTAGCGTCAAAAATCATAAATGTGATATTTGTGGGAAAATATTTACTCGGAGGGCTAACCTCAACCTTTATATGGCAAGGCATGCTGGCGTCTAAAATCAACGTCATATGGATATGCATGCTGGCGTCAAAAATCATAAATGTGATATTTGTGGGAAACCATTTACTCGGAGGGCTAACCTCAACCTTTATATGGCAAGGCATGCTGGCGTCTAAAATCATAAATGATATTTGTGGAAAAGAATGTACTAGTAAGGGTGGTCTTGAGCTTTATTCGGGTATACACAATGGCGTAAAGCATGCATGTGATATATGTGGGAAAGCGTTTACTGAGAAGGGTCATCTCGGGCATCATATTATGGTTATTCATGCTGACATTAAAAATCACGAATGCGATATATGTGGGAAACCGTTTACTCGGAAGCATGGCCTTGCGAGTCAAATGAATATTGTAGAGCCCCGGGCTCTCTCTCATATCTGTATATCACGTGACTTATGTCTTTCTTCTCGTACTACGTGACTGACCATTTATCAGCCCACGCATTTCAACTACAAACCAGACTCATCTGCGATATCCTACTGTATATTCCATGCATATCCGACCAATATAGCTATCTGAGGCAATCCTGTCGTTGCATTCACGTTGAAGTTGTCAGATCAAGGACTTAACGCAGGAACGTGAGTCTTACTACCCACGAGCTAAGTATATCTACCCAGCCACACATTACGTGGGACTCGGGTTACAACTCTAGCAGGTTATCAGACGACACACACTGCACACCTCCCATAATATGCATGTTGGCGTCAAATGAATATGCATGCACGCTAGCATGACCTCTTGAATATGATATATGTGACAAAACATTTATGATTGTTGACGCCAGCATGCCTTTTCATATGAAGATTGAGGGCAGCCCTCCAAGTAAATGCTTTTCCACAAATAGCACAGTCATGTTTTTTCACGCCAGCATGCTTTCCCATATGAAGATTGAGGTCAGCCTTTCGAGTAAATGCTTGCCCACAAATATCGAATTATGATTTTCGACGTCAGCATGCATATCAGTGGCGGCTCGTCCTATAGGGCAACTGGGGCATTGCCCCACCTAAAATTCTGTTCAATAACAATTCTTCACCATTTATAGACGCACACCTATCTATATAAACCGAAATCACAGCGAAAATCGTATACTTCTTGTCCTTTCGCTTGTAAATGCCCATATATAGCGAAGTCTCTGCGAAAATCGAATTCTCTTCTGTGTTTTCGCTTTGCGAATGCCTAGCCGGGGCTTGCCCCGGTAGCGCTCATAACAAGCTTTCACTGTCTATTCTCTCAAAGCCGCGCACAATAAAGAAACGGTGATTTACTCTCTCCTATTCATAAAATTACCGAGCAACCGGGGCACGATAGCTCTGTGCCCTTAAGGTGTGATGTAACAATCGTATCTATAGCTGAACTCTGTTACCGTCATCTGCGTTTAGTCGACCTTTGCTGGTATAGGTCGATTTTAATGGGGTTTCACACCATGAAAACTCTTGAAACTTGTTCTGTCATGTCGCGATGGTGGTATTTAACACTGCCCCAAGTTTCAGGGTTTCTACTTAAAGTTTAGGGTAGTAATTCCGTTTCCAAAGTTGAGTGTGTGCTGATCCGTCATGTATCGCAAACAGATTTTACTCAAAAGCCGGTATTGGTATCGATTGGTTTTGACGATGTTCAATACCGAGATCGGTTATGACATTTGGCACGGAAAGTCTTAATGTTAGTATCGAACGCTGTATCAAGTTTTAAGTTTGTCACTGAACTGTGTTAGTGGTAATTTGGCTTCCTAATTCGAGTGAGAGCTGACTAGTCATTTATCGCTAACAGATTATACGCAAAGCCGGTATTGGTCTCTATTGATTTTAACGATGCTCCTTACCTAGATCCGTCATAAGCTTTTGCACGGTATGTCTTGATTTTAGTATCGAACGCTGTGCCAAGTCTTAAGGTTGACACTCAATGATTAGGGCAGTAATTTCGTTATCAAGGTCGAGTGTGGTAAAGATGTGCTCCGATCTGACACTTTAGCCTACAACACATTGCGGATTTCACGCAAAAGCCGGTGTATCTGCGGTAACGTTAACAGAGATGATGATATCATTCTCAGTTTGCATTCAAATATTTACTTTGATATTATATTCTCCAATGTCAATTTCACCGTGAAATTGTGGCCTTCAAGCCATTTGCTTACAACCCCCTGTCAAGCGCGATAGTTATTTCGTTTTCGATGGCGGCTAACAGCTGATCACTTGATCAGCCTATTCCTCAGTAAATTTTACGCAAAATTCGGTGTTGGTCTGTTCGCATTAATTTTGACAGTGTACCATACCGAAAAGGGCCATGAGGCCACTTCTCGATAATGTCATGTAACAGTGTGCCAAGTTTAAGGCTTTCATCCACGTATTTATTCGGTAATATATTTTCCAAAGGCGATTTCGCAGCAGACCTATAAGACAGTAATAAAAACGTATGTGTCGTGTTACAGTCTCCAGTTTCAAGGCCAAAATCTCTTATGCTGTACCGACTACCGAGACCAAATTTCCGAGGCTGCTATTCTTAGTTCTTTAGAATGATGTTTTGGATTCAATAGGACAGGCCCAATCTATGAGATAACAATTGCGTATCTGTCCGAATTCGTTGACCTTTCCAATTAGGCTTACGCTATCTCTCGAGTTATAGTCATTTCCATTTCTGCAGATAATTAGTCAGGTCTAATGCGAACATGAACCGTGTTGAATCTTTGTTCCGTACGCCGTTTACGCAGTTACCACACTTCAAGTCACAGCTCACCAGCAGACCTCTCGTGGCACATACGTTAAAATCACTGTTGCCGGGAAATTCATGTTACCGTACCATCATTAAGTTACTTGTTTACGTTGGAAAACGCCATTGTGACGTCATGTTGATAAAAGTCGCTTGCAGCCCTTGCCCCACCACCCGATATTGTCACGAGCCGCCACTGATGCATATCCATATGATTCTCGAGGCCCCACTTCCGACTAAATGCTTTGTCACATATATCACATCTATAGTTTTTCAGGCCAGCATGATTAACCGGATGGCGCTTGAGATGACCATTCTGAGTAAACGCTTTACCACATAGATGGTTTTTGACGCTATCATGAATAACCATATGACCATTGAGGTGCCCCTTCTGAGTACATTCCATTCCACAATCATCACATTTACGACTTTTGACGCCAGCACTAGCATGCATATCCACATGAACTTTGAGGTCGTTATTCCTAGTACCGGTGATAGCTTTCCGTCCTATATCACGGATCTGATTTAGCATGCCAGCATGCACAGATGTACGAAGCTTGACGTTAAGATTTTGAAAACACGCTTTCTTGTAGATATCACTTTGACAGTCTTTCAAGCCGTGATCGATAGTTAGTATATTTGAATCCATGCCCCGTATTTTTGTGTTTGCAATCGTCACAAAACGCCTCTATTCATTACAGTGGAGATGACATCCGAGTTCCGGTCTTCTTTCAAGTGTTAGGAACAGGTTATCAATAGGTTTCTCCTGCACTCTAAATGTGAAGTGGTCTCAAATTAAAGTTGAAGAAGTGAATACATTATTGGCAGCATCCATTTTCCTCGATAGTCTACCGTATTCTAACTTCTAACCAACTAACTTCTAACTAAAAATATTTACAGAAGTGGTCTTATTATACTCTAGCTATGTCTGTGATAGCTGGGGTAGGCTACTCTAAGCGTAAAACTTCGCCTAATGACACTGATCTAAACAAAGAGCATCATTAGATTGTGGAGAGCAGAATTGCCTTACCAGTATCGATAGAATGAAAATGACTACAGCAATGATAGTTCAAATACTATTGTATTCCTACTGTTTCAATCACTCAGATATTATCAATAGGAGGATCATCACTATCTCAATTCAAACTACAACGAGATAGTAACACTAACATGGTAAAAATATGAATTCATAAATTATAGCAACAAATTATGCAATACCTGGGAAAGAAAACACAGAGCTGAATGGTGAAAGTACACTTGTTATATCGTCTGATGAAAGGGAAAATTTCTCATTAGAAAAAAGATGCACCTGCGGGCATGAGCAGCTTCAATCAATATGCCAAAGAAAGTGCTTTCTTCGGTAATTTTATACAACAAAGGTCATTATTTTTATTGCCGGTTTTACTTTTAAATAGGTTCAATCAGGAAAAGCAATGATGGTGCGTATTACGGTATGCTACTTCATATACGTATTGTAAAGCTAGACCAGGGGTGGACGAATATGGTCTTTCCAATCATTCACGGCTTAAAATAATATTTACGGTGAACAGCTAGTCTCTGCTGCTCACCGTAAATACCAGGGTTGTAATGACTCGAGTCATGACTCGACTCGAGTCAGACTCGAGTCACGATTTTCGGATGACTCGACTCGAGTCATTTTCTCAAAATATGGAAATGACTCGACTCGAGTTAATCTGTGTATTGACTCGACTTGGACTCGAGTCATTGCGCATGACTCGAAGCAAGTCATTGACTCGAGATTCAGACGGCCAAGACCAGCATTTCATTGTAATTTCGAAGCCAACACATTATTGGGATTTCGTTTGTTGCTACTGGTGCTTGAAAATGCGACCAGAAAACTGCTAAAAGTAAGGAAAATTGATATATTATAAATGCGAACCATTCAATATCACCTAACAGAGTTAAAAAAGTGGCTTTAGGAAGACTTTTACTGGAAACTGAGCAGTCAACACAATGACTTGGACTCGAGTCATAATACCATGACTCGGACTCGATCGTCTGTTCGCTGACTTGAACTCGGACTTGACTCGGTGGGAATTGAAAATGACTCGACTCGACTTGACTCGAGTCAAAAATATAAAAGTGAGATTGACTTGTGACTCGGAGCCTTGTGACTTTTTGGTTACAACCCTGGTAAATACTATTTTAGGCAATCAATAATTGCGAAGATAATTTTTTTTGGAGATTTTATGAAGGAATAGATTGCACTTCAAAAGTTCAATTTTATATCAACCATACTGCTTCAAAGTACATTTTGAAATAATTTTTTTTGTGGAAACAGAACATCACATGGATTTTCAAGTCCGGCCACCCCCCACCCCCATTTTTTTTCATCCGTAACTTTTTTTCATTGAGTTTAGAGCAAAAAGGTTGATTTTTTCCAATTCCTTGGCCCCAGAATTGTATAATTAGACACATTTTAATTGGTTCTCCACCATCATTAAAGCAAAAAATATAGACTTAGAATTTTGAATCGCATTATCTTTTGAACCGTTGGAAATTTTTCAATTTTGATTTTTTTAATCCACTTAGAATTCAAAAAAGAACAACATTTGTAAATATTGGACAATTCTGAGGGCATGCATTACAAATGTCAAATAATTTGCTAAATTATAATGGAATGAGACAACATGCTTATGATGCTGTCAGTATTGAGTGTACCGGAGGTAAAGCAAAAGTAGAATCAGCACATCTGTGAACAAATCGTTGCACACAGATTCAAATTTCCATCCTGTTGCGAGAATCGGCATAAGCGACTTTCATCGCAAATTTTGACAAATTGGTTATGAGGACGACTAGCTTATAAGATCTTGTCAAACATTTCTGACAGTATATTTAGTTTGTTTTAAATATATTACATCCATATTTCCTTGGTCACTATACAATTAAATAAAAATATTGCGTTTTAGCCAATAATCTCTATTTACTTCAGTGCTACCGCGAATGGATTCAGATGTTGAATGTGGCCCAAAAGTTTGCCCACTCCTGAACTAGACCTAGAGTGATAGATATTACATTCCCAGCCTCTCTTAATAGCAAGTGAATCATATTGTTGAACCGTCTTGTTCAATAGGAGTAGGCTACATTATGTAGGAAACCGCTTGACGCAGTCCAGTCTATATTTATTCTTCAAGGGGCTAAGCCAGGGGCGGCAACTTCTCCATCCGGCGGGCTGGATATGGAAAATGAAGTGGTGGGAGGGCCAGATTACTGAATCGATGCATCAATCATGTATTTATCCATTATACAAGGAATAATTTGTATTTAATGTAAACGTCAAGTGCGGGCGTAAAAGCATCTGAAGGGGGGCGTGAAAGCATCTGAAGGGGGTGCGAAGCCGCAGAAAACTTGAAAAAGATTTCGCGCGGTCTGAGTGACTTACCCTCATTTCATGGTTTTTGCATGGTATATTGCCTTAATTTCTTATTTCAGAATTCTCACATCAACAGTCATAACCATCAGTGCCGTCAAACTATCCGTTGGGATCGCTGCTCTCTTTAATATATCTTGATATCACGATAACCGAGGCGCGAAATTTTTCACTGTAACAAAGGGGGGGGGTGTCGAAAAAAGTATGAGAACCCCTGATATAAACCAAAAACATCATTTAATGTATATGTTAATGTAAATGTAGGCCTACCTCAATAGCTAATGAAGTCAATGAGACATCTGTGTCGATCAAATTTGTCAACAAGTTCTTTGAATTCTGACTAGAAACCCAAACATCAGTTAATTGGGATGCAGCTTTGTTTTGTTGAAGTTCATGATCGAAAATATTTTCTCACGAATGTATGCAGACCCGAACAGAACAAGCAGTTTCAAGGTAATCTTTCTCAGGCTGGCAAAGTTGGATTCATATCCAGTGACACAAAAAGTTGTCCATGTTTCAGGTTGTAATTTCGCTTTCAGGGTAGAAACTGTCTGCGGGCCGTAATTTGCCCGCCCCTGGGCTAAGCAGTATTTATTACTCAGAGAACTCTTTTGGTGTTTTTTGAAAGATGCAGCTTATGACGATATGACTATGTGAGTGAAATGATGGCTTACTGTAAGGTTTTATACCAGTTGCTAGATTGGAAATTGATCCAAAGCTACTACAGCGTTCGCATGGGTTCCCTCATTCGCAATCAGCATTTTAGGGCTGACCAGATAATCTTCAGAGCTAGGCGACAATTTAGCGCCGCTGGACCCAAACATCATTTGAAGTATCATAAAGCAACTGTGCGGAAACGTGAAACAGCTCTAGCCAGTTTTCAACATGCGCAATCGGTGATCAATTGGGATCAATCGGTGATCGCGGCAAGTCATTCTATTCACCACCCGAAAATTGTGATATGCCGTGGAAATTTATCAGAATCGTAATAATTTTTGGCTGGGCAAGTATGTGTTGAATTTGCTTTTTTGCTGTCACCATAGGAAGTTTCAATTCAACGAATTTTGATCCCAGGTTTAAAGATTACCGTAAAATTTCAGAGTTCAAAGTTCAGAAAAGTATTACTGACATTACATATCGTTAAATAATATCTTCTGGCTTAAAACTAGGGTGAAACAAGCAGGAAATTTCTGCATTTGTTCTTGACTTGCAACCCAACAGCGCTTCCTCAATGTATGATCCAAATCAAGCGTGCAACCAATACATGATTCCCATGACCATGATAGACAGGTTAAGCATAGCAAAACACAGATGTATTTGGCATTTATGACTGCAGTTCAGTACAATTTCGAAAACATATCTACTCAACTGATAACGTCACAAAATCTTTAAACCGGTGACGTGGTTCACACTACGGATCAAGTACCGTAATTTTCAAATTATAGTACGCCCCCATGTATAATACGCACCCTTAAAATGGCATGCAAATTCTGGGGAAAAGCCTGTACCCGTGTATAGTACGCACCCTGCATTCACAGTACATGAATAGCTGTGTTTTAGTACGCGATGTTGTTCTGTTTTGCGATGTCACTGTCAAACAATCATGACATAAACCATCGCTAATCATTATGCAATTAACGCCGCGGCATTGTCTCTAAACGATAGTACAGAGCAGCCAAAGCCTGCGAGGCTGGCGACGCGATAGTTCGGGCCAGCGACACGACGTCTTGCGCACGAGGCCTATTACAGATGCAATTGCTAATCATTACACAAGTACCGGTATTGCCTCTATACAATAGTAGATAGAGGCCACAGCCTGCGACGCGACATCTTGCGCACGAGGTCAGATGCGATTGCTCAGGCCAACGGTTAAGTCGTGCACTCCATGACACCACGCCTGTTGGAGGTGCGATTATATTTTGCGCACATGGCCTGTCGATGAATTAGCGAGTATTGCCGCGCGCACGTTCAGCAATCAATGAATGACATCATTTCACTCGCGTGCAAACGGCCAACCAACTCAGCAGGAGATTGCGTGCTGTGCAGACGACTCTCGTTAATTGGCAACACGCTTTTTGCTAATTGGTAGCGCATTACATTGATAATACGAATTACTGGGCACGATGGCTGAAAGTGATGCGCGATTGGAAACAAACATGAAGAAAGGTGTGATTTCAAGTTTTTTATCGAGGGAGATTTTTTTCAAGCGTGTTCTTCCCATGTATAATACGCACCCCCCGATTTTAGGGCAAAAATTTGTGAAAATTTTGCGGATTATACTTGAAAAATTACGGTAGTAGGGAGAATTGCCCCGTGTATCTTTGGGGGCTTTTGGGGATAGAAGATCACGATGAAGATGACCAAAATTGCTCCGAAAGTGTTTTATATACTAAACCATCATTTGGCTCACAAGCATCGAAGTTTCCTGACAATTTTTCAAATCTGAACAACCCTATTGTACACTTCTACTTACGCTTTTGATTTTTAAGTAAAGAAGTTTTTGAATGTTGCGGGGAAGTGACAGCAATCTTTCATGTTTGAAGCACCAGATTTCTGTGTTGATGGTCACACATCAATGGATGTGATCAATAAATGCCAACACTAAAACCACCACTTTTGTGTTGTCAGTCTGTTACAACTCACATAGCAGGTAAATTGCGTTAAAATACAATAACATAGCTCCCATTGCATTTGAAAACATGAAGTGACAATTTTAATGTAGAACACAGCAGGAATCTTTACAATACATCTGTGAGAAAAAAAAAGGCACATTAAAATCTTACATCAACTAATCACTTCAGTCGCCGAACAATGGACGGAACTATTAAATAACAGATATTCTGTGATTTCTCTGCAAAGCTTCAAAATATATAAAAATCCAAGCAATCAAATGCAACCATTCTCACTGCAGTGCAAATATACAAATATAATGAAGGAACTATTTCACAGTGTGGTTCAAGTCAAATGGAGATATCCCGCTGTAAACACAGTAAATATTTTCATAAGCCTGTGAACTGTGTGATAGTCGATATTTTCACCGTTGTCAGTGATCAAATGCCAATTTTGAGGAAAGGGGAAAGCGATCATATGAAGAATGGGTACATTCCTTTCTAAAAAAGGGATGTGGTCATCTTGAATGTTGCCACTCGACGGAGACTCTTTGAAATAATGTACGTTATCGCTTAAAGTGTTTTCAATCCGGCTGATTTCCCTGTAATGCCTCGGCACATCGGTTCCACTCTTTAGGCCGAAACTTGGATTCTTCTCACCAAGAAGATCCAACAGAACAAACAGATCAATCGAATGCAGAGTGCTTTTCTCAGAATTGACGCCTTTAGGCCACGGCTCCGACTCCCATTTTTTCGCAAGATTACGAGCACCATACAACGAATCCTTCGCTGTCCAATCGACAAGCGCTTCTTCGCCATCAAAGAATATCAATTGCAACGTTAAATCCAACGGCAAACTTGACAACATCTGATTCAGGGAAGACGCAATCTCCATTAACATGGCGCATGGTACCGCCGAATCGGTAGCGCCAAGAAAACTATCGGGAGTAACTTTTGAATCACGGTGACACGCCAAAACAAGCCTCCTACGGGCAAGAGGATTTTTAGTGGCTATGACGTTCGTGAATGTGATAGGATTTTTTGAATAACTCGGCGGTGGCATATCTTCAAATGAATGAGCTTCCACACTCCAGCCAAGATCTGTCATCGTACGGGAAATGTAATTCTTTACTTTAGTGCTGTTCAGACTGCCCGGCTTACGTACTATCATGAAATTGGGTAGAATTTTATCAGTCAGTCTATCCATATCAATCAGATTGAAAATTGATTCCGTCTTTTTTTCGGAGAAAGCTTTAGCATTCCAAGTGTTTTTAGCTTCATGCCACAATACGTCGTCAGCTCCTTCCGATTCCATTTCCCTCTGGGACAATGAGAAATACAGTACAAGAGCAATGCACAGGAGAATCCCGAAAACAACCAAGAAGAATCGGTACATCGGTTTTCTTGGAATAACCGATCCCGCATTTCCAAAATCTGTGCTGCCACTTCTGGACATTTGTGTTGTGTTGTCTGGCCATAGGTTTCTAGTTACTTTGTAATTAGAGCACTGACAAGAACGTATAATATTTGTTGATAGCCTACACTACTCATAATACCGCATCATCAACAATCCCGATAGTCTGGTCATCATTAATTTATCTAATTACTCATGTTAATTGGACTCATCAGAGGTGATATTCAACTCTCAAGTTTATGTATTATTCCATTGAAGACTGCTAAAAGCATTCTGAATGACTACACTAACTAGCCCTGCTAAATTCCAATACATTGCAATTATTAGCGAGTGAGAGGATGATTTGGCCGGCTTCAAGACACCAAATCATGTACGCAACGCATGTGATATTCATGTAATTGTAAAGCTTCAAGAAATGGCACTTTCCTCGCAGGTTTCATATCATTTAGTACCGAAATCAGGTTGGTCATAACTTTTTGAGCGATAAAAGAATCGTGTCTTATTCGCTTGACTGGCTCGCACAAAAATATGAATGAACGCAAATACGAAATAGTGTTTGTACACTGTAAATGTCTTTGAAAAGGTCCTATATGGATATGGGTACGGTTAAGCCTGATATGATATTCTTTTTCGCCTGCACCATCGAGATGCTTTGACGACGGAATTGCGATATGGCCCCATGAGGTCATCTAGTCTGCGCCCCCGTTTTTTTTTCTCCTCCATGCTATCCGTGATTGCTGAGCGCCTAGCAGGATAGCTGCGGATACCAATTTTCGAGTCTTTGGTATGACCCGGCCGGGGATCGAACCCACGACCTACCGCTCGAGAAGCCGGACGCATAACCATTACACTATCTCGCTCGGTCAGGACATCATTTCGTTGCTGGAAAACCAAACATCTTATGTCCATTTTTGGAAATTTTGACTTTGACCATATCATTTGGACATAAACCAGTTTTGTAATCAATTTACCTTGAAAATTCAAGTTCATATGTCCACTTCAATAGAAGTTCATGCTACCGGTACTTAGGAACTTGGAACCTGGTTTAAACGAAAGATCTATGTCCAAATAGTATTAGAATAAAAAAAATTCAAAATTACGAGAAGTGGACAACTGGACATGCGCATCAGAAAATAAGCACTTCAGTTGCAAATTTTTAATAATTTTGGTTTGAAAACGTAATGGCCAACCTCCAGTTTTATGCAGTCAGTCCCCGAGTGAGCAACTAGTAACTGTTTCCAGTTGGCAGACAAATTGCACGCGCACTAGACACCAGTTCCATACAGGCCACAATAAATGACAGATATTTTTTTAAAGAGATAATCCGATTCAAGGAGGATTCGAAAAAGTAGAAGTGAGCTGAAGTATAAACTTTCGAGTAGATTTCAAAGTTCAAAAAGTCGCACACTTTAGCGTTGTTACTGATAACAAATTACAATACTTCGGCCGTTCGGCGTTAGCACACAGTAAATACAAAGACAATTTAAAAAATCAACAAGAAAAAATACAGGCCCCGAGGACCACGAAGATTTTAGATGCAAACTTGTCTGTCAAAAGACAAAATCTGGTTGTATTGTATATTGTAATATATATCAAGGTATCATGATATCACTAAAGAGTAGGGTTACCATACGTCCTCTTTCAAGAGGATTTGTCCTCTTTTTTGACTTTTTTGAAATTGTCCTCGAAGGACGCTCAAATTTCCTCTTTTTTGAGAATTTTGTGTAAATATATAGGGTAAAATTGGAGCGAGATACAGTAAATCAGCACTGAAGTAACGCTCCGACGGGTATTTCAGGAGCTATGGGCCGGAAAGTTGACCTTTTTTTAGTCAACCAACTGATAATGTGAAAGAAAAACTGTATTTTGGGATCTGAGCCAGAAAGTAGACCTTTTTTTAGCCAACAGACCACGAAGTGGGATAAATTTGCCATTTTTTCAGGATTTTCCTCCGGTTGTGCAAGTCTCAAAATGTTGAAGAAGTGTCCTCTTTTCAGGTTTCCAAAATATGGTAACCCTACTAAATAGCCAATCTATGATTATGAGGCGCTGGAATTTAGATTCTGTAATCGTGATCACTTATCTACAAGGCACTGTTATCCCAATACAAATACTAAGCTATCCAGACAGCTGACTAGTAGGCTACAGTAGTACTGACTGAGATTTCTCACAATACTCACTCAGAGTCTCAGATACTCACGTATCTGGTATCAAAATCGGTCCTACGTAAATGCTAATACAGTCACTAATATTTGCAACACGCGCCTTCCACACGCCTCCACCGCACCCATCGACGATGCATGAAACAGTGAAACACACTCGACTTCGATAACGAAATTACTACCCTAATCATGAGTGTTAAACAACATTAGATGACATCATCAAGATATACCATACGAAATATTGTCCGCCATGTCGGTATGGAACAGCTTCAATATGAACAATGAACATGAACAATATGAACATTGTCCGAAACTGGCTTTCGCGTAAAATCACTGCCGCAGTGATTTTAGGAGGAAGGTTGGTTCGATTGGTTTGAAATAAGGACAAATATGTTAGAAATGAGGTGAGTCTCATGTCAGAAATGAGGATAGTCATGTCAGAAATGAGGATAGTCATGTCAGAAATAAGGATAGTCGCTATATTCACTATAAAGTCAGTTACAGTACCAGGCACGACTTTCTAGTGCTGCTAACCCAGTCCGAACACATCCCAGACATGATGTCCAAACACGCCCCAGACACGATGTCCGGGTATCAACACAGGCCGAACACGCCCAAGACACCATGTCCGAATGGCAACACAGGCCGAAAACACCCCAGACATGATGTCTGAACACGCCCCAGATACGATGTCCGGGTATCAACACGGGCCGAACACGCCCAAAAGACACCATGTCCGAATGGCAACACGGACCGAACACGCCCCAGACACGATGTCCGAGTGTCAACTCAGATCCGAAAACAACCCAGACACCATGCTTGAATGGCCGAACATGCCCCAGACACGATGTCCGATTGGCAGCACAGGCCGAACACACCACAGACATGATGTCCAAACACGCCCCAGATACGATGTCCGGGTATCAACACAGGCCGAACACGCCCTAGACATCATGTGTGAATGGCAGTACAGGCCGAACACCCCCCCCCCAGACATGATGTCCGAACACGCCCCAGATACGTTGTCCGGGTATCAACACGGCCGAACACACCCAAGACACCATGTCCGAATGGCAGCACAGGCCGAACACACCCCAGACATAATGTGTGAATGGCATCATAGGCCGACCACATCCCAGACATGATGTCCAAAGTCGCCGCAGACACAATGTCCGAACACAGCCGAGACACCATGTTTGAATGGCCGAACATGCCCCAGACACGATGTCCGATTGGCAGCACAGGCCGAACACACCCCAGACATGATGTCCAAACACGCTCCAGATACGATGATCGGGTATCAACACAGGCCGAACACGCCCAAGACACCATGTCCGAATGGCAACACAGGCCGATAACACCCCAGACATGATGTCCGAATACGCCCCAGATACGAAGTCCGGGTATCAACACGGGCCGAACACGCCCAAGACACCATGTCCGAATGGCAACACAGGCCGAACACACCCCAGACACGATGTCCGAGTGTCAACTCAGATCCGAAAACAACCCAGACACCATGCTTGAATGGCCGAGCATGCCCCAGACACGATGTCCGATTGGCAGCACAGGCCGAACACAACCCATACATGGTGTCGGAACGCCCCAGACACGATGTGCTATTGGCAACACAGTCCCAACACCCCCCAGACACGATGTTAATAAGGTTGGTCGTGTTTGAAATAAGGTCAGTCTAGTGTTTGAAATAAGGATAGTCATGTTAGAAATAAGGATAGCCATGTTTGATATAGGGATAGTCATGTTTGAAATAAGGATAGTCTCATGTCAGAAATGAGGATAGTCATGTCAGAAATGAGGATAGTCATGTCAGAAATAAGGATAGTCGCTATATTCACTATAAAGTCAGTTACAGTACCAGGCACGACTTTCTAGTGCTAACCCAGTCCGAACACATCCCACACATGATGTCCGAAAACGCGCCAGATACGATGTCCGGGTATCAACACGGCCGAACACACCCAAGACACCATGTCCGAATGGCAGCACAGGCCGAACACACCCCAGACATAATGTGTGAATGGCATTAGGCCGACCACATCCCAGACATGATGTCCGAAGTCGCCGCAGACACAATGTCCGAACACAGCCGAGACACCATGTTTGAATGGCCGAACATGCCCCAGACACGATGTCCGATTGGCAGCACAGGCCGAACACACCACAGACATGATGTCCAAACACGCCCCAGATACGATGTCCGGGTATCAACACAGGCCGAACACGCCCTAGACATCATGTGTGAATGGCAGTACAGGCCGAACACCCCCCCCCCAGACATGATGTCCGAACACGCCCCAGATACGTTGTCCGGGTATCAACACGGCCGAACACACCCAAGACACCATGTCCGAATGGCAGCACAGGCCGAACACACCCCAGACATAATGTGTGAATGGCATCATAGGCCGATCACATCCCAGACATGATGTCCAAAGTCGCCGCAGACACAATGTCCGAACACAGCCGAGACACCATGTTTGAATGGCAGTACAGGCCGAACACCCCCCCCCCCAGACATGATGTCCGAACACGCCCCAGATACGTTGTCCGGGTATCAACACGGCCGAACACACCCAAGACACCATGTCCGAATGGCAGCACAGGCCGAACACACCCCAGACATAATGTGTGAATGGCATTAGGCCGACCACATCCCAGACATGATGTCCGAAGTCGCCGCAGACACAATGTCCGAACACAGCCGAGACACCATGTTTGAATGGCCGAACATGCCCCAGACACGATGTCCGATTGGCAGCACAGGCCGAACACACCCCAGACATGATGTCCAAACACGCTCCAGATACGATGATCGGGTATCAACACAGGCCGAACACGCCCAAGCCACCATGTCCGAATGGCAACACAGGCCGATAACACCCCAGACATGATGTCCGAATACGCCCCAGATACGAAGTCCGGGTATCAACACGGGCCGAACACGCCCAAGACACCATGTCCGAATGGCAACACAGGCCGAACACACCCCAGACACGATGTCCGAGTGTCAACTCAGATCCGAAAACAACCCAGACACCATGCTTGAATGGCCGAGCATGCCCCAGACACGATGTCCGATTGGCAGCACAGGCCGAACACAACCCATACATGGTGTCGGAACGCCCCAGACACGATGTGCTATTGGCAACACAGTCCCAACACCCCCCAGACACGATGTTAATAAGGTTGGTCGTGTTTGAAATAAGGTCAGTCTAGTGTTTGAAATAAGGATAGTCATGTTAGAAATAAGGATAGCCATGTTTGATATAGGGATAGTCATGTTTGAAATAAGGATAGTCTCATGTCAGAAATGAGGATAGTCATGTCAGAAATGAGGATAGTCATGTCAGAAATAAGGATAGTCGCTATATTCACTATAAAGTCAGTTACAGTACCAGGCACGACTTTCTAGTGCTAACCCAGTCCGAACACATCCCACACATGATGTCCGAAAACGCGCCAGATACGATGTCCGGGTATCAACACGGCCGAACACACCCAAGACACCATGTCCGAATGGCAGCACAGGCCGAACACACCCCAGACATAATGTGTGAATGGCATTAGGCCGACCACATCCCAGACATGATGTCCGAAGTCGCCGCAGACACAATGTCCGAACACAGCCGAGACACCATGTTTGAATGGCCGAACATGCCCCAGACACGATGTCCGATTGGCAGCACAGGCCGAACACACCACAGACATGATGTCCAAACACGCCCCAGATACGATGTCCGGGTATCAACACAGGCCGAACACGCCCTAGACATCATGTGTGAATGGCAGTACAGGCCGAACACCCCCCCCCCCCAGACATGATGTCCGAACACGCCCCAGATACGTTGTCCGGGTATCAACACGGCCGAACACACCCAAGACACCATGTCCGAATGGCAGCACAGGCCGAACACACCCCAGACATAATGTGTGAATGGCATCATAGGCCGATCACATCCCAGACATGATGTCCAAAGTCGCCGCAGACACAATGTCCGAACACAGCCGAGACACCATGTTTGAATGGCAGTACAGGCCGAACACCCCCCCCCCCAGACATGATGTCCGAACACGCCCCAGATACGTTGTCCGGGTATCAACACGGCCGAACACACCCAAGACACCATGTCCGAATGGCAGCACAGGCCGAACACACCCCAGACATAATGTGTGAATGGCATTAGGCCGACCACATCCCAGACATGATGTCCGAAGTCGCCGCAGACACAATGTCCGAACACAGCCGAGACACCATGTTTGAATGGCCGAACATGCCCCAGACACGATGTCCGATTGGCAGCACAGGCCGAACACACCCCAGACATGATGTCCAAACACGCTCCAGATACGATGATCGGGTATCAACACAGGCCGAACACGCCCAAGCCACCATGTCCGAATGGCAACACAGGCCGATAACACCCCAGACATGATGTCCGAATACGCCCCAGATACGAAGTCCGGGTATCAACACGGGCCGAACACGCCCAAGACACCATGTCCGAATGGCAACACAGGCCGAACACACCCCAGACACGATGTCCGAGTGTCAACTCAGATCCGAAAACAACCCAGACACCATGCTTGAATGGCCGAGCATGCCCCAGACACGATGTCCGATTGGCAGCACAGGCCGAACACAACCCATACATGGTGTCGGAACGCCCCAGACACGATGTGCTATTGGCAACACAGTCCCAACACCCCCCAGACACGATGTTAATAAGGTTGGTCGTGTTTGAAATAAGGTCAGTCTAGTGTTTGAAATAAGGATAGTCATGTTAGAAATAAGGATAGCCATGTTTGATATAGGGATAGTCATGTTTGAAATAAGGATAGTCTCATGTCAGAAATGAGGATAGTCATGTCAGAAATGAGGATAGTCATGTCAGAAATAAGGATAGTCGCTATATTCACTATAAAGTCAGTTACAGTACCAGGCACGACTTTCTAGTGCTAACCCAGTCCGAACACATCCCACACATGATGTCCGAAAACGCGCCAGATACGATGTCCGGGTATCAACACGGCCGAACACACCCAAGACACCATGTCCGAATGGCAACACAGGCCGAACACACCCCAGACACGATGTCCGAGTGTCAACTCAGATCCGAAAACAACCCAGACACCATGCTTGAATGGCCGAGCATGCCCCAGACACGATGTCCGATTGGCAGCACAGGCCGAACACAACCCATACATGGTGTCGGAACGCCCCAGACACGATGTGCTATTGGCAACACAGTCCCAACACCCCCCAGACACGATGTTAATAAGGTTGGTCGTGTTTGAAATAAGGTCAGTCTAGTGTTTGAAATAAGGATAGTCATGTTAGAAATAAGGATTGCCATGTTTGATATAGGGATAGTCATGTTTGAAATAAGGATAGTCTCATGTCAGAAATGAGGATAGTCATGTCAGAAATGAGGATAGTCATGTCAGAAATAAGGATAGTCGCTATATTCACTATAAAGTCAGTTACAGTACCAGGCACGACTTTCTAGTGCTAACCCAGTCCGAACACATCCCACACATGATGTCCGAAAACGCGCCAGATACGATGTCCGGGTATCAACACGGCCGAACACACCCAAGACACCATGTCCGAATGGCAGCACAGGCCGAACACACCCCAGACATAATGTGTGAATGGCATTAGGCCGACCACATCCCAGACATGATGTCCGAAGTCGCCGCAGACACAATGTCCGAACACAGCCGAGACACCATGTTTGAATGGCCGAACATGCCCCAGACACGATGTCCGATTGGCAGCACAGGCCGAACACACCCCAGACATGATGTCCAAACACGCTCCAGATACGATGATCGGGTATCAACACAGGCCGAACACGCCCAAGACACCATGTCCGAATGGCAACACAGGCCGATAACACCCCAGACATGATGTCCGAATACGCCCCAGTTGCGATGTCCGGGTATCAATACAGGCCGAACACGCCCGAGACACCATGTCCGAATGGCATCACAGGCCGAACACACCCCAGACATGATGTCCAAGCACGCCCCAGACACGATGTCCAAGTATCAATACAGGCCGAACACACCCAAGACACCATGTCCGAATGGCAACACGGACCGAACACGCCCCAGACACGATGTCCGAGTATCAACACAGGCCGAATACGCTTAAGACACGATGTCCGAATGAATAATTGACCAGGATAATGGAATTTTATCGAGCGATCATTCGGAACAATGCCGATTTCCAGATTTCAGACTTGGACGGCTATATTTATTGGTGGTTCCGTTGACCTGCCAGCTTTAAAATTGTATTTGCGAAATAGCTTTCGATCAAGATCGGTATTGGTAAATTGTAGTTTCATTCAAAGTTAATTTATGAGTTCGGCCGATACTAATGTCCCTTGCATTTATTGCGGGTCGCCTGTGTTTGCCGCTGGGTTTATTTGACAAGGACAGGAATATTTGGGGCTCACACATATAAATATCGAAGACTCCTGGTTACACGTCTATAATTTCAAATGCCGATGCGAAGTTGGATGTTGGACGCACTGGCGTAGCCAGGGGGGACGAAAGGGGCGGTTGCCCTTCCCCCCCAAATTTATTAAAAAATTTCGTAAAATCAATAGATATTAGAGTATTTTGGGGCAAAAGTATGCAACCTAAAATTTTTCTTCGCGCTTGGCGCGATTTGGTGTCCGTTCATGTCTTGATTTTGTTATCGGTGTCACGAAAAAAAATTATTCCGCAAATACCCATTATTGAATTTAGCTGCATTCTCAATTATGAGAATACAACAGGACCAGTAGATACACTAGTGTAGCCCGAGGTCGTTGGGTTGATTGAGTCTGTAGGAGTGTCAGTTCAGTATGGCGGTTGGGAACTGTTAGCTCCGGCAACTAGGCTACCGTTTCGGGACACACGAAGATATATAAAGTATGCTACATGCTACTCCGCAAAGTGCGCTCCCGAAATGATTGACCACCATAAATCCGACCCATGTATTCCGAAGCCTTCGATATAGATAAGCTATAGTTGGCAACTGGAAGCTTCCATAGGGTATGTGTCTGTGTGCGTCTAAGAATCGTATGTATAAAGGGTAGTGATGAAATTGCCTATGGCAGGATGTACGGTTCTGCGAGATGTTCCCACGGGAGAGCTCCCCTAAAGCCATAATCCCCTCCCCCCCCCCCAAAAAAAAATTGTTTTTCTGGCTACGACCTTGCGTGTGCTCGATCTCTTGATCTTGATCTCTTACTAATTGCGCAAAGTGTTTACACCGTATTCTATATAACTTCTCCGTATTACTCTTCGACTAAACTACGGGCCTTATAATATGGGGGATGGCGCCGTACCATGCTATTTTCTAAAACGTGCTGTTCGAGAAAACAGAGGATTAGTATAGCATTTCCATATCAATACTATCATAATGAGAATGAATGCTTATGCTATCGAAAATTGGATACCTGTTGCCTGTTGGTATGCATTAATATGAATCAAGCTCGTCACCTGTTCACAATCCACGTGAACGAATTAGGATCATTTTCACAACTACTTACTTACTTGAGTACTTTTAAAGTCAGTCAATTCTACTTCACCTTCAAGTAGTTTTAGGTTGCTCATGGAAGAAGTACTTCTACTCGTACTTGAGTAGATTTTTTCGTCGCTACTTCTACTTCTACTTGAGTAGATTTCTTGACTACTTTGACCACCTCTGGTTGTGATACACAATGCTGCATAGTATGACACCGGACAAAATTTTATACTCCTTGATTCTTCCGATCAGCTGTTCAATATGAATACGTTCTCTCGCCATCTTTCTTGTTGTGGAACAGTCTGGCTCAGGCATTTGACGTTGTGTAAATCATGTGAAGGAATATTTAAATCTAGGCATAATGGGGCATGAAATCGCGCGAAGCGTGACAGAATTTTCCAAGTTGAATAAATATCCACTAACAAACGACCAACAAAATAATATTGGACCCCTTCGAGCTCCCAATTGGGGGTTTCGGTGTGGCAGTTACAGCCCTCGTAGATCATAGGCTAGAAGTCCTGAATATTATTCTGATCGCCCGCTGCTCCATTCGCATCGCGAAACACGATGATCAGATCCCGGCATCCACTGTGTAATTGGGACTTTAGTTCCACTGTTGTGTGGAATAATGATCATTCTGGACCAGCTTCGAACAATACATTGGTGAATGGGGTACTATACAGCAAAGTATCTGCGATTTCAGCTTTAATCCAATGATAAAATCAATTCATACGACTCTTACACAAATATCAGTGCATGGTCGCGGTGCTGTATCATTTCTGACTCAAAAGGTCCCCGTAATGTAGAGAAACCTGAATCGTGATTTAATAATACAAATAAAATACAACAAATTCAAAAGTCCGCGTTTACAGTTGAATCTCTGGAATTCATCAATCCTCACAACGCATACATACGGTTAACGATATATTACGACTCAAGTAAATGGAGCATAGAAATAAGTGAACTTGTATCGTCGTTACCGCGACTGTTTTAGCAGCGGTTCATAAGTGCATTGAACCAACCAATCATCATCGTCAATTTCATTGTTCGCGATCAAAGTGTTGCTCTACTTATTCTTGCTAGCTTGGTAACAATATGTTCAAGTGAAAAGCAAAGCCGGTGGCCCGCGAGCATTTCGAATGTTTGAATCCGGCCCGCGACGTAATTTTGAGTTTGACAGCCCTGGTTTACAACGCAGGATATTTGTGGCCAGATAGTTATTGTTTTTAGTTGCTTGCTGATGCTGTATAGTAAAGCGATGCAGTGAAGGAATATGAAATTGCTATAGTTGTTGAAATTTACGGACGGGTGATCAGAATAGAACCCCGAGGAAGTATCTGGCAGATGTTCAGTACGTTATCGCAAAGTATTCGAAGAAAGAGTGCGACTGTGATTCCGATTTTTGAAGACACAACTGTCCAGCATTTTGGCATATTAATATTAAATGATGAAGATTATGCTTTTGGAGATGCTGACTATCCACTGAGGACTTACTTATTCACGCCACTAATATGGCCAAGAACATTGACCGAAAAATGTCACTATTGTTTTCATACATAATGTTACCCTTTCTGGCATAGAGCACAGTGCTTTGGGTGTTGAAAAAATATCTCCCGCATTGCCTATATTCAAGGAAGAACCTCAGAATATAATTGTGACAATAGCCTGCCTCTGCCTTCACAATCTATCAATTCAGACGAGGAAGATGGAGCTGAATTTGATGAAATACTTCAAATGGAAGCGTTGAACGCACTCGCATGGTGTCGACTCCTACAGACTACGCCAGTGGTTCCCAACCTTTTTTGGCTCATCGCCCCCTTTTCAAACTCCACGCCGATCATCGCCCCCCAAATATGGGGAACCGAAGAATGGGCATACAGACTGAAATCACCGGCGAGTTGACTAAGAAAAAAGGTCAACTTTTCGGCTCGACCGCGAAATTTCACTTTCCCAGCTAAATTTTGGTGAGCTGAGTAACAAAAAAGGTGATTTCTCCGACTTGATTCCAAAAGGACCATAACAGCACTTCGTCAGCCCCCAATACGTTGGTCTTGACCCCCCCTCCATAGGGCGATAAAGCAAACTTCTGCACCCCTCATACCCAACTCCCCCGATACCTCTTCACCGCTACTTCTCAGCACAAATTGTTGGACTCATTAGTTAGTCGGCTTAATTCGTGCGAAGCGCGAAAAATTTCCATCGGTATGATTGAATCGGTCAATATGATCGGGAATTGCATATATATTTCTATCAATTTCTTATCCTCTCTCTGCTCATGTATTCAGATTTACCGGTAAAGCTGAGTTAGGTGTCTTGGAAAATGTAGGGCCCGTAAATAATAATTTAACATATTCGGGCGAACCCGTGGGTATAATGACTTCGTTACGTAATGACATTTTGTGGCCTGTCTGCTATGCCAAAAGATATTCAAATCGCCCATACGTACTAAACTAAAAGATTCACACGAGTTGAAATTGGTATGTCTGCACAGGCAATTAATTTTTCTCTGCGAGATGGCATAATTTTGTGGGGTTCTGATTGCCAGGACAGGAACATTTGGCGCCAGCCATTTAGGCGCATATATACAATTAAATATATATGTCTATCGTATATATATCGAAGTCGGTCAGCATAAAGGCAGGCCTTTTCCCTAAGGTTTTCGCGTTCTGGCCCACTTCTCGGAGTCGCATGTTACATGGCCTGAGACTATACATATCTCTTGGTGCGACATGGTGTGACTGATGCCGAGATGCCCATTTATATAACTCATGCATATTATTTCTTGGAGGAAGGGTATCCAATAAGTAAGAAATATGAGACCAAGAAAAGGCGCGCAGCGCGGAATTTTTTTGAAAAAGTTGCCTAAATTTCCACAATAATTATTGTTAATTCACGAAAGAATTGTGGGCCTCCTTCGATCTCGGGCCCCCATCCCAATTGGGGTTTGGGTGTGGCAGTTACGGTCATGGACGCCAATATAGCCATTTCAACGCGCCATCGCCCCCTATCGCCCCCTTCGTCCGTTTTCGCCCCCCTATCGCCCCCTTGGCTATTTTCGCCCCCCTGGACCGACAAATCGCCCCCCGGGGGGCGATATCGCCCACGTTGGGAACCACTGGACTACACAAATATTTGCATGACAACGCATGATCTTGAGATTTCTCCTAGCTAGCATTCATGAATATTCTTGTTTGCAATACATTTGATTACATTCCAAAACATACTTGTGCTTTATTGCTTGCGACACGTCAAAATGAGGTAAAATGTGCATTATGGCTGTATTAAGTAAGTTCAACCTTATAAATTTGCGACACGAGATAGCGAAGTTATTGGGGCGTGTTCGGCCTATGATGCCATTCAGACATTATATCTGGGGCGTGTCGGCCTGAGTTGACACTCAGACATCGTGTCTGCGGCGAGTTCGGACATCATGTCTGGGGTGTGTTCGGCCTGTGCTGCCAATCGGACATCGTGTCTGGGGCATGTTCGGCCATTCAAACATGGTGTCTCGGCTGTGTTCGGACATTGTGTCTGCGGCGACTTCGGACATCATGTCTGGGATGTGGTCGGCCTATGATGCCATTCACACATTATGTCTGGGGTGTGTTCGGCCTGTGATGCCATTCGGACATGATGTCTCGGGCGTGTTCGGCCTGTATTGATACCCGGACATCGTATCTGGGGCGTGTTCGGACATCATGTCTGGGATGTGGTCGGCCTATGATGCCATTCACACATTATGTCTGGGGTGTGTTCGGCCTGTGATGCCATTCGGACATGATGTCTCGGGCGTGTTCGGCCTGTATTGATACCCGGACATCGTATCTGGGGCGTGTTCGGACATCATGTCTGGGATGTGTTCGGACTGGGTTAGCAGCACTAGAAAGTCGTGCCTGGTACTGTAACTGACTTTATAGTGAATATAGCGACTATCCTTATTTCTGACATGACTATCCTCATTTCTGACATGACTATCCTCATTCCAAACATGAGACTATCCTTATTTCAAACATGACTATCCCTATATCAAACATGGCTATCCTTATTTCTAACATGACTATCCTTATTTCAAACACTAGACTGACCTTATTTCAAACACGACCAACCTTATTAACATCGTGTCTGGGGGGTGTTGGGACTGTGTTGCCAATAGCACATCGTGTCTGGGGCGTTCCGACACCATGTATGGGTTGTGTTCGGCCTGTGCTGCCAATCGGACATCGTGTCTGGGGCATGCTCGGCCATTCAAGCATGGTGTCTGGGTTGTTTTCGGATCTGAGTTGACGTTGACACTCGGACATCGTGTCTGGGGCGTGTTCGGTCCGTGTTGCCATTCGGACATGGTGTCTTGGGCGTGTTCGGCCTGTGTTGATACTTGGACATCGTGTCTGGGGTGTGTTCGGCCTGTGTTGCTATTCGGACATGGTGTCTTGGGCGTGTTCGGCCCGTGTTGATACCCGGACTTCGTATCTGGGGCGTATTTGGACATCATGTCTGGGGTGTTATCGGCCTGTGTTGCCATTCGGACATGGTGTCTTGGGCGTGTTCGGCCTGTGTTGATACCCGGGCATCGTATCTGGGGCGTGTTTGGACATCATGTCTGGGGGGGGGGGGTGTTCGGCCTGTACTGCTATTCACACATGATGTCTAGGGCGTGTTCGGCCTGTGTTGATACCCGGACATCGTATCTGGGGCGTGTTTGGACATCATGTCTGTGGTGTGTTCGGCCTGTGCTGCCAATCGGACATCGTGTCTGGGACATGTTCGGCCATTCAAGCATGGTGTCTGGGTTGTTTTCGGATCTGAGTTGACACTCGGACATCGTGTCTGGGGCGTGTTCGGTCCGTGTTGCCATTCGGACATGGTGTCTTTTGGGCGTGTTCGGCCCGTGTTGATACCCGGACATCGTATCTGGGGCGTGTTCAGACATCATGTCTTGGGTGTTTTCGGCCTGTGTTGCCATTCGGACATGGTGTCTTGGGCGTGTTCGGCCTGTGTTGATACCCGGACATCATGTCTGGGGCGTGTTTGGACATCATGTCTGTGGTGTGTTCGGCCTGTGCTGCCAATCGGACATCGTGTCTGGGGCATGTTCGGCCATTCAAGCATGGTGTCTGGGTTGTTTTCGGATCTGAGCTGCCATTCGGACATGGTGTCTTGGGTGTGTTCGGCCGTGTTGATACCCGGACAACGTATCTGGGGCGTGTTCGGACATCATGTCTGGGGGGGGGTGTTCGGCCTGTACTGCTATTCACACATGATGTCTAGGGCGTGTTCGGCCTGTGTTGATACCCGGACATCGTATCTGGGGCGTGTTTGGACATCATGTCTGTGGTGTGTTCGGCCTGTGCTGCCAATCGGACATCGTGTCTGGGACATGTTCGGCCATTCAAGCATGGTGTCTGGGTTGTTTTCGGATCTGAGCTGCCATTCGGACATGGTGTCTTGGGTGTGTTCGGCCGTGTTGATACCCGGACAACGTATCTGGGGCGTGTTCGGACATCATGTCTGGGGGGGGGGTGTTCGGCCTGTACTGCTATTCACACATGATGTCTAGGGCGTGTTCGGCCTGTGTTGATACCTGGACATCGTATCTGGGGCGTGTTTGGACATCATGTCTGTGGTGTGTTCGGCCTGTGCTGCCAATCGGACATCGTGTCTGGGACCAGACATGGGGTGATTACTTCATGAATGTAATCGATTGCGATTACGATTACTCCCAAATAACGCGATTACGATTACGATTACGATTACAGCAAAATCAGTAAGTAGTCGATTACGATTACGATTACATTGGAAAAGTAATCACGATTACTCACGATTACATTTATTTTACATCTTAGAAGCTATGCTGGAAGACAATATGTGGATTGTGCTGAAAAAGCCTAATGAGATAACAAACTCCCTTTAAAAAGATGCTTGTTACGTCATAATGTACCTATTGCCCATTTTTATAGAGGTCAATTTATCGCGCCCAACGATTTGCATTCTTGCTAGGGCCATAACTGCCGCACCCCAAATTTTCCAATAGGTTGGAGAGCGAGCTCGAAGGAGACTCAAAAAGTATTTCGTGAACCAACATAGTTATAGAGTATTTTTGAGAGACCTAATAAACTTGAAAATCCTCTCTAGACCAGTGATTCCCAACCACGGCTCCCAGCTTGCCTACTTGCCTACCTACTTACCTACCAGCTTGCCTACTTGCCTACTTGACGTTGGAAAATCCAACAAAAATAATAAAAAATCAATCTATAACAAACAAAAAAATTGATATTCAAAAACTACACTTGCTTGGCTTGGAAACTCGAGTTTATAATTAATGGTGGAGACAATTCCTTTGCTGTCGAGTAGCGATTCTCTACTCAGCAACGATTTCGTTACTCAAATCCCGTCAGAAAGTATGCTCACACTCAAATGCGTTTGTATGGGCACTCAAATTTAAGTTTGCTTATCATCAGACTTAATTAAGAATAAGTGGTGTTACAACACGTTTTACAATGCTATCAGACCATCAAACCAATGGATCTTTGACTTGATTGTTAAGTTCAACGGCCGCATTGACGGAATGAATGCTTTTTTGCCCATGATGAAATTGTTTTCAAGTCCTATTGTAGTTAATGTGGCCACTGACCCTAGTAGTTTACAATTTGAGTTGCTAGACATGCAGTCATGATATAAGACATGACAATTAGTTTGTGCGTCTCACGAAAGTTTTTCTTTTAGTCTGCTACGTTTGAGCCACTACAATATCTTTTGATTATATAACAAATCGGAGGTCACGAATTAACAACATACACTAAAGTAATTATAACAAGATAATATGAACTATGAATTACGTTCCCCCCAGCTCTACAGGTATAGGTAATTGTGTGGCGAGATAGCGCAGTGGTATAATCCATGGCTGCAACACCAATAGTTCCTACCGAAGTGTTGGAGGTTTATACAGGCTTCTCCTTGCCGCCTCATCCGCGTAAGCGGTGTCTTACAAAAAGCCTAGAAGTGGGCCGTGCTACAAGTTGGCAGATACGGAATCAAAAATGTAGAAAATCGGCCTGGTGTAAATGACCGTCGTAGTCGACAAACACCATGATTACCTCAAACAAACAAACAAACTCTACAGGCAGATCTGACCATCGGGGGCTGAGAGAGGATTAAAAACTAAGTGTAATATAATGCAATTACTAATGTTATTGACGAAATTCAGTCTTCAACTTGAGATTGCCATCCTATGGGGGCCAAAGACCAACGTTTGGACTGGGGGACGAATTGCTGTTTTGGTCCTGATCCCAGCTGCATCCCACGCTAACATTATGTTTAAGCACATGGCCATGGCGGTAGGTCCCGATGTTGAGTAAATGATTGTGAAATAACGATTGGCGCCCATTTCAAGTAGAGTCATATGAGAATAAGAAGAAGCGAACATAAAATTCTGCTTTCAACCTAATCAATTTAATACTGCAAGCTGCAGTTACGAGAAACGGCAAAAACGGTTCGGTTATGATATATATATATATCACCAGCTGTTGATTTTACTGCTTCGTTGTAGAAACCCCAATGTTTTATTTGATGAGTACAAAATATCAAATCTTTGTCCGGTGTCCGTACGTAGTACGTACTAGATAGGCCTATACTGCATGTTCGCCAAGCAGCAACGGTCAAGCTGCGTTTAATTAAGCATAACCAAACATCAACACATAAGTTACTATTTTAAACTAGGCAGAACGGAGACAAATTATAATGCTGCAAGGTAGTGGCGTGTGGAACGTGTTCATAACTAGGGCTGGGCACAATGATTCGAGTTCTCGTAGGTTAACTATGATAACTACGTAGGTTAGTTATCTATAGAAAATCAGACGCTTGTGCTATCACGAACCTTGTATAATCTCTTCCTTGTTCAGAAATGTTCAGTTTATGTCATAGTCCTTGTACAAATGAAAAGTAATCGTTCTTTCACAGAGAAATCGATTAGATATGGGAAGTAGTCGATTACGATTACGATTACTTCGGAATTTTTTCGAATGTAATCGATTGCGATTACGATTACTTGAAAATGCTGTAATCGTCGTAATCGATTACGATTACTAATCGCGATTACCCCATGTCTGTCTGGGACATGTTCGGCCATTCAAGCATGGTGTCTGGGTTGTTTTCGGATCTGAGTTGACACTCGGACATCGTGTCTGGGGCGTGTTCGGTCCGTGTTGCCATTCGGACATGGTGTCTTTTGGGCGTGTTCGGCCCGTGTTGATACCCGGACATCGTATCTGGGGCGTGTTCAGACATCATGTCTTGGGTGTTTTCGGCCTGTGTTGCCATTCGGACATGGTGTCTTGGGCGTGTTCGGCCTGTGTTGATACCCGGACATCGTGTCTGGGGCGTGTTTGGACATCATGTCTGTGGTGTGTTCGGCCTGTGCTGCCAATCGGACATCGTGTCTGGGGCATGTTCGGCCATTCAAGCATGGTGTCTGGGTTGTTTTCGGATCTGAGCTGCCATTCGGACATGGTGTCTTGGGTGTGTTCGGCCGTGTTGATACCCGGACAACGTATCTGGGGCGTGTTCGGACATCATGTCTGGGGGGGGGGGTGTTCGGCCTGTACTGCTATTCACACATGATGTCTAGGGCGTGTTCGGCCTGTGTTGATACCCGGACATCGTATCTGGGGCGTGTTTGGACATCATGTCTGTGGTGTGTTCGGCCTGTGCTGCCAATCGGACATCGTGTCTGGGACATGTTCGGCCATTCAAGCATGGTGTCTGGGTTGTTTTCGGATCTGAGTTGACACTCGGACATCGTGTCTGGGGCGTGTTCGGTCCGTGTTGCCATTCGGACATGGTGTCTTTTGGGCGTGTTCGGCCCGTGTTGATACCCGGACATCGTATCTGGGGCGTGTTCAGACATCATGTCTGGGGTGTTTTCGGCCTGTGTTGCCATTCGGACATGGTGTCTTGGGCGTGTTCGGCCTGTGTTGATACCCGGACATCGTGTCTGGGGCGTGTTTGGACATCATGTCTGGGATGTGTTCGGACTGGGTTAGCAGCACTAGAAAGTCGTGCCTGGTACTGTAACTGACTTTATAGTGAATATAGCGACTATCCTTATTTCTGACATGACTATCCTCATTTCTGACATGACTATCCTCATTTCTGACATGAGACTCACCTCATTTCTAACATATTTGTCCTTATTTCAAACCAATCGAACCAACCCTGTAGGATTTTAGACAGTAGACAGTAGCAATGGTAATGAAGTCATTCAAGCGCGAGCGATTTCTTTTTCCACACACATCGCCTTTGCTTACGCGCTGGACCGGACTAGCTGGACGCTGGTGAAGCTCTGCATTTGCGTTTCGTACTGCAATCTTCAGTTCTGCACCGCGTCGGCGGACAACTGCAGTCGTCCCCACGCAACCGGCGGCTTAGCTTATGCGTGTTTTCCTGATACGTTTCGTTTCCGTTGTGGAAGTAGCAATGTATACATTTTCTAGAAGAGAAGAGTCAATTTCGAGAAATACTTCAAGGAGTATAACGTGCGGTCTTCAGTGTATGATATCGATATGGCCATGATGGCCCATCCCATGCACGAGCCACGAGTAAGAGGTGTTGTCAGGTAGTCTGTGATAGTAGTGACTAGTGATGTTCGTTTTCATTATTGTTTCCATTTTTTATTAAATCCAAATACCGTAAATAGGAATTGTCATTTATTTGTCGTCAAAATGAAATAGCACACATTAAGTGACTGAGTCATTTTTGTTGCTTGGCATAATTAGTGCAACGCAGAGATTTTCTGTTCATGTATTCCGTTTTCATTGTATATAGATATTTCGAATTAATATTTTGTATAGGCCCTTTAACTTGAAATGATCGGACATTGATTATCTTCGGTAATTCTATATCCGATCCAACATAATTATGTCGATCAGGCTCCTATAGTACACAATTTCCTTGTAGTAATAATAATCATGATATGAAATTGCTCAATGTAATAATAACGACATCAAACACGCTCCTTGACATCATTTTGAATGGCTTAGGCTACCGGTAACTGACCGTTTGTTATATTCATGAAATAATCCCGTTTCATATGCATTTTCTTGCCAGATCAATGAAAGATATGGTGATAGAATACATTTTTGGATGTGGGTTATGTAATGTATTCTCACTGTTGGTGCTCGGATTTTTTACCGTAATCTACTATTGGTGCAAAGGGAATCCATTCATCGGAGTGCAACAGCCTCCAATCAGTTTGAATGAGCTCGAGAAGAAAAGATTGCTAAGAACCACATTCCAGGAGAAAAAAATTCCCGAAAATGTTGATGTGATCATCATAGGCAGTGGTGCGAGCGGGCTTGTTTGTGCCGGATGCTTGTCGCGAATGGGAAAGAAAGTGCTCGTTCTGGAACAGCATGATAGGGCAGGCGGCAGCACTCACACTTTTGAAATGGAGGGGTTTGAATTTGATGTTGGTGAGTATTATTTTGTTATCATTTCGTGTAATGACTGGTGTGTAAGACTGAAAATAAATTCTGTTATAAAAAATCTTTTCAGCAACCATCGAGTACAACATTTGATTTGTATTTCAACATACACCAAAAGTATTGGAATTCGGTGTCTTGGGCGTAGTTTTCCTGATACTTGCTCGCAATGTTCCGACCAGCAGACCAAAAGTTCAGATTCACGGCCGGGTCTTCTGCCTTCACGACAACAAATTACGACTTTACTGACTTATATGCTTGAAATTGTTAATGGCGGCATAGACATTTCGGACATAGTACACTTTGATCTCCAGGTGCAGTAACCTTCAATCAGCACCCTACAATAGGCCTAAAGATGCTCTTTTGATTTTTCTGCCTACCTGATCTTTATGAGAATCCAGCAAATTAAAGAATATTCCACAAAATTTACCAAGACATTTGTGACGGATTGTTTAACAGCATTCCATAACCGTCCAGACTCGTCTATGGTTTATGTTTCACATTGTCCGTGGACATAATATGAGCATGCAACACTTGTGCAAATGTGCATGTGGGTCAAGGTTAGTTTTGGTGTTAGAAATTCACATGCTTAACTGTCGTTTTTCATTGTGGCGCACTATGCTGAAGTGCTCAGAAACCATTTTACATTGATACTTAAAGCTAGTTATGCATCAAACCTGATAACAAGTACACATACATGACAGTGACATGCAGTTAGGTGAGGCAGTGCTGCTCCTGTAGTCATAACTTATGAACTAAAATCAACGAGAAAATGAAATGTATATTAACATTTGTCTACTGATCTTTCTGAATTACCATAATAATCCATTTTGAACTCCTCTGCAGTTTTATTTGCTTAATTAGGATATTTCCTGTTCAAATATAGGTCACAATACAATCCGCGTCATAAACGAGCAAAGCCTCGCCTCTGATTACACAATCTATCAGTAACATGTTTAACACAGCATATGGCTTATGCCGGTTTAAGCGCAACTCTATATCTCGGCAATACAATGTTCGCTGATATATTCAATGATTCCCTGAAGTCGCTCTAGATTTTGAGAATCAGCATTGTCCAGATTCCAGATAATAGCAGCACAAAGAAATAATAGCCAACTTCTCTGTGCGTTACTAACTTTTGATGATGCCAATGTATCGTTGGTATGAAGCTCTCTTGAACACTGAACATGGGCCAAATTACCATTGAATTAGTTCATTGTACTTCCATTTCCATGCATCATTTTAATTGAAAATCGCTGTGAAAATTGTCCTGGACTTGTCTTGATGCCAGTGATTGTGGTTTTATAATAATAATGCACTGTGTTTGAAGACATCATCTGTTTGTACAGGTGTTCATTATGTCGGGAACATGGCCGATGGTGACATGGATCATATGTTATTCGATGTGTTGTCTGATGGACAGCTCGGTTGGGATAAATTGGACAGCAAGTTTGATTCGGTTGTCCTGAATGACAAAGGTACGTCTCAATTTCTGTAGTGGAGCATATCGCTAACTTTGGCATTGTAGGTATTGGATACTCAAAACCTTACTGGTATTTTGGCTATATGCAATTGATTAGTTGATTGATTCATTCAATGATTGAAATTGTACGACAATGCATTGTCTGGTTAAGGTATTAAATTAGTCTCGTTTACATGGGATTCAGCACTAGTTTGGCCGTAACAATACCTTGAGGAAAAGTCATCCTGGTTCCGGCCTCTTTTCCTACACAAATTTCACCTTATATGAGCACTTAAGCCGTTTACAAATGAATGTATCAATTGTAGAGCATTCAATGATACTGTTCGGTAACGGAGAAGAAAAAAAATACACAAAGTCACTATTAAAATACTTTCCAAAAGAGGAGGATGCAATCAAGAAGTTTGACACCTTATTGAAGGTATGTGAATTTTGATACTGAATGAGTCAAATATTGTTCTTGTCATATCTTTCATGTTTCCCTTTATTCATTTTCAACTCATACAGATATTTCCGGTCCTCACCAAATTTATTCTCTTCCTAAGCTAGTCGGTATTTTCAGATTTTGTTATGGCAGTGAATAAGTGATAATTTTCAAAACCTCTATAGGGCTACCGATCACACTGAAATATTATCAGGCAGACAGGCGTGTATGCCACTGATTATCGAGCGCTATGTTTGAATTTTAACCATCTGCAGGACAGCTCAAAATCCGTCGTCGCCTACGTGTTGATGAAAGTTCTTCCCAAGTTTGTCACGAAATTCCTTCTACGCACGGGTATTCTGTATGCCCTGTTTCCTCAGTAAGGCAATGGTCATTATTGCTCATTCCACTTTGACGAGATCTCACTCTTGTTTAAGGTACCAAAAACTGACTGAAACCAACGTGAAAGATGTGCTGAATGAACTCACTGACGATGAGACACTAAAGTTCGTATTTGGATACGCTTTTGGTGATTATGGTGAGCTTTTACGCGTTAGCTGTTGCACGTTTTTTTAGCAAATGCGAACATGAAAACAGTATTACACATTTTTCCAGCAAATGCGAGCATGAAAATAGTACTGCATGCGCTGAACCTGCCCATATTGATATCGATTTAATCAAAAGTTGTCAAGTGGTCGCTCATATTACTCGAGTACGAGTGTAATGCAGTGATCACCAAAACTAATTCCTGGTGCATCATTTTGAGCTATGCTGCCGTAGGCTACTACCAGACATGGGGTAATCGCGATTAGTAATCGTAATCGTAATCGATTACGACGATGACAGCATTTTCAAGTAATCGCAATCAATTACATTCGAAGAAATTCAGAAGTAATCGTAATCGACTACTTCCCATATTTAATCGATTTGTTTGTGAAAGAACGATTACTTTTTACTTGTACAGAACTATGACATAAACTGAACGTTCGTGGACAAGAATTATACCAATAGTGATAGCACAAATGTCAGATTTTCAAATGCCACTGCTCATTATTATGTCAGAAGTGGCCTATTAGCTTTGCTCGTCATTGCGTAAGCAAGAAGTAACCATCTATCCACACATGGTGAATAGATATTCGATGTAGGCTACATTAGTGTGATTGTAAGAACACTCACCGTGCTGTATATCAGGTTATCAATACATTCAAGACGCCAATACTTCGCAGCAGGATAATTAATCACCACTCTGCCTAGTTAAAAGTAACTTTTGTATTGATGTTTGGTTATGCTTAGTTCAACGCAGTTTGACCGTTGCTGCTTGGCGGGCAGTAGGCCTATGTAGTAGGCTACGAACATACATCGGACAAAGGTTTGAAATTTTGTAGGCCTACTAGTCAAATAAAACATTACGCTTTCCACGACGAAGCATTAAAACTCAACGGCTGCTGATAGATATCATAACCGAGCCGTTTCTCGTAATGGCCACTTGCATTACGTTATATATATTAAGCTGAAGGCAGAATCTTATGTTCACTTTCTCAAATTCTCATATGATTCTACTGGAAATGGGTGCCAATCGTTATTTCACAATTTTTTACTCAACATTTGGACCTGTCGTCATCGTTATCGGCTTATGTTCAATGTTAGCGTGGCTTGTAGCTAGAATCAGGACCAAAACGGCAAATCGTCCCCCACTCCAAACGTTGGCTTTGGGCCCCCATAGAGTAGTAAATTTTCGAGTTGAAGATTTAATTTCGTCAATAATATTGGTAATTGCATTATATTACTATTCATATACTATTCAGCCCACGATGGTCAGATTTACCTGAAGAGCTGGGGGCACGTAATTCATAATTATGCCGTCTGGATCTGGTATCTTGTGATAATTAATTTAGGGTATGTTGTTAATTCGTTATATAATCTGTTATATAATCAAGAGATATTGTAAAGGCCCAAACGTAGCAGACTAAAAGAAAAACTTGCGTGAGACGCACACACAAATTGCCATGTATATAATGCCCTGTGGGTGCCCGGGTGACATTTGCATTGTGGGGTCAAATTGGAAGGACCCGACTCTTAGTCACGCCCACCCAGCGCGGCTCCTGACAATGGACACATGCGCCAAGTTTCGGCCAATGTCTCTCATTAGTAGCACACTTCGTGGGTTCGCATGTTGGCCGAAACTGCATACGTCTTTTGGTGCGTCGTGGCGCGGTATTGACTGGCACCTGAATGCCTGTTACTATAAATTATGCATGCTTTTTTCTTGAGGAGGAGACGTATGTATTTCAAAATCAAGCTATATAGAGGCATTTAAATCGCGATGCTCGTAGACAATTTTCAAGTTCATGAAATCTCTCGAAAATAGTACGAAATACTTTTGAGTCCCTTCTAGCTCGCTCCTCACCCTATTAGAAAATTTGGGGTGCGGCGGTTGTGGACCTAGCAAGAATGCAAATCGTTCGGTGTGATAAATCGTCCTCTATAAAATGGGCAATGGCTACTTTATGACGTAACAAACAAATGTCGCATCTTTTATTAAAGAAAGTTGTCATCTCATTAGGCCTTTCAGCGCAATCCATATATTGTCTTCCAATATAACTTTTAAGATGCAAAATAAATGTAATCGTGAGTAATCGTGATTACTTTTTCAATGTAATCGTAATCGACTACTTCCTGATTTTGCTGTAATCGTAATCGCGTCATTCAGAAGTAATCGTAATCGCAATCGACTACATTCACGAAGTAATCACCCCATGTCTGGCTACTACTAACAGACAAACTCAGTGTCTAGGCCAAGTGAAAGGGCTAATTCGACAGGGGGATGAATGAGCGAACCCGAGATAAGAGCAGAGTGTGATGGAGATGATAATAGCATAACGACATATTTGTAACAAAGGAGGGTTGCCATATGAATAATCAAGGGAGGAAAGGCAGTTGGAGATGTCTGAAGGAAAATGGCAGTTTAATTTTTGAAAAAAATACCAGATGCAATGGTTGGAAGGTGTCTGAGTGCTCAGTAATAGGTGGATAGCAGAAAAATTAAAATGGATGATTTATGGGACATCAGCAGGACCAGCCATGTTGTGTGAGTTAGAGAGCACTGGTCTTGTAAAAAGCCAAGAGACTGTGTTGGTAGGAGTGACTTGATTGATCAGGATAGAAAATAGATATATCCAAAGCACAACCCATGTTTGGCCACTGGGATCAATAGAGAAACTTCTATACACGCAAAGTATATATCTCAAGAAATCAGTGATGGCACAAAATACCGCAAGTGCCTTCCACGGTGCAAAGTACCCAGTAATCAATTTCAGGTGCAATGTACCCAGTAATCAATTTCACGTGAGTATTTGTGTCCAGATGGGCCGTGACTCATGATGACTCTCACATGGAATGCGGCTTACTACGAATCGATGTATTATGTGGTCAGGGTGTAAGAGTTTTGAGTAAACGTTAAAAGGATGTACCACGACCAAAAATGTTGAAGACCACTGGTTTAAAGTGATCATAACCACTGGAAGTAGGCAAAATGTACTTGGAGTACTTCAAAACTTACAAGTACTTTCTTACTGACCACATCTAAATATATATAGATGTACTAAATGAGGATATGGAGAAAGTGGGAGTTATAGAAAAAGCCATTATGACTCCGAACTTATGGAGGAAACTTGTAAGCTTTCGCAACCCACAGTTTCCTCCTATAAATCACTCTGGTGTTTTTGACCACCAGGTGGAAGTTATATAGGAAGACATTATGACTGAGAGCTTATAGAGGAAATTGATCAGCTTTGGTATCCCACAGTTCTCCGCTTAGCAGTCAGTCTTGATGTTTTTGGCTGGCCACCGCCATGCAGGCCTACAATAGAATCGTATTATGATTCTAATTGAGAATTGATGAAGATTTTTGAAACCCGAGTTATGACAATTGGTATTGTTGCTTGCATTATTCTTGGGTGTTTAAGCCTGAAAACGAAATATTGCAGGTAAAGCGTGAAAACACTGTTTGTTGTCTCTCCTCAGGCTTAAAAATTAGTGCATTATGAAAAAGCTTTGATTACTCAATGTTTGAAGTAAACGCAATGTATATCTGCACTCACTTCAAGTACAGAGGCAAGAATTATTCATACTTTTGTGATCATAGATACCCAAGTCCCAGGCGTGCTCACACTTAGCAGCACACGGTCACTTTTTGGACACCCACAATACTGCGGTCTGCCAAGCAAAACCTACTAGGTGATTGCGATTGACATGGTTGCATGATGACCACCCATGATAAAACCCATGGCTCGGAGTGGATTTATTTCCATATGAACATATTATTTTAAAATTGTATATTGAAATTCTCCAAGAAGCTATTCAATTTTTTATTTGTTTATATTGATACGAGCTATAGTTGTATATTTCCACCCTTCAGGTAGTCAATGGGAGTGTGTTACCGTGCCTAGCCCCTCTTGAGTGTAATCAAATGTTCCGGACTCGTTCTTGCCAATGTACTCAACCCGTTGGCAGTGTATAGCGTGATTAATAATGACCAAAATTCCAATTTTAGGTACATATCCTTCCAAAGCGCCGTTTCTCATGCATGGAATGTTAATGGATTACTTTCGCAATGGGGCTTACTATCCCAGAGGGGGCTCAACAAGTTTAGCTAAGAATATGATTCCTGGGATCCGACGAGGTGGTGGTAACGTTCTCGTAAATGCCAACGTAGAACGAATCTTGACTGATGATGAAGGAAAGGTGTATGGTAAGTTTACCGCATGTTATACTACCAGTACGTCTGCCAGTTGTGGCCTTCACTTTTTTATTGGCAGCATAGTGCTAAACGATCTGCAGTGGCAAGAGTGCAGAATTGGATTTTGTGTCTCACATTTTCGGAACTGAACCTATCACGAAATCTTTGAATTTAGGCATTTTTTCAGAACCATGAGCTTCGTTAATGTACCAAGTTATACTATAACTAGAAGCGATATTTTTAAACTCAAAAGCATGAAAAAATAATACGAAATTTAATCGATGAATTGAAAACTGACACTCGGTAAATCAAGCGTCGTATATTTGGTGAAATAGCTACGAATATATTTGGATTGTTTTCGAATTCGATCTATGATTTTGGGTCGTGGAATTTCTGAGCTACATGCGTCATTAGGATGGTTAAGTCATTACCGGATCACGACTCGAACGTGCCGTGCTTGATACGAAATGAATTCAGGGTTGTCAGGATTACAACTTGGTTTTGAAACTAAAATCCCAAACAATAAATCAGCACCGAGTGCGCAAATCGCAGGACTTGTACTTTGTATATATTGGTCCGCCACTGGGAATCTTCCACCCGGTGATATTTGACTGTATAGAAGAAGTCGCTGGCCGCAGAAGAGTCGCTGCCGGACCATGTTTGGCTCACCTCTGCTGTAGTCAAATGATTTCATTGACACAAATAGAGTTCATATGCAGTATCCCTGATAACAAAAATAGTGAGAATGGGTACGATATTGGGGACTCGTGTTTCTTGTTCACTATCTCCTATTTGGTGACTAACTTAATAATAACTTTGTTATCTGCCTCAAACTAATTTTTAACCAGTTACAACAATGAATATATGTACTCTAATCAGAGCCGAGTATTAATAAAATTTATTTGAGTTGAATAAGAACTATTTTTTTCATTTCCTAACGATGCTCCCAACAATGATTTGTCAACGACGGCTATCAATGTGTGAAAGCACAGCACTTGGCTGCCATGTGTACTAACTCTTTGCTTGAGCGCTGGGGAGTAATACATTTTGTTGTGATGTAAAAACTGAAACAATTCGTCATTTCTTCATGTGTGATGCTATTAATCGGTCGAAATTTAATGAATCGACTTCGAGGCTAGTACTAGGCTCAAGATTGAGTCGGCCGGTTACACAATTCCTTCCAGCCTAAACTAAAAAATAATGTGTGATAAGCATAAGAAGATCTAATTTCCAGATTGACAATCACTAGCACCCAATGTTCAACCAATGTCGGCAATCCAATCTGCAAGGAATGGTGCTTTCTTACAGGTATCGAGGTTTTGTCACAGGCATGAACAGTGGATACAGATGATTTGTTTGAGAAACCTGTGACATAATTCTTTTTTGTTGTCTTGTGTTGAAAACACTCTCTAATCAGTCCTTGCATGTTAACTGCACTAATTGGTATGCTATCCAGGTTTATGCACTTGATTTTATGGAATCATCTGGCATGATAATAGCGGTACTCCAGAATTATATTCTCTCATTTCATGATTATTCTATATCTTTCTTGAGTTATGAAAAGACTCCGGTCATTGTCATTGCCAATGCCGCCATTCTTGAAATGCTACGTTTCCGTAACACGGGGTGACTTTAGCATTGCCGGGTGACTTTGGCCGAAAACCAATATTGGTTTCTATTGCACACATCGAACAATATATCGATGTATGAGTACTTTGAGCTATTGTTTAGGAACAATCTTCATCAATAGAGTGCTATTATTGCAAATTTCATGTTTGATACAACACTTTTACATGTTCCCAGCCATCTTTATATTGACAGGTATGGTAAGAAATTCCACCACACTTTTTACGCACTCAAACTTTTGTTTGGTGTACATGTAAAGTAGGTGTTTGAGGCAATTTCCTTTCATTTGCAGACAAAGGCTATGTACCTGACAGCATTTATTGGGTTTTTTGAGCGAAACGACAGTTCATTATTTCAAGATTGTCAAAATCCTTTGGCTAATCATTTTTTTAAATTTTTTGCAATTTATGGGGTGACTTTGGCCAGCTATTTAGAGTGAGCTAAAATGGGTATTTTTTGCATCAAGATTATTCTTAGTATCCGTATCTTCTACATAATTAAATGCAAAAGAAATATAGAAGAAAGCTTGGTGCCAGTAGTTATAAAGACTACACCGCAGATGAGATCCAAGCGGCACTAAGAATAATCGAGGAAGGAATGGGCGAAGGATCTGTGAGTGAAATAACTGAGAGGGATTTTACAGAATATAAGGATAGTAGAGCATCCGAAATCACCGGGAGGCCAGCCCGTTTCATCACCAGATTTGGAGAAGAAAATAACAGACCATTGTATGGCGCAGGCAGATTATGGATTTCCTGTAGACGAATTTTGTCTTAGGAAAAGTATCTCGGGAGAGGAGGTTTGCGAGGATAATTGCCATACAAGAGGAGAAGGCTTCAAAACAGAGGAAAAATGGTGACCAACCATCAACATCCCAACAAAAAAAGAGTTGAATCAGTCACAAGCAACTCAACATGAAAGTGATGACGATTCTTCAGAAGCAGAAAATTTCCAGGAAGATTTATGTGATGAAACAGTTGACGTGGGAGCATTAGAGAAGGAGTTGAGAGCAAAACCAAAAGCTGGCCAGTATGTATTAATTGAGTGTGAGGGAGAATTATTTCCAGGTGATGGGGAGAGTACAGAACAGCATGGTGCAGAAGTCAGTGTTATGCAAAAATCGGGAAGCAATAGGAAATGGCCAATTCAAAAGATATTCTATTATTGGAAAGATATTAAACAGAGAATCTCCGACCCGGACTTACTGAATGCTCGTGGAATCTACAAAGTGAATGAACTAGAAGGGCATTGAACTACTTTTTGTCATTGATTTGTTTAATTTTATTCATTTTTTTTTGAAGATTTTTGTGGTTTTGCGTTGAATCAAAGTTTAAAAAGTCACCATTGGATGGATACTTCTTTTTCAAAAGACTGTAGATGGCCAAGTCAACTTCTCAGCTTGTGTCATTGGCATATATGACTGCTAGATGTCCTGAAAGTACAAAAAATGGTGCTCGGCTAAAGACACCCCATTGTCGGGTGACTTTGGCCACCACAGAAAAATTGAAAAAAAATGATCGAAAACGTGACAATAATTTTCTTTTACAAGTTTAATCCATAGATCTAACCCTTCCGCCCATAACAAAGTTGAAGAAGGCAGAAAATCATAACATATCATAAAATAATTTAACATTGAATGTGAAAAGTGGTACAAAGTCACCCCGTGTTACGGTTTTAGTATATATTCGCACAGATAAATTCCATGTTGCAGGATTTAACATTTGCGATTCATGATTTCAAAATGGGGCTGGAAAATTGAGAACTTGCCCCCTGCATTAATCCGAAAGTAGTTTGCCGTAACTATTCCAGATGACAGACATACGATTACCCCAAGTGTCAATTTTACTGCTAATTGGATTGATTGAACAGGTTTGTTGTTCCGACTGTAGGTGTGCGTGTGATAGTTGTTACTAATTCTGAATGTTGGATTCAACAATGACAAATTTCAATTTGCAAAGACCATTGTCAAGAACGTATCAAAAAAGTCTTGGGCACATTTCTTGGTGGAGATTAAATATGGAACTATTCTGATGTTAGTGTTTTGTTATTTGGAAGATTGATTGATCTGATGCTCTGATCGAAGTGTGAGAGTGAAACTTGTGGCTTACAGTACGAGTAACTTATTTCTTTGTGTAGTAAATTCCCAAATATAATCTGAAAAGCCAACATGTTTGGTTGAACAGAAGTGATGATAGCAATCAAGCTGCTAAACTATGTTCCAAAACTACTTCGACCAGGTGGTTAAAGCATTTTTTTTTGGAATGAAAATCTACTGTCTGGTCAAACCTCGAATTTGAAACCAATCCTGAGAATGGAGGAACATTGTGATGAAACAAGGCAAATGAGTGCAATAGTTTACTGTGAAATAACCTGAGAGCAACACAGAACCATTATTACAACACCACAAGAAAATATGTTAGGTCGCATCCATCATATATCTTAACGATGGCGTCCATATGCCGATAATTTGTTTCAATGGCAGAAGCATTACACAAGACGAGACTAGACCCTCTGCTGCTGATGATAATAATATGTAAATAATATAACTGTGACATGCCAACCAGCAACCAACCGTGATTAAAGTTAAGATGATCTTCCACTTACTAATGCGTAAAATTACAAAGTATATATTGTTGCATTTGCAGGCGTGTCAGTTAAACGTCACAGCAATTCTGTGATTGTGAAAGCCCCGATCGTCGTGTCCAGCATTGGAATTTTCAATACTTTTCAGAATTTGCTGCCTCCTCGCGTTTCCGAGCAATACGGTATTGTCGTTGTTCGTTTTCAGTGAAATTGCTTTCATTCCCGAATATTTATTGCGCAGATGTGCAAATGTCTGACTTGGACACGGGCTTGTCGTGCTTCCAAACGTTTCTTGGATTGAAGGGGGAAACGAAAGAGTTGGAATTGCGAAAACGAAACTATTGGATCGTAAATAATTTAGATGCGGAAAGGTATCTTGTTAAGTTGCTGTTGCAATTAAAGTCTGCGAAAAAATGTTTCCTTCAATGTATATATATATATATAGCCTACCTATTGGAGACTTTTCAAACTTCACATTATATGTCTAGTACTCAATCAAAATCTGACCACTCTACTTCATAAAAACCACAAAAGTAGATCTACCTTGTATTCTCGTATATCTGGTTTCGTCAAGTTCATACTTTCATCACTTCTAACAGCATTGTCGATACAAAAAGATGGTGCGGTGATGTCGACTAACAATATTTGCATTCTCAGTGCTATGAAGAAGTATATGACTCTGACTGCAGAAGATGCTGCATCTGCCCCGATTCCATTAGTATTTGTGTCTTTTCCATCTGCAAAAGACTCGTGCTGGCGTGAACGATATCCGGGTAATATATAAAAAGTGAATTAGACTACCGGAAACCTATTACGGCGGATCTATTGTAACATTTAGTATAAAGTGAACTAGGCGGTTGTGGTTTTAGCATCCCGTGCACCAAGTGTACTCTTACATCGCAACATGGTTACAGAAAAAACTTGCTATTTTCAATACCTTGCTGTTTTGACACACAATATTTTGAACACTAGCCTGACTGAGGAGCAATGACCACATCGAAACCGCGTTAAGACTACCATTACCAATATCGAAGTACACAATAAAGTAGCCTGTACGTTCTTTGAGCTGTACCCAACACTTTCAGTGCCCTCTGTCGTAGGAATCTTTCACTGCAGAAGAAATTTTTCTTTATCATGAAAATTGCATGAATGATGCTTTGGATTATTATATTCTGGCATTTTCGGCAACCTCGCTCGGAGTATAACAACATAAAGGGCACACATAGATTTCAAATGAATTCTTTGACCTTGACTCAGTGGTTCTCAATTGGGGTGCTGAACGCTGATTGAAGTGATGAGGGACATCCACTTTTTTTAGTTATCGGCTTCCCAAATCTCATGGTCGGGGTGCTAGAGCGCCGTGAAATATTGATCCTTTTCAGACGGTGTCGCTGTCACAAGGTCAAGGTTGACTAGCTGGTTCGTGTTAAAGTACTTGAAGATTGCTTTCATCCATCAAAATAATACATTTATTAGAACTCAATGGCTTCTGCCAATAACTCTTGATAAGATGCACCCAAAAAGTCTTTCTGGTGCAACGAATTTCATTAACATATGTATCCATTCCAGGCAAGTCTGTGTGCACGGCAGTTACGTTTGTTAATTGGAAATGGTTCGAGAATTGGGAAAATCTGAGCGCTGCCTCCACCAAAGATCACGTTTACTCTGCCGTCAAAAAAGGCATACAGGAGCAAGTTGTGAATGTTGTGTTGAAAAATTTCCCACAGCTTGCCGATAAGGTACGCTATACACTATACATTATTGCCGTAATCAGTAGGTTCAAAATGCACCAAGTTCACGTGACCCTCAATTATGTAAAATGATTGCATCTTAATAAATGGCAACCACCGCAAATATATGGTTGTTATAGATCAGGGGTCACCAACCTTTTTGAAATCAAGAGCTACTTCTTGGCTACTGCTTAATGCGACGGGCTACCAGTTACTCCCACCGTTTAACTATAGATAACCAACCTACGGAAAGACGCGCATCGCGTGATTCACGGTCGAGAAATACTACAGTTGCAGATTTGTTGTCGCTTCATAGCATGAAACGGCAACGTAATTGCTACTCCCATAGATGACGACCCGAGCGCTCAAATCTAATAAAATTGATCTTATTCGATAGCTACAGTCGCGCTGATTCTGATAATATACATTAAATTTTCATCAAGGCAATAAAACCACCCCGAAAAAGCCTTCAAAATCTGAAAATCGGCATTGTTCTAAACGATCGCAACGACGCAGCACAATGACGATAACAATGGTCCTTGTGTGGTTGCGATTGTTCAGAACAATGCCGATTTTGAGTGGTATTTCGAGGGAGTTCCATTGCCCTGATCAAAGTTTGATGTATATTATCAGAATCCGCGAGACTGTAGCTTTCAAATAAGATCAACTTAATTAAATTTGAGCGCTTGGGTCGTCATCTATGGGATTAGGAATTAAGTTGCCGTTTCATGCTGTGAAGCGACAACAAATCTGCGCATGTAGCATCACTCGACCGTGATTCACGTGTTGCGCATCTATCCGTAGGTTAGTTATCTATAATTTAACCGTGCTTAGTTGGATTCCTTCACTTAGACAATCAGAGCACTGGGCAGGGTTTCCGCCGCTTTCCAAGAACATAAAACTCTCACTCACCGGGACTCACACCAGTGTCTCCGGGCTTAGTTGCGTTGCCGCACTGCGCGCCAAAGCTCCAATCACCGCTTCAAGACTCGGTAATATCAACTAGATCCCCGTTAAGCCTCCGCGTGGGCGATGACGAGCAGTGCCCCGATCAAAAACTGCGTTCGTATATTCCTTAGGGTCGACTGACCCATTTCCAGCTGCTGCTAATATGAAACCATTCGACTTTCAAATCTCTCATTTGAATGTTTGGTGCTGCTACCGCGTTAGTGACCCCTGTTATAGATACTAACCCGTCTTATTTGTAGAGCTGGTTCCGAGATCCACCTGTGTCTGATTTGTCAATAACTTTGGTTCGCTTTGTAATGCAGATCGAATTTGTCGAAAGCGGTACTCCGCTGAGTCACAAGCATTATCTCGGTACTCCAAAAGGGGAGATCTATGGAATCGATCACACCATGAAGCGCTTCCAGCCAGAGCTGGCAACTCGCCTTTTGCCCACTACTTCAATACCAGGACTCTATTTGACAGGTACATGATAATATCTTTCTTTTCGTGGATGTGTTTATTGAATACCTTCAATTCAATTATAAGATGTTCTTTTGCATCTTCATCGTCCAAGTACCTCAAAATAAACTAAACATCTGCCTACCTACCTTAAGTAAGATTTTGTTGTAGGCCTGTTGGATTCTGATAAGACTTGATTGGTTCGCGCTGCGGTGCCAGTATGACGTCAATAATTGTATGATTGGCATATCTTCCGCGACTATCCCTACGCTGGAATTCAAAGCCGCCAAACTTGTATCTCATGTCAGTCGAATTACGAGCGAATGCAAGCTCGTTCTTAAGCATTTAATCAAGTTTTGACGTCCCTATTACGGACCGGGCTCAATCGCGCGGGGAATAAATTATGTTTACGGTTCAACCAATTAGCATATACCGTGCGTTTGAATTGGTTTGAACCCGACGTTTCCTTGATCATTTTGGGCGTTGACATTCTTTACGCGGCTCCGGGTCGCAGTGTGATTTACAGTAAACTCATCACCGTACAGGTACACCCCTTGCCGTTCAAAACAAGTTTGTTTTGTTGACAGTAAATGCAAAGCGTGGCGGCGGTTTTGCACTTTTAGGAAATGTTCGTTGGCGTATCGCGAAGGCTACAACATATGTATCAACTATCCAATATCTATAATGTCGTTTTGAATTACGGAATGTATAGGTGCTTGTATTAGATACCGTTATCCTATTATATTATAGTGGTTCTCTAGTAGAAGTAGACTAACACCGTACATTTTTACTCCATTACAAGATTTCCGAGATATCCAAGAAGTCGTAAGACTAAAGTAAATAGCAACCATTCGAGTCGCCGTAACACAACCCTTCCTGCAGGTCAGGACATCTTCACGTGCGGCGTGAGCGGGGCGGCTGTATCCGGTATCATCACATCCGGCGCGATTCAAGGCCGCAATCATTTCCTCGACCTGTACGCCGCCATGTTGCTGAAAGTCTGCAGGCGGTTCTGGGTTCGGATTGCCGGGAAAGCGCAATAAAAATGAAGCGAGTTTGTGACGTCACTGAATCATATTGCCGTCTGCATAGTTCATATCTGCAATCTAAAATTTCCTGTGGCGTGCTTTCAGCCACCATGTCACGCCTTTTTCCGAGATTCAACCCGTTTATGGTTGTAAAATTCGACTCTTCAACTCATATTACGCCCGTGTTCAATGTTTTGTTTTCCAGTATCATCAACGCGTCTTGCAATTTCGAAATTGTGCAGTTTATTTGTTTCATGTTATCTTCATAGATCTGCAATTCTTCATACGTAGCCATACCTGAATATTGCAAATAATCCGGTTCGAAACAACTCTTTTACTTGATTCCCATATTTTGTTCTCTCTATTTATTGATATCATAACAACGTTACTAACTGCGGTGCTTCTCACTCGATTGCTAACTTACGTTTATCGATTGGTTACTATTACCTACAGAGCGATGCTATCTATTGCAACAGCTTCGTATTTAAGTGAAATCATTAGCAGATTTATTGCGCTAATGTAATTCTTACGGTTCATCTACATCAATGAGTATTGTGTCTTCAACCGTCTGTAATTCAAGAATTCTATATGTGAAGAATACTCATTGCATCCAGTTGTGCTGGTAGTTCTTGAACGATACGCGTGGCTATACCGGCATGGACAATTGGACATATGTTTAAGGGATTTGGATTGGGAAGACTGTATGGCCCGATACGCCGATGGTGGTGTCTCCCTCCGTAGATCAGGGGTTCTCAACTTCCCTTGTACAACGGGCCGCATTTTTACAAATAAAGACGCTGCGGGCCGCAGAATATTATTATCATGTATTTGTGGGCTACTATTAAATTCAGGCTACTATAGCCTATATTTACCAGTCGTATACTGGCATTTAGTACATTTTCATGCTTTCTAAAGCATTAATGGACAGCGTTCGTAAGTTTACATTGGCTGTTTTTTTTTGGTGAGAATATGAATCTTACAGCGGCGCAAGTAAATCCCCATATGGAGCCTGCATTGCATTCGTTTCTAAGTAGGTATATGCACCCAAAACCCTCCCAACAGAGAACTGAACTCCGTTTCAATGCGTGAGTGGACATTGAGCAAGTATGAAATAACGGTCACACCTTCGTTACAGAGGCCATTATCATGAATTTCAGCTCTCAGTGATATGAGAAGAAGTCTGTTGTTCGGGGTCATTTCTGAGCAAACCATTCAACCCTTCTCCATTCCTTCCATGACTGATGGAGCCCTGCACCGATAATGATGATGATGAGTCAGCTTGGTAAATTTGTTGTTTTTCCTCTGCAAATATGTCTACTCTGATTAAATGCACCCAGATAATTAGCTATGCCATGTCGGTGGATTCGTCCAATGCTAGGCTAAAGTAGTCTACGCGGCAACATGGTTCAGAAAATGCGATAAAAGATCGACTTGCATTGCTGTTACTCTTCTTGTCACGGTTGAATCAGACAACTGTAGCTTCGAAATTTGTCAGGTTATGTTGGCCTCGCTGCTAAGTTCTGGAAACAGCGAATATTCGCACAGTATGTTGAAGTCTTGTTGAAATCACACCCTCTCTAGCAGATTTCTTGGGTTTAGCGATATTCTAAGCAATTTTGAAAGATGCGTCTGTAACGTCGCTGCCAATTTTAACAATGCCCGACATATGGATTGCTGGGCTTCCACCAACCTAGCTTCGTTTTTTCTAAGATCAGGCGATATGTGAAACTCCAGAAGGAACATGCGTAGGCTAGTATCATTTCAAGCTTCGAGGCTTCGGTACGACACCTGTTCTTTGCCAAATATGACACATCGATTTACCATTTATATCTGGGAAAGCAAATTCATTGCTCGACGCAGAGTTACAAACCCAGCTCTCGACGTTCTCGTTACTAGTACTTGTTTCTGCTCAAACCATTCACGGTGTGTGAAACACATTTTAAAAGTGTTCAACGCAGCGGGATTCTCTTGAAGCAGAGTGCAGCCGAATATCGATTCAAAATAATAACAATCTAAACTTCAGCATAGGCCTATATCAAGAAACCAGAACACATCAAAGAATGAGTAATCAAACGAAACAGACAGTGCGATAAGAAAGCTAAGTAGCTAAATTGATATGTAACAATTCTGTGCCAGTATAGTAATTGCTTCCGTAATGAAAGATGTCGGTGGCCGCAAATTGAACGTCTGCGGGTTGAGAACCCCTGCACTAGGGTGCGAGGCTAATCGGTTGAGGCAGGGTTGTAAGCAAGTCGTGGTGCCATGTATTTTTGTTGCCTCTGTCCTTTTGTATTACCTTTTACTTTCATTCAGTGTGCAGTGCATGCCTCCTTTTTACGTCGCCTAGACCAGGTGTGTGTCTGACTTCGAAGACTACTCCAAGTCGTTTCGACACCTTCCTATCTTTTATTGCATCGCAGTCTTGTGGTGTAATGAAATGATGAAATTGTTAATATTAAATTGAAGTGCAGAAATTTTTGACGTTCAACTTTACGCTGACCACCGTGAAGTATCAGTCTGCGCTGCAGTGGCAGACAGTTACTCCAGACAACGGCCTTGACATGATAAACGAAGTAGGCCTATTAATCGGTAGGCCGTGTTATGGGCAGGGCTTTGGAGCCAGAGCCGTCCATTTTCAGCGCAGCCGGAGCTCTACATGAAATTCAAGAGTAGCTGGAGCCGGTTCTAAGAACAGTAGCTCCGGCTCCGTTGTGTTGCATAAGATGTTATGCTTTTACTGATGGCTGAATGCACACAATTTAACGATAATCGTTCAAAAAATTGAGAAGTGTTGCCTCGCTGGCACCACCTTTTCTAACTAACCAGTAACCATGTTTAATTGTTTATACTTCATGCGCCAAACCTGGGTAGGCTGAATTTGTCGCGCTTACTCCGTAATTACTGTGTTATACCCTCAAATTCGTAATCAGCACAACACCGATGGCCAATTGTGTGGTTAGAAAAATAATGAAAACCACGCATGTCACAAAACGGGATTGATGCTTATGTGAGATCGGCAATATATACCAATTTACCATATTTTGGAAATCTGAAAAGAGGACACTTTTTCAAATTTTTCAGACTTGCAAGGCCGGAGGAAAATCCTTAGACCTATATTTTCTCAAAAAAGAGGACAAAATCTCAAAAAAAGAGGATATTTTGGCGTCCTCCGAGGACTCTTTTAAAAAAGAGGACGTATGGTGATGGTAACCCTACCTAATTAGTATTGAGACGAATGTATAAGCGACGCTATAGGATATAACCATATGGCATCGCTGCATAGTTCACATGTTGATTTAGAGGTGCGCATGCCACACGCCGAGAAACTTTGTCCCCTTTCTGAATTGGACGAGTAAATGTTCGTTCTTCGTTGATAGTTTTTTAATCGTAGCGCCAAATTGGATAGTGCGTTATCGTTTTTGCCTATGAATTGAAATTCATTCAAGCGCACGATCGTTTATTCCAGCAACGACTTTCGAACTTAAATATAGGGAAATGCATCGAAGCAGCCCAGATCGCTATTATAGTCCGCATAGCCAGTGGCACTAATTTCGAGTTTATTCGATTCGTTTGAATGGGAACCTTCTATACTCCCCTAAACTTGATCGACGACGGACGGACTGGTAACGAGCGTACCAATATCGAATTTGAAGCCATTGGGTTTCTGCTGATAAGGTCGTGACGTGCCCTCATTTCTGCAGTTACATCTGAACAAATCGCACAATTTCAAAATTAAATTGGACTGTATGCAAACTTGGACAACTAGAACATTTTCAGCTTATTTTAATTAGATTAGAATTAGAAATAGAACTCCACAGTTTTTTCCAAATTAGATTAGAATTAGAATTACAGCTACACAGCTTTTTTCAAGATAGATTAGAATTAGAGCTACACGGCTTTTTCCGAATTAGATTAGAATTGGAATTAGATCTGCACAGTTATTTTCCAGATTAGAATTAGAATTACTGAGTTACAAAAAACTTGAAAATTGAATGAAATTGTGAATGGGAAATGAATAAAGCAAAAATCAGTTCAAATCAAATCACAGGGCATTCCCATAACATGAGAATGGTAACGTCTGTAAACCAAGCTTGGCTCGTTTTTTACAATACCAGGGGTCACCGCAATAGCGGCCGGCGATCTGATTTGAGATTTTGGAAATAAAGCATTTTGAAATGCTAAAATTGATTTCAGTTTCAAATCATTGTTGTTGTTTCAAAATAAACTATTCGCCTGTGACCAACTGACCAACAACGCTATTCCACGCTAGCTGAAACGGCTTCGGCGATGGCAACAGCATTCAATTGATGGAGAGTCAGTTGATGTCAATAATAAGCATATTGCCTTGGCGTGCAATGGCCAAGACGGAGACGCTTAGAAAACGTCCCCATAAGATCAATCTTTAGGATGAGATAGTCTTTCAGATAGTAACATGTCTAGCTAGCCGCAATATCGAATCATTAGTCGTTACAAAGCGTTGTCAGCGTCAGGTATCGTGCGAAGCTCATATAGTTCAAAACAGTGTTGGGATGACTCGAGTCACTTTTTCGTATGACTTGACTTGACTCGAGTCACTTTGCTAAAATGACTTGACTTGACTTGACTCGAGTCACTTTGCTAAAATGACTTGACTTGACTTGACTCGGCGTATCAGAAATGTCGATTGACTCGTGACTCGGAGCAAAATTCACGAGTCAATTTCAAGTCATCAAGTAATCAGTGTCGATAAAAATCACTATCTTGCATATGTTCAGATTGTTCGCGCAACGCTGGTGTAACCCGTGAGAGCGACCAATCATTCAATGATCGTGCGTTTTACTGAGCCTCCATTGTTCTCTCACAAATATATTGATCGCAAACGAAGTGATCGAAGCTTACAGCCTACGCTGTCCTAAACTATAGTATAGTAAAGTAATTTAATAGCAAAATGTCTATTTCTGTTCTGCGTTCTTAACTTGACCAAACCTCTTGTTTTGTTGAAATTGAATTCGAAAATAGTTTACATAGTCCTCAACCATTGGCGCAGGGTCGAATTGTATCATATCAATATGCAAAAGAGTAATGTATTGCATCTTATCAATTCGTTTCTTTATTTTGGCTGGTAACTATAAACTGAGGCTGTGCATTTGTGCAATTACTTACGTAGTTTATTAGTTCTACTTATATGTGAGCGATACAGCGCCTTACTTGGGTGTATATTTAACTCTATATTCGTTCATCGGTTCAAAATCAATGACCACTCAATCTGTATTTCAGACAGCTAGCAAAATACAATGACGTAATCACGCCTCATATACCTCGAAAATTCAATTTGACTTGAATTGTGACTTGACTCGTGACTTGACTTGACTTGACTCGACTTGACTCGAGTCACCTCCAAAAATCGACTGACTTGACTTGACTCGAGTCACCTTCGAAAATCGATTGACTTGACTTGACTCGAGTCAAAATGTGCAATGACTCGAAATGACTCGTGACTCGAAGCTAGTGACTTGATCCCAACACTGGTTCAAAATAGAATGACGTTCATGATCATGACATTTCTTGTTGTAATCGTATAGTAATTGTACTATACTTTAATGAAATATTGCCGTACTTCTTTTGTGGTAACCATGAGCATCGCCCACGTCAGTCAGAACGGCGTTGTACTAGCGTAAAGTTTAAAAAACAATAATGTTGTTCGCAGACTATGAGCTACTGTGCTAGCAGGCTTCGTCAGAATAACTGCTATGACTGCACACTTGCACGGTGTAAGTAAGACGATGGCGGGTTGGCACCAGACATGGTCAGTAACGAAGTACTTCTACTTATTTCGAAGTACTCAAGTAGTTTTCCTCTACTTCTGGTACTTACTCAAGTAGATCTTTTTTCGCTACTTTTACTTCTACTTCGCAATATTTTGTGATCTACTTACTTATTTTGCGCTATTTTCAGTTTGTCAAGTAGAAGTAGTTCAATCCTTCAATAAGGAAGATAGCCTAAGGAATTTCGGGGCTGTTTTCACGGAGCATCAACATTTTATGTACATAAAATTTGAGAAAAGCCCAAAATTTTCGTCGCGCTTCGCGCGTAGTGGATACGGTGTATAGCCAATATAATTTCACAATAGTATCTGTGAATATAATTTAGGTAGCGTGTTGGCGTGGTTCCGTTCACACCGCATTGTCGCCCTTTGCCATATCAAATATTTCATCACAGTATATAATATTATGGCTCATCATGACGTTTGAAACTGATGTTTCGCAATCTAGAATTTACTTATCATATCGTAATCTAGTGGTCCATGGTGTGTCCTAATCTGAAACATGAAATACATGTTCCGCTTTTAGAAATAGTATTTATATTTCACTTTCAATTCCCAGTATATCATATACTTTGAGTTCTAATTAATATCAGTTCTTTTGTTTGGATAACATACATGTTAAAGTATAATAGCAAGATATCCTTCATACTAGGGATGGTGTGAACGTGAGGTTCGCGTTCGCGTTCTGTGCGTGAACCTCAAAAATTTAGAGGTTCACGTTCACAAACGAACCTTGGTCGGTTCTGGACTGTGAAGCTTTTTCATATATTACAATTTTCACTCCATTATAACATCTTAGGTTGAAATTTATTGTATTTCAACTGCGGGCCACTCCATGCATGGCGCTGGCAGCATAAAAAACTCAACGCTAAAGGAGCATGCACCTTGACGATCTCAAATATTTACTTGCTTTGTTACAAAAGTTTGCTCGAAATATCCAACTTTCCGTTTGTGAATATTTACTGACTCTCTGCTGTGAGTTTGACCCGCATTCACACAATATCAAGAACGAAATGCACTACACGTAGACAACTAGACACCGAATGATGCTTATTCAACAATTCGATGGAATATCGTTGTTTGATTTTAAAAAATCTAGCATGCATACAGGGTCAGGGTCAATCTTGACTTCATATGTTTATTGTATCATAAAAACCAAATCCGTGCAATTGGGGTGTTGACTACTGCTGTATAACTTGTTAATGGGGTAATATCGGTAGCGAGTATAGAAACCCGTCTTACACTCTGCTTAATATCAACGTAGCAATACTCAGACGCCGAATGCGCTCTCCGGTCTGGCCAAGACCGTTAAGGCGTAACCTTATAATCTCCTTGCAAGTCCTCGTCGAAAGTGTTGGCAAAGCGACTAAGCGACGGAAGACGGATTACTATATCATTTGATTGCCCCAGTTGATACATTTGGCGACGCTTAAAACGTTAGTATTGTGACATGTGGCCCAAGTTGTCGCTAGGCATCGTGTACAATGTACATGTACATTAATATAGGCTACCACTTCACCGAAAGGTAGGGTTGGAATTAGCAATATAACGTCACGTGACGTCATGAGGTTCACGTTCGCGTTCACACAGAACCTTTCAAAAAGGTTCGCGTTCACACGAAGCTGAACCTTTCAGAGGTTCACACCATCCCTACTTCATACATCGAAAACTGGAAAATTTTGGTGTGGCAGATTTTTGTTAGTACAGTCTTAACTTTTGTGAATTTTCAAATCAGGACACATAAGTTCATCATTTGTGGCTACAGAACACAAAAAATCTTTAATTTTTAACCTTAACAATCTAACATATACATTGCCCAGCCCATTAATCGACATTTTGTCTTTGTTGGAAGTCACGGGTTTCAGGCTTGTACTCTAGTCGTCTCTGCGGCGATGCGGGTGTAATCAGGGACGGCATATAGGCTTTTTTTGTAGACATAGACTATACATAAAATATCTATCGACTAATTTGAATTTAACTGACACAATTTCAATTGAAGAACTTCTTGTATTCACAGAACTTCAATATACAATTGAATAGTAGGCTAGGCTATATTCATATTGAAATGAACCCGAATATTTTCGGCTGACACTCGTCAGGGGTAATCTTCAGCCAATAGAATAGAATTGGAAAGAATAAGGTATATAGTTTTTTTTTTTAACTTTTTAAAACGCGACCCAAATCTGAGTTTTATTAGCGTCTCGCAACCAAGCCTCACACATCGACATGAATGCATTTTTAGTATCGATATGCTACGTATTTACGGCCATCTATGAAATAGAGAAAGTGCAGGCAACCAGTTGTACGCGACGCAGTTCTATGAAACATATACGACGCACTTGATTTCAAATCGCGGTGCATTATTTTCCTCTGCAGGCTGCATTTGTACTGCAGGGCTCACAATAAATGGTCGCGTATATTTGATGCTGACAGTTCGAAGTCCGGACAGAGACGGTCATTTCGGGCCAAGGTTTTATTGCCGCAATCTTATTGGCAACGCACTTTGCCCAGTTTTATGTTGGCCAAAAAACTTCATGTGTCCCGGTACGGAAAGGGTCGGCCAAAATACCTGTGTCCATTTAGCGCACCCGCCCGTTGTTAACCAATAGCATCCCCACGACCCCGGTATCTGGCTCCACGGTATCCGGTATCCATGGTATCTAGGAATATATGGTCCTTTCACAATTGCGTATGAAGTTCGATTCATTTCTGTAAATTGAGCGTATTAAAAAATGTAAGGTGCGGCAGTTACGGCCCCGCTCCTCTAATCCATTCGATTTAGTACATGTTAAACATATGCTGAGACACTCAGTTTTCTTCCAAATTATACAACAGCACGGTCTCTCAATGCCGCTTGCAACTTATGCATAGTCATAGGGATGGTGTGAACCTCTGAAAGGTTCAGGTTCGTGTGAACGCGAACCTTTTTGAAAGGTTCTGTGTGAACACGAACGTGAACCTCGTGACGTCACGTGACGTCATATTGCTAATTCCAACCCTTTCTTTCAAAGCCTATGTCCTATATTAATGTACACGATACCTAGCGAAGATTCGGCCCACATAATGCCACAATGCTGAAGTACATATCGGCGTTTTAAACGTCGCTAAATGTATCAACCGCGGTAATCAAAGGATATAATAATTGCATAAAATCAGTACATTCCGTCGCTATGCCAACAATTTCGACGAGGACTTACCAAGGAATATAAGCTTACGCCTTAACGGTCTTAGCCAGACCGGACAATGTGTTCGGAGTCTGAGTATTGCTACATTGATATTGAGCAGAGTGTACAACGGGTTTCTATACTCGCTACCGATACCACAAACAACAAGCTATGCAGCAGTAGCACGCACCTTAATCGCACGGATTTGGTTTTAATGATACAGTAAAGATATGAAGTCAAGATTGACCCAGTACGACCGTTCGATTTTTTACATCAGAAGACGGAAAGCTGGACAAGCCGAGAAAATTTTTGCAACAAAGCAAGTAAAACTTTTAAGGCTGTTGAGGTGCAGGGTGCATGCTCGTTTAGTGTTAATTTTTTATGCTGCCAGCACCATGCATGGAGTGGCACGCGGTTGAAATGCAATAAATTTGAGCCAAAAATCTTATAATGGAATGAAAATTGCAATTTACCAAAAGGTTCACAGTGCAGAACCCACCAAGGTTCTGTTGTGAACGCGAACCTCTAAATTTCTGAGGTTCACACACAGAACGCGAACGTGAACCTCACGTTCACACCATCCCTAATAGTCACCATACTGTCGAGGCTCTGTTGTACACTACAGGTACCCTGCTATGTCAATGCCGCCTGATCGAATGGGGAATTAATTAGATGTATGATTGGTATATTAACGAATCCACAATTCACAAAAATGATATAACGAATGTGATGCCGATTGTGCCTCACTATTGATGTAAAATGAGAGCATTTTGTAGTGCATGCGGTAAAGCACTGCGACAATATCCATTGGCCAAGAACATATTCGGTGACCGTGACTTCATTCGGATAATTCCCTGTAGAGGCCAGCCGTTTCTAATATTTATATTGAATTTGAATGTGTCCTTGAGAATGTTCAATGTTCAATCTTAGCTAGTGTCAGATCCTAAGACAATAGCATAGCACAGCATAGTACCTGTAGCGTACAACCGAGCCTCGTCCAGTATGGTGAATTGGGGATTATACAAATACATACATATGTTGCAAGTGGCATCGAGAGTCCGTGCTGTTGTATCATATGGATTGTGGAAGCAAAGTGAGTGACACGTCCTATGTTTTCCACGTACTACATAAAGAAATGAAGCTACAATGTGGAGGTCGCGTCGAGTAAGTGCGATGGTGAAGATATCGCGCCAGAAATTTCGCCACGGGTTAATCGCGGTAGCTGGAGGAAGCGTAACGATCCTTATGCAAAATTCATTTAATTGCAGCTCCATTACGATTGATTTCTAAAGAAAATGGCTGCGGCCAATTTTTTTTTCGATCTGCGCTTCAATTTGAGACCACATCATATTTAGAGCGCAGTGCCCCTTTCAGCGATATCGTCGTAACAACTTTTCTGCGTGTCTCGCATATTGACTATAGTACCCAACACAACATGACTGGAAATAATAAACATTCCACATGAGATCGCGCGAAGCGCGAAGGAAATTTTGGTTGCGCGCAAGAAATTCAGCTAATATAAAATGCATATTAAAAGATCGTCCTGGTGCTGTCGCGATCCAAATTTATACCCTTCGCGAGCCATACTTTAAGAAACCCTATTGTATACGATTGTTGATATACAACGTGGTGGGCAGACGGCGAACCTGCTTCATGCGCGAGCCGCATATCTAAAATCTTGGTTTCAAAAGAGCCACAAAACAAAAATTCAAAAATACGCATTTATTACGTCACAATTAAATGTAGACTATCGAATGAAGTTTATTATTGTGTGGTGATACGGTGCGTCTCCCCTGGGCTGCAAGGTGTTTGAAATCAGGCCGATATAACTTCAAAGCAGTGCGCAGCAGTTCCTTTAAGTGCTGCTGAGAAATGAGCATTTGAGGAAGATTTCAGCTCGGTAATCTATTACTCCGTAAATCTGTCTTCGTTACCTAACTCGTGGCGAGGTTTTGGTGGTTTCGTATTGAAGTTTCAAGTTACTATTATAGCTTTGTAATTATTGAGCCAATCTTGACAGATTAGGCAAACTAGCTTACCTTTATTATCACTGAATGCAAGCTCGTCTTCCCATTCTGTTTTAAAAGTTACATTTTTCTGTTCATACTTTCTTTTCTTTTAATTATCGATCGCACTTCATTTACGTCGTTAGACTCTGCTAGCCTTTACAATACAAATGGAAGAGTCATATTCACCATCGTTAGCCGGAAATAATTGTGACCTGCGCTGCCGTGATTACAATTATCAAGTTCATTGCTAGACACAATGATATATCATTGATTGACGACCATGTACCATCGTTGCGGTGAACCGTTTCTGTGAATTTGATTCAAGAATGATATTGCAAAGTTCTAACCGAGTAGTGCACTCACACTTAAATTATACAAATTTGCCATAAGGAAAGAAACAACACGAAAACAATACGCATATTGTTAATACGTGATGGAATGCATCAGTTTATAATCAGGTTAAACTACTCCGAAAAGCATGTGCAAGTGCAATCATTAAAGAGCCGCAATCAAAGCCTCAAAGAGCCACATGCAGCTCGCGAGTAGCAGTTGCCCACCCCTGGTATGCAATATGTTCATTTCGATTCTCCGTAAATATTCGAGTTCATTTCAGACTGCCTAAATTTCTCCGTCTTGATCTCTCTCTCTCTCTCTCTCCCTCTCTCTCTCTCCATCTCTCTCTCTCTCTCTCTCTCCCTCTCTCTCTCTCTCTCCATCTCTCTCTCTCTCTCTCTCTCTCTCTCTCTCTCCTCTCTCTCTCTCTCTCTCTCTTGCTGTATCTCTACTTCTACTTGTCAAACCGAAAAATATCGTTAAGTTAACCAAGTAAGTACGGCACAAGATATTACAAAGTACAAATAGAGGTATAGCGGAAAATTAGATTCATTTGAGTAAGTATACTGCAACTGCAAGTAGAGGAAAACTACTTGAGTAATTCGAGTATTCTGTATTTGGCTAATCGACAGGAAATTTGACGCAGGCCGGCGGTCGAGAACTACAGTAGAAGAATATTGTGTTTTTTAGTGTGGCACCCTGGTGATTTGTGAAGAAATGTAGATCGGAGATTATTACAGGCCTAGACAATATGTAACTGGAATTCTGCTACTGGCTAGCAATGTTTCCCCAAACTTTTTTACACAACGCCCACCTGGGCCGCAAATCATGTATCAACGCCCTTCCTATACGCCCTACATAAATATTTTAGTTCATTGCACACTGCACAGTCACTATACCGCGTAGACTTATTGCGTCGATCTAATTTATTGACATCGCGATATATAAGCTACGTTATTAAAGTTAAGACAGATTCACATTTTTGTAGGAATTCTAGACGGACAGAATTATTGAAAATAATCGAACTAAGCAATTTCTCTTCCAAATCATCATATAGTTCGCTGTGGTGCGATATGCGCATAAAACAGCATCGTCCTCGTTGTACGTACAGTACATGCGTTTGAATGTGTGCTCATGACTTGGGCTTAATAAGTATCACTGAATAATTGGCTCATTCGTTGTTTAATTGACTGTTTGCTTAGTTAGGGAAAACTAATTGTTACATAAAAATGAACATGCGGGGATCGTCGGTAACGATTTTCGATGGAATGCATCTTGCACGACTGCGATGACGTGTCTACATATTCATAAATCAAACTTCAGTGCAGAGAGAGAGGTAATAATTTACGGATTTTCCAAACCGTTTGCTATAGTCCACAGCGCTCCCTTCTCCAAACGCCTTCAATCGCCCAATTTGTAGCTAGCGCTCCCGTTGATGTCGCAAACGCCCCCCATGGGGCGCTGGCGCCCACTTTGGGTACCACTGGGCTGTACAACCAGTAGAATCTGTCCACACGAGCGTTAAGGCTATCTTGCACATGCACATAGCATTCGGGTCGTAATATGTTTAGTTTATACATGGCGTATTACTTTTATATAGTCGCCATTGGCATGCTTCCACGTACATAACGCGCAGTGCATCCGATCATGCCGCCTGAATGACAAGGGCATTACGGCAGCGGTCGCGTATTTATTGAAACTGTACCAATTTTGTGGTTTCGTCCCTTGCGTGATATGATATCGTTCTCCCGACTGTAGCTCGATTTTCAAAAGGTTCACGAAGCCGCTGACAGACCACGACCACATCTCTTTCAAGTGCCAAATAACACCTGGCGTCATGGGCTAGTAGCGTAATACGGAAATCGCACTATAAAGCACTACGGCGGATTAGTCGCAACGTTACTGAGAGATTGAAATTGGATTGAATGCTTTGCTTGTGTTGTCATTGAGGGTATTTTACAAACTCTTTTGGAATGCATTGAATTGAGACAGGTTATGAAAATAGTTACTGCTCGATGGTTTGCTGATCGCTGGAGTATACTTCAGCTCCACGTTATTGTGCAAATTGTTCAGTCGAATGACAAACGATCATTTGTCATTGGTTTTATTCGTTCACAAAAAAGTATAATGTGCTCATCATTGACTTGATCACTATATAAGTCCATGATGCGATAAATTGCGATCAAACTGCACTTGATGCTTCAACACGTAACATCATTTGCAAAGGAAAATTTTAGATTCCCTCATCTTCGGGCCCGCTATACTTATCTGGTCATGATACCCAAGAATCTTACTGCATTCTGCCGATAACCGCAAGTTTCATGCCCGTGAAAGTTAACATGTAATTTATATATCTATGTGAAGGCTGAATTTGAAAATTTTGGGAAGGCGAATGACTCATTAGGTAAATTAAACTATGATGTAGGTACACTATGAAGTAATCTTCTTGAGTACAATTATTCAACGTTACATTTTTCTTTTCGCATTGCTCGATTTAGCGTCTCTAGATTTTTTATCGTAATATGGTACCCGTCTTAAAATTACATGTAATACGTGGACTAAGAGAGGAGATAAAAATTAAAGTAATATATATGCAATTGACCGCATTCATTCATTCCTTATACCTTCGAAAAGTTTTTACCGTTCGCGTGGCTAGAAAACAAATGCGCAGTTAGCGGATAGAAAAACAGTATATAGATACGTTTTGCGTTCCGACCGGACTGGACCAGACTTAGTTATAGGTACGGAAAGAGAGCGTGTGTTTGTGAATCGTATTTATAAAGGGTATAGTGATCAAATGAATCCCAAATAAAAAGGGAGTTTGGGTATCCCTTACCTCGCCCACCTTTTTCTCTAGCTACGCGCTGGTTGCCCGGGCGCACACCTATAGTCCTGGACTCCCTGTAGCTGTCTGAACTGTACGGAAAGTTTCATGAAATGTCCGCACCATGTAAGTTCGTAATGGCAAGTTCGAGTGGCAATTTCCCATTTTTCTTTCATTTCAGGTAACAGCTGTTTTTACACAGTGTGACGGCACAAAGTTTAGCGTTCACTGGACATTTTGCCGCGAGTTGCTAACAATCGATTGGTCGACTTGTCGCGACAGCTACACCAATGAATTTATGTGGAAAATAAGCAGAGTAATCGAAGAATCAGCTAACAATAGCGCATTGGACGTGTGTAAACGGCCGATTGACCATAGTGGTCGAATCACTGTGATATTCAAACAGTTAAAGTAACAAAGTCACTAAAGATTTACGTATTCGCCCAATGACGCACACGTGTACAAATTAATATCTAGCACCAGCTACAACAAGAACGCCAAGCACAAGCGAAAACAATGAGGGGAGGGGTAAATCTCCGAACATATTTGCACGTCCACTTCAAGCTATCAGAAAATGAGCTTCCTATTGAAAGCTAATTACGCGTCACAATATAATATCTATCAATCTAACTAAACATACCGAACCGTAACAGTCCTATGTCAGGCTCCCACCTCCGAATTTCGGTACCGGGCCCTCATATGGTCGTCAAACTATCATCTGCTGGGATTAACCCCAGACCACCCTCTGTCTCCCAAGTATCAATTATCTTGCGCATAATATATAGTGGTATACTATATATTGTACTCGTACAGTATACATTTATAACCTTACGAAAAAAATACTGTTTGAAATTTACATTATGACGCCACCATGTAAATTTCAAATAGTATTCCGTGTTCGCACGAACCATAATTTTCAGGGGTTCGCACCATCCTAGTTTTAACCGTAGGTAGGTACTGCATCTGAACCCCACAATCAGGAGGTTGAAGCTGGAAGGGGGCCCCTATAATCATTTGCTAAATCAGCACAAAAATGAGTATTTGATGGTCGATTTTCATAATCTCGAAATCTTTTTCACGCGCCTTGCGCTGCTAACGTATACGCACGTCAATGATTCCCTTGATATGTTGTAAACAATATTGATCAAATATCTATCTTTTTAAGGAACTGTCATAGTTCTGTTACGGGACGTCATGTCCTGTTCCTAGAACCGCGAATTGTCACGTTTAGTATTCGCTAGGAGTTATAAATGTATGCGTATATTTTTGACATTGTTTTGAATGAATCATACAAATTTAGGTGTCTGCAAGCTTGAAAATCTTTTCAAATGTGTCCGCGCTAAAAGAGGTCACAACTTTGTATCGCGGCAAATAAAGTTAAGAACCACTGTGCTAGTCAAATCATTATATTTCAGTAAATGATTGGAGGCGGAACTGAATGGGTAGGGAATGCCTTATTTGCATATCGTTTACGACTTACAGATTATATTCTTTTTCCGCCAAACCACCAAATTAATGGTAGCCAATTCAGTTGTTTGCTTGTGGTATTTATGGTGTTTGTCGACTACTATGCTGTGCCGAAGTTAGGCAATGTCAAGGAAGGAATTTGTCAGCGACCGCGCAATATCAAAAATGTTTACCCACCCAAAGCACGCATGCATTTGCCAACATGAACAATGAATATTAGCAAGACAAAGCTGCATACCGATCTAGCTTATGTTCTCGTACATGTTTTGCTGGGGTTGATATGATTATTCCACCCGAGTCACACAATGTACAATGCGGTACACAAAAACAGGTACGAAGATGTTGAAGTAACCAAATTACCGTTTAACCAGGACGTATAATTGTTGTATCTTATCCGCCATAACGACTGTATAGTTTGTGGATATTAGGGTATCCTTAGGTACCTGACAGGTGCTGCAGGCTAGTGGTAAAACTGCCGCAGTGCAGAAGAAGTAGCAATTTGTACTAATAATGACATATAATCTTTTATGCGGGCGGTCGATGTGCCAGTATGGTTCAAAAGGACACGCAATGTCTTGTTATACATTGATATTATTGAATAGTATATTCAATTTGAAGTTCTGTACATCCAAGAAGCTCTTCAAACATTGCTTTTAGAAGTTTTCGAATCTACATAATACATACAGGGCAAGTCTCTAACTGAACTCTAAATTAAAGTGGACACAGGGATGGATTAAATGAAAGGCATGCACAATAGTTGGCAATAGGCATACGTGGAAACGAACTTGCATATTGAATGGACTTCTATATCTGCGAAATAGGAGGGTTATAGGGCTGGCCGTTGGCTTATCACGCGTTTTGAGAGAAGAATATGACCTGTGTGTATATAATTCAGATGGTAAATACAGGGTGCCAACTTTTGTCACATTTTGTGTTTGTCTGATAATATAATATCCATAAGCCATTATAATGCCGGCCTAATCGTCCAGATTTTATTGACAATCTAAATATTATCACACCTTATAACAACTGTCAGTCGGTATAACCACCTGTTTCCTTTAGAAACTGTTTCGACGCTGCAAGTGTAGTCGGAATACGTTGGATCCATCTGATCATCGCAAACAACACTCGGTCGAACACTTCTGCTCGCCATTTTTCGATTTTCCTGTATAAACCTTCCATGAGTCACAAATACACCTTTGTGAATTCAACGTCGGTGACGTAACTGGAAAGCCGATGGAATTGTTACATCTCGCGTATCTCGGATAGTTTAACAAAAACTCATACGTAGCCTATACACTAAAGTGATTCTAACCCGTTTTTTAAAAATATTTTTGCTACTGGGAACAAGGGATTTAAATCGTTAAAAACCTGGGTTTTTGTGAACTATTTCAATGCATAATATGCGTACGTTCCTTTTATTACCATGCAGCAGTTGGTATCACTGTTGGTAAAGTGTATAACAGCGGCCTAAAAATGTGCCCCTTCGCGGTTTTGCGTGAGCTGCATTCGGATTTTGAATTTTTGTTTTGTTTTTGTTTTGATTTTGTTTATTATAATAAATTAAGGTGGCTTTTCCACAATATTCATTGGATATAATTGTATTGGATTTATTGTAGTGTCTATTTTTGTTTTACTTGATATTAGGCTATGCAATAATGCATATTGCTTAATCCTTTTAATATTGCTATTGGCGTATAATCTAAACCAATCAACTAAACAATTAAATGCGTAAATTGTGAATCGCGTCGTTCTTTCAGTCTGGACCTGGTCCGTCCTCTGAAAACGTCGGCATCACAACTAGGAAGTATTGTATTTCGATAATATAATAATATACTCAGTTCATAGTGCGATACAGGGAACAGGTTGGTATAGCTTGGTATATGTCATTCTAACAAATATGATATGGCGAGATAGCGCGGTGGTTGCGCAGTGGCTGCAACACCAATGGGTGCGGGTTCGAGTCCGCCCGAGGTCGACTTCAGAATTCTGATACCGAAGTGTTGTAGGTTTACCTATAGGCTCCTCCTCGCCACCTCATCCGCGTAAGCGGTGTCTTACAAAAATCCTATAGGTGGGCCGTGCTATAAGTCGGCAGCAGTTACGGAAAACAATGAACAATATCGGCTGGTGTAAATGACCATAGTCGACAAACACCATGAATACAACGAACAAACAAACAAATATGATATGATGATTAGTCAATCCTTTTTTAAATAATGATTAATATGATATGGTATGCTCTCTAGCTATATCAGAGGGGTCGCCAACTCAAAACGGGTCGCGAGCCACTTTTCAAATCTCGGGGAGGCCGCAAGCCGCAAGAATTCATTTTCACGATAAAATAGGCCACACAGTTTTACGACCACGTTTTTAAAACTTTACGGCAGTATACAGCGCTGTGGACAGCGGGCATATAGCTACCTGAAAAGAATTAAGATTTTATTAAATAAACACAAATACAGCAAAAATATCATGATCATCACTTTCATTATATTTTGAACTATGAGCTACACACCTGACAGTATTGTCAGCGACCAAAGAATCGATATCGGCGTTAGCTAGACTCGGTGTTTGCTGTAAAACCATCTCCTCGCAAAGCTAATTTGGACAACGGGAATACTTCTAAAATGAAATCAATTTCGGCGTTTCGAAATACTTTACTGAGTGTTATTCCGAAATCTCAAATCTGTTCGCGGACCGCAAAATATGATGTCGCGGGTCACATGCGGCCCGCGGGCCGCGTGTTTGTGACCCCTGGCCTATATATAATAAATCAGAGAATAATAGAACAAGCGTATAATTGTGTTTGGATTCGTATTTCGACGTCGTATATATGTCTATGGTTCTACGAAGACCTAGGACGTGAAACATTCTAATAAAGGTTTTGCTGATCGTTAACCTTCGGTAAAATCTCATCATATAGTTTGAACTTCACGAAAGATGCATTACCGATCAGTGTTATATAGGCTTGAACATAGAGAATGGAATGGGGACTGGCATGTGGCCAGGACATTTCATAGTATTGTTTAGTCAAACCGACGAATGATCGGAAATTAAAAGAAAAAACCGAGTTTCAATACCCAACCACGAATTGGAAATATTAATATGTACTGTTCACCGCCAGTCGACCGCAACCATATCATTAAGTGGTATAATATGCATCCGCCTGGTTTTTATTAGAAGCTCTGTCGTGTGGGAACAAGCTGCCTAATGATCAGTTTCGAGGATATACAATATATATTAGGCCTACACATCATAACCGATCGTTAACTTATCGCCTAACATAAACCTAATAGTATTGATTTTGAATAGCTCGAGTAATTTATTTTGAATACACATGTGATAGACTTGCATGTAAAACAAACATGTTTAATACATGTTTTTATTGTTTTGTTTTTCTAATCATGACGTCACGAATCTTTAATTGTGACGACACAGTGCATTGGTATTTACAATTTAAAATATAGGGAAATATGGCTCCTTCGACGAAACGGGCTTCCGACCACTGTTATAAACAGACCAAAAATATCTAACCGGGACCAAATCGTTATGCAGGATTTTTACGGTCGGTGGTCATCATCATCAGAACACCCATTCCGTACCAATTATATAGATATCTACTTGCTATAACTGTCGAACCAGTGACGATTTGGAGGGTTCCAGCCAATCCATGTCGCATGCGTCGACCATATTAGGTACAAATCATCCCTTGGCTCATACTACATGTTTTTCGAAAGTATTTACACAATTTTGGCATAATTGTGCAATGTTTCGGAAAAAACACAATTTTGTTAAAAATATTTATTGAAAACATGTTTTAAACAAAGTGTTTTAAAACACTGTTGGTTTAAAATGAAACCTTACCTGCAATAATGTCACTAAGTCAAAATAAATATTAGAATGATCTACGCATGGTCGTTTCGATATTATGCAATTTGTTCATTGCACGGTTTTGCGTCTTGAGCGGATGAAAATATATCGCTTATTTATAGTTTACATGCAACCACAAAAAGTCTTGTAAAAGGGGGACAAACAGATCATCCGTCAGTTTTTTAGGCGCGTAATCTCGAATACAATTTAGGGACTCAAAGATCGTCAGCAATGCAACAGCTTCAAAATCTACTCTCCCGTCATAGATTGGATGAAGGCAATGTGATCCAAGTATCGTGGGTAATGTGGTTATGATCGATTATAGTATGCGCTCGACAACATAGGATTTATGATGTCATATTTTTATTATAGAACTTTGTTTACCAAAACTACCAAGTCGTCTCGGCACCCTCCTATCTTTTCTTTATATCGCAATCGTGTCGTGTATTGATTCGGTAAATTTTTAATAAAATGATGATGCTTATGATGTTGTGGTGGTAGCCTACGTCGTGTGCAGTGGCGCACGCAGGGAGACTGTGGTTCGAAATCGAAACTCCGTCCTCCTGATATGCCAATTCTATTTCCAACATTTATAAGATTATTTGTAATTAAAAAGTTGGTATCACGCTGTTGCGTTACGACCGAACAATATGATGAAATTTTTCAAGGTGAAATCAAGCATTTTTGAACTGGTATCTGAATGGGATATTAGAAGTCACACTTATTGGCAATGAATATTCATTATAATTAGGGCAAGTTTTTCACATGTCAAAAAAGTCAAAATTAGGTCAAAATTGTAGCGCTAGGTCAAAAATGTCAACATTGTAAAGAAAGTTAAAAATATTTTACAACCCGCATTTCGTTTGTTTCGTAGATTTTGCACTGTCGGGGAACTTATAATTTGGCATTTTACAGCTTGTAGCCTATTTTATAGGCCTAGCGTTGTAGACGGCCCATTGTTTGGTCATTGTGAATCATAAACTTTCAAATAAAACAAATAGGTTGACAGGGTGTTATGCTCAACGTACCGCAAAATCCTAACTGAAGCAAGAATGCGTGGGCATTGCATGGTTCTTATATCAAGAAGCGCATTATGAAAAATTGTGATGTAGACACCAGAGATGAGCATGGATTAGGATTAGGTTTTGAAAAAACAGGATTTGTGAAATTTTGTCGGATTTGGATTGGATTTGGATTAGACATTTTTTTCGGAACGGATTAGGATTTGGATTGGATTTACATATTTTCTGGGAGATTGAAATGTCGTGTGGCGAATGGCGACAAACTTTATGCAGATCAGTTATTAATGTACTTATGGTTACTAAGTTATCTTGAATCAAGCGAATCGTTGGTTGTGAAAGAAAATTTTCGAATCCCTCCATTGCATAAATTAGTATTTTTTCTGAATTTCCAGTTGGAATCGGATTAGGATTGGACATGGACTTGAATATGAAAAAGTTATGGATTAGGATTTGGATTTGGATTTGAAGGTTCGGATTTGGATTGGATTAGGACATAGAAATTTCAAATCCGCTCATCTCTGGTAGACACCATTGTCAGAATGAAGCAACAGGGGTGTGTCACCAGCAGTGTACGCACAAGCACAACTTCAGTGTTGTCAGCCAACAACTGCTATACTGTTGAACGTCCTTTCTCTATTCTTGGCAAGCTACAGACACTTTCTACTAGAGGTCGACCGATTATCGACATGGCCGATTATCGAGGCCGATATTTGGAGCTTTCCCGATTATCGATATCGGCCTATGAAGGCCGATATCGCGGCCGATATTTGATATTTAAAAAACATTTCGGAAATTCAATGCTCCGTGTTTTCAATCTCAAGAAATTGACGACGCAAAGGGCGATATATGACAGATTTACCCTTGCAGGACGAGTTTAGCTGGGTGAGCATGCAGAGAAACTATGCTTCCTGCATTACAATCTATCTTTTCTGAACTGATCTGCAATTATGTATCATATTTTGCTTTTTGGGTTATCCCAAATTTCATCGAATGTGCACAATTAAGAGATAATTCTTTTCAATTTCAGTTTTTTCGTTTGTTGTTCAGCTTTCTGTGGCATGAACAAGTGCCATCTTGCCTAATGTATAATCTTTTTGGTGAAATTGTTCTCTGCTTAGTCCATATTAATATCGGCCTATGATATCGGTATCGGCCTTGTGAGTGGCCGATATATCGGTATCGGTATCGGCCTGTAAAAATCAATATCGGTCGACCTCTACTTTCTACCCGAAAATGTAGGAATGTATCTTTCGTTGTTGTACCACAACAACAGATTTTAATACCATAATACGTGATATAACTATACTGGAATTCTTCATGGGGCCAGATTTCGTTAAAATCAAGTTTTTTCATGAAAAAAATTTGTCAGCTTTTGAGTCAAAAAAGTTTTTTCAGGTCGAACTACTTCGTAAGGACAGACAGTTCGAACCAGAAATGAAGATAAGTAGTGGAATTCTAACATTATGTGGGAAAACACCTAATTTGCAGACGTTAAGTCAAAATTTAGTCAAAAGTAGTTTTTTTACGGTAAAAAATGTCAAATTTTTGATTTTCTTAGATCAAAAATTTCCGTTTTTTAGGTGAAAAATTGCCCTAATTCTAATGTTTTTGCTTTGTTTGAAATTCATATTTTACAAGTTTTATTCTTCTAACACTGATGCACAGTCCATTTTGTTCACCAACAGTGTATAGAAATATGTCAGATGCGTATTGTGATACATTTTCGTTTTTTGACTCATCATAAATTTTGGGTTCAGCGAAGGCTTACAGATTAGCGTAAGTGTTAAGCAGGGATATTAAGAATCACTGCAAGAAAGATGGCGAGATGGCGTCGTGGTATTATCCATAGGCATAGCTGCAACAAATGGGTTGCGGGTCCGAGTCCGATCGAGGTCGACTCCTGTATTCCTATACCTAAGTGTTGGAGAGAGAGAGATATGATATTCTTTTTCGCCTGCACCATCGAGATGCTTTGACGACGGAGTTGCGATACGGTCGTGAGGTAACTTTATAGTCTACTTTGCTACTGGCCATGGGGCGTGCGGAAAGCCTACTGGCTGCATTGCCTCAACATATTGCGTGGTCAAAGCAAAGCACAATTTAATTAATGCAGTGATATATTGAGTCAAAATCAATATTCAACATACGTTTTATCGCGATAGTCAAAATGATGACATGGCTTCGGCAACAATTGCACGATAACTATTAATCATTTAACGGCGGTAGATGTCATGTACAATGTACAGTACCAGTAATTTGCACAATACAGTCAACTGCTATTAATCTTGTTGGACTATTGAAGTACGACGGGCAATAGTGCATGCGAAGAGTGCAACAAGAAACCGTTAATGGTAGTACAAACTATTTCAATGTTGTGATAAGCGCGAACGTGACATAACTATTGAGTAAATCGGCCACATATAACATCAAGTTTTGAACTGTCTTTCTTCACAAGAATGCACCTCTTACACCAAATTAGATCAATACTTGATAAATGAACTCATCATACACCGCAATATATTTAAATTTGAGCGCGGCAAATTAAGAGGATTACTATATGTATAGATGAATTCCAGCGGCATCCTGGCAGCATGAGACGAGAAATGCGATCCCCCATAGGAAATTTATCTATTGATCTAAGAAAATACCTCAAATCAACTCAGCAAGAAAATCCGTAACGAGTCATTTTATGAACCTATATTTTGGAAGCGCGAAAACCGTCGGTTTATATTCATCAAGAAAGTTTAAACTTCTCAAATGCCCGCCGTCGTTTTCAAGACCACCTATAAGACCTTTATAAGACATATAACGCATATTATCGTGGATTTTAAATCGTGAATGTTTTATGGAACAATTCAAGATTTTCATTATTACTTCTAATTTGAAATTGTTTCAATTGTTAGACTGGCAATTATACAACGTAGACAATCTACACATGTATTTAGTACACATGCTTGTCGAATTGGTGAATATAACAATATATTGTTGAAACTGGGACAGGCAAGCTTATTAAGAGGGTGTAAAATAGCTGAGAACGAATTGCCGATACTTAATTCTTCCAACGCTGTTGAGATAGCAGCTGAAGTATGTAATCACCCCATTCCCAAGCACGACCTGTTGATTACTGTTCGTGTAAAAATTCTGACACCTGAATCCACAGATTATTACGCGAACGCTCAACGGCAGAGATACGAAGACGAAGGCTGAAATCGATTGAAAAGAAGGGATTGACTCTAATTTCGGTACCCCGTTATACCTTAGGGTTAGAGTGTCTGCTGTCTCCAGAATTATGTCGTCGTCATGTTACATACCTCACACGATACTAAAAGAATCCAACGTTTAGACGATACAATGGTCCCTGCCCGTGACTTGTGGTATTCTGACAATTATTATGTTGAACAGTTATAATCATTTTTCATGATTCGTCGCTCCCGAAATGAAGAGTTGTAAACCTTGCGACGAACACAAGTCGCCGTAAATTCTGATTAGCATTTAGAGCGCTCTTTCTCCCAAATAAGATCAACCCAATATATTTATTTCCCAGGCTGTCATATGGCTTTAATTGCACGTTTCATCAATAGTAATTAGTTCGACCAAACTTTGCCTTTAAGTAGCGCGTATCCTGTTGTCTTTAATGGCATGAAAAGATTCACACGGATAGAGAAACGGCGGCCTGTGTTTAGTACGAATTTGTTCTTTTGATCCAAAGCGCGATAGTTGTGTGGCGTTGTTATTACGAAAAAAGCATAAAACACCACAACAGCTTACTGCTGCACCATATCGCGACGCTTAGTCGCTCACTCTTGAGTAGTCTGCGGAAACATACGCCAGTACACGAGTACACCTTCCTCTTTTAGCAAGATGTCTTTATATTGATGAAAAGCAAGCGACACAAAATATATCAAAACGACAATGCATATTCAAAAAGATGAGAGTATAAACTAAAAAAAAATATAATAAGGTAACCTAAATAAGAAAAAATGAAGAAAGAACAACAAACAAACGTTTCTGGGAAACTTCACAAATAAACGGCTTAACTTTGAAGCATATTTAGACCGATTCTTCAAGTTATATCCGATAAGCCATAAATAACTGGCAATTAGAAACATTGCAAATAAAAATAGCCTACTAATACTAATATAAAAAAAATATATTTCGTCAAAGCTCTGTAGCCTGCGCACGGTACGAGCCAAATACATTATGAAAAGATAATAAATTATACATAACATTGAGTAATTATTATCGGAAAAGACGCAAACCTTGGAGAAAGTTGTATATTGTTGAGCATGCAAAGACGCGGTCTCTTGGTTGTTATGTACGGCCGTACGCGCCAACACGAGTTGAATCACCAAGAAATTCAGTAATGAATTTTCCCTACTAACGCCACATAATATACATTCAAGGTACTCGAAATACTGTCCTTGTGACGACATCTATTCAGTGTATCTCGGCACCTGTTTAGCAAGGCGATAGCTAATTATTCGGTTATTGTGCTCGGTTTTGTTCATTATATCAGCAAAATTTCTGACCAAGACGAATATGTAGTACGTTTGAACAATTCTCAAAACTTAGATAGCAAACTAATGTCTATCACGCTGCGCGAGGCAACTGCGCGAAACGAAGAAACACAAATTTGCAATATACTCTTCCCGATATAGTGCAACTCGTCTACCCTATACTACAGAATATTCACTTGGCAGATGTTCATTGTTCGTGCAATCAAACTATCGACTTCCCATTCTCAGATATGCGTCGTCGTAGCTACATGGGGAACACTTTGTGCTGAAGCTGCAGGTTACATAGCATAATTTCAATCCAGTTTCACGAGCATAAAAGCGCACTTTACTATTTTAGCGCATCATATTCATATATAATGCCGCTGCGTTCAACATACAATCATCACTCATAATTTCTAGGCGTCGACAATCGACAGGAAATAAATTGTCGCAATATCACGAAATGATTACAAGATTAAAGCTAAATAGCGGTATACGACCCGCGTTGATAGAACCGGCGTTGTGCCAAATATAAATAAGGTGTTGTGGACGCACAATGACTGATGCATTATAAGCAGGACTGGGTGATTAATGGCCTTATGTAACATATTTTTGGATGCTGAGGTACTGCTAACCAAGGTTTCGAGTAGCAATGAATGATACAAATAAGTATTGCAACTACACTTCTCGTTGATACATACTACTCTTGGTGTGGAGGCAGACTACTCGAATCGTTGTGTCCAGCCCTACTTATGCAAAGATTAACGTGACTTTCGTTTCATGATATTTTTACCTCGAATGCTGTAGCGTCACAAATCACAATGTTTAGGCAACATAATTATCATTGCTGTGCTGGTGTGTAGGCCTCGAGTTAGAGACTGATTTGAGTTCTCATGGAAACACTTTAGATGGGTTATTCATGCTGCAATGCTATCACAAACAGTGGGTCTTGTAGCCGTCGACGTACTGCGTGGTAGTTCACACACACCCGGTTACACACCTCGTAGTCAAAAAAGTCAACTTTCACCTAGACTAAACAGCCGACGCCACCGGTAATGTATTTGCATCAGGTCAGTTCAAGTTCCCACTACTTTTAGAGATCAATTTTCACAAAACCTATATGGTATTCAACTGCAACAATCCAATATATGGAGCACTATCGCAGAAGTGTTGCCGCAACACTGTTGCGTGCAGTATACATACGGAGGAATTTCATATATGAAACTGAGATAATCGCCGGTGAGTTGAACATTCCTTTCCATTCGAACACAAATGTATACCGGTGCATTGCGCAAGTATTTTATAACGAACGCTTAGGTTTATGGGATCCCATTACTCTTTCCCAGCTTGTCCAGCAATAGGACCAGTTATTAGTAGCAACAACCACAACAACACGAGTCACATCGTTTTACTTTTTCGATGGCTAACTGATTTTATCATAGCCGAGATATTGATGCTTTCGAATCACACATGTGTGATCCGGGAACGCTTGTGTATATATACTCTGCCGGCCTTGTTGGTGTATATTTACATATTGGTCGTTCACATCAATTGATCAAGACCACGCTTTACGGCATCTCTCTATCTAGTGTCGGTTCTAATAATGGTGAACGTCATTTACCAATTAATGTATCTACTGCAATATTTGAAAAGTGGTTAAATGCGTGTCTCCAGGCTTTGGGGAAATTTTATACTCTGTACGGGAGACTTTTAAACGGAAAATCGGGTGGGCTCCTTTGAATAGTGTCGAATCACATATTGATAGCGTTCGTAAATGATTGAATAATTTCGCAAGTGGTAGTTCAAAATATGCAAAGGCTAATTGAGTCCAGTTCAATTGTGCACGAGTATATTTCAGATATACTACTTACATATGATAACGGTGTGATGCTAACTTTCCGTCGTCAGTTACGCGAAAGCCAATTCCAAGCCTTCTCGGTGTTTGAGTAAGCTATATTTGTCATGGATAGATCGCTTCCTTACGTGGGACATTAAGAAAGTCAAAATGTAACCGTCTACGTTTTTCAAGCGAAGTACACACACAGGTTCGTTCGTGTCGCTCCTCGGACCATTAATTTGTGCGGCCAGTAGACGCGGTTTCCTGGCAACAGCGCACTTTCATGGCAGGCATGTAGTGTAGATGTTGCCATTGAACTGTCGCGACTCGCTAAGACTTTACAGAGAATTGGGAAATTTTTTCATTCCACGTTCATCGCCATATATATTGAAGAAATGAAAAATATTCCTCATTCGTCCGCCCTCGTCTTTTCTGTTAGGCGTTGAAAGCGACATCTGTCGATTTCAGTCGGTCTATTGAATTTCGTGCGTCGGAATACTGATGCAGTCGCTCCGGCCTTCTTACCTCCAGGCAGCCGATAAACTCTTCCGTTGAAATTTTCGAGTCGTTGTTTCTGTCGCAATGTTGCGTGAACTTGCGAAGGCATTTCTTAGGAACATTTGACTTGAGTAACAGTTTTTTAAAGGCTTTACTCTCCTTCCTCCCCAAAGCGTTGTCTCTGTTTTCGTCGAGGTACGAGAAAAACCACCTCGCGGCCCTTTCCTTCACAGGACCGTTATCTCCTTCTTCGCTGATTCTGTTTGCTGCCATTTCTTGAATCAAAACCCGCTGTACCATGCTCAGGAATTTGTTCTTACGCCGACTAGGACACCCCGCTATAGGATGCGGTACATACGGCGATGCCTCAGCTATTTGACAATTAGGAGAACCCGCCGATGTATGCACTGCGGTGGCTGGAACTGGCACGCCCGTTTGTCTGTCGACACAATAACAATACGACCCGTGACATTGAATTTGTCGCCAAAACCTGTTACCGGGACCTTCGCAATCCGGTATGTTTACGTTCTTTTTGCTCCCTTTCAACAGCTCTTGTCTTTCGTAGGAACACGTTTCTGGTATAAAGCTAGGAGACGTGCCTTGCCTGTTTGAATGAGTCCGATTTCGCGGCATTGCCAAGCCATGAGGAAAGCGGTTGGATACTCGCGGGCTTTCCAGATGCGGCCGCACTGTGGTTGCAAGATCAGATGAAGAACTATCCCATTCTTTCATGTTTGGTATCGCCCCTAAACATAATCCAAATTCGGAAAGTGAAATCAATTTGTTTTCATTGAAATCGCAAAACTTCCAAAAGGTCTTGATGCACGAGCGAGGAAGCTTTTTACGGTAACGTTTCAAGAGCTTCTTCAATTCTCTTGCGCTTAGACTGGAATCGCCGTTGAAGTCCATATCCTGATGCTTTCTCCGGATGGCCAGACCAATCTCTGGTCGCGACATATGGTTGCCATCGTTACTTATTAACTTTTTCAGCTTCAGCGCGAAAGATGCCTTATCGGCTTCTGTGTTGCAGCGACGCCTTTTCGATCTCTTCGGCCTGCCGCAAGATGATGGCGCTCCTATAGCAAATGTAGAATCCTTTACCATTTTGCCGACCGCGGTGACGCACCAGCAATACCCGAAATACAAGTTACATTGAGTAGGAGAATACGATCCGTCTTTCTTGCATGATGGGACATTGACAAACTGTTCCAAATTCGCTACTCGCTGTACTACCAGACTGTGGTTACGTTCTTTGTGGCACCGTACTGAGCTTGGGCATTTTCCCGCAGTCACGTTCAAGTACGGGTCATGACATTGCGCTCGTCTTACACGGCACAATGAGTCTAGCGTTCTGCCGTTACTGGCGCAGAAGTACTGTTTTGGGGAACCTCGACAATTCCCCGCGCACGCTACGCTACCATCCCAGAGAATCCCAGCACCCTTGCTCGTAGGATCAGCTCTCAAATACTGAGAGGGCTTAGCGGCGGATTCAGTGACCGTCCAGAAAGTGAAACATATCGCTACTAATGCGGTAATCAATTTCATTTCGTACGCCGTTGATCTCCGGAACAAACAGACTAACCTTATGAATAAATATTACAGCGCTGAATTACAATTCTATTCTAAATGATAATATCAAATTGAGGGGTGCAGGACTATTCGTATCCCAGATGTGACTATATTTTCTCTACATGGATAATGAGGTACTCAGAAAAGATATTATCTCAAATTCTAACATGCTATCGGCGCGGCGTTGTTGATATGTTTACACACGACATTAGCGCTACCGACACTTGAGGCATATCATAGCTTTCAATCAAACGAATAGGATTAACTGCTTGGAATCTTCCAATATCGTGAGAAAATTCACCTGAAATAGTGGGCTGCGGAAAATGAGCACTTAATATTCCTTTCGCAATGAATACCTAAGCTGATTGACGAAGCCGCTTCACAATATCATTATCTGACGTCCCATGAACGGTATGCAAGTATTAAGCATGATTTCTTACGAGAAATAGTCGGCATTTTTGTCATGCAGGTCTATTTCTTTTTCTGGATTTGATTTACCTCGGGCGGTAGTTAGTTTTATGCCAAAAATGTTACGAGCTGTGTACTATTCGCATGCTAATCATCTGCGCAACAGAAGCGTTCTTCCTACAATAACCGGTGAGTCTACATAACAAAGATTCTGAACAGACTTTTTCATTCGCTATTACAGAGTGAGTTCCAGTTATATCGCAACACTAGCGAATCCCTTCAAGATTCTTTATTAGATTTCCAGGCTATGGAATTAGGTTATCTGGAAAGAAGTAGCCAATATCTTCTAAAATCAATTATGAAAATATTTAGGTCTCATATGGCGTAATTGTGACATATGGCACGAATGCTGCTCTTTTACGAAGTTTACAAATGACGATTCTATCACCGCGATTTCACTTCGTAAGAAACCGGTATCCTTGAATTTGTAAAGTTTACAAGCTACCTTCCTCTTGACTTTCTGCATCTATTCGTCACTGTTTTCAGTGCCATGTTTCTTAGCACATCCATGGCGATTGACTGAACTTGGTTTTGTATTGCGATACCGTGATATTTTGATAATATCGCCACCTAAATCTCAAAGCACCTGTGTTCGCAGGTGCTTCGCGTATACTAGAATGTCAACTATGCCTTTTACTTCGCGTATCTCGGGGTACCGTGCCTTTTTCGTCTGGGCGGCGGTATATTTATGTGTTTATTGTGGAACATCAAACAAGGCAGACTTCATCAATAACACTGTTCCGCCTGAGCTGGTGCTGTACCTCTTATCCAGGACCCACTTCAGATGGTCTTAGTAAACTTCCTCCACTCCGTGGTTTGAGTACCGTAAATCATAAGCCTCGTAGACGTCTATAACAGCTGTTGGACCGCTTCTAATCTCCCCGTGTCGTTTATTATTTTAGGTACAATACTATTCTCCTAAAATATTCGTTTGTACAGATGCATCAACATTTGTACAAAATCATGTCGTGGGTCACTGACGCCGTCATTCCATAATGCAAGATTGTCGCGGTGATAGGGACATGTAGATGCAAATGGCGTCGGAATATGCTTTTACAGACATTCTCCAATTTCAGTTCGTAAGAGGAAAATGGTTTTATTTCGATTCAGTATTTTTAACAAGTAGCATGTTTCTGTATGCTTATTAGTTATACATGTAATTGATGCGAAATTGATTTCAACGCTGTATTACCAGGTGTTTATAGAGAAGATATATACTTACAACTCTGGGAAGACCAGTCTATCGCAAGTTTTAGTGGTTTTACAATAAACGGTTTAATGAAACAGGTGCACGACCATTGAAAGTGGGTGACTTGAAGAAACTCTTTTCATAGGGTTTCATACTGAAGCTTATAATATTAATCTATCGCAGGCAGCTGAGCAAAGCTCCTTGCCACGTCATTAATTGGTGTTGTTCAAACAGTTTTGGAAGTCAGCCGTGAAATAAGAACAATCTTGAACACGGTTGACTATCCGTCTATAGCACCCTCAGCTTCTACATCGGTGAACATCTTCCTGTATGGGTGCATGGAGGTCAAGTATATTCGAAACATGATGTCCTAAAATTAGAATCAGATTGAAATATCGCTCTTGGTAGTATATTCACTTGATAAATCCAGCTGGAAATCATATATCTTACCTATTCTAGTTTGCCGTACATATTAATCGATATCGCTCTATAATAGCTTTACAGTAATCTTCGTACAAGCTTGTTTGATAATAATTCATAATTCTATGTATATTCTATATGAATGATTTCCATCAGAAATCACCCAATAGTCTCACTTTTATGTTATTGCATTATTGGATAATTTCACTCGATTATTCACTTTGGGAGATATAGGTATCACAGCATGATATCGCGATTTGGGAGGTGTACGTTCGCCTACCCCCCTAATAACTATGTTCACGCAGGCCATGATACCCACTGACAAAATTTGTAATGCGTTGACTGTCACCAATCTTTATTAATATTTTATGGCACTTTTCCATTCTACCTAGCTATACAACGCTGCATAGAGCATTACCAGTGTTTGCCTGAGTTTAGTACTACTTTTAGGATAACCAATTTCACTTCTATTCAGTGTTGCGGGCTATATATCCGAGCAATTATGATTTCCTGTGAACCGTAAAGACACCTATCAACGTATCTACAATCTACATGTCCTAGAAGCTAGGAAGTCAGGATCTGCCGTAAATGTTGGCATTTCCTAGTAGCTTCCTGTCTCTTTCCTGTCGAAAATATCGAACCGGCAACCGATAACAAGTTGTGTGCTTATAGGTCTGCATATATATTGTGAAATTATAATTCTGCAACACAAACCAACATTTGTCGTTAAGCACGAAGTATAATTTTTCGTCTCTCCGCGATATTCGTAATATCTTCACTTGTGCAGCGACGGAATCATATTTCTTTTTGTGCCGTATTGAATGTATATCAATACGCATGATTGTGTTGGCATTTCGATGTCGCCGACAAGTAGTATTGATTTCAATGCTCTGAACATCACTATCATTTCTTCCTAATCACCGCACAGCTGCAGAGAGAAAAAGAGAGAAGGTGGGAGTGAAGATAGTAATATATTCTATAGGGATGGTGTGAACGTGAGGTTCACGTTCGCGTTCTGTGTGTGAACCTTGGAAAGTTTGAGGTTCGCGTTCACAACAGAACCTTGGTAGGTTCTGCACTGTGAACCTTTTTCATATATTGCAAATTTCACTTCATTATACCATATTTGGTTCAAATTTATTGCATTTCAACTGCAAGCCACTCTATGCATGACGCAGACAGCATAAAAAATCAACACTAAACGAGCATGCACCTTGACATTCTCAATAATTTTACTTGCATTGTTACAAAAGTTTTCTCGAAATATCCAGCTTTCCGTTTGTGAATATTTAGTGACTCTTTTCTGTGAGCTTGACCCGAAATCACATTACATCAAGAGCGAAATACACAGCATGTAGTCAGCGAATGATGCTTATTCAACCAATCAATGAGATTGATTTCGTTTTCTGATGTAAAAATCTAGCTCTGCTCAATATCCATGTAGCAATACTCGTACGCCGAATACATTGTTCGGTCAGGTCGAGACCGTTAACGCGTAAGCTTATATTCCCTGGCAAATCCTCGTCGAAATTGTTGGCAAAGCGACGGAAGATATTGATTTTATGGGATTATTATATCATTTGATTTCCTCAGTTGATACATTTGGCGACGTTTAAAACGTCAATATGGACTTCCGCACTGTGCCATTATGTGGCCCCATTCGTCGCTAGGTATCGTGTACATGTACAATACACATATATAGGCAATAAAGGATTGAAATGAGCAATATGACGTCATGAGGTTCACGTTCGCGTTCTCACAGAACCTTTCAAAAAGGTTCGCGTTCACACGAACCTGAACCTTTCAGAGGTTCACACCATCCCTACATCAGCCTTGATGTCTGTGCTTAGTTATTTGTAATTGTGCATCGTTTAGGAAACTTGAGATTAATTCATTAATGTAGCTTTTCTCCACTTTCGTGAAATCAGTCCGTCAACATTATTGGCTGCGGTCGAAGTGAAAGAGTAGAAATTCACGAAAGGAATACTATGATGATTCAATCACACCTTTTACCCCCAACCTTTCAGACTATGCAATTCAAAATCCATATCTATTACATTTTTCTCACAACCACACGAATATGCTCTGTCAATGCATACGCCTCAAAACGGTGTCGCACATGTAAACGAATCAAACCAGGGATTATAGGCATTGACAAAACATTACTGATGAGCCACTATAGGAATATCCAACCCTTTAACAGTTGAGCTTGCGTTAACCACTGTGTAATTCAAAAACATACAAATTTAGGCTGTGACTGTGCTATTTGCATCGAAATACTGTATGATTCTGCATTGGTATGGATCTACGCAATTGCGATTCTCTAATTCCTGTCACCTTTTCGTGTGGTGCCCTTCCCCGTTCCACGTACACGAAAACCATAAACATCTGCCGTGATATGTTTTCTCATACCTGCCTAAAACAGTCAAAGACAATTTTTCGTTGCCGAATCCCCAAGTATGTTGAGGTTACAATTATATTTGCACCGGCTATTTCTGAGCGAAACTGATAGACACAGCGACCATATGGTGCGTAATTGGTAATACTCAAAGTTATTTTGCTCCTGCCGTTTTTCGTGCAATCGGGAGTTACACAAAACTCCTTGTTGTACTCTACCTACAAGACAAAAAGACTGTAGTCATAGCGAAATTGCGAAAAGAGTAATTTATTCCAATGCACCGGTTCAAAGGTCAAGGAAATATAATTTAAAACGGAATCTGTTACGCCCTCTACCGGCTCGTATTAGATATGTCATCCGATTATAATTTCCGATAGCTGTTTGATCCACGGCAGTATCGTACGACTCTTGAAGCCAATATACATTGGTTCGTACGAAAAGGCGTCTGCGACGATCATCATAATGTATTCGGCGGTCAGGGGCTCGTCGAACGCTTTTATCTGTAAAGGAATTACGCAGTGTCAGTTACTAATTTTAGCCACCTCTTTCATATTCAGTTCAATAATCTCACAATTATCCCGATCATATCTGTTTTGTTGATGATTTCCCGATATCCAACAATTTTGAATGTTTCGAGATGTACGTTGCCCATATCGCGTTCGACGTCTTCTTTGAACTACATCATTGGGAACAATTTCTCATTACAATTATGATTCATCTTTGTCCAACTTATATATACACTGTGGTATATACAGTAAGTAAGCCTATAAATATCGTATGTATGCTGGAATATATAGCATTTAGCTGAACTTACCTTCCGTGCGATACTCTTTATATTCGGATAAGCGTCTCGATAATCTCCGAACCGGTAGCGACCTGATGAGGGCCCACCCGATGCCGGTACGCAACTTACTATCGATTCGTACAAAAGGCCATATGTACAACACACGAGTACCAAGAGCGTACGCCCCCACATCATCGTTACTACAAGATAAGATCGCAAATGTTCACCCATAGCTGTAAGCCTATTTTATAGTCATTGCAGATCATCCGTCATCGTCAGGAATGCGAAACTCAGTTTACAAAATTGCGACATATCTAAACCTAGCATAATGGAGCATCGACAAACGCCGTATGCATTTGCCTCCGGCTCTCCGTATAGAAATGCTTCTGGACTCCGCGGCATAAACTTCCTTATTAGAGGGCCAATAGTGCCGGTAAACAAATCTAATATCTGCATTTAACAGCAAATACCTACAAGCAAACTTCTGAGAAGTTGTCCCTGTAATTGGTAACTTTCTACCAATTCTATTAGAGCATTTTGTACTTGTTTTCGCACACGTCGCCAGTGTTTGATTAGGAGGTAAATGCAGGATGCAGTTTATGGCTACTCAGTTCCTTTCATTTGTACTTGTACCATGTAACGCAGAGTGAACCAATTAGAAAACTCCGGATTTGATATTCACAGACTGATCGAAGCACTTTACACTCCGCACTATGACAATATGACATGGCAATCACCGACATACTAGAGGCCTACATATGATGTAACAATGGTATTTGTATCCGAACTTTCCATTATTACTACCCGAGGCATCGGTCTAAGTCAGGGGTCAGCAACTTCATCATGCAAATACCTTTTGAACCTAATTCTGATCACACAAAACCAATCGAGAGCTGCGCGCTATGTTTCATTCCTAATTCACGATTACCGCACAACTATGATTTTACTCATGTCAAAGTAGCCTATAACATACGAAATAGCAGACTAGAACAATGAAAAGGATTACCAGATACAAGGATACCAAAGCACTATGATGCAGTCGTTTTTGGGTCCGCATTGCGAGGCGAAATTGCGAGTGCCATCGGAAAGTCACAGGCGCAATTTTCCCGATCAAAACTAAATTAGAGCAGTTGCTGTTGATTAGGGTTACCATATGTCCTCCTTTCGGAGGATTTGTCCTCCTCCTTCAGGAAATCGAAAACGTCCACTGAGTACACTTAAATTAGGGTTGCCATACGTCCAGAATTTCCCGGACATGTCCGGAATTTCACTGAAAAATCTGCGTCCGGGAGGAATTTCTGAAATATGCCCAAATGTCCGGAATTTTGAAGGCTGGAAGCTGGCTCAAAAGTTTTTCGTAAATCAACATAAACAATAGTATTTTCAAGCAGGTTCATGCTATTCAAAATTTTTCTTCGCGCTGCGCGCGAGTTAATGCAGCGTATAATGATGTTAGCATGGGCACCAGGCACCACCCTCGCCAAAAAAATGCAATTAAAATAAATATAAATACCATCATTTACTGAAATAAGTCTGATTGTAATCGCAATTATAAGCTAACGGTATATTCCTAGAGTTGGTTAAGGGCGATTGGATGCTTCAATCACAGACAGTGGTTCCAAATCTTGGGGTCATCCGCCTTTATCTTGGGATCGTGATGATGTTGGACGTAATCAGCTTCCTAGGCCGTGAGTAAGTGTGGGCAAGAATTCATACATACAATGTAACAGCCAAATGCATATAGTAAGTGCCCTACAAGTTACATCGACTACCCTATGGTGGGCCCATGATCAGTGCTTTTTTGGGCGGAAGGGGGGGGGGAGAAAAAATGTTGTTTCGGACCTGATTAAAACACATAAACAGATAGCCGCACCGATCTAACTGTATAGCAGGGCTGTCAAACACAATCCTGACAGGCCAGACACGGCCCGCCAGATGATTTCATCCGACCCGTGGAGGAATCTACTGCAAACCCTAGCAAGTACCAATCACCAGAGCTCACATTACAGATGGCCCAATTTGTGACCTATGTTCCACTTCATTCCTGTATAGTGTATACAGTGGATGGGCAATGCTTTGCTAGCGTGACGTCGTATTGACGGTCAATGTGTTACACCTCATTTTAAAATCCGCTAGTGGGCGCTAAAGAGTGTCCGGAATTTGCTTCACCAAAATATGGTAACCCTAACTTAAATGTCCTCATTTTTGGAAATTCGTCCTTCTTTGCAGCTTTGACAGCTAGGCTGAGAGTCAGGGTCAACTGCAAAACGCCGTAAATGACGCGAAATATGTAATACGGACGTTCGAGCGGGTCATTCGGGAGTCGATTCGTATTTTTTAAGTCAACACAACAAGATTGTCAGTAAATATTATAAAATCAGCTGTTTTCAATTGTGGTAATCTATGATTTGAAAACGTGTCATCCTTTCCCGATTCCAAAATATGGTAACCCTGCTGTTGATACTTGATAGAGACCCGTCAGCCGTATAATGCCGTTACCGTATATCCTCGCTATGGTGCGGTGACAAGACGAGTAAAATACAGTGGCGAGATAGCATAGTGATATAATCCGCCGCTGCAATACCGGAGGTCGACTCCAGAGTTCCTAGCCAGGTGTTGGGGGTTTATCTAGGCTCCTCCTCGCCATCTCACCCGTGTAAGCAGTGTCTTATAAAAGCCTAGAAGTGGTCGTGCTACAAGTCGACAGCTACGTGACAAAAATGAAGAAAATTGGCCTGGTGTAAATGAGCATAGTAGTCGTCAAACACCATAGATACCGCCAACAAACAAACAAACAAACTAGTAGAATACGTGCTTGTGTTTGTTTTTTCGTTGTGATAGTGATTGATTACACTGAATGTGATCACCTGCGGCTCGCGGGCAAACTACACGAAAACTTCCTGATATCTCATTTTACGACTCGTGACTCGGAGCAAAGTTCATGAGTCAATTTCAAGTCATCGAGTAGCCTAATCGGTGTCGATAAAAATCACTGTTTCTTGCGTATGTTCGGATTGTTCGTGAAACGTTGGTGTAACCCGACAGAGCGACGAATCATTCAATGATCGCTTTACTGCGCCTCAATTGTTCTCTCACAAATAAATTGACCACAATCGAAGCGATCGAAGCTTACAGCTTACGTTGTCGTAAACTAGTATAGTCAAGTAATTTAATAGCAAAATATCTATTTCTGTTCTCTGCTCTTACGTTAACCAAACCTCTTCTTTTATTGAAATTGAATTCTAATATAGTTTATATACTCCTCAACCATTGGCGCAGGCTCGAATTGTATCATATGAATATGTAAATGTGTGATGTATAGGGATGGTGTGAACGCGAGGTTCACGTTCGCGTTCTGTGTGTGAACCTCGGGAATTTGGAGGTTCGCGTTCACAACAGAACCTTGGTAGGTTCTGCACTGTGAACCTTTTTCATATATTACAATTTTCACTTCATGATGACATCTTTGGTTCGAATTTATTGCATTTCAACTGCGGGCCATTCTATGAATGACGCCGGCAGCATAAAAAAACCAACTCAAAACGAGCATCCACTTTGACAATTTCAAAGATTTTACTTGCTTTGTTACAAAAATTTTGCTCTAAATATCCAACTTTCCGTCTGTGAATATATAGTGACTCTCTGCTGTGAGCTGACCCGCATCACATAACACCACGAGCGACATACATAACATGTAGAGAGCGATTCAACCAATCAATGAGATTGATATCGTTTTTTGATGTGACAAATCTAGCTAGCGTACGGGGTCTATCTTCACTTCATATCTTTACTGTATCATTAAAACCAGATACGTGCGATTGAGGTGTTGGCTATAGCTGTATAACTTTTGGGGTAGCCTAATATCGTTAGCAAGTATAAAAACCTGTATTACACTCCGCCCAATACCAATGTAGCAATACTCATACACGAATACATTGCCTGGTCTGGTCAAGACCGTTAAGGCGTAAGCTTATATTCCCTGCCAACACCTCTTCAAAATTATTGGCAAAGCCACGGATGATATTGATTTTATGGGAGTATTATATCATATGATTGCCCCAGTTGGTACATTTAGCGACGTTTAAATCGCCAAAATGTACTTCAGCATTATGGCATTATGTGACCCCAGTCGTCGCTAGGTATCGTGTACATTAATATAGGCTATCACTTCATTGAAAGATAGGGCTGGAATTAGCAATATGACGTCACGTGACGTCACGAGGTTCACGTTCGCGTTCACACAGAACCTTTCAAAAAGGTTCGCGTTCACACGAACCTGAACCTTTCAGAGGTTCACACCATCCCTAGTGATGTATTGCACCTTATCAATTGGTTTCTCTATTCTCTATTTTGGCTACTAACTATAAACTGAGGCTATGCAATTACTTACGTGGTTTAACAATTCTGCGTATATGTGAGCGATGCAACGCCTTCTTGAGTGTAACTCTACATTCGTTCATCGGTTCAGAATCAATGACCGCTCAATCTTTATTTCAGATAGCTAGCAAAATGCAATGACGTAATCATGCCTCATACTTCGAAAAGGCAACTTGACTTGAATTGTGACTTGACTCGAGTCAAACTGTGCAACGACTTGAAATCACTTGTGACTCGAAGGTAGTGACTTGATCTCAACACTGCTATATATTTAGTGCAAATCGTCCATATATGCTCATATACTACGTGTATTTTCGAAAGTATACACAATTATCGCATAATCATACAAAGTTTTAAAAAAACACGATTTTTTTAAAACATTGTTTGTTTAAAACGCACCCCTCGTTCCGAGGCTGAATTCCGTGGCAGTGGCTCGCTTTCGGTCTTCAAATACCATTCAAAATGCTGTGCTTGATTCGATATATCAATGCTATTTTCAGCATTAGGTTTCCGAGTTATATGGAGTTCTGTTTCTATATATTCACTATTCATTCTGGGCAGTCGCGGCTTACGAATGGCGCGATATGCTAGTGAACGAAATTTAAGATCGTCTCTAAAAAATTATCGGTTGATTACTCTCGCCTTGCTAAATCCTATTGCAAGTTTCCTACCTACGAAATTTAATAACAAAAATTAAAAATATTTTCCCCCTTTGTCCCACTCAGGGCCGTAACTGCCGCACCACAAACCCCGCAATTGTATGGGAGAGGTAAAATTCTTTCGTGAATCAACATAAACTATAGTTTGTTTGGTTTTTAATTTATAAATCTTCTTAGAATTTTCTTCGCGCGATTAATTTTCGCCATTTACTTCGATTTTAATATGCGTGCCCCGTCCCCACAAGAAAATATACATAATTCATGGAGATTGGCATTTCGGCGTCGGCCATTACCGCGCCATGACAAACCAAGACATGAAGTTTCGACCAATATGCGATTCCGCGAAGTGTGTTGCCAAAAACATCGGTGCTGATAAAATCTTGGCCGAAAAGGACCGACTCATGATTGCCAAAACCTACGATATTTATATATGTTGAATTGTCCGTCATCCAAAGGTGCCTATAGGGCTAAATTATAATTGTACGTCCATAGATGCCTAAATGATAAAATTATAATTAATTATGAAGATGTATATTATTAATTATGTATACTAAAGTTTCAAAGCCACCACCTCCGTGAGCCGAGACGCGACGCGCCGGAAGCAAGTGATTCAGGTGGATGCCGTTTAACGGTATTTATTCGGTACAATCTGCTTATGGACAGGACATGCGGGATGCTGACGAAATACTGTTCCGCAGCAGCAAGAACGTGCCGAGAATGTGGTAAATAAACGACGAGAACGCGCGGGTGTTCGTTTGTTGTACGTAGGCCGTAGGGTTGTGTTTAAAACAAAATTCAATTTAAAACAAAGTTGTTTAAAACAAGGCCCTTGTTTAAAACATGTTTTTTATTGATTTTGTTTTTATTTTTCAAGTCATAGAGGACTGGTGTGAACTGTGTGAACCTCTGAAAGGTTCAGGTTCGTGTGAACGCGAACGTGAACCTCATGAAGTCACGTAACGTAATATTGGTAATTTCACCATTACATTTCAGTGAAGTGATATATTAATGTAGCCTATACGATACCAAGCGACGTCTCAGGCCATTTTATGCCACAATACTGAATAAATATTGACGTTTTAAATGTCGCCAAGTGTATAAACTAGTGCAATCAAATGATATAATAATCCCATAAAATCAATATCTTCCGTCGCTCTGCCAACAATTTTGACGAGTAGCCTACTTGCAAGGGAATATACGCTTACGGCCAGACCAGACAATGTATTCGGCGTCTGAGTATTGGTACCAGTGGCGGCTCGTGACAATATCGGGTGGTGGGGCAAGGGCTGTAAGCGACATCAAGATGACGTCACAATAGCGTTTTCCAACGTAAACAAGTAACTTGGTGGTACGGTAACACGAACGACAACAGTGATTTTAACGTATGTGCCGCGAGAGGCCTGCTGGTGAGCTGTGACTTGAAGTGTGGTAACTGCGTAAACGGCGTGCGGAACAAAGATTCGACACGGTTCATGTTCGCACTACACCTGACTAATTATCTGCAGAAATGGAAATGACGATAACTCGAGAGATTGCGTAAGCCTAACAGGAAAGGTCAACGAGTTCGGACACATACGCAATTGTTATCTCATAGATTGGACATGTCATATTGAATCCAAAACATCATTCTGAAGAACTACGGATAGCAGCCTCGGAAATTCGGTCCCGGTACAGCATAGGAGATTTGGGCCTTGAGACTGGAGACTGTCACACGACCCATACGGCTTACGGTCTATATGTCTGCTGCAAAATCGCCTTTGGAAAATATATTACCGAATAAATACGTGATTGAAAGCCGAAAACTTGGTACACTGTTACATGAAATCATCGAGAAGTAGCCTCATGACCGTTTTCGGTATGGTACACTGTCAAAATTTATACGAACAGACCAACACCGAATTTTGCGTAAAATTTACTGAGGATTAGGCTGATCAGTGATCAAGCGATCAGCTGTTAGCCGCCATCGAAAACGAAACAGCTATCGCGCTTGACAGGGGTTGTAATTGTAAGCAAATGGCCTGAAGGCCACAATTGCACGGTGAAATTGACATAGAAGAATATAAAATAAAACTAAATATTTGAATGCAAACCGAGGATGTTAGTAAGCCGTTTCATGATATCATCATCTCATCAACTATCTCAGTATGGAACACAGTTAGCGTTAACACAGATACACTGGCTTTTGCGTGAAATCCGCAATGCGTTAGGTGGCCTAAGTGTCAGATCAGCGCACAACTCTACCATACTCGACCTTGATAACGAAATTGCTGCCCGAATCATTGAGTACCAACCTTGAGACTTGGCACAGCGTTCGATACTAAAATCAAGACATACCATGCAAAAGCTCATGACAGGTCTAGCTAAGGAGCATCGTTAAAATCAATGGACACCAATACCGGCTTTTGAGTAAAATCTGCTTGCGATACATGACAGATCAGCACACACTCAACTTCGGAAACGGAATTACTACCCTAAACTTTGAGTAGAAACCCTGAAACTTATATATATATATCGACTTTTCAATTAGATAAAATAAAATGAAAAGGGCAAAAGAAAACAGGAAACAAAAAACATCAAGATAGTCAGTTTTAGGCTCGTATTAAGCGTCTCCAACGCAGGCGGTCGTGGGCGTCTTCAAGCGACAGCCCGCGTTGCGCTAGGTCAGTCTCCATTGTCGAACGCCATGTTTTCCGATTCCAGCCACCTCTGCGCCATGGCTCCGTCGGAATGTGATTGATGATGGCGGCGACTGGTTGCTCGTCTTGATGCCGCACTAGATGGCCGATTAGGCGGAAGCGTCGTTCAGCTGCCAGTAGACGGCATGGGACCGTTCCTGTGAGCTCTCGCAATGCATTCGTGGATATATGCTCCGGATGGTGAATGCCGAGTGCATAGCGGAGGAGTGCGTCATAGTTAGCGTTGAGCGTCTTAGCCAGCTTCTCTGTCAGCGTGAGTGCCTCTATTCCGTAGAGAAGAACCTGCTCGACAGTGGCACGGAAGATACGGGTCTTGAGCTGGGTTGAGGCACTTGAATGGAAGAGGCTATGTAGCCGTCTTGCCGCGCCCCAGGCCTTTGCTCGCCTCGCCTTGAGCGCATTTCCAGAGTCGGCGACGTCAATACCGAGGTACACAAAACTCGTTACATACTTGAGATCGATTTCTCCCAGTTGAATCGGTGTCGCGTTCTTCGGTAGAGCTGGTATGGCCAGAACCTTAGTCTTCTTGGCGTTGATCTGGAGTCCAACAAGAGCGGCGGCGGCCTCTAGCTGGTTAATGAGGCGCTGTGCCGATGCGGTGTTCGGGGCAAGCAAGGCTAGGTCGTCTGCGTAGGCAAGAATACCTACGTGTATTGCCTCGCGAGTCGTACGCGTGCGCGTTCCTTGCCGTGGCCGCCATTCAAAGAAGTTCGTATTATCCGGGAAGGCCGTTCGTAGGACGAAGTCAAGGATGACCACGAACAGGAATGGTGCCAGGGTGTCACCTTGAAGCACACCAGCCGAAGTGTTGAAATCTCCGCTTGGGCCGTCATCTGTTCGGACTCGCGTTCGTGTGTCAGTGTAGAGCGCCATAATGGCGTACGTTATCACCTCAGGAATTCCGTAGAATCCGAGGATCTCTGCCGTGGCTGGGCGCGAGACCGAGTCGAAGGCTTTCGCGAAATCAACGAAGACGGCCACAACATTCTTTTTGCGTGAGCGACAGGTGTCAATTATTGTGCGCAGTGCCAGGATGTGCTCTGAAACTTAAGACAGTGTTAAATACCACCATCACGACATGACATACCAAGTTTCAAGAATTATCATGGAGTGAAACACCATCAAAATCGACCTATACCAGCAAAGATCGACTCAACGCATATGACGGTAACCGAGTTCAGATATAGATACGATTGTTACATCACACCTTAAGGGCAACTAGGCTATGTTGCCCCGGTTGCTCGGTAATTTTATGAATAGGAGAGAGTAAATCACCGTTTCTTTATTGTGCGCGGCTTTGAGAGAATAGACAGTGAAAGCTTGTTAATGAGCGCTACCGGGGCATGCCCAGGCTAGGCATTCGCAAAGCGAAAACACGAAGAGAATTCAATTTTCGTAGAGACTTCGCCATATATGGGCATTTACAAGCGAAAGGACAAGAAGAATACGATTTTCCCTGTGCTTTCGGTGCGTCTATAAATGGTAAAGAATTGTTATTGAACAGAATTTTAGGTGGGGCAATGCCCCAGTTGCCCTATAGGACGAGCCGCCACTGATTGGTACGTTGATATTGAGCAGAGTGTGAAACAGGTTGATATACTTGCTACCGATATTACCCCATTAACAAGTTATACAGCAGTAGCCAACACCACAATCGCACGGATTTTGCATTTTATGACACAATAAACATATCAAATCAAGATTGACCCCGTACGCCTGCTAGATTATTCACATCAGACAACGATATCAATTTCATTGATTGGTTGAATAAGCATCATTCGCTGACTACCTATATGTAGGGTAATTCGCTCCTGCTGTTGTGTGATTGCGGGTCAAGCTCAACGCAGATAGTCACTAAATATTCACAAACGTTAAGCTGGATATTTCGAGCAAACTTTTGTAACAAAGCAAGTAAAACTTTTGAAAATTTCATGTTGCATGCTCGGTTTAGTGTTGATTTTAGTGATGCTGCCAGCGCCACGCAGTGGCCCGCAGTTGAAATGCAATGTTATCAATTCAAGCATTTCAGTGACGCTAACAGCCTTGTGCATCATTCATGACATTGTTATTATTCAGTTTAGTGACACTGTCTTTCTTGTATCTTCTAGTATCGTTCAACATCTTTCTTCAAGCGCTGCGCAACCGTTTACTTTCATTTCCCAAATATTTCTCCAATAGTCTGCCTCCTGTGTTTGATGACTTTTTCATACCTGCTAAAAATGTCCATTCCCATTACACGAGATCCTCGTCAAAGGGAAATATCTACTTACCCCCACCCAATAGCAACCTAACTAAGAGATCTATCGACTACTCGGGACCTATCATTTGGAATGGATTACCACCACATATCCGTGAATTGCCTTATAATAGATTCAAAAAAGCCCTACTTGATCACCTCTTGTCGTTACACTAACACTGTTGCCCTACCTCGCCCAGACATTGCTTCATTGATCATTTGCTACCATCGTTTAATTTTTCTTCTATTTTCCTTTCTTAACTAAACATTTTTTACGGCCAGACTGTTCAGAGTCAAGTGTACTTGTTTGATGCTGGTGTGATCAGACTAGATGACCTTCACGGTCTTATCGATCATTCCTATCTAATACCGAATACTGTGCACGCATATTTTCTGTACCGCCATCACTGCCGTTTGTTATGTATTTCGGTTGGATGAAAATAAAGACTCTCTCTCTCTCTCTCTCTCCCTCTTCACTCTTCATTTCACTCTCCCATGCATTCGACTTCGGGTCTCGGATGCCGACTTTTTGCAGCATGGTTTACTGTGTTTCCGGGCTTTTTCAAGACACTGTTAGTACAGCGGGATCAGCGATGAGTAGCCCAAATAGGAGCCCGACACATAGAAACTAGCCCGAACAAGGATTCGAGCCAACCACCATTGGCGTCGAAGCGCAGTCGATTTACACATTGCATCACTCGCCTCCCCGTGAAATGCAATAAATTTCAACCAAAGTTGTTATAATGAAGTGAAAATGTAATATATAAAATAAAGGTTCACAGTGCAGAACCTACCAAGGTTCGTTTGTGAACTTGAACCTCTAAATTTTCGAGGTTCACACTATCACACACAAAACGCGAACGCAAACCTCACGTTCACACCATCCCTAGTAAATATAGCTCCTTAGACGAAATAGGTTCCAATCCAACCTCTGTCATATACGGACCAAAAATATCTTTAACTAGGACTACATCGTCTTGCAGCAGCATCCTCAGAACATTCATTCCGTAACAATGATCTATCTACGTATAGCTGTTGAGCCGACTATTCCGAGGGTTCCAACCACTCCATATAGTATATGTCGGCTATATCGGGTGATAATCGTCGTCCGTAGGCTCATGCGACATGTCTTTGGAAACCATTTACACAATTATGGCAAAACGATACAACTTAAAAATAAACATTTTCAATGCCTTTGTTTAAAACACTGTTTAAAACACTGTATAAAACACTGGTTAAAACATGTTTTAAACAAAATATTTTAAACAAACATTTGGTTTAAATGCAACCCTAGTTGTACGTATATAGGGGATTTATTCACAAAGTTGGCAATTTCTAGCTTACTAACACTTCGTATGTTTGAGACACCGAATCTTTTGAGTAGTGAATTTTTGGTCACACATCCAGGACTTTTGGGCTATAGCAATGCAGAGGTGAACCTGATATTGTCACTTTATATAGGATAAAGTGCATTCTTACTGGCAGCACCTCAGTTGAGAATGTCATGTTGTAACTTTCGTTAAAACATAATTGATAGAGCAGGAATGTTCCATTTAAGCTGCACACTAGGGCTCTTCAAAAATGACTATTTTTCTCAAATCGTACTGGCTACTCGATAAAATTGTTAGGTTACCTAATTTAATGCCTACACACAAAATTTGGTTCAATTCCAGCCAGTAACCACATTGCTACAGGAGAAGAAAGTTTCTATGTATTATATAAAAATAAATAATAAAAAATTGAAAATTGTCTGTTCACCCCATGAAAGTGTTAGGCTGTGTATAGAAACGATGCTCACCAAATTTGGTTCAATTCCAACCAGTGGAAGCGGAGTTATTGCCGTCGAAAAATTTCGATTTGAATAAAATAGTAATTACGGTGACCGATTTTTTGTTTATTTATTATAGTTGTGCTCACCGTAAATACTATTTTATTCAAGTCCAAATTTTTCGACGGCATTAACTCCGCTTCCACTGGTTGGAATTGAACCAAATTTGGTGAGCATCGTTTCTATAGACAGCCTAACACTTTCATGGGGTGAACAGAAAATTTTCAAATTTTTTATTATTTATGTTTATATGATAAATAGAAACTTACTTCTCCTGTAGCAAAGCGGTTACTGGCTGGAATTGAACCAAATTTTGTGTGTAGGCTTAAATTAGGTAACCTAACAATTTTATCAAGTAGCCAGTACGATTTGAGAAAAAAGTCATTTTTGAAGAGCCCTACTGCACATGTGCGCAAATGCGCAGTGCTGACACGGTCTCTGCGCACAGAAAATCTAAGTTGCGCACAAAAATCCGAAGTGATGACCTTTTTTCTTAGTCGTCACGCACTGTTTACCAAGGGTCTGCGCAGTGAGGTGGTGAGTGTGCGCAGACTCGTCACAAATTAGAGGGAACATTGATTAGCAGGATCCAAATTCCAAAGCGACTGAGAGTGTGTAAGGAAGTGAAACAGACCACGTTTGGATTTAAGCGACTGTATTAGGGTTGCATTTAATTAAAGCAAAAATAATTTAAAACAAACATGTTTAGAACAAGGCCCTAATTTAAAACATGTTTTTTTCCAAGCCATGACGTCACGAGTATTCAATTGTGACGTAATAGAGGATCGAAGTTGACTATTGAAAATATAGGGTATATATATAGCTCCTCTGGCGTAATATTTGTACTAATAATGTTGAACCGACTATTTTGAGGGTTCCAACCATCCCATATCGATATACGTCGGCCATATCTAGTGGTAATTGTCCGTAGGCTCATACAACATGTTTTTGGAAATAATTTACACTTTTATGACATAATTTTACAACTTAAAAAAACACATTTTTTTCTCGAAAAGGCCTTTTTAGAAAACCCTGTTTAAAACCTGTTTTAAACAAAGTGTTTTAAAATAACGTTTGTTTTAAATGCAACCCTAGACTGTATGCGACTCTTCCAGTCCATGTTCGACTCCAGTAAACTTTGGGTATTAGGCATCTTTTTGTTACTATACTCGTAGGCCCAGTTCGATTGACAGACTTCACCGGCGGGGAACATAGCGTAGTGGTGACAATCTGGCGGATCCAGTTCGATTCCCGTCGAAGGTTTATCTCTTACCCCACCGTTGCCGCTCTTACGGCAACAAAAAAGCCCAGAAAATGACCCAACGAAAAAAAGCACTCACAAGGAATGGAAAGAACTAGTAGAAAGGGCCGCGGCTTCAAAAAGATCAACGTCGAAAAGAAATGTGACATTATAGATAACTAACCTACGGATAGATGCGCGTCACGTGATTCACGTTCGAGTGACGCGACAACGGCAGATTTGTTGTCGCTTCTGAGCATGAAACGGCATCGAAATTGCTAATCCCATAGATGACGATCCGAGCGTTCAAATTAAATAAAGTCGATCTTTTCTGAAAGCTACAGTCTACGTTAAACCACCCCGAAATAGCCTTCAAAATCTGAAAATCGGCATTGTTCTAAACCAGTGGTTCTTAACCTTGCCACCAGCGCCCCCCAGGGGGCGCTGGCGATTTTGAAGGGGGGCGGAAACGCTCAGGGGGCGATATGGGGGGCGCTGGGCTCAGGGGGGCGGTATGGGGGGCGCTGGAGAAAAATCGATTTGGCAGCAGATGATGTGGTGATAGGACATATCCTTAATGAGTATTCAGAGCAAATTAACACCGAAAACTTCGTTACATATAGCCTTCAAAATACATATAGGTTTAATTGTCCATGGGCGCCTAAAGACTGACACCGAATGTTCCTGTCTTGGCAATCTGAACCCAAGAAGACGAATTCCATCTGGCAGGGAAAAATTATATGTCAGTGAAGAAATACCAATCTGAAATCGTGTGCGTCTTTTAGTTTAGTACGATTGGGCGACGGGGATATTCCTGTTGGGCGATATCCCCGTTGAGCGATTCTATATTTTTTGATATTGCAGACAGGGGGTAGCGAAATAACATCATGCAACGAAGTCATACCAACAGGTTCGCCCGCCCGAATATGTTTAATTATTAGTAACGGGCCCTACAGTTTCCAAGACACCTCACAATGTTCGCTTTAAGTTTTGATGAGTCTGCGCACACTCAACAACTCACTGCGCTGACCCTTGGACAACAGTGCGTAACGACTAAAAAAAGGTAATTACTCCGGATTTGTTGTCCGCAACGTAGATTTTCTGTGCGCAGAGACCGTGTCAGCACTGCGCACGTGCGCAGCTTAGAGGGAACATTGCACCTCACTCAGCTCTACCGTTAAATGTGTTTACGTGAGCTGAGAGAGGATAAAAGTTGATCTCAATTTACATGCAATTCTCGATGATATTGACCAATTCAATCATTAATTAGTAAAATTTTTTGCACTTCGCGCGCGACTAGGCGAGAATAGCTGCATCAGTATATGGACACCCAATGTAGATACCTAATAAGCTATCAGCAAATAGCGGCCAGCCTAATGGGGGTCTGGGAGTGAAGTACCACGGAAGTTTGGTTTATCACCCGGTGGGGGCCCAGGACCAACGTTTTTTGTTTGGGGGGGGCTGACGAAGTGCTGTTACGGCCCTGATAACGAATAATTGTACCTGCGGGCACGCCCGAATATGTTTAATTATTAATTCCGTGCCTTTATTTTCCTATACAACAGCTCACTCAGTGCTACTGTCATTGCGTCTGAGATGTTCCAAGCGTTTTTGAAGCAGAGGAACTGCACCTTCAATGTCGCACCCTATCAGAGTAGCAACCCCTAAAAAGTACGGTATACCTATGGTTGCGCGATACACACGCTTTATAAGCACTGGTCTAGTCTACTCTACATACATTCTCCATCTCCTACTTTTAGTACGAGATAGGCTACTAATCAACTGCAATCGCATCAGTTTTATGGCGTAACAAAGGACCAATACGACGTAGGATAGGCTACTTACCTCGTAGCAACGACGCATTCTTACCAGAGATGAGCGGATTTGAAATTTCTATGTCCTAATCCAATCCAAATCCGAACCTTCAAATCCAAATCCAAATCCTAATCCATAACTTTTTCATATTCAAGTCCATGTCCAATCCTAATCCGATTCCAACTGGAAATTCTGAAAAAATACTAATTTATGCAATGAAGGGATTCGAAAATTTTCTTTCACAACCAACGATTCACTTGATTCAAGATAACTTAGCAACCATAAGTACATTAATAACTGATCTGAATAAAGTTTCTCGCCATTCGCCACACGACATTTCAATCTCCCAGAAAATAGATAAATCCAATCCAAATCCTAATCCGTTCTGAAAAAAATGTCTAATCCAAATCCAATCCAAATCCGACAAAATTTCACAAATCCTGTTTTTTCAAAACCTAATCCTAATCCATGCTCATCTCTGGTGGAAATGCGCTTGACTTCTCTAAACTGTGTTGGAGTACTTGAACACGACATGCGGCTTGACACACGTGTACACGACATACGACTTGACCCGACACAAGCACGACTTGAACCGGATTTGCCAGCCACTATAAGTAGAGACAGTAAGCCCATTTACATGGTCAAGTCGTCTTGAAGCCAAGCCGTCTTGGAGTGACGTCATGAGACGGCTTGCCAAAGTGATCGAGTTTACATGGTCATGTTTATCGCATCTCGAGTGATACACAGCACTTTGGGATTCAGCTCGGGAATATGCTACGGCAGTTGAGATATCCAGAAATACTTCAACACAATTCTAGAATGACCAAATACACCGTGTATATATTCTTTCTGATAGTGAGTTGGGCAAGTTTCGTTGTTGGCTCGTTGGCCTGTTGCACTCGAAAGTATTGTTATGTATGTTGTGGATGCCGTCACGCTTGAATTCCGCCTGCGAGATTGCCATTGTGACATCTGACAACAGTTGGCTTCGGTTTCAACTTCCCTAATTTTGGCCCAATGCAGGATGGAACCATGGCCTTTATAAACGCTACGGTTGAAATGGTCAATCGTTACGGTGTTTCGATCTTCATTGCTGCTGGCGAGAATCGAACCAGGTTCGCCTGCGCCTGTTGGTTTTAGCTGGACAGACACTTGTGTTCTCTCTTTGCAGGTTTGGGTTATGAAAATTTTTTTCAATTCAAGTGTACCGTATTTGAATTATATTGTATAACCATGGCGCCTAGTCACTTCATATTACCTGGGTGTAATACTAGGAGACTTGGCAAATCGAGCAAAGAATCGGCTGGTATTTACATTCTGTCAGTAGTTCTGCACCCCCGACGAAACAAGGAATGGCAAACTTTATTGTTTCATTTTTGCTGTAAATATCGAGAGAAGTCGGTCGTAACAGAATTAGCAAGAAGGGATCACGCTGGCATTTGTGGACGTCATTTCGCAGAAACTGATTTCCATTACGTAAATCACAAGAAAAGAGTTAAACCAGGCGCCTTGCCGTCAATTAATTTGCCAGAAAAATCGCACGACACTACTCCGCCTCCCCCGAGAAGGTCAATAGTAAAACATGAATTACCATTGCCATCAAGATATAAAAATTTGGATGACGTGCAAAAAGGATTTTTGAAACTTCAACAACCTGACTGGTTTATTACGCGAAATTATTTGGCGTTTCAATTCAAAAACCAAAAAAATGGAATTGTTTTGGACGTACAGGAGGACTTGTCTGTAACATACAAATTTGGTGATGGCGAGTTCGTGTTTACTAACTCGAGCTTGCGGGATAGCACTGTGTTCGATATTTTGAATGAGGCCGACAAAGTCGTGACTTGCTCGGCCAGGCTTTCAGAGAAGTGTACGACGATATTACGCGATCCGCACAGCAATGCGTGCGTACAATGTAGGAATGTCGAGCAAAGAAAGAAGAAGCGTAATATGGAGATGAGAAACAAAGTTCTAGCTGACAAAGCACCTATAAGTCGATGCTCTAAATCACGACTATAATGGCGACCCTGTTGCATCAGAAAAAAGAGTAGGTTGGAATTTTTGATGTTTTATGAATATGTAGGCTATTTATTTTTGGTATACGCGCAGAAAAAGTGTGATGGAAAAAGAGCTTACGCTGATCAAGAAAAAGATCGCAAACGAGTCTGCTGAAGTCCAGCCGGATTTCGCCGCAGCAATACAAAGTTGCATGACACAAGTATCTGTTGACCATGAGCTCACGCCCTACCAGCAGTTGTTTTGGCAGGAACAGCTGAAATTATTGAGTGTAAAAAAGAAAGGAGAACGCTATCACCCGGATATTATTGGGTTACTGACAGAGTAATATACGGCTACAGAAAACATTTGACAATATATCATGTTGTGATTTAGATTATGCCTATCCATCTATTCGAAATCTCCAGCTGCCTATGAAGAATTCCGTGGTGTTTTACGTCTGCCGTCCAAGTCCACGCTAGTAGTATAGTAGATCGGTCGTGATGCGCCATAGGGTTCTTATGGGCGGGGTCGCATGCTAACGCGAAACCGGGGGTGGCATGCTAACGTTTTCGTCTTATGGCGGGGGTGGCATGCTAACGTTTTCGTCTTATGGCGGGGGTGGCATGCTAACGTTTTCGTCTTATGGCGGGGGTGTCATGCTAACGTTTTCGTCTTATGGGTGCGGTCGCATGATAACGCGAAACTCGTGGTGGCATGCTAACGTTTTCGGATATAGGCGGTGGTCCCATGCTAACGTGAAAACTCGTGGTGACATGCTAATGTTTTTGGTATACGTGCGGTGACATGCTAACGACGATAAATGTGTCTGTCGTGTATTCTTACGGGATCTGTCGTGATTCGCCATGTGTTCTTATGGGTGCGGTCGTGATTCGTACTTTCAGGCGTCTCTCGCGTGGTGTTGAATAGTCACCAACAATAATCGCACAAACGGAAACGTGGCTTGCAAGAGGATTAAGCAGTGCGACCTATATTTCGAATGACCTGCGCGCTGAATTGTTTCACAGCCAACCGCGGTGGTCGTGACTCGCCTTTTTTACTATAGGTGGTGACGGTGATTCGCCTGTCGTGTATTCTTACGGGGTCTGTGGTGACTCGCCATGTGTTCTTATGGGTGCGGTCGCATGCGGCTATTGCGTCTTATGGCGGGGGTGGTGAGCGGCTATTGATGCTAACACGAAACCCGGGGTGGCGAGCGGCACTTATTTCTTATGGCGGCGGGTCTTATTTCTTATGGGTGCGGTCGTGATTCGTACTTTCGGTATAGACTGCGGGCGGCATGTCGTACTTTCAGCAAAAAAGGTGTGAAATAGTTTGCCAAGTCTAGGAATCACTTGCAAGGTAATATTTTGGTATTTAGTTTACCACAGAGCCGGCGTAGACGGCGATTCGAATATCAACAATAACAACGCTCACGAATTAACACTTCAAATAGCTGTGAAATAGTTTGCAAAACCCCGCGATCGCTGACAAGATAATGTCTCGGTCATAACCATCTTTCACGACTTGGTGTCATAACCATACCGATCGCTCACGCGGTGAAATTTTAGTAATCAGTTTGTCACAGTACTTGATATCGCTGGTAAGATTTAACAAGTAACGAATAACAGACCGCGGTAACTTGAATAGCGACAAATTGTCACTTATTTCCGCTCTAACCCTAATCCTTTGTGAAGTGAACGCTTATTCAAAAGGTTGTGATATAATTTTAAAATCCAACGACCACTAACCGGATAATACTTCAGACATAGCAATTCCTCATACCCACCTACAAGGTAATATTTCGGTAATTAGTTTGTCACAGAACCGTCGCAGGCGGTGATTGGAAAACCGACAATTTGTCACTCGCCCGCGATCGCTATATGTTTCACGCCTCCAGAATAGTGGCTGACTTTAGTTGCGTGATAAGATCCATGAAAATATTCAATCAATGTGTTAGTTTATCAACTTGAAATGAAACTCACTACACAAATCAAGTCGATTCGTATCTGAATGTTTTAAATCGGTACAACTCTAATCCTTTGACAAATCCCTTACCGCGTTTTTGTTGAATCGAACGTAACCCGAATATTACTGACGCCGACTTTCAGCCGCATCGAATTATTCGCACATTCCGCGCCACTGTTTTCACAGTTATAGAATCAATACCAACTATAACTCTACAAGAATCAAGAATCACAAGTATGTGCATTACACAGTTATTGTCTTTATTAACTTGAAATCAAACACTTAACAAAAACACACAACTAATCATTTGGCAACTCTAGCATTACCAAAAAATTCCAGTATTGTTGATTGAAAATCCTTGAGTCATTATTATCAAAAATGTTATAGTACCGCATCGGAATCCATTCGCGGGATGTACTAAAGTTAAATCCAGATAATCCAAAATGAAATATTTGGACTTTGACAAACATGACTACCAACTTTGATCCAGTCACATTTCAAGATCATACTTTGAAACAATCCTTGAAACTTACAACTCTATTCACGATTGAGTTTTCCGTTTGTCAGTTTCAGTAAATACTACCGCGATATTTTAATGTGTTACTACCCTCAATAGAATCAATCAATGAAATAGCACCTGTTGTAAATATTTCTAACTTGACAACCACTTGTGCGTACCGCGATCGACTTGCGACGCGATGAGTTAAATCGGAATATTTCAATCTATTTGTCGAAACCTTGAACAAACTATCAGGTTATTTTTTGTTGTAATCGAGTGAACGGAAATAGTATTACGTCTCAACATTTTAGCATCTTCCCATAAACAAAAGAGTAAAATACAAAAAACCTTGTCAATTCAATCCGTTTGTAACTTACCCAACCAACTCAACAGTATCCTTACGAAAAGTAGACAAGACTACGCGAGTAATCACTACAATCCAAAATCCATAGCAAGTTCGGTTGTATTCATATCCCTACGACGCGTCTTTTGTTTTTCAACTGTAAAAGTCGTTACTATTTTGCAAGACAAAGTAATTACTACTTGATATATTTTATAAACCAAAGTAAATACTACTCGGTGTGTGGTTTGAGATTAACATATTACATTTGAGTATACCGGATTTGAATGCCTGACCAACGTAGTTGCGAATTCATTTCTTACAATCAAACGCCGGTTTTACATTGAAAGGTATCATACTGTAAACATAAGGATTGACACATTGATTTGATATATGAGATTTTGTAATGCTCGACCACGACTTGATTATTAAATTATTCACGATAATTAGACCCGATGTTGTGGTAAAGGTTATTAGAAAATATCACTTTTGGCATCGAGTACCAGTCGAAGTGGGTGAACAATAACACCGAAAATGATAAATGCGTTTCGTGCTACTATTGATACAAGTTCATTTCTATCAGGTGAAACAAACGCCATCACAAAACTCAGAGCATGCAAAGGTCTTGATTGATATGAATTTCGATTTGTGTCTTATGATTTTAGAAATATTATGATTCGTTAAACCAAAGTCGTATGTCCGATTATTAATTGATTGGAAACTTGATCACATACCTCGATCATTACAGAAGATTATAACCCCATTGTCCGACAATCTTTTACAAAAGGATCGAAACCAAGTAACCCAAAGTCGTTGCCGTCGCATAAACAATTTGTACGACGTTTGATAATTGTACCCTATACGTTGGTGTACTAGAGATATTTGTAAAACACACTCTGATAAAGAAATCGAAAAGATATCCTACACCTAAATCTGATAAAACCATTTTGCACTTTTTGTTCGTCAGTAGTATCCATTTTAATTTTCCCATTTCCTCTCGTCAAAGTAAATGTAATCATAGTCACTAAAGAACTTACTTGGATGTGTTTGAATTCTAGACATAGTTATGATTTGCTCAACGCAAGACCCAAGAACAACCGTAGTTAACAACCGTGCACACATATCCAAAATATCGCACACTCCGCTATTCCTAAAGTACAAACACCCGATACAAAATATCACTTGTTGCGGCATCATCTTCACAATATCACCATTTTGTTTGTGTCAATTAGTTACTTTGTATGTTATCCCACAACTCTTACAAAAGTACGAAGGATATTAACATCGCACTAAGTAATTAACTTTACTCGATATTCTCACATTACGAAACTAAAGAATGGTTGGTTAGACTCTACAAACTGTTTCGATATCACAAGACCTTGACTGTCTGAATGGGTGTTCGTGTATCTTAATAATCAAATAGTTCAACACAGAACTAGTACTAACAGAAACATCAGAGTTGTTTACACAAAAGTTTGTATGTGTACAGTATGCGAATACCATGTGTAAGTCCAGCACAATTGCAGTATCCATTCGAGTTTAGTCAACACAAATTTATTACAACGGAGCCACGTAAACTTTCGTGAAAGAAAAGCATACTCACTTCCAGAGGGTTATGTCAACACCATAGCAGTTCCCCAACAACAAAGTACATATGTTTCTAGCCACGGTCCTTACATCTTTCACATAGATCAATCTACTTTGCTAACGAAAAGTGCTGAGTCATCACATGATCGCTCTCACAACAAAACAGCTAGTAGATATTATCATTCAAAATATTCCTAACCCTTTACACACCAGTGACAAATCATACAACGAATATGCTTTGCGGGTCGAATTGTTGTTCAGTGTCAAGTCTACCTGTTGAAACATACATTAAACAGCGCAATCCAATTAAAACCACGAATCTATTTTCATTTCGTCACATACAGAAAAATAAATTTTCTTTCTCCAACACATACTTGTAACCAATCGCTTTCATTAAACACACAACACCATAAAAGTATTTACTTTCTACAACATAGACATTCCGATGTAGTCAAGAAATATTTTTATTAATCAAAATCATCGATTTCTGTTCACGGCGTTAGTGTGTGCATGTCATACCTGTGGGCCCCGTATTAAAATGGACACGACACGACTGACTGTAAGGAGATAGAAGTCTATCACATCGATTTACATGTGGTCTTCGCTACGGTTTCAAAAAACGAATCATCTCTTTTGCATTGATCTAGACCGAGCAAGTTAGTTAATGGC